>NC_135325.1:38452923-39107826 GCF_048772815.1 Callospermophilus lateralis | reverse complement strand
GGCCACTATAGGCTCAGGGGACAGTCAACTGTTCAGTGTCCCATCTGATGGCATTCAGGACACGGTCCCAGAGGCTTGCAAGACTTAGGAAATGTACAAGCCTAATGACCCATCTGACCCCATTTAAAACAGGATCTGGGTGTTCCCGAGGGATGCTTCTGTGGGCTAGTGGGACCATGGACAGATGCTAAGGCCGGATGGACAGCTTGAGTGAGCATATGATGTTTCTGCTTCCAGGCCTTCTGGTCTCTCTCGTTATACACCTTAAAGGCCAATTCCAGAACCTCAGCTTGGGGAATTAGGAGCCCCCTCTCAAGGTGCCTTAGTTTGGCTTTAATATTGGGGAAACTCTGGGAGAAAAAGTAGGTCATTAGTAGTTGTCTCCCATCTGGAGTGTCAGGGTCCAGATTAGTATATTGTACTACAGCCTTGGTCAGGTGGTCTAGAAATGTTGAAGGGTTTTCATTCTTATCTTGGAAGATTTCCTGGAGCCTTTCATAATTGATAGCCTAATGGGCTGCCTTTCTAAGTCCTGCCATAAGGCAAGTAACGAATTGGTTTCTACTAGTTACTCCTCCAGGCTAATTACAATCCAAATTGGGGTCCTGATCAGGAACCACTTCAATGCCAATCGGATGGGCAGAGGAGGTCTGATGTACCTTATCAGCATAATTTCTAGCTTGCTCCCACACTTGCCTGTGCTCCTCAGGCCGGAGGGTGTTAGACAAAATCATATGGATATGGACATCGTGGAAGGTCAAATTATATGACTGAGTCAGATATTGAAACTCTTTGATCTCATGTGGTGGGACTTAAAGTATTACGTCCTTAAAGTACTTATTAAAGTACTTATTCTATCTGTGAAAGAGCTGACAAAGAGAAAGACACATGGACCCAGATTACACCATCAACCCCAACCAATTCGCATAGAGGACACAGAGATGTGGATTGGGCAGTGGCAGCCCATGAGCGTGTGGCAGGAGGAGAAAAGGGTGGAGGGGCCGAGGGGACAGTTGCTGCAGCGGCTTCATTAGAAAGAGAATTGTGGTATGGTGGGGGCTCATCTGCTGGGTCGAAGGAGAAGGAGTCCTGGGTAGGATCTTCTGTCCCTTTGGAAGCAGGTGTAGGGGAGGTGAGAGCTAAGAGGACTTGTGCAGGAGAGCAAGAGTTGCAGAGAGAGGGCTTAGAATGTAGAAAGGAGAAGGCCTGAACATATGATGTCTCTTTCCACTTTCCTGAATGCTCACAATAGTTGAAAAGATCCCTGATAATATTGGGATCGAGTGTTGTTAAGCAGCCATTTAGAGTCATTATCCAAAGGATATTGAGGCCAGATATGATTGCACAAGTGAATAAGTTTTGGGGGGTTTAAATCCAGGGTGAGAGAGAGAGACCCTAGGTTATCCAGGAGGCAGCCTAGGGGACTATGGGAAGGAATTGATAAGAAGCTGCCCATGGTGAGAAGTAGGAGGTGAGTTTAGAGGTGGGGCATCCCCAGTCTCTAGTATCACCTAGTTGAGAGGACGGTAATGCTCAGGGGGTCATCACTACCGCTGGGTAAGCATTGGTGCAGGAGTCCATAGAGGTACTTGGGCACCCGGCAGGGACTATGTGAGACAGGTTCTTGCTAAATTTACAAGGCTGGCCTTGAATATGTGATCCTCTTGCCTCAGCCTTCAGGGTAGTTGAAATTATAGGCATGCACTAACATGCCTGGACAATAAATATTGTTGAGTGCCTATTATGTACCAGGCATAATGGTGTACTAGGACTACAATGGTGCATAAAAGAAGCATGGTTCCTATCAATCTGAGATTATAATCTTGTGTGTGTGTGTGTGCGCGCGCGTGTGTGCGCGCGCGTGCGCGTGTGTGCGCGCGCGTGCGCGTGTGCGCGTGTGCAGTAATGGTGATCAAACCCAGGGCCTCATGCATTCTAGGCAAGCACTCTACCACTGGAGTTTATAATATTATATGGGATACAGATATTAAATAAATGAAGACTTGGTTTCTCTGCTAGCTAAGTGCTCATGTGGCCTAAACATGACCCCCGTTCCCATCCCCCAAAACAAGACTCCAATTTTTAAAAATTAATTAATTAATTTTAATTAGGTATATAAGACGCCAACTTTTTATCTTTATTAGCCTAGCACCTGTATGTAGCTAACTTAATTGTCTGATTACCCATCAAAATTCTTAGAGAAGAGAAGCTAATTAGCACAGTTTAGGTTAGGTGTCTATCCTGGTCCAATCAGCTATGGCCTGAGAATGAGGTAGCAATGGCCCATTGCCCACTTAGTGGGGCTTCTGGAAGGCTCTGTAGAAGTGAATATGAGGGCAGGGCTATTAAAAATAATGGATATCTTATTCACCCATCTCTATATATTGGATTTCACACTATGTACAGTAAACTACATACAATAAGTATAATATAATAGTAATAGCAAGTCCTTTCATGAGAAAGTGAATCTTTTCTTCTTAAGAAAAAGTAGAAGCTCCAAATAAATCCAAGCATTCCCTCACCTCTCATTTTTCCTCACCTGAGTGGCTGGCAGGGGGCCTGAATTCCTCTTCTGTTCTTATGGGTAGGCTGTTTCTTTTTTTCTTTCTTTCTTTTTTTTTTAATCACTGCTGTTTTGTTTGAATTCCTAATTCTGTTCTTATGGGTAGGCTGCTTTTTTTTTTTTTTTTTAATCACTGCTGTTTGTTTGACCTTGGGAAAAAGTTCTCAGGAAGGGGAGAGACATGGCTCCACCTCCCCACATCCCAAGGATCTGGGAATGGAATCTAGCACTTGTCAGGAAAGTGCTCTAGCAGCCCCTAAAATTCCTTTCCCACCGTGTTGGCCTATCTAAATCTTTTTTTGTGTGTGTGTGGTGGGGATTGAACCCAGGGCCTTGTGCATGCAAAGCAAACACTTTACCAACTGAGCTATATCCCCAGCACCAAGGCTTATCTAAATCTTATGAATCATTCAAAGGCCACAACAATGTTGCCCCTACTCAATCCCTCATAACTCCTTTAGCTGTTCTAAGTTCAATTTCTTTTTATAGCACACATTATTTTCTATTAATGTTATTTGAATTCATTGAAGGTTGTCAGATTTCATACATTTGACTTTTATAAAATCTGTATAGTCATAAATTATACATTAACATACCTAAACCATCTTCTTTATGCTGAATTTGGACTTGAATATAACAGGTGACAGACATTTCAAGCTATTGCCTGTGAGCCAACACTCCAGTTTCTACAATAAAGTCATCTTGGTAGAGCAGATTTCACACAGCACTTCAAATATCTTATTACATTTTCTCTTATGAAAAATACAAGTGGAAAGCAAAAATAAGAGAAAGGATTACAAGGCTGGGGTGTAGCTTAGTGCTCCAGCACTTTCCTAGACTACATGTGGCCTTGGGTTTGATGCCCAGCTCCACCAAAAAAAAAAAGTGAGGGGAATAATACTATTGATATTATTAATAATTTAAAAGAATACTATTAAACATGTCAAAAGCAATGATTTTCAGTGAAGCATATTAGATTAGCTGGTCAATTGGACATTTGATTGTGAAGAAAAAGAACAAGGTAAAATATGTACACATGACTGAAAATACCTAATTGAAAGTTGAGTCAAAATGGTACAGTGTTATGAAGCAAATACAGAATTTTTTAAAATTTTGGACAGAGAATCAGTAGATTACTGATGTATACAGGCTTCCAGAATCAGAAGAATTCACAGCTCCACAGAGCTATTGATTAGGGCACAACTTATCATACACAATTTCTATCATATGAAAAAGAAGGGTTGTTTAAATTGATTTGGACAAATTTGACAAGGGATTTTAAAAGATATCTCAACATCAGCATAAAAAATTTCCTGCTCAGTCTTTTAAAAATCATTATCAACAATTCATTCTTCCTGACATTAAAGAGAAACTGTGAGTTCAAATGCTGGGACTTGGCCTAACCCTCTGTCCTGGTTCCCACCTCAAATTCACAAATTAATGAGTTTAGTGAATAAATGAACCTCATTGTTTTCCCACGAATGTTTGCTGAGGTCCATAGAAAAGATGACACAGTTCTTGAAAGTAGAATGCTTTCAAGTGTAAGTCTTTCTTATAAAGGGAGCTTCTGTTCCCAATAGATTACATTATTGTTTCCAACAAGAGGTCTATAATTCTTATCATTGTTCTGTACAGACTTCTTCACAAGCTGCTTTTATGATTTTCTCTTTATCATTGGTTTTAAGCAATTTGATTATGACATGCCTTAATGTAATTTTATGTTTCTTTCTTTCTTTCTTTTTTTATATAGTCCTGGGGTTGGGCCTAGGGATGCTTTAACACTGAGCTACATTTTCAACCCTTTTATTATGTATTTTGAGACAGGTTCTCATGAAGTAGCCACATCTGGCTTAAATTTGGCATCTTTCTGCCTCAGTCCACCAGGTATCTGGGATT
The DNA here is from genome assembly GCF_048772815.1 of Callospermophilus lateralis. NCBI lineage: Eukaryota > Metazoa > Chordata > Mammalia > Rodentia > Sciuridae > Callospermophilus > Callospermophilus lateralis. The sequence continues at coordinate 39,103,367 of NC_135325.1, read as the reverse complement.
ACAGGTATGGATCACCATGCCCTATTTGTAAATTGTGTATGTGGTGGTGGGTTACTGGATTACTTGGGCATGACAAGGCAAAAGCATTCTACCACTGAGCTACTTAGCTATATACCCCCAACCCTCTGTGTGTATGTTTTGCTTTGCTTCCCCCTCCTCCATCTTCTTGAATCTGTAGTTTTCTGGTTTACAACAAATTTGGAAAAATTTCAGCCATTAGTTCTTTGTTTGTTTGTTTTTGTGGTACAGAGTGAGGGGTGGTCTTGCACATGCTAGGCAATTGTTGTACCAATGAGCTACATACTCAGTCCTAGTTCTTCAAATAATTTTTATAGTCTCCCTCTTTTTCTCCTTGGAATCATTTAACAGTTTATTAATGCTCTGTTCATTTGTCAGTCTTCTTTTTCTTCTGTGTGTTTCATTTTGGATAGTTTCTATCACTAGTTCTTCAAATTCACTTATCTTTTCTGTACTAACATATTTTTCCCAGGTTTCATGACTCTCAGTCCAATAATTGTTTTTTTGTTTTGTGTTTTGTGTTTTTAGGTACTGGGGATTGAGCCCAGGACCTCCCACATGCTAGGTAAGCATTCTACTACTGAACTAAATCACCAGCCATTTTTATTTTTTATTTTGGGACAGGGTATCCTAAATTGCTTAGGGACTTGCTAAATTGCTGAGACTGGCCTCTAACTTTCAGTCCTCCTTCCTCAGCCTCCTAAATTTCTGGGATTATAGGCACACAGCATGCCACCTTGGCTCTTTAAAAATTTTTTTGGACTGGGGATTGAACCCACGGGCATTTTACCAGTGAGCTATATTTCTAGTCTTTTTTATTTATTGTAATTAATTAATTAATTTTGCTGTCCTGAGGATTGAACCCAGAGGTGCTCTACCACTGAGATACATTCCCAGCCCTTTTTACTTTTTTATTTTGAGACAAGGTCTCACTAAGTTGTTCAGGCTGGTCTTGAACTTTTGATCCTCCTGCTTCAGTTTCTTGAGTTGCTGGGATTACAGGCATGCACTACTTTGCCCAGCCAGACCTTTTTATTTTATTTTAAGACAGTGTCTCACTAAGTTACCCCCAGCTGGTCTTGGACTTGCAATTCTCCTGCCCTAGCTTGCTATGTAGTTGGGGTTTTCTTGATGTTTTTATTTCTATGGGATATATTCCAAACAGCTACATCAAAGTGTAAATGTATATAGCAATACGGTGGTTGCCTAATTAGCTAGTATTCTCCCCCTTCTTTCTTGTTAACAGAATGCTAATTTTGTTCAGGTATTAGAGTACCCTGATCTCAAGGAACTTTGTAGGCTGGGGATGTAGCTCAATAGTAGACCTCTTGCCTAGCATTGCCTAGGTTTGATCCTCAGCACCACACACACACACACACACACACAAAAAAAAAACTACTCAAGGAAGATGGTCCTATGCTTTGGTCTATAAGTAGCATGTGATACAGTTAATGGCAAAGAAGAGATATGGTAGGTTGTCTCTTCCTCTGAAGATTGCATACATTCTCTCTTGAATGTGCCTCTACTTTCTTAAATAAACATTTATCTGGGGCTGGGGATGTGGCTCAAGCGGTAGCGCGCTCGCCTGGCATGCGTGCAGCCCGGGTTCGATCCTCAGCACCACATACAAACAAAGATGTTGTGTCCGCCGAGAACTAAAAAATAAATGTTATTTAAAAAAATTTAAAAAAAAACATTTATCTGTTAAAAAAACAGATTAATTTATATTGATAAATTTGCTGGGAGTGTGTCTGGAAAACAATTGACTTCCTTGAAAAAAGGAGAGTGACCTTTCTTTTGCTTCCCTGGTCACTGCTATCCCTTTACTCCTATTTCTTCCTTTTAATGTGGTTGTATTATCCAGATTTAGCAGCCCATCTTGTGAGAATGAATTAAAACCCTAGGAACAAAAAGCCAATATGTCAAAGATGGTGGAGTAGAAGAATGGAAAAATCCAAGATTTGTTTTCTTTCCTCCTCCTCCCCCAACTCCAAAAATTACTGTCAGGCACAGTAATCCCAAAGGCTCAGGAGCTTGATGTAGGAGGATTGCAAGTTCAAAGCCAGCCTCAGCAATTTAGCAAGGCTCTAAGCAACAAGACCCTATCTGAAAATAAATTATTAAAAGGGCTGAGGATGTGGCTCATGGTCAAGTGACCTGGGTTCAATCCTTGGTACAGAAAAAACAAAAAAACACCTTATTTTATTATTTATTTATTTATTTAGGCACCAGAGATTGAACTTGGGGGTGTTTAACAACTGAATCACTATTTCCAGAACTTTTTATTTTTTAAGACAGGATCTCACTAAGGTAATGAGGGTCTCACTAAATTGCTGAGGCTGACCTTAAACTAATGATCCCCCTCCCTCAGCCTCCCAAGTAGCTGGGGTTACAGGTGTGTGCCGCTCTGCCCAGGTATTATTTACTTTTTTTTGGTACCAGGGATTGAACTCAGGGGCCACTCAACCACTGAGCCACATCCCTAGCCCTATTTTGTATTTTATTTAAAGATGGGGTCTCACTGAGTTGGTTAGCACCTCACTTTTACTGAGGCTGGATTAGAACTTGCCATCCTCTTGCCTCAGCCTCCCAAGCTGCTGGGCATTATTTACTTTTTAATTGACAAATGAATATTATGTGTGTGTGTATTGTGTGCAACATATTTTGAAATATTTATACATTGTGGGATGGCTAAATCAAACTAATTAACATATGTGTTACCCCTTATACTTATCATATTTTGTGGTGAGAACACTTAAAATCTTCTCTTAGAAATCAAGAACACAATACATTCTTATTAACTATAAGAATAGATCTCTTGCACCTATTTTTCCTGTCTAGCTGAAATTTTGTATCCCTCAACTTACATTTCATCAATCTCTTTCCCCCCCACCCCTGGTAACCACCATTCTACTTCTATGAACTTTTTCTGTGCTGGGGTTGGAACTCAGGGCTTCATGCATGCTAGGCAAGTGCCCTATCCCTGAGCTACATTCCAATGGGCCCTTCAAGACTTTTTAAGACTAAATATTATCCACTGTATTTTTATACCATATTGTCTTTATCCATTCATCATTGATGGACACTTAGTTTGATACCATACTTTGGTTATTGTGTTTTGAGACTAGTGCTACAATGAACATGAGAATGCAAGTGATTCTTCAATAAATATACTGATTTCATTTTCTTTGGCTATATATCCAGTAGTGGGATTGCTAGATCATATGGTAGTTCTAATTTTAAATTTTTAAGAAATATCCATGTTATTTTCTACAATGTGTGCACTAATTTACATTCCTAACAACATTTTTCTCCTCATCCTCATCAGGACTTTTTTTTTTTTGTACTAGAGATTTAACCCAGAGGCGCTTTACCACTGAACTACATCCCCACCTTAGCCTTTTTTTTTTTTTTTTAAGACAAGGTCTCACTAAGTTGCTTAGGGCCTTGCTAAATTGCTGAAGCTGGTCTTAAGTTTTCAATCCTCCTGTCTCTGCCTCCCAAGCTGCTGGGATTACAGGCATGCATTACCAAGTCTGACGATACTTATTTTTCTTTTTTATATATAATATACTTTCTAACATGTGTGAGGTAAAGCTTAGGGTTTTTGTTGTTGTTGCTATTGTAGCACTGGGGATCATCAAACCCAAGGCCTTGTGTTTGCTAGGCAAGTGATCTGCCACTGAGCTACATGTCCAGACCATTTTATTATTTTTTATTTATATATTTATAATATCTAAAAATATTTTTTATTTTGATACAGTTGTCTAGAGTGGCCTTAACTTGGGATCCTCCTGCCTCAGCCTCCTGAGTCATTGGGATTACAGGCATGCACCACCACACCTAGTCAAGCCTAGGTTCTTGATTACCTTGTTGAGCAGCCAATCTAATACTGGCATCTGTATCCCTTCAGATTTCTCATTATGTGAGATTTCTTGTTATGTGTTTATATATATATACACACACATACATATACATTATATATATATTCAGGGATGGGATCAAAATTTATTTGTTTAAGTCACTATTAAACATATTTTCTGTTACTTGGGACCCAGTCTAAATCGTTCTGAACTGATACTGTAGATTTTTAATTGGATTACATTTTTTCCAGATTACTTTGGAAAAAAAAATTGGTAGTAATGATTCATATTTCTATCGTCAATGGATGTATATAGGGAAATGGACACTCATCTAGAATTTATTTTTGTATATGGCATAAGATAAGGATCTAGCTTTGACTTCTTTTTGCTGGGTTTTTGTTTTGTTTTTGCAGTATTGAGGAATGAATCCAGGGCCTGCTGCATGCTAGGCTAGTGCTCTGCTACTGAGCTACACCCTCAGCCTTTGGTTAATTAATTTTGAAAGTATCATTTGTTAAAATATGTACTTTTGCCACAGAAATGAAATTTAGAAACTTAAATATATTTATATTTTCTGAAGTTATTGCTTTCATTTATTTTAAAATTAAAAAATTTTGGTACTAGGGATTGAACCCAGGGGCTCTTATCCACTGAGCCATATCCCCATCCCTTTTTATTTTTTTATTTTGAGACAGGGCCTCACAAAGTTGCTTATGGCCTCCCTAAATTGCTAATGCTGTCTTTGAAATTGTTATCTTCCATTCTCTGCCTCATGAGCCTCTGGGATTACAGGCATGTGCCACAGTGCCCCGCTGTAGTTATTGCTTTTAATTTTTATATATCCTCTTTACTCTGCCCTGGTTTCTATCATTTTAGGGGAAGGAAACTGGCAAGACAAAAAAAAAAAAAAGCCTGAAAGACTTTACTTTCCCATCTTTACTTTCCCATTTCTGGAGTCCTTAGGGGAAAGGGATTAGGGACATAGATAAACTGTTTAGGGCAGGAAATATAAAGGCGGAAGTACTTTATGCAACCTAAAGACAGATTCTGGCCATTCCTGCTCTCTAGGGCTGAGCATAATGCAATGCTATTAGGGAGATACTTGAGTCCTTGGTAGAGTCCGATCTATGTCCTGCTCCCTGGCACCATCCTTGGGTAGACAGCAAAACCTGAGAGAAAAGGGGCTATTCTAGGCAGGCTTAACAAAAATTCTCACATCACTGGCATAGCCCCAATGTAACAAGGACCTACATATAGGAACACTGTAGACAGAGGCAATGGACCTCTGACTGCTAACCTGTATAGTCTGATGATCAAGAACTTAATGGACCTTTCCTCCTCAGCTTCAGCCCAGAGTTATGGCTTGAGCCTGGAAGGGAGGAGCATCAAGAATTAAGAGGTTATTTTCTGGGGCTGGGGTTGTGGCTCAGTGGTAGAGCACTTGCCTAGCATGTGTGAGGCACTGGGTTTGATCTCAGCACCACAAAAAATATAAATAAAATAAAGGCATTGTGTCCATCTATAACTAATGAAAATATTTTTCTAAAAAGGAGTTATTTTCCACTGGGTGTGGTGGCACAAGCCTGTAATCCCTGAGGCTCGGTAGGCTGAGGCAGGAGGATAGCAATTTCAAAGCTAGCCTCAGCAAGACCCTATCTCAAAACAAAAAAAAAGAGGGTTGGGATGTGGCTCAGTGGTAAAGCACCCCTGGGTTCATTCCCTGGTACCAAAAAATATGAAGTTATTTTCCAGTCTCAAAGTAATGGAGCCCAATGTTAAATGGAATCAGATAATAAAGAAAGACAGAACAAAATGTTTAGGAGTATAGACTTTGAACTAAACTAACTGCGTCCAAATTCTAGTTCTGTCACTTAATTGATGAGTTACCCTGGGCAAGTTATTTTACCACCTTGTGTCTTGGTTTATTCATTTCAAAAATAATGTTAATAATAATATCTCATAGGATATACTGGGTTTGTAATAAGCACACAGTCTTAATTATTAGCTTCCATTATTATTAGCATTATTATACAACTTAGTGGTTAGACTTAGTGGTCATACTTGCTTTGTGAGAGATTTCTGACAAGGCTATTTTGTTTTGTTTTGTTTTATGGTGCTGGGGATAGAATCCAGGGCCTTATACATGCTAGGCAAGTTCTCAACCACTGAACTCTATCTCCAGCCCCAGATAAAACTGTTTTGAAAGACTTACAGAATGCTTGGGTAGATAAAAAGGGGTCAGGGGAAGGGACAGAAGAAGAGTGGAAGGAAGGGAAGGCAGGCAGACAAATGAAGCCTAGTTAGTTAGCAAAGGAGACTGAATTTTCTGATTCCCAAAAGATTATACTATGTTAGACTATATATTTTTTCTTTCCTTTTTCTTCCTTCCTTCCTTCCTTCCTTCCTTCCTTCCTTCCTTCCTTTCTTTTTTGCACTGGGGATTGAATCCAGGGACACTTTACCATTGAGCCACGTCTCCAGTCCTTTTTACTTTTTTTATTTTAAAAGACAGGGGACAGGGTCTCAATAAGTCACTGTGGCTGGCCTTGATCTTCCTACCTCAGTCTCCTGAGTTGCTGGGATTATAGGTGTGTGCCACCACCCCCAGCTAGATTGTGCATTTCTAAAAGAACTGATATTCTTCTGGAGAGGAAAGGGGTGTTCTAGCAATCCCAACTTAGGCTTTATAGCCTAGCACTATATGGATTTTACAGAAGAGTTTAGATCCAGGACACTTCACAAGTTTTATAGAAATTATATGGATTTAACAATTTTAAGGTTCTCTAAGAGTCAATTACCAAGGCAACTTGCTCCTGATATATGCCCTGGGCACATAAGGAAAGACTGTCTAAGAAGAGGAGACCAGACTCCATAGAAAACCTAGAGAAATTGCATTGTCTAGTCGCGAGGTGGGGAGTGTTTTCAAGTTAGTCACTAAACCAAAGAGAGCTATTTACTTCTAAGGTTGGCAATGATCACCTTTACTCAGAGGATATTCCTTATACTGGGAGGAAGGAGAGAGGACAACAGTAACCCCTTGATGATCCATGTGAGAAATTCTCCCAGTGCTAAAGCTTGCTTAGGGAAAAGACCACCCAGGCATTTAAGCTCTGAGAGTTACTGTCTTGAGCAGGGATCACCTGGATAACAAATACATTTTCTTCGTTAGGATATTAAAATTTATTATAGGAAGAATGTTGCTTAGTATTATTTTGAGATATAAATGAACTTTTTTCTTTCCTGTATTTTTCTCCTCCACCTTCCTTTCCACATAGTCAGTTTTGTGGTATATCTCAAGGGAGGTGGGTACCAAGGCAGGAAAACACTCTGCCAGTCTTTCTAGGTTCTTTTTTTGTTTTGCTTTTTACTTTACTGGAAACTAAACCCAGGGCACTCTACCACTGAGTCACATCCCTAGTCCTTTTTAATTTATTTTTATTTTGAGAAAAGATCTCACTGATTTTTCCCAGTCTGGGCTTGAACTTGTGATCCTCTGGCCTCAGCTTCTGAAGTAGCTTGAAGCTGTGTGCCCCCACACCTGGCTGTCTTTCTAGTTTTTGTGTTCCAAAAGCACAAACTTTCAGATAAGGAAGATTAGGATGCAGGGGCAGAGACCAAGTATTTGGCCAAGAGAACTTGAAAGAAGAAATATTTGCACAAAAGAGACAGACATTATTACCCTATATACATGTGTGATTATATACTAGAGTAACTCTGAACCATGTACAGCCAGAGGAATGAGAAATTGTGCTCTATTTGTCTACTATATGTCAAAATGCATTCTACTGTAAAATAAATAAATAAATAAATAAAATATTTGCACGAACCTTAAAAAGCAATTATTCTCTTCCTCATTCCCCTCTCATTGGGGAGAAGATCAGAGAGAGAACTCTGTGGGAGCTCAATCAATGCAGAGAACTCTGTGGGGCTCAGCTTCCCCAGAGAAATACCTGGTTGGTGGGAAGATTCAAGAGAGGAAGGACTTTGTGGAATGTCTTGGAAGACAGATCAATAAATGACTTCAGTAAATTATTTTGTGCCTCAAGTATGTGAAAGACTTGGAGAGGACCTTAGCACTTGAAAGGACTCACATGGGCAGAGGGCTTAGCAGTAATTGCCAATATCTAAGGAATTAGAAGCAGGTACACTTATTCTACCTTCACTTTCCACACTCATGTCTGTGCACCTCCTAAGATTCCCAAATTGTGCTAGCACCTGGGTTAAGGGAAATAAATGTCAACAATTATTGATACTGTTCTCTTAATAACTTGGTAAAAGGAGGGCACAGAACCATAAATTGAGTTTCAGAAGAAGTCACAACTTTACCCATGGCTGCAGTAGTCAGTTCTGAACTCTGAAGTTCACCTTGTTGATGGAAGGTGTTACCATCCCATGTGGAAGAAAGGAGACCAACAGCTAGTAGGGTCACAAAACTAATCCCTTGCTCCCACCCCTGTGGGACGCTGGGTTCTAAAAATAATTCCAGTGAAAGCTTTTGTGCTTTCTTGGCACCAGAGCCTCCAAAAATGATGAACTAGATTATTGAAAGATGTTTTCCTGGAATAATGTAAAGCCAAACTACAAGTGGTTAATGCAAGTCAAATTTTTCTGTTTGATGGGTAGGAACATCACAAATACCACTTGAAAGACAGTGGAAGCCAGTGGGTAGGGAAGAGAATGTTCCCTGATGTATACTGGTGATTAGCTATAATTGCCCACTCCCCTTTCTGCATACAGTGGCATTTGTGCTGAGTTCTGGATTAGAGCGTTTCAAACAGAAGAGTACATGTGCCAATAAGAGGTCTAAATTGAGAAGGGCCTGTACTTGGAGGAGAGCAGACTTATTTGATTTTCAAATTTCTAAAGCTTATAAAAGTCACACTACTTAACCCATTTTGTCCCATTGTCCAAAATGTGGCACAGCTATAAGAACTTAAATTGAGGAATAAATATACCCCTTATGGTGACTTTTAAATAGTATTTGAGGGTTCATGGATGTAGCTCAGTGGTAGAGTTTGCCTGGCATGTGTGAGGCCCTAGGGTTCAATTTCTAGCACTGCAAAGACAAACAAAAAAACCCACAAAATAATACAGAATCAAAAACTTGGGACATAATGGGTTAACAGGCATTTTTATTATAATTATTATTGCATATTTATTGTACAGATTAGTGTGTTTTGCTGTGATATTTCCATCCATGCATATATCATGCTTTGATCATATTCAACCTCTCTTCTACCTACCATCTTCCTGCTTCCCTATTCTCCTTCCCTTTCTCTAATAGGCCCTCTTATGCTTCTAAGTGATTTTTTTTCTTTTTGGTTTTCACATATGAAAGAAAACATCATAATTGTCTTTTTGTGTCTGGCTTATTTTGCTTTTATTTAAAAGAGGCTGTTAAAGAGGGACTTCTCAGAAGAGTTCACCTCTGAGCAGGTTGAAGGGCTAACATTTCTATGTATCCTTGTATTGATTACATCATTAGGCTGAGAGAGAAAGGTGAGAGGGACAGGGCCACAACTGAGCTAGGTGCTTTGCTTTTCATAAAGGAATGTATGTAGGAGTTTTATGATTTGGTCAACATTGAGAAACAAAAAAGGTGGTCACATGTTTCTTACCCTGTGAGAGTCAGGACCTACAAAGACTTGGAACATATTGGTAGTCTTTGAAACTGCCCCTTGGTGGTTAGTTAATCTTCCAGAGTTTCCCTCCACAGTAGTCAATAGCTCAACAGAGAATAAGGACTATATTTAGGAGCATTGAGGAAAGAAAGAGTACAGGAGAATCCATCCATTCTTCAACTAACTGGGAATGCAGAGAACTTTAAGAGACAATTCTGGTATTATTTAGAGAATACATACTTTGTTCTTCCAAATCTGCCAGAAAGGAACGTCTCTACAGGTGGAGTGTCTGGACTTCTTATCCCTGATTATTGTTCACTGTCTCCCTCCATGGTCAAAATTGATTGAAGATAGGAGTTTAAATTTATTAAGTTCATGGTCTTGTTACCTTACAAGTTCTGGCAATACTGGGAATAATAAATGAACTTTGGCTGGGTACAGTGGTGCACACTTATAAACCCAGCTATGTGGAAGGCTGAGGCAAAAGGATCACAAGTTGGAGGCCAGCCTGGGTAATTTAGCAAGACCTTGCCTCAAAATAAAATGAAAAGGTCTGGGGATGTAGCTCAGTGGTAGAACAGTTGCCTAGCATATCTGACCCTGAGTTCAGTCTCTCTCTCTTTCTCTCTCTCTCTCTCTCTCACACACACAGCGATCCTCAAAAAAAAAAAAGGTTGTAGATACAAGAGACAGAGCTACAAGGCCTCCTTCTGTTACATTCCATTTGGACCTTGGAAACTGCAGTTAACTTTATTTATTTATTTATTTATTTTTAAATATTTATTTACTTTTTTTAGTTTTTGGCGGACACAACATCTTTGTTTGTATGTGGTGCTGAGGATTGAACCCAGGCCGCACGCATGCCAGGCGAGTGCGCTACCGCTTGAGCCACACCCCCACATCCCCAGCCCCAGTTAACTTTATTGATAGTCACATTTATTTATTTGGTGCTGAACCCAGAGGGCTTTTTTTTTTTTTTTTTTTTTTTTTTTTTTTTTTTTTAACCAACAAGCTGCATCCCCTGCCTTTTTAAAAATTTGAGACAGGGTATGTCTAAATTTCCCAGTCTGGCCTCAAATTTGTAATTCTCCTACTTCAGCCTTCTGAGTCCTTTGTGCCACTGTATCCAGCTGATAGTTCTTTTGTGTTGTTTTTGTTCCAGGGACTGAACCCAGGGGTGCTTAATCACTGAACCACTGAGCCACATCCCCAGCCATTTTTATTTTTATTATTTTTTTAAATTTGGAGACAGAGTCTTGCCAAGTTGCTTAGAACCTCATTAATTTGTGGAGGCTGGTCTTGAATTTGTGATCCTCCTGCCTCAGATTCCAGAGTCTCTGAGACTACAGGTATGCGGGGGGTGGGGGGAGGGTGGTACCAGGGATTGAACTCAGGGGTACTCAACTACTGAGCCACATCCCCAGCCCTATTTTCCATTTTATTTAGAGACTGGGTCTCAGTTGTTTAGCGCACCTCCTAGTTGCTGAGGCTGAATTGCAACTTGCGATCCTCCTGGCTCAGCCTCCGGAGCCGCTGGTATTACAGGCGTGAGCCACCACGCCCGGCTGATAGTTTCTTTTTAAAGAGCTGAAAAAGGCTAAGGTTCTGGGAAAAGTTTTTTTAAAAAGTTGGGTAGAGAGGAGAGGTGTGTATAACTCAGAGAATAGGCTCTGAGGGTGGGCAGTTGTAAAGCGTAGCTTGGTATTTTCCATATTGCCTCTTACCCTCAAGACATCCTGTTTGAGGGGCATTGCTAAAGAAATCCTGCCCTTAAAGAGTTTTCATTCAGGTGCTGATACCAGATGCATCCTGGGGGACTGAAAATGCCTAAGCTCTGGAGAAAGCACACCTAAGCTCAAGTTTCATTCTTCCATATATAGTTATGTGAACTTAAGCAAGTCAAGTCCATTTTCCCCTCATGATCCTCAGTTTCCTCTTCTGTCAAGTCAGGATCGTTGATGTGAGCATGACAGAAATAATTCTGCACTGTCTCATACAGCACAGGAAGCACTTCTTAAATAAAGCTGCTGGGCTGAGGTTAACATGTAGGGAAAGCTGGAAGAAGGCGGCATCCACTACCAGCAAGAGGACCTGGGAATTTTTCAGGAAGGTGGACAGTGGGAGACAGCCAGCCTCAGGGGGTGGCCTCTTCGCATGCGCGCAGTCCAGGAGCCCATAGAGCAGCGAGGAGGCGGGGCCAGGTTTCTGAAGGGGTTGCTATGGCACCGAGGGGCCAGGGGAGGTTAACTGAACCCTTAAAACATTGCTCCCTCCCCCTACCGCCATCGCCAGGGCCTAGGGCCATTGTTCCCGGCAAAATGGCGTCGGTAATCCCCCTCCCGGTCAGAGGCCTAAGTAAAGCTGAGGGTGGGAGTGGGACTGAAGGTAGGAGCAAAAACTACAATTCCCAGGATACACCACACCCGCCTGTGAGGCGCAGGGCACGTGCCCAGGCCTAGCGGTTACATGCCGTCAAAAATCCGTTTCATAGCTTCCCTTTCCCATCCCTGCTTTGGTTGTTGCCCAGCCCCCGCGCGCGCGCACTGCGGTCCTGGGGGGTGGGGGGGACATGCCGTGGCCGTTGCCCTCGCAACGTAACCGGGAGACCGGTATTTGTAAATCTGTGCTTCGACTTCTAATCCCGAAGCCAGCAGGTACGGGTCTCGCGAGAAAAACTGGGAGTTGGAAAAAGGGAGTTAGGGGTGGTGGGTGAAAAGGTACTGGCGGGTACCACTTCTCCACACAGCTACCGCATTTAAAGGCTTGCGGAGAACTGATAGTGGGCGATGGGTGGCTGGGAAGTAGTGTGTGCTTAGATTTTTTTTTCTTTTTTGAGGGGAGAGGGCATAGAATTTGTGGAAAGAGCGAGAGCTTCACAACACTCTGGGGGTGTCGCGTGTGGCTCCTCAAAGAGATTTCTTTTTGGAAGGGGGAGAAGCTTTTCTCCTCGACGCGCATCCCTCTCCCGCTGCGTTGAAGAGGGCGGGGGAGGCGTGCGCACGCTCTAGTTGGCTAGCCACTCGGCACCTCGCTGCGATAGGGGCCGTTCTGAGTTGGGGCTGCTCCGTTGGCTTTCTCCGCCCCTCCCCCTCTCCTTTCCTCCCCTCCCTTCCCCGCCCCCCTCCGCCCCTCTCTCCTATCCATCTGAATTCCCTGGCTGGAGTACGCGTGCGCCTGGTCAGCTCCCGGGCGAGCGCGAGCTCGGGCTCGTACCCCGCTCCCCTAACCCCGCCCGCTCTTTACCTACCGGCCGTAGCTGGCCCGGTGGGCTCGCGGGGAGACGCTCACGCGCGCACGCGCACACGACGGGGAGCAAAGCCCGAGACATCGAGGAGGGGAGTAAGAAGCATCTGAGGAGGCGATAGAGGAGGAGGCGGTGTGTGTGTATGTCGCTATTCTACAGTGTGGCTCGTCGGGGGGCTGGAGAAGGCTTGAGAGAGGGCAAGGGAGAAGCGAAAAGAGTCAGTCTCCCTCCGTGAGAGTCTCTAGTCTGGTGAGGGTCCCGGGCCGGCCGGGCTGTGGGAGAGAGGGAGGAGGCCGGGGGGCGTGTCTGGGATCGGGCTGAGAGATGAATGGGCCGGGGATGAATGGAGGGAGGCAGCGGCGGCCAAGAGTCTGTTCGGAGTAAGCGCCCTAGTGGGGGGTAGCTTGACCCAGGCAGGATGAGTGCCGTCACCAATAGGTACTGGATGAGGCCAGACTGGGGTCTAAGGGATTGTTGGAGCTGCTGTCGAAGTGAACCGATAGGCGGGGAGGAAAATTAAGAGGGGAAAGTGGGAAAAGGCAGATTTGAGATTGAGGTGTGTTTTTTGTTTTCTTATCTTTTTTGTTTGGGGGGGGGAGGTTGGTTTGATAGTGGCAACTTTTGAAGCTGATGGAAAACCTTGGGACAGGGAAGGTGAGGAGGATACAGGAGAAGAACCAGGAGACGGTTGACAAAGGACTGAATGATCATTTAAAGTGAGATTACGACTGAAGATTGCTTCGGGTGTGGGAAGTTGAGTAAGGTTTCTGTTGGTTGTGTTGATGGAAATGGGATGGGGGAAAGAGTGCATAATTTAGAGATTCAGTTGATTTGTGAGGGTCAATAGCACTGGGTAAGGGTGAGGGATATTGCAGGCTGTTTGTGTAAATGTGTTTGTTTCAAGGGAATAGACATGTGTAACTTGCAAAGGGGTGTTGTGTGTTCTGTGACTGACATGACGGGAATGAGATGGTATGATAGGGTTAGGATAAAAGTGGTGAGGTGGCTTCATTGTATTGAAAGAGATTTTGTTTGACTAGAGTGGTGAAACATTTAGGTAGTGGAGTGTGGGTGGAAATACTGCACGTGTGTATCTCCGTATCTTGGGAGTTGATAGACATTCTTAAAATGAGACTGAAGTCTCAAAATAGATGCGAGTGGTATGGCTATTCCTTCCTAAGAGTTACTCTTGAGGCAGTTATATGAATAAAGAGCCTTTGAGTTGTGAGTCTTATGTGTAGTGGTGATTGCATCCAATTTTTGGATGCTTTGTTATCTGTTTTTCATCTATAGTAAGTTTTAATACCAAGAGAACTTTCAAAGAGGTCTTAGTATATGACACAGAGCCACAGGTGTCTTCTAGACAGTATCTAAAAATTGTTTAAACTCAACAGTCCCAGGAAAAGATACCTTGGTTAAAAGATAGCTAAGATGCACTAAAGCTGATTTTGAATGCTTAAATAAGTATGTGATTTTTTTTTGGTCATTCTGAATTTATCTTATTTGAAAATTGGCATTTGCTTTTTGGTGTGAGTTTAAATTATAACCATTACTTAGACATTTTGTTCTCTGAATACATTTCGTATCTTCTGGTAAGGATGTCTTGTCATGGTTTCATTCTGTTCTGGATCAAGATTAATGGTTATAGATTTTTAACTTTTCGTGATAATTTTTATAAATTTTACTGACATGTATTGTGTTCTTTTGGAAATGTTGCAAATTTGAGAACATTTCTTGTATTCTATTTAGATACTGGAAGGAGTGTAATCTTTTTTTGGCTACCCACAGTTTGAATACAAAAGTTAATACTGTGTTCAGAGTCTCTCAGATTGAGATGAATACTTAGTATATACATTAAATACAGTAGAAGTGTAATGGCAACTTTAGAGCCTGGAAATGTTACAGCAACTGGGGCAAGGTAGACTCCCAGTTTTGAACTAGATGTTCCTAGATTGTAAGAACATTGAAGTATGGAGGATTGAAAGTGTAAGCATGATGTATTTGGGAGCAGAATGAGATAAGGCTGGAATCTTAGGTTGAGGCTGAGGTGAAGGATTTACTTCTGCCTTCATCTATTCCTGAAAGCCTATCTTGGTCCCAACTTTCTTTTTTGTGCAGACGTCTTCCAAGAAGCTAGATTAGGATGCCCCTCTTTAGAGTTCTCATTGTGCATAATTGTATTACTGTATTTCTATTGGGAGGCAGGCAGGAAATATATTTTCCACATTTTATCTGAAAGAGAAAACGAAGCTCAGAAAAATAAGACTTGCCCTAGTAAGTGGTAGATCCTGGAGTTTTGACTTCTAGAACAATGTTAATTCTTATATCACAAATCTGCATTTGTTGCTCTAATTATTCTAGACTGTTTCAGGATTTAGATTTCTGTAGTGTTAACTTGACTTTCTTCCTTAAAATAGAGGAGTTTGTGTTTTTACCACGCTGTCCATTGCTTAGCCAAGTCAATGATAAAACCAGTGGCTGCAAAGAACCATAGTAGATAGAAATTTTTTAAAAAAGTGTGTGTGGGGGGGGAGACTGTTACTTTACCAACAGACTTCTAGTCAGGTAATTGAATTAAAAATAATTAATGGAGGGTTTAAATGTTTGTGAGTATGTTTTTATGCTGGGGGAGGATTGTGTGAAAGAAAAAACAATCTTTCATCTCTCATCATAAGTAGACCGGCTTTATTTGCAGGTATACTTGATTACATCTCTTGGCTAAAAGCAGGAATTCTTTCAAAGGAGTTTGTCTTTTTTTGTTGTTTGAGATATCATAAAATTTGTGATATTGTTAGGAGACATTCTATGACTATAAAGACATCTATAAAGGTATTTATTGAGAAATCCCTTAATCTTCAAAAATAGAATTGATCCCCCCCTCCCTTTTTGGTACTGGGGATTGAATCCAGGACTGCTTAATCACTGAGCCACATCTCCAGTCCTTTTTCATATTTTATTTAGAGACAGGGTCTCACTGAGTTGCTGAATTGCTGAGGCTGGCTGGACATCGCAATCCTTCTGCCATAGCTTCCCAAGATGCTGGAATTACAGGCATATGCCACTGTGCTCAGCAACTTATGCCACTTTATATTGTTTTGGTAGAATTTGTTATGAGATATTTGGTTTGAAAAACGTTGAGATTGACTTATTGCAGAAATGAGCCTTTAATGCTCTTTTTTATTTTTTATATATTTTATATTTTTTCCTGTTTTCTTCTTTTCTTTATTTTTTTTATGGTGCTAGGATCAAACCCAGGGCCTCACACATGCTAGGCAAACACTCTACCACTCAGCTATGTCCCCAGCTCTTTTTTAAAAATCTTTTTTTTTAATATTTGTTTTTTTAGTTGTAGTTGGACACAATACCTTTATTCCATTTATTTATTTTTATGTGGTGCTGAGGATTGAACCCAGGGCCCCGCGCATGCTAGGTGAGTGCTCTACCGCTGAGCCACAATCCCAGCCCATTTTTTAAAAAAATTTTAATGGAAATGAAGTACATTGATTTCTGCCTTTTAGCATGGTAACTATTAAAATTGTGATAAAATTCCTTAACAATTTACCATTTGAACCATTTTAAAGTATATAATTCAAGTGACAAAAAGCTGACAAAAACACAGGGAAAGTTAAAGAGGGATATCTTCTTTTGTTTCGGTTTTCATCCTCTTGGTACTATTTAACGTCTTATGTCATGTTCATGTAGCAATTTTATAATAATTGAATGGGCTGGGGATATGGCTCAAGTGGTAGCACGCTTGCCTCACATATGTGAGGCATTAGGTTCGATCCTCAGCACCACATAAAAATAAATAAGTGAAATAAAGGCATGCTGTCCATCTACAACTAAAAAATAAATATTTTAAAAAATAATAGAAATGAAGTCAGAGAAATTAAGTGTACAATCAGAGGCATTAGGTAACTTTATGTTATGTAAAGCAGAATCTCTGTCTATTTTCATCACCACAGAGGGAAATGGTACCCAGTCACTCCCTTTTCTTTCTTCCTTCTAGTCCCTGGTGGCTTTTTTTTTTTTTTTTTTTTTTTTTTTTTTGGCGTGCTGGGGATTGAACCCAGGGTCTTGTGCATGGAAGGCAAGCACTCTACCAACTGAGCTATATTCCCAGTCCTGTCCTTGTAATTTTAATCCTCCTTCCTGAGCCTCACAACTAGCTGAGATTGTAGGAGTCTGTCACCACATTCATCTCACTTAGCATGTTTTTGAGATCCACCCATGTTGAGGCATAGTATTAGTATATAATTCCCTTTTATGACTGAGTAATATTCCATTGTATGGCTTTACCACATTTTGTTTATCTATTCATCTACCTATGGATATTTGGGATATTTCCACCTTTTATGTGGAGTGCTGTTGTGAACATTCATGTACATGTTTTTGTTTGAACCCTTGTTTTTAATTCTTCTGGGTGTGTACCTAGAAGTAGAATTTCTGGGTCATATAGTAATCCTGTGTTCAACTTGTCAAGGAACCACCAGTTTTTCCATGGTGACAGCACCATTTTATATTTGTACCAGCAGTGCACCAAGATTCCAGTTTCTTCACATCCTCATTAACACTTGTTGCTTTTTAAAAAAATGGCTGTTCTGGTATGTGTGAGATGGTATCATTGTGTTTTTAATTTGTATTTCCCTAATGATTAATGATGTTGGGCATCTTCCCCTGTGCTCCAGGACTAATTATTTGTATTTCTTCTTTGGAGAGATATCTGTTTAAGTCCTTTGCTTAATTTTAAAATTTGGGACTGTGTATGGTGTGGGGCATGCCTATAATACCAGCAGCTCAGAAGGCTGAGGCAGGAGGATCAAAGCCAGCCCCAGTGCCTGCGAGGTGCTAAGAACTCAGTGAGATCCTGTCTCTAAATAAAATGCAAAATAGGGCTGGGGATGTGGCTCAGTGGCCAAGTGCCCCTGAGTTCAATCCCCAGTACCCCCCCCCCAAAAAAATTCAGTTATCTTTTTATTCAGTTGTTCTTTCTCTTTTTATATTCTAGATACTAGATTCTGATTAGATATGTGATTTGAAAATAGCTTCTTCCATTCTGTGAGTTGTCTTTTTAGTTACTTTCTTCTGTCTCTCTCCCTCTCTCCTTTTTGTTTGGGGGGGTGGGAACTGGCAATTGAACCCAAGGTTGCTTTACCACTTAGTTAAGTCCCCAGCCTTTTTGTTTTTTTGTTAAATTGCTTAGGCTTGCCTTAAATTGCAGTCCTCCTGCCTCAGCCTCTGGAGTAGTTTGGATCACAGGTGTTTTCCACCATACTTGACTTCATTTTCCCTCTCTCTTTTTTTTTTTTTTGGTATTGGGGATTGAACCAAGGGGTGCTTAAACACAGGGTCATATCCCCAGCCCTTTTTATTTTATTTTTTTTAACTTTTGAGACAGGGTCTCACTAAGTTCCTTAGGACCTCACTAAATTGCTGAGGCTGTCTTTGAATTAGCAGTCCTCCTGTCTCAGCCTCCCACTGGGATTACATGGATGTGCCACTGTGCCTGGCTTTTTTTTTTTTTACTTTCCTTATAGTGTATTTTAGGCACAAAATTTTTGAAATTTGATGAAGTCCAGTTTATGTATTTTTTTCTTTTGTTCTTGTGCTTTTGGTTTATATCTAAGAAATCACTGCCTTCAATGTCATGTCAATTTAAAATTTGACTCTACTATTTAGGTCTTCAATAAATTGTGAGCTCATTTTTGTATGGTATGAGACAAGGATCCAGCTAGGTACAGGGAATTTAACCCAGGGACTTACACATGCAAGGCAGGTACTCTACCACTGAGCAACATCCTCATCCATTTTTACTTATTTTGATTTGAGGCAGAATATAAGTTGTTGAGGCTGACCTCAAATTTGTGATCCTTCTGTCTCAACCTCCAGGTAGTTGTGAGTATTGGCTAGCTTCATTCTTTTGCAGGTGGATTAACTTGATGTTTTTCAACTATAAAATACATAGCACACAATACTATTTATATTCGTTAAATGAAGCTATTTATGGTGATATCCAATCACTTTTGGGGTAGTTGTTGGGGAGAAATATTTTATGTCTTTGAGCTATATCACCAACTTTATTTTAAAATTTTATTTTGAGATATCATCTCACTAAATTGTCAAGCCTGGCCTCGAACTTGGGATCATCCTACTTTAGTCTCCTGTATTACTGGGATTACTGGTGTGGGCTAATGCACCTGACTGGAGGAGAAATATTTCTAAATGCATTCTTTTGTCAGTTTGGGGTTGGAACCACAGGTCTTGTACATACTAGGCAAGTGCTATACCACTCACCTACTTCCGCAGCCCTCTAAATGCATTTTTGAAGGTCGTGCCCTATATTTGCATTGTGGTGATATTCCAAAGCTTATGAGTCACTGAGACTTTTATGATAAAGAAACTTCAGTATGATGAACTAAATAATTCTTATGCTAAAGTTAGTTATATAAGTGATTTTTTATTGAGTATTTTGTTTTCAAATTGTTTGTGTGGGGTGAAATCTTTGCTTAAAACTAAGGAAAAAACATATTTGGCCTACAATCTGTTATTTAACCAGAAATGGGTATTAGATATATCTTATAAAGCAATATGTGTTATGTGTTATATAGTTTATGAATGTTCAGATCTGGAGCCTATCCAAACGTCTTGAGCCAGTGTCTTAACTAAAATGTATATCAATCAATATCTTTTGGAGACTTTTCATTTGTAGCTTAGGCTATAATCATGTATTTTCTTGTTTAGGAATAATGTAAGACTTTATTATTTGATTACTTGTATAAATCAGAACTAAATTTAGGATAGCACAATTGGTTGATAAATCTCAGCCTTTAGTTAAACATAATTAAAATAGGGACATTAATTTGAATTGCTTTTAAAACTAGGAGATGTGTTTTAAAACAAGAATAAGAAATCTGTGCTTAATCAGCCCCAAGAGTTATGAGGTGATTGTTTAGCTCTGATTATATCCACTGCTGTCCAGAGAATTATATTTTGCAATATAATTATATTTTGCAATATAATTTGCAATATAGTGCTAGGCAAGTACCCACTGAGCTGCACCCCAGTCCCAAGAGAATAATTTTTGATATGTTGGGCTACTGTGACAAAGGTTTCTAGCAGAAGATAAAAACCCTTGAAGACATGCAGTTCATATATTAAGGAGTCTTTCAAAAGTACTGATAAGTTACTCTGAAGCTGTTAGCTTAAGTGAACCACAGCGTATGACTTACCCGAAGTATTTGTAGGTTCTATTATTCATTCAACAAGTACTAATTGCATTTCTACAATGTGTCAGAGTAGGTGTGTTGGGAGTAGATGAAAAAGGAGCAAAGAAGGCAGTGATCCCTGCCCTCTTGGAGCTTTCCTTACAGTGAAGGAAGACAGTTGGTTAGCAAACAAATCATTCATAATATAAATACCAAGAAGAATTTTTTTTTTTTGTACCAGGGATTGAAGTCAGGGCACTCGACCACTGAGCCACATCTCCAGTCCTATTTTGTATTTTATTTAGAGACAGGGTCTCACTGAGATGATTAGTGTCTCACCATTGCTGAGGCTGGCTTTGAACTCTCAATCCTCTTGCCTAAGCCTCCTGAGCCACTGGAATTACAGGCGTGTGCAAGAAGAAAACTTTTATGAGTGTTAGGATGTTGGGGAAGAGCTTCTTTTAGGAGGTATTTCAATGTTAAGAGTCCTGTTAATGTCTCTTAGTGGAGGCTCTAGGGAATGAAGGGAAAGACCCTGACTTGAACTACCTCTTTTTACCTTTTTTTCCTTCCCAAGTGCCCAATATATTCTTTAAACTGACTTTATTATTGAATGAAAATTCTTAGTATCTTTTGTTGATTGAATTACATCTTAGATTTTTTTTTAATTTAAAATGGAGAATTGGCTGGGGATGTAGTGCAGTGGTAGAGTGCTTGTCTAGCGATTGTGAGCCCCTGGGTTTAATACCTAGTACTGCACCCCCTCCACACAAAGGTGAATTACTGCTTTTTTCCCTAAAACAATGAAACAGAAATAGCTACATTCCTGTTTTCCCCAGTATACATGTTACTGGAGGGGAAGTAGGTTCTAGCCTTGCCTGTGTGACTATAATTTTGTAAATCTGTTAGCACCTACTTCCTGTTTTCTTATTAGGTAAAACAAAAACCCTAACTAGTTTGCAGGGTTCCTTTCTTAATCAAATTAGAAGTTAGACTTTGGTAATACATATGAAATGCAATGTATTCTATTATTATACTTTTGGAATCAAAGAATCTCAATTGAGAAGTGTTTTCCTACCAATTTAAAGCTTTTATGTTTCTACCCATCTGGTAAATTTTAGCACCAAATGTCTAAACTCATTGATTAATCCAGAGAGGTTGGATTCTTAGAAAGTGGTAGTATGGTAGAAAGGATTTCAAGCTAGAAAACAGGTGCCAGAATTCTCCCCTTTTACTTACTAGCTCTGTGACTTGGAAAAGCTGTTAAACTTCTCTGAGCCTTCCTGATTTTCACAATTCAGGTTAATACCAACTAGCTCACAGGGTTGTTGTTAAAAGTAATTGAGTTAAACAGATGAAAAATTTTTTCCCGTGGTACTGGGGCCTCACATGTACGCTCTACCACTGCACTATGTACTATATCCCCAGTCCTTTAGTCCCTGATGAAATTCTTCTCCCCCGCCCCCAGTGCTAGGGATTGAATTCCTGTCTTTGTCCATGAGGCAAGTATACATCCCCAGTCCTGAGGTTCTTTTGAAAACTACAAAGCAAGGGTCAACAAACTTTTCTGTATTAAGGGCCAGATAATAAATATTTTAGGCTTTGTGGGCCTTAAAGTGTCTGGTGGAACAACTCAGCTCTGCTGTTGTGGCAGCCATGGACAGTATGTAAATGAATGAACATGGCTATGTTCTAGTAAAACTTTATTTATGGACACTGACTTATGAATTTCAAATAATTTTCATTGATCACAAAATACTATATTCTTCTTTTGATTTTTTTAACTATTTAAAAATATAAAAACCTGTCTTAGCTGTCTGGCTTCACAAAAACAGGCAGTGAGGTAGATTTGGCCTGAGGGCAGTATGTAGTTTGGCTATAGCTATTATAGAGGGTTAAGGGTTAAGCAGAGTAAGGTGTTAATTATGGATGAGAGGATAGGTGATTGATACATAGAAATTATTATTATTTTTTTGGTACCAAGGATTGAACCCAGGGGTGTTTAAACCCACTGAGCCATATCCCCAGCCTTTTAAAATATTTTATTTAGTATTTTATTTAGTATGGGTCTTGCTGAGTTGCTAAGTACCTCACTAATCTGTTGAGGCTGACTTTGAACTCTGGATCCTCCTGCCTCAGCCTTGCTAGGATTATAGGCATGCACCAGTACGCCCAGCTCTGAAATTATTTAATTTTGATGACAAAAGAAAATGGGGATGATTTCAACCCCTCTTCTAATTTGGACCCAGAACTTTTTCACATAAAATGGGCATTTTTAATTGAGGAAATGATTTTTCCAAAACAAAACTAGAAGATGGAAGCAAGGAAGGAAATATTTTTACTGTTATAAATTCCCATGAACTGTGTGGTTTTACAGTGTGTGTGTGTATGTATGTATATATATATATATATATATCTGTGCAGTTCAGGGTTGTATATAGTGTGTGCGTATGGGTGCACATAATATGCTGCCTCTTACTAGGAGTAGTTACAAATTGTCTTGGGAATGAGATGCCTGGGTTGAATTTGGGCTCTTCACACTCCGTCTTCCTTTTGCTGGGGATCTAACCCAGGGCCTTACATACACTAGGCAAGCCCTCTGTTCTATCACTGAGCTACAATAGTCCTATCCCTGTGGCTCTGGGTTTGAACCCAGGAGCAATTGGCCACTGAGCCACATCCCCAGCCTTATTTTGTATATTATTTAGATACAGAGTCTCACTGAGTTGCTTAGTACCTCACTTTTGCTGAGGCTGGCTTTGAACTTGTGGTCCTCCTGTCTCAGCCTCCCTAGCCATTGGGATTACAGGTGTGCACCACTGCTGGCTGTTTTTTACTAGCTAGTGTGATCTTGGTCAAGTACTAAATTTTTTCTTTCTCTTCTCTTTTCTTCTTCCCTCCCTCCTCCCCCTCCCTTCAACCCCAGCCCATCTTCCTTTTTTAAAAAAAACTTTTATACCTTTATTTATTTATTTATATTTATGTGGTGCTGAGGATCAAACCCAGATGTGCTAGGCGAATGCTCTACTGCTTAGCCACAATCCCAGCCCTTCCTTAGAGACTTTTTTTTTTGCTATGTTGCCCATGCTGGCCCCAAACTCTTTGGCTCAAAGGATCCTTCTACCTCAGCTTCCCAAATCTTAGCTGGGACTATCGGTGCCCACACAGTGCCTGGCAAGCTACTTCATTTTTTGTGCCTTAGGTTCCACATTTGTAAAATTAGAATACAATATTACTTAACTCAAGATTCTAGTTATGATTATATGGGAAAATGCATGAAAAGGTTTTCTAGTGCTTGGCACATACACTTAAGTGTGAACTGGTAATATTCATCTGAATATAGGCTGTACATACCTTGTGTTTTACTTCCTTGTGCTATTTTAAGAGTATTTCTGGGCTGGGGTTGTGGCTCAGTGATAGAGCACTTGTCTCTCATGCATGGGGCACTGGGTTTGATCCTCAGCACCACATAAATAAATAAAGGTATTGTGTCCATCTATGACTAAAAAAAATTAAAAAAAGAAATAGTATTCTTAACTGGTTCTTTGTGCAGGTTGTTAGTGAATAATTTTGTTTTAAATGATTAAATAATCTAGAAATAGATTAAAATCTGAAGGTTAAGCTGCCATGGTGGCTCATACGTATAATTCCAGCAACTCGGAAGGCTGAGGCAGGTGGATTGCAAATTTGAGCAGAGCCTAGGCAAATTAGTGAGACTGTCTCAAAAATAAAATAAAAAGGACTGGGGATGTGGCTCAGAGGTAAACCACTTCTATGTTAAATCCCTAGTATTAGACAAAGAAAAGGAAAAAAAGAAGCCTTTCTCCAAGGTTATGTTATGCCATGTTTTCCTTTAATAGTTTTGTAGTTTTTTTTTTAATGTTTAGCTCTTTGATCCACATGGAATGTGTTCATTTTTTAGTAGTGCTGGGGATTGAACCCAGGGCCTCACATGTAGCCCTGGAATGTTTTTGGGTGTGTCTGGTTTCAGGTAAGGCTTTAACTTTTCATCTCCAAATGGTATCCATTTATCCCAGCATAATTTATTATACTATTTGTTCTTCACAAATTTGAAGTCATCTTTACCATGAACTGTATTTCTATATATAAATGTTTCTGTTTCTGTGCTGGTTCTT
Organism: Callospermophilus lateralis; assembly: GCF_048772815.1. Lineage (NCBI taxonomy): Eukaryota > Metazoa > Chordata > Mammalia > Rodentia > Sciuridae > Callospermophilus > Callospermophilus lateralis. The sequence continues at coordinate 39,079,280 of NC_135325.1, read as the reverse complement.
CTATTCCATAATTTCATTTGTCTGTATCTATGATGAAACCATACTATTTACATTACTGTACTTATATGTTAATAAGGCAGATTCACATTGTTCTTCTTTTTCAAGATAGTCTTGGTTTTCCTTGTGTTCTTTTGAGCAAAAACCTGTTGGTTTGGGATAAAATTCTCTCTTTAGGATTTTGAGTTGTTTTCAGTGGTTTTGGAATAATCTGAGAGTGTATGTGTTCGAGATTGTAAAAATGTTGATATTGGGTCTTTCCACCAAGGAACATGGTGTAGTTTATGTATTTCAGTAAAATTCAGTTTTCTTTTTCTTTCTTTCTTTTCTTGCTGTACCAGGAATTGAACTCAGGACTTTGCACATGCTAGACAAGTATTCTACCACTGAGCTATGTCCCCTGGCCTTTTTATTTTTTTCAAGACAAGGTCTGACTGCTGAAATTGGCCTTGAACTTGTGATCCTTCTTCCTCAGTTTCATTATTAGCTGGGATTATAGAAATGCATGCACCACTGCACCTGGCTGGATAGTTGTATTTTTATGCATTTTTCTAATGATTATTACTGATGTATATAGGAGAATATTTTTATATATGTTGATTTCGACTGGCATTTCTGCTGAACTCTTTGGTTTTTTTATTGGTTGTTCAAAATATTACAAAGCTCTTGACATATCATATTTCATATATTAGATTCAAGCGGATTATGAACTCCCATTTTTACCCCAAATACAGATTGCAGAATCACATCGGTTACACATGAAAGGTAGCAGAATACAACAGTTACTAATAGGACATTCTGCTGAACTCTTTTGTTAGTTACTATTACCATTTTTGTGATTTGTTTGGATTTTTCTAGATAACAATATTGTACATAAATTTTGAGTTTTGTCTCCTATTTTCTAACTTTTGTACATATTGTTTTATTTCCTTCATTGGTAGCAATAGTAATAGGAATTTTTGGCTTTTTTTTTTTTTTTTTTTTTTTGGTAGTGGGGATTGGACCCAGGGGTGCTTTGCCACTGAACTACATCCATAGTCCTTTTTATTTTTTTGAGACAGGGCCTTGTGAATTTGCTGAGGATGGCCTTGTACTTGGAGTCCTCCTTACTCAGTTTCATGAGTCTCTGGGATTATAGGTGTGTGCCACAGCTGGCTATGCTTGACTTTAATGATTATTTATTTCTGTGAAAGATTCTTAACCTCACTTATAAAGAATGTGTTAATTGAAAACATGTTGAGATTCTTTTTAGAACTTATCAGAGGCCAGGCATGGTGGTGCATGCCTGTAATCCCAGCAACTCAGGAGGCTGAGGCAGGAGGATGGCAAATTCAAAGCCAGCCTCAGCAATGGCAAGGTGCTAAGCAACTCACTGAAACCCTGTCTTTAAATAAAATACAAAAATAGTGTTGGGGATGTGGCTCAGTAGTCAAGTACCCCTAAGTTCAATCCACAGTACCAAAAAAGAAAAAAAAAACAACTAATAGAGTGTTAAAAATGTTTGGGGCTGGGGCTGTGGCTTAGTGGTAGAGCGCTTGCCTAACATGCATGAGGCACTGGGTTCGATTCTCAGCACCACATAAAAATAGACAAATAAAATAAAGGCATTCTGTCCATCTACAACTACAAAAAAATTAAAAAATAAATAAAAATGTTGGATAATATTTTTTGTTGTAAAGGATATGGGATGAAAGATCTTCTTGCATTTTGGATGAGAGTAACCAACTTCCGCTGCCCCATACTGGGCATGGTGGCTGCCTGTAGACCAGGTATTTGGGAGGCTGAGGCAGGAGGATTGCTTAAGCCCAGGAGATTTTGGCCATCCATTCCAGGCAACATAGAGAGGACACCCCCCAGTGATGCTTTACCACTCAGCTATACACCCAGCCCTTTTTATTTTTTATTTTTATTTTTTAAAACATTTATTTTTTAATTGTAGTTGGACACAATACCTTTATTTTGTTTTTTTAATGTGGTGCTGAGGATCGAACCCAGGACCTTGCACATGCTGGGCAAGTGCTCTATCACTGAGCCACAACCCCAGCCCCCTGTTTATTTTTATTTTGAGAAAGAGTCTCAGTTAAGGGAGTTGCTGAGACTGACCTCGAATTTGGTGATCCTCTTGTGACAGCCTTCCAAGTAGCTGGGAGTACAGGTGTGTACTACTGTGCCTGGCCAAATGAAAGTTGTTATAATGCCCATGAAAGGCAATTAGGCAACACTGTATTGAGTTACATATGTGTTGTGCATTATTTTGTATATATTGGTATACTTTAATACAAGTTAAAAATGTATTATTTTGTTTGATCCAGCAGTCCTAGTTGAGGTGTGTGTGTGTGTGTGTGTGTGTGTGTATGTATGTGTGTGTTAGTATGCAATATCTGTAACAGCAACCAATTTAATGCTACAGATAAGAATGAGACTTCTATGTACATCTCAAAAATAAACACAATAAATAAATAAAACAATAAAAGCTTACTATATACTGTATTATTTTTGTGTAGAAAGGGGAGGAGAGGCTGGGCATCATGGTGCATGCCTATATTCCCAGCTACTTGGGAGACTGAAGCAGGATTGCAAGTTCAAAGCCAATGTCAGCAACTTAGCAATACCCTAAGCAATTTAGTGAGACTCTGTCTCAAAATAAAAAATAAAAAGAACTGGGGATGTGGCTCAGTGGTTGAGCATCCCTGTGTTCAATCTCCAGTAACAACAACAACAACAACAACAAAGAGAACATATTTGTCTAAAGAGACTCTGAAGGGGTCCGGGGGTGTAAGACAGTTTCCTAGCACACTTAAAGCCATGGCTTGGATCACTAGTACTGCAAAAAATAAACAAAGGACATGATCTGATTAGATAGTACACAGGATGAGAAAAAAGATTGAATAAAAATGAAAGGATGGTAAATTTACTAGTAATCAGGAGCGTTAAAATTAAAAGAAGAGAGATACAGAACAAAGGAGATTGGACTTATTCCCACTTCTGTGCAATCACATTAGTAATATTTCACAGCCATAAAGCTTGGCAAAATTAATTATACTTTAAATATAGTTGTCTATTAATACAAAGTGTTGGTAAGAAATCAAAGAAAAGGGAACTCAGAAGTTAATGGGGGGAGTATGAATCAGTATAATCACTTTGAAGATTAATTCAGCAGAACTTAGTAAAGTGAAAGGTTGATATAGTGGCTCAAACCTGTAGTCCTAGGTACTAGACTACTTGTGGGGCTGAAACGAGGATAATTTGAACTCAGGAGTTTGGGGACAGCTTAGACAACATAGTGAGGCCCCACCTCTTAAAAATGATAAAAACGTGGGGTGAGGGTATAGGTCAGTGAAAGAGTGCTTACCTATAATGCCCAAGGCCTTGCATTCAATCCCAGCACTGCAAAATAGACAACACACACACACAAATAATAGTAATAAAATAAAAGGAATACACAAGAATCTAATGAGTGGTTTTTTTTATGGTTCTGGAGATTGGACACACAGGGGTGTTCTACCACTGAATTATATCACCATCCCTTTTATTTTATTTATTTTTTTATTCTTTTGGTACTGGAGATTAAACCCAGAGGTGCTTTACCCTGAGCTGTATTCACAGCCTTTTTGTTTTATTTTTTAAATTTTGAGACAGGGTCTTGCTTAAGTTGCTTAGAGCCTCTCTAAGTTGCTGGTATGGAATTTGTGATCCTCCTGCCTCTGCCTCTTGAGCCACTGGAGTTACAAGTATACACTAGGCTGCCTACAATTGGTTACCTTTTGAGGGAGTAGTGGGGTCAAATGGATGGGAGACCGGTTTGTACGTGAGTCTGTTTATACACGTCTTTTTTTCCCACTTTTTCATGCAGTTCAGCTTTTATTTTATTTTTACTAGATTTTTATGGTTACATGTAGTAGTAGGTTTATATATCTTTGATTTTTGAGCCATAGGATTGTATTATATTTTTACGTATGAATTTAATTTTGCAGTACATGCAGGCAAGTGCTCCACTGAGCTATAACCCTATCCCCATATATTATGTTTAATTAAAAATTGTTCCTTGCTGGGTGTGGTGGCACATGCCTGTAATTCCAGCAACTCTGACTTGGGAAGCTGAGGCAGGAGGATCTTAAGTTTGAAACAAGCCTCAGGAATTTAGTGAGGCCCTAAGTAACTTAATGAGACTCTGTCTCAAAATAAAAGAGTGTGGAGATGTTGCACCCCTGGGTTCAATCCTCAGTACCCCCCCCCAAAAAAAAAGTTCCTTGAATTATTTCAGCTCCAGAAAGGATTTTTTTCTTTCTCTTCTGTGTTGTACATTTCTTCATATGGTTGTCTCCTGAGTCTGTTCATATTTAAGAATGAGCTAGTGTAGGGCTGCCTAAAAATTCTGTGTACCTGGGTAGTGTTGGTAGTAGGCTTTATATTGGGGTGTGTGGGTGGGCATCTGGTGATTATTAGGAGTGCCCAAATGCCAGAAGGTAGAGATTTGTTCATTTTCAGCCTTTTTTTAAATTTTGTTCTTCTGTGGGATCAATCTTCTCTGGTATATGGAGACAGTCTGGGATTTTGCCCTCAAGTCTTCTTCCTCCTGTGTTGGAACCCTTTTTGTTATATATTTTAGGTTGTGTCATCCTTTGATTTGTGTTATCAGACCATTCTTTCTGCCTATGCTTTGTCAGAAATTGTTAAAATCTTTTGTATGTCATGCTGTTTTCTATTTGTATCACTGATTTGTGATTTATATTTTGGAGTTTTTTAACATCATTTTTTGGGGGTCTTCGAAAAGGTGAGATATAGATGTTCAGTTCACCTTCTTGAACTAGAAGTCTACAATAGTGTATCTTTTTTGCCTTTGTTGCAGGGGAGTACCAGGAATTAAACTCAAGGGCACTTTACAACTGATCCACATTCCCAACCCTATTTTGTATTTTATTTAGAGACAGGGTCCTACTGAGTTGCTTAGTACCTCCCTTTTGCTGAGGCTGGCTTTGAACTTGTGATCCTTCTGCCTCAGCCTCCTGAGCCGCAAGGATTAGAGGCATGCACTACCGTGCACAGCTCTTTTTTTGCTTTTTTCAATCTTGGGGATCTGATTCAGGCCCTTGAGCATGCTAGGCAGACACTCTTTAACACCCTCAGCCCATAGTAGTGTATCTTAAGCTTGGATTAAACTATAGGCACTTTGAGGATAAGGAGTGCTTTCTTTTTATTTCTAGATATTTTCTTTCTTTCTTTTTTGGTAGTACTGGGGATTGAACCCAGAGCCCTGTGATTCCACTTGCTAGGCAGATAGTCTTATTACTGAGCTACACCTCCAGCCCACAGTAGTATATCTTAAGCTTGGAATAACCTATAGGTGCCTTGAGAAAAAGGACTAATTTTTGTTTTCTTATTCCTAGATATATCTCTTTCTTTCTGTACTGGGGACTGAACCCATGGCCTCATGATCCCACTTGCTAGGTGGGCACTCTGCTACTAAGCTATATCCCCAGCCATTATTCCTAAATCTTGACACAATGTTTGTAGTGTGGTATTTGGTAAATGTTTATTGGCATGAATGTACGTATATGAGAATTGAAGAAGATTGTTAATGGAGAATTTGCATTGTAATATTGACTTTTTTCTGTATGGGAGATTGAACCCAGGGTACTTTACCACCAAACTACATTTCTAGCTGTTTTAAATTTTTTTTTTTTTTTTTTTTTTTTTTTAGTTTTGAGACAGGATCTCACTAAGTTGCTGAGACTGTCCTCAGAAGTGGGATTCTTCTGCCTCAGCCTTCTCAGTCACTAGGTTGATATGTATGTGCCATCATACCCAGCTATCATTTTAACAGTTTATGCATTCTTTCAATTGTTGGTTATAAAAGTTGAAGAAATTAGGCCGGGATTGTGGCTCAGTGGTAGAGTGCTTGCCTAGCACATGTGAGGCACTGGGTTTGATTTTCAGCATAAAAATAAACAAAATAAAGTCCATGGACATCTAAAAATATTTTTTAAAAAGTTGAAGAAATTACTTTTATTTATTTTTTAGTTGTAGATAGGCACAATGCCTTTATTTTATTTATTTATTTTCATGTGGTGCTGAGGAATGAACCTAGTGCCTTACACATGCTAGGCAAGCACTCTCACTGAGCTACAACCCCAGCCCTGAAGAAGTTATTTGAGTAATTGGTTGACAAAGCACTGGTGTTTTTTTGTGGTTTTTTTTTTTTTTTTTTGTAATTATTGTTTGTTTTGAGATGATTTCTCACCATGTTGCCCAGGCTGATCTTGAACTCCTGGGCTCAACTGATCCTCCTACCTCATCCTCCCAAGTAGCTGGAGGTACAGGTGTGCACCACCATACCTGGATTGACTAAGTACTCATTTTATGTTGGATTTTCTATAGGTAGAACCAAAATAAGCTACAGGAGGAAATTATTTTGAACTTTCAACTCAAGTGCTCCAAGCTTATATAGCAAGCTTGTTGAAGAAGAAGAGATAGGGCATGGATGTGTAAGATTTTCACTGTAATTTGAATGTAATAGAAGTGCTTTGTGGTTGTCTTTATGCATAATTCTTAGCCTTAGATCAATGTATTTGCCATTTTATGACAGTAAAATGGTCACACAGAGGTTATGATATATGAATTAATAGGAGACTTTAAGTTTGAGGCCTATTTTTTTTTTAAACTGAGCCATGATTCTATGTTGCTTAATGTAAAAGAGATATTATCCTTGTCACTGGGGCATATCCCTTTAGCAATGCCAACATAGTTATTATTGGAAAGCTTTTAAAAATGTATTATATACTTTTCTGCCTTCCCAAATAGAGTCTCCTGAAAATTGCTTAATGTTTTTGAGTATTGTTAAATAGTGCTTTTAATATAGTGCTTCCCCTAGGAGTTATTATGAGGTCAAAAATAATAGCTTTTATTTATTGATTATTATGTTGTGCCAGGCACTGTGCTAAGTATTTTATAATTTTCCCATAAGTCTTATGAGATTTCACAAATGAAATGAACAAGTGAGGTTAAGTTATTTGACCCAAGTGCTGGGTGCATTGGTGCATGTCCATAATCCCAGCAACTCTCTAGGCTGAAGCTGAGGCAGGAAGATAGCAAGTTCCTGAACTGCCCTGGCAATTTAGCAAGACCCTGTACCAGAATAAAAATATGAGTCCCCAAACACCTTAGCCATTGATGATGGCAAAGTGTAGTGCTGGGGACAAGCCTTACATAAATACCATCCAGGAGCTATAGCACAATCGGGTGTCTGACCAATGACAAAGCAGAAACTGTTGAGGCCTTTTGCCTCTGGTCCTCTATTTCTCCAGGTCAAGGTCTGTAATGCTGCCTTGGTTTTCTTAACTTACTTTCTGGGGTGCTGAAGTAACGGTGGCCCTTGTGGGGACAGGCCATGCTGGCATTGATGATCACAGTGCCTATATTGTGATTGTCCATCAGACACCCTGAGTTTTGCAACTTGGGGTTTAGCTGCAATGCAGAGCCTACCTTGTAGCTGGATGATGTTGGTATCCTAACAAGGAAGTGAGTCTTCTGTACCTCTTGTACTACTGGGTCTGTCATAGTAACCTGCTTCTGTGCCCAAGTGCATACATGCACCCCTGCAGTGTTTGCTGGGGTGATATCGCAGTGCTGGGCCCTGTTTCCCTGTTGCTGTTCAAAGACATCCTGATGTGTGTGTGGTTTCGTTGTGGCATATTCATTCACTTAAGTGTTTCTGAGGAAAACAGCTCCATGTACTTCATGTTCTTTTATTTAAATTTTTAAAGAGTACTTTAAACTTTTGGAAACACGCAGCTTGTTTGTACATAAGAACTACTTTTTAATAATAATAATAATAATAATAAATCAAGCATCACCAACAAATAAAAAGAATTAAAAATGTGAAGAGGGCTGGAGTTGTAGCTCAGTGATAGAGTACCCCTGGTTTCAATCCCAAGTACTCCCTAAGAATTAGGAAAAATAATTATTTGCCTGAAGGTAGAACCAAGATTTGATTCCAGATTTCTTCCACTTTAGAGCCTTTGTTCTTTAGCTTTGTTTTATGGTCAAAAACCTATTGAATCCACAATGAAAAGGCCTTAAATAGAAGATGCTTAGTGAAGTTCTTGGCCTAATTTTTAAAAATTTAATACTATTTTTTTTTTGTGGTTCTGGGAGTTGGACCCAAGGCCTCACTCATGCTAGGCCGGTGCTCTACCACTGAACTTGCAGTAGTTATTACATTTTATTATTGTCAGAACTTTTCCCTCTAAGTCAAGGATTTTTTTTTTTTTATTACTAAAGGGATATTTTATACAAATAGAGAAAAAGCATCACGATGCTGAGGGCAGGTCAGGCTGAAGATGAGAGTGGAAAACTGAGGGTTGACAGGGCAGTACAGTTTTAAAAGAACATATTTGATATTATGATAGCTTTAATTTTAATCCAAGTCAATATCTTTTAAGATTCTTAAAGAGGTACCTCATATTTTATGGAGATATGATTTACATAACATAAAATTCAACAATACAAATCTGGACATGGATAGCACATGCTGGAGTCCCCAACTACTTGGAATATGAGGCAGGAGGAGTTAGAGACCTTACTGGGCAACACAGTAAGATCATATCTAAAAAAAAGTCAGTGGCATAATTTTGTTTATTTATTAATTAAAAATTTTTTTTTAGTTGGAGATGGAAACAGTACCTTATTTTATTTATTTTTATGTGATGCTGAGGATCAAACCCAGTGCTTCACACATGCTAGGCAAGTGCTCTACCATGTTGTAACCCCCAGCTCTATAATTTATTTTTGTGGTATTGGACATGGTGCTATACCAGTGAACTACATCCCCAACCCTTTTTTTTAAGCTTTTATTTATTACTTTTAAAAAAAATTGAGACAGTGTCTTGCTAAGTTTCCCAGGCCAGCCTTGAACTTCAGATACTTTGAGATACTCTTGCATCAGCCTCTTCAGTCCTCAACCATTTTTTCTTTATGAAATATCCCTCTTTGTCTCTAGTAATGTTTTTTGTCACAGAGTGTTAGTTTCTTGCTTGCTTTCTGTACTGGGGGATCATATTGAGGGCCTCCAGCCTGTGCTATACTACTGAAGTATACTCCCAGCTCTAACCTAGGGTACTGGGTTTTAAAAGACTAAGGAAACACTCCTTTCCCCATCCCTCTTATTTGCTGCTGCTTATTATGTAGCTTGGGAAACCACATGTCAAAATTGTCATGCCAGAGCACCATTACTTGCCACTCTTTTTAGTATTAGGTTTTGATTTTGAACCCAGGGGCACTTTACCACTGAGCTACATCCCCAGCCCCTTTTATTTTTTTTATTTTGGGACAGTGTCTCACTAAGTTGCTTAGGGTTTTGCAAAGTTGCTGAGGCTGGAATCAAACTTTGTATCCTCAAAGTTGCTAGGATTATAGGCATACATCACTGTGCCCTCCTAGCATTAGGGTTCTGAATAAGATTTCTTTCTTACTCTTTGTCCCTTGACTAGGCTGGACTCAAACTTCTTAGTTTCAGTGAGCCTTCCACTACAGCCTTCCTTTTGAGTAGCTGGGACTACAGGTATATGCCAGTGCACCTGGTTAAGACTTCATTTTTAGGGCTGGTTTTGTAGCTCAACAGTAGAGCACTTGCCTAGCAATCACAAGGCCCTGGGTTTGATCCCCAGCACTGCCAAAGCGGGGGTGGTGGTGGGGAGATATTTCGTTTTTAAAAAAGTGCTCTGCAGTAAATTAAGTTTGAAGACTTTCCAAAAATTCTCTGACTTTATACCTATTTTGGGCCATTAAAAAATCTTTTTTGTCTCACTTTTGGATTTCTGCTCTTGAGGTTTCTGGATAATTGACCTTTAGCTAAGTGAAGTGAATAACTATCATTATTCTTACTTAAAAATATCTTACCTAAAATGTTAACATTTAGGGAATTTGGGTGAAAGGTATACTGGATTCTTTGTATACTCTTGCAGGTTTTTTTCCTAGTCAAAAATTATTTCACAGTGGCACACACCTGTAATCCCAGTTACTCTGGAGGCTGAGGTAAGAGGTTCTAGATTTGAGGCCAGCATAGGCAATTTATTGAGACTCTGACTTAATAAAAGCAAAAAAAGGGTGTGCATGTATCCCAGTGGTAGAGTGCCCATGTGTTCAATACCCATTACCACAAGAAAAAAAATAAAACAAATAAAATGTTAAAGGAAAAAAATCACCCAAGTAAGGCTTTTCTAGGCATTTTTTTTTTCTTGCAGGCAGTAAGTGACATTGGAAGTTTATTGATTTGACAACATAACATTCTGGAGTATTTTATGAGTCTTTAGTTCAATTCTGGTATTAACATAGATATATCCTAGTAGTGCCGCCATCTGGTTGACAAAATTTCTGGGAGTTTTCATAAGACTTCATTTTCCCTTGCAGCCATATTCATCCAAGTAGTAAATCTTGCATTTAGTACTTCCTTAATGTGTCTTGAATGTTTCCCTCCTGCCACTATTTTCATTCAAGCCTTATAATTTCCTTCCTGGATTATTGCAGTAGCTTTTTAATTGGTCTCCTTATTTTACATCATATGGATAAAAATGTCCTTAGTGACTGTCTGCCTCTCTGTCCTCAGCTGCCTGCTTCTAATATGCCAGTAACTAACTGCTCATGGTACCAGTCATGTACTTATTCCATGCCGTTTCATGTTTTTGTTTTTGATTTTCCCTTTGCCAGGATCAGTTAATTTTCTTCCTTTGAGATTCAGCTCAGGGATCTTTTCTAGGAAACCTTGCTAGAGAGTCCAACTTCGTATTTTTCATATAGATATCCAGTTTTCTCAGCACCAATTGTTATTGCCTCTCCCCATTGAGTTTACTTGGCACCCTTGTTAAAAATCAGTTGACCACAAACACATGGGTTTATTTCTGAATTCTTTACATGTATCCTTATGCCACTATGCTTTATTAATATTATAGCTTTGTAGTAGGGATGGGGGGGCAGTTCAGGGATTGAACCCAGGAGTGCTTAACCACTGAGCCACATCTCTAGATTTTTTAATTTTTTAAATTTTGTGACAGGGTCTTATGGACTTTTTTAAATTTTGTGACAGTTTCTTATGGACTTGCTAAATTGCCAAGGCTGGCTTTGACCTTGCTATCCTCCTGCCTCAGCCTCCTGAGTTGCTGGGATTACAGGTGTGTGCCACCCACCTGTCTTGTTTTTAAATCAGGAAGTATGAGTCCTCCAACTTTGTTCTTTTTCAAGATTGTTATTGGCTTTGGCTATTATGGGTCCCTTGAAACTCTTTATGTATTTTATAATTAACTTGATATTTTCTGCAGAGAAACCAGCTGGAATTTTGACAGGAAACGAGTTGAATGTATAGAATAATTTAGGGTATTTCTCTTGTTTTTTTTGTTGTGGTTCAGGTTTTTCTCTTTAGTTTTTCAAAATTGATTGCTCTTGTTACTTTTGGTTTGGTGTAATTCCTTTTTTAATTTTTTATTTAAGTATTTTAAGATAAACTCCATCTAAGGTTAAGTTTGGTGTAATTTTTTTTAATATTTATTTTTTAGTTGTAGTTGGACACAATACCTTTATTCATTTATTTATATGTGGTGCTGAGGATCGAACCCAGGGCCTTGTATACATGCTAGGTGAGCGCTTTACTGCTGAGCCACAACCCCAGCCCCGAGTTTGGTGTAATTCTTAATAAATTTTTATGATAAATTGTGACTTTCAAGTTATATGATAGTAATAGTTGTAAAGGCACTACTCTGTGTTATATAATTCTAGTAAGAATGGGGACTATTTGTGTGTGTGTGTGTGTGTGTGTGTGTGTGTTGTATTTTTTATTTATTTATTTTTGTGGAGCTGGGGATTGAACATAGGGCCTCATGCATGCTAGGCAAACACTTTACTACCAAGCTTCATCTCCAGCTCTTTTTTGGTGTTTTGACCATTCACTTGGAATACTTTTCTTCCCTTTTATGTTCTGTGTATTTTCACATATTAATTGGAGGAAGTTTTAGAAAATGTAAAAAGGCAGAAAAAAGTTCATAATTCCATAATTCAGTAAGTATTATTTATGTATTTGTTTTTCTGGTTTTCATGGTCCTGGAGATGGAAGCCAGGGCCTTGCAAATGATAGGCAAGTGCTCTACTGCTAGGCTACATTCCCAGCCCTTTTCCAAAAGATTTATTTTGAGGCTTTCCCAGGCTAGCCTCGAACTTGCAATCCTCCTGCCTTAGCTTCCTGAGTAAGCTGGAATTACAAGAGATTATTTGTGTATTTGGAAATTTGCATAAATTTGTTTTTTTTTCATTGACCCATATAATATGTAGGGAACATCTTTTTTATCTCACTGAAAACTACAGTGTTGGGCTGGGGATGTATTTCAGTGTTAAGGAATTTGCAAAGTTTAATGCACGGCCCTTGGTTTAATCCCTGCACTGGAGAAAAAGAAATTTTGTGGTACTGGTGACTGAACCTGGGGTGTTCTACCTCTGAGCTATATCCTCAGTCCTTTTTGTTTTATTTTGAGTTAGGGTCTCACTGAGTTGTCCAGGTTGATTTGGAAATTGCTATTGTTCTGCCTCAGCCTCCCAGGTAGCTGGGATTACAGGTGCATACCACTGTACCCAGTTGGATAGGGAAGTTTGGTTTAATAGGTACAGAGTTTCACTTGGGAATGATGAAAAAGTTTTGGGAATGGGTAGAAATGATGATTGCACACCATTCTGAATGTTGTGAATTAATAAATTCTTCTTACTTACACACTTAAGCATGTTAAATGGTAAATTTGATGTTATGTATCTACATCTGTTATTTAACTCAGGGTTTGGACACTTTGTTTTGAATTTGCTGAATAGATATATAGGGCTAAGAACTAACCAATATTCATGTAATATGAAGATAGGTTGAGCTACACAAAGTGGTCTGCTAGGCACTGTGGGCTACTCTGGTAAACAAGAGAAGAGTCCCTGGAGGCTATTGGTTGCTAAGGTTAGACAGAAAAAAAGAATAAACTTGTTAAGAATAAAGGGATTAAAATCAGGTGATTGTTTTCTCCTTAATGATTTCCTTTGTGGGATGATTTAAAAATATCCCTTTTCCCCCTTCAGGTTGCTATGGAAATATATGACCACATAAAAGGAAGTCCATTCTGATAATACTGATACCTGAGATGTAACTGGACTGAAGAGTTGAACAGGAAAGATTTTAGTGCCAACCTAGTTACAATGGCCACTGATTCAGGGGAACCAGCCAGCACGGAAGATTCTGAGAAACCTGATGGAGTTTCCTTCGAAACCAGGGTTCCTCAAGTTGCTGCAACTTTGACAGTAGAAGCTAAACTAAAGGAAAAAAACAGTACCTTTTCTGCTACTGGGGAAACCATAGAAAGAAAGAGATTTTTCCGTAAGAGCGTTGAGATGACAGAAGAAGACAAAGTTGCTGAATCTTCCCCCAAAGATGAGAGAATAAAGGCTGCAACAAATATTCCTCGAGTAGATAAGCTTCCTACAAATGTGCTAAGAGGTGGACAAGAAGTCAAATATGAACAGTGTTCAAAGGCAACATTGGAATCCTCAAAAGAGTGTTTGAAGGAGAAAAATGAAAAGGAAATAGAAGAAGAAGCAGAAATGAAGGCTGTTGCAACTTCTCCTAGTGGCAGGTTCCTGAAGTTTGACATAGAGCTGGGAAGAGGAGCATTTAAAACAGTATATAAAGGACTGGACACTGAAACATGGGTTGAGGTTGCTTGGTGTGAACTGCAGGTAGGTATATACTCTTCTTGGTTTTAATAAATTCCAGTTTTATCTGGTCTGACCTTCTGAGTGATCCAAATTGAAATATATCATGGATTTTAAAAAATGAAGGGTTTGTCCTTCACTGATCAGAAATTATGCTTGTTTCCTAGATCTTTCTAGGAGCTCATGCCAGCCTTTTTCTCCTATTATTTCCCCTGTTTTTAAAATTAATTAATTAATTGGTATTTGAATTGAACTCATGGACACTTAACCACTATGCTACATGCCCAGTTCTTTTTATTTTTTTTTATTTTGAGATAGGGTCTTGCTAAGTTACTTAGGGCCCCACTAAGTTGCTGATGCTTGACTTGAACTTGTGATCCTCCTGCTGCAGCTTCCCAAGTTACTTGGATTATAGACATGCACCACCACACCCAGCTCCCCTGTTTTGTTTTTGTACCAGGGATTGAACTCAGGGGTGCTTAACTACTGAGCCACATCCCCAGCCTTCCCATCTGTTTTTTTTTTTTTTTAATTTTTTAATATGTATTTTTTTTTAGTTCTCGGCGGACACAACATCTTTGTTTGTATGTGGTGCTGAGGATCGAACCCGGGCCACACGCATGCCAGGCGAGCGCGCTACCACTTGAGCCACATCCCAAGCCCATTTTTTTTTTTAATTTTTATTTTTGAATTGTAGTTGGACACAATACCCTTATTTTATTTTTATGTGGTGCTGAGGATCGAACCCAGGGCCTTGCACATGCTAGGCGAGCGCTCTACCACTGAGCCACAACCCTTGCCCCCTTCCCATCTGTTTTTAATTTAATTTAATTTTTTGTGATGCTGGGGCACTGGGATATACTATCATCCCTTCCTGGTGTTTAAAAAAGAAAATGTTTGTGATGGCTTTTTTGGGTAAAATTATCTTTATTTTTTATCCTTAGGAAATTGCTGAAATTCTTGTTAATATCTCCTTTTGACAACTTTTAGTAAATATTTGCCTTATTGGTTGATCATTGTACTAAATACTTGAGTGTGATTGAAATATGTTCATTGTGATAACTAGCCTTTCTCTCTTTCTTAACAAAATGGGACAGTTCATGTGCTTTTCATAGCAGAAAAGGTTTTTCCTGATTTTTTTTTTCTTGTGGTATTAGGAATTGAATCCAGGGCCACTGTACCACTGAGCTATATATCCCCAAGCCATTCTATTTTTAATTTTAAGACAGGGTCTCATTACATTGCCCAGGCTGGTCTGGAACTTGGGATCCTTTTGTTTCAGCCTCCAAAGTTGCTGGGGATTATGGCTATGTGCCTCTGTGCCTGGCTTTCTTGATTCTTTGAGGACATCTGTTGATATACATTCCCCATGCCTTTGAGTTTACTGCAGTGAGTTAATCACCAGATTCTGTTTATGTTAATCAGCTGAAATATGTTTTAAGGGGAGAAATGAAAGCAATGGAAGAATTATTAAATTACCTAGATATTTGGCTCCATGATAAATGTTTATGTGGCACTATTAACTAGTGAAAGACTAAATGGGTGGAGGGGACAACATCATAAAGGAGGTTATAATGAGAGTAATTTCAGACAGGGCTGGCTGGCATTCGAACTCAATGGTAAAACATTTGTATACGAGGCCCTTGGTTTAATCCCAACAGTGAAAAAAAAATTTCAGATAAATGTAGAACCTTTGTGACCTCAATCAGCTCATGAGAAATAATCAGTGTTTACCTGAGATGCTTAAAATTAAGATAAAATCAATCACTAAGTATAGGTAGGTTTTTGTTCAAATTCTAATGGTCTCTGTGGTTTTGTATGTATTAAAGCACCATGATTCTCTCTATTCTGAATTTGTTGTAGGTTGCCATCAGATAAGTTAGAACTTTGTCCAGGTACTTGGATTTCTAGGAAAGTCTTTTAAAATTTTTTCTTTGAGATGGGGACTCTTTGTGTTGCCTAGGGGTGACCTTGATCTCCTGGCCTCATGTGATCCTCCTGTCTCAACCTCCCAAGTAGCTGGAACTAAACCATCTACTAAGCTGCTGCTTCCCCCCCGCCCCCAGTGTTTGGGATAAAATGCAGGCACAGGATTTCTCATAAATTAGGCAAGTGCTCTACCACTAAGCTACATCCCACTCTGAGTATTGAGTATGTTTTAAGCATTTTTCATTATATATATATATATATATATATATATATATATATATATATATATATATATATCTTTTCATAAGGTTCTGTAATCTTTATTTTTACTTACCTTGAACATCTTTTCATTATTAGTATGTGTACCTTTAGATAACTTTTTTTTTTTTTTTTTTTTACGGTACTGGGGATTGAATCCAGAGTTCATGCATGCTGGGCAAGTACTCTGCCACCGAGCCTCATCCCTAGCACTGTCTCCCCTCTTTTGAGATAGGGTCATTAAATTGCTGAGGCTGGCTTTGAACTTGCAATTCTCCAGCCTTACCCTCCCAAGTTACTGAAATTGTAAGTGTGTGCCACCATGAGAAACACACATAAGTATTTCTAATAGATGCTTAGGATTTCATTGTAAGTTTCATTTACATTATTTAATTAGTTCTCTGTTAGTGAAATACTGGAAAAAACACTACATATCTAAGATAACCATGGCTATGATGAATATCCTTCAATATATTATTGAAAATTATGTACATTTATATTTCATCTCTATTATATCAGTAGCACTCACCTTTTAGTGGTACTCTCTCTGTACATGGGACGGATAATTTCCATTCACTTGGTAGTAGAGTACCTAAAGATCAAGTATTTTATAAATTATATATTCTAGCTGTGTTAATGGATGTTTAGGTAAAACTTGAAAAAATATTCCAGTGGTAGAAATTGCCTAGGGGAATATCTATTATCATTCACCTGTGGAAATGTTCAAATAGCCCATGAGATCTTACTACGCAAAGTGTTATCCTCAGCTTAGTGGTAGAGTACTTTCCTAGTGTGCATGAGGCCCCTGGGTTCAAGCCCCAGCACTGGCAAAAAAAAAAAAAAAAAGAGTAGTGATGGTGGTGGGGGAAAGCATCCCTATGCCAATAGTATAGATGGACATCACCTGGGAGCTTGTTGGAACTGCTGAGTCCCAGGACCCATCTCAGACCTACTGAATCAGAATCTGTCTCTGCATAACACCTGCAGGTGATTTGTATGTGGAGCAAGTCGAGTTTGAAAAGCACTGAAATATAGAACCAATCCCAAGAACTTGCTGAACCATATAGAAATTCCCTTAATACACTAACATAAGAGTTATATTTTATCAAATATAATAATTCCTGGCTTCACTTTACACTTTTCAAATTGAAATCTCTAGATGATGGGTCCCAGGAATTTATTTAAAAATTTCCCAACTGATAGGATATACAACCAGTATGGGGAACCTCTGTGTGGAGCAAATCTATATAAAGTAAATAAAGTACATTTTTCCCTGTGTACTGGGGATTGAACCCACGGACACTCTACCATGGAGCTATATCCCCAGCCCTTTTTGTTTTTAATTTTGAGACAAGGTCTCACTAAGTTGCTGAGGCTGGTCTGGAATTGTGATCCTCCTGTGTCAGCCTACTGAGTTGCTAGGTTTACAAGGGTGTACCACCATCCCTGGATATAAACTACATTTTTATTTATACAGAGAATGACAATTTCAATTTCCTATTCTGAAAGAAATGTCAGAATTAGTGAATTTATTTACTTAGATTTTGGATATGCTTCATTTTCTGCATATTTAGAATTAAGGAAAACTAGTTTATTTTGAATCCCAGGAGGATAAGAGACTATTTTTTTTGGTACTTAGGGGTGATTTACCACTGAGCTACATTCCTAGTCCTTTTTATTTTTTATTTTTATTTATTTTTGGTACTAGGGATTGAGCCCAGAGGCTCTTTATCAATGAGCCATACCCCCAGCCCTTTAAAACATTTTTTGTTGTTGTAAATGGACAGAATACTTTTACATTATTTATTTATTTTTATGTGGTGCTGCTGAGGATCAAATCCAGTGCCTTACATGTGCTAGGCAAGTGCTCTGCCACTGAGCTATAGCTCCAGCCCCCATCCCCCAAGCCCTTTTTATTTTTCTTTTGAGACAGGGTCTTGCTGTGTTTGTAAGGGCCTTACTAAGTTGCTGAGGCTGGCCTTGAACTTATGATCCTCCTACCTCCACCTCTTGAGGAACTGTGGGTATGTGCCACTGCACTTGGCTGGGGCATCAGTTTTTAATTACTTTCTTGAGTACTATGCAGTTTATAATGTATAATTTCTCATTCGTCTATGAAATCTTATTCTATAAATAATTTTATGGAAAAACTGCAGTGAGCAATTTAAATCTTTAAATTCTAGATTTTTTCTCAAAATTTCTGTGTATATATATGTGTGTGTGTATGTGTGATTTTATACACACATACAATTGATATGTCCTTTTATCAATTTGATATGTATTTTCTATTAACATTATTAAAATATGTAAACTGTTTTATTGTATTCATACTGTTTCTTGCTTCTTCTTCCCTAGTATCATGCAGCTCTTTTCAAATTTTTTATTTATTTAATTTTATTTTGTTCTATTTACTTTTAAATTTTATTTTTATTCTTGTGGTGCTGGGAATTGAACACAGGGCCTGATACTTCATACCTATTAGGCAAGTACTCTACCACTGAACTATGTCACCAGGAGATTTAAAAAAAAAAATATTTTGAGATGGAGTCTCCCTAAGTTGCCCAGGCTGTCCTTGAATTGGAGATCCTTCTACTTTAGGAAAGTACCTGGGATTGTTGGTGCAAACCACCATATCAGCTTTTAAATTTTAATTTTGTATATTGGGTTTGAAATTCATAGCTCAATAATAAACTTGATTTCATTGTTTTGCTTTTTGGTGTTTGAGATTGAACCCAGAACCTCCCCCATGCTGATAAGTAGTTGCTACCTCGCTGGCTCAACAATAGTTTTTTTTTGGGGGGGGTACTGGGGATTGAACTCTGGGATACTGGACTACTAAGCCACATCCCCACCTATTTTGTATTTTATTTAGAGACAGTGTCTCAATGAGTTGCTTAGGGCCTTGGGATTGCTGAGACTGGCTTTGAGCTCTTGATCTTCCTGTCTCAGACTCCAGAGCCACACCACTGCACCCAGTTCAACAATAGGTTTAATACCATCCTATACAGGCATCCCCCTTCTCCCATTGTGAATATTTGAACTTGTGTAACAATTCTTTTCAACTCACATCTATTTATTTTAGTATATATTGACCTATGATAGAGATTTTACTTCCAATATTTAACTTTGAGAATGTTAAAAACTCTTTGATTTCAGGATTTGGCTATAAACACCTGCATTTCAATACTTTGTCATAATTTATGGTTTCCATAAGTTGATTTTTATGCATTAGTGGAAAAACTTTGACCTATTGTTCTTTCTAAAGGACTTGAGAGTTTGGGATGTAGCTCCATGGTAGATTGATGATCTATCATGTGCATGTCCCTGGGTTCTAGTCCCAGCACCACAAATAAAATAAAAGAACTTGGTAAATTGGTAAATTGCTGTGAATGAGGGTTAGTCATGAGTGGTATTTAGAAGCCTATTTTATTTTATTTACTATTTTTAAGAGACAGGATGTTGATATGTTACTCAGGCTGATCTTGAATTACTGGGCTCAAGTGATCTTCCTTCCTTGGTCTTACAATTAGCTGAGACTACAGGCAGGTGCTGTGTTGCCTGGTTTTAGAAGACTATTTTACTGTTGAAAGACTTAGTTAGATGTTACTGAAAGATATGTTCAGTAACTCTCAGAAGGAGTCAGTCACAGGAGTTTGTAATTGTTTCCTTCTCCAGTTAAAACTCAAGAATCAGTAGCACTCTACTTCTATGTGTGGAAACACCAGTTTTTACTTTACTATAACTAGGACTTTCTTTTTTTTTAGTTGAACATGGACACAATACACAATACCTTTGTTTTATTAATTTATTTGTTTTATATGGTGCTGAGGATCAAACCCAGTGCCATGTGTGCAAGGCAAGAGCTCTACCACTGAGCCATAACCCAGCCCCTAAGACATTCTTAATGGAACTGAATTTTCAAATAATGTGGCTATTTTCCAAATGAAGAAACATCATAGATAACTGAATTTTTTTGTTGTTCCTAAAATGTATTTAAATGTTTGTCATAAGCTTTACTGTGGGGCCAGGTATATGATTGTGTTCTTCTCAGGGTAAACAGGAATCCTTTAATAGCACCTAGACATCTAGCAACTCTAGTTGGTGAACTAAATCAAAGATGGTACGGGGAAAAAAAAAAAAACCAAAAAACTACCAGAAGTCGGGGGTGTAGCTCAGTGGTAAAGTGCTTGCCTTATGTCTGTGAGGTCCTGAGTTTGATCCTCAGCATACATATGCATGTGCACCCTCACACACACACATACCCCAACACCATCAAGAAAAGAAAAATACATAATAGACCATAACAGGTTGACATGTTGAGTAATGCTAATACACTTTCATTATCGTATTCTGAGCAATGCAGTAAAGGTAACAGCTTAAAATCCATTATTAACGTCTGTGCCTGAAGTATCTATCAAAATTGTGATTAAACTTGTTTCTTTTGTTTTGCTTCATCATCTAAGAATACCTTGGGGAAATTTAATTTTTATTTAAAAATTTTTATTTACTTATTGGGATGGTATCTTACTGTATTGCCCAGGCTGGTCCCCAGAACTTCTGGGCTCAAATGATCCTTCTACCTTAGCTGCCCAAGTATCTAGAACTATAGGCACATGCCACTGTGCCTGGTGAAAAAAAAAAAAAAAGCACTCATTAATTTTTTTTTTTATATACTGGGTATTGAACCCAGGAACTTGCACATGCTAGGCAAGTGCTCTGCTACTGAGTTATACCACATCCCTTATTTACTTTATTTATTTAGTGGTACTGGGGATTGAACTCTGGCCCTCAAACGTACCAGGCACTCTACCATTAAGTTATATCCTCAGCACTATTTATGTATTTATTTTGGAACTGGATTTTGCTAAGTTGCCAAGTCTGGCCTCAAATTTGTGATTGTCCTGTCTCAGACTCCCAGGTAGCTGGGATTTACAGGTGTGCTCTATTATGTGTGGCTGAAAGTCTTATTTTTAGGTATCAGTCCTGCATTTAATTTTGAAATTAGAACTAGATATGAAAACAGTTGAATTTCTAATAAAGGAAAAAAATAATTTAAAAAAGAAAAGGCAGCTGGGTGCAGTGACCCACACCTGTAATCCCAGCGACTTGGGAGGCTGAGGCAGGAGGATCATAAGTTCAAAGCCAACTTCAACAATTTAGCAAGGTGCTAAGAAACAGCAAGACCCTGTCTCAAACTAAAACACAAAAAGGACTGGGGATGTGGCTCAGTGGTTAAGAGCCCCTGAGTTCAATCTCTGGTACAAAAAACAAACAAAAAAACAACCAAAAACAGATGGCAAAATTTCTGTTTCTGAATAAATGTAGTTGTTCAAAGTATTCATTCTGAGACACTTAATTTTTTGTGGTGTTTTGGATTGAATTAATTTTGTTCTTAAAATATTTTCATGACTCTTGGAAATGTTTCTAGATTCTGTTTGAGCTACACAAGAAAATGCTTTATTAAATTATAGACATACCCCAAGTAGTAGTATTCAGTTTAATTTCCTATTGTCATCAACAGATTCAGCCCTAGAAGTAGAATACACTCATGGATAAAGTGTTATTATGTTGAAGGGGGGATGGATAAAACTTAAGTATTTATGTTCTAGTTTTTGTTTAAAAGCTATTCATATAATTTAAGTCTAAACCAAAGGCAAATACTTCTACAAAATGATAAAGGATGGGAGTGGCAGGAAGTAGCTCTAGTCCTGGAAATAGCATTAATTTTCCAAATTGGTTCAATGAGTTAGTTTTGACCTATTTACTGGATAGATTTAAAAATATAACAAATTGATATATGTAGTAGGCTGAATAATGATATCCCAAATATGTACATGATTTTCTCACAAGAACCTGTGACTGTGTAACCTTATATTACCAAAAGGACTTTGCAGATGAGATTAAGAGATCTGGAGATGAGGATATTATCCTGAATTATCTGGGTAGACTCAGTATAATCACAAGGGTTTGTAAAAGAGGGAGGATAGAAGGCTGTAGTCAGAGATCTGAGAATGGAAACAGGTTGAAGTGATGCTGTTGCTGGGCAGTGACAACAAGCCAAAGAATGGAGACAGCCTCTAGAATACTGGAAAGGCAAGGAAACACATTGTTCCATATAGCCTCCAAAAGGAGCATAGCCCTGCTAACACCTTGTTTTAATTCTATGGAAGCTCTTTGTGGAATTCTGATCTCTATAACTGGAAGATAATACGTTTGTGTTTTTTTTGGGTGGGGGGTGGTACTGGGAATTGAACCCAGGGGCCCTTTATATGGAGCTACATCTCCAGCTCTTTTATTTTATATTTTGAGATAGGATCTCACTAAGTTGCTTAGGGCCTTGCTAAGTTGCTGAGTCTGGCCTTGAACTTGAGATCCTCCTGCCTCAGTGTCCTGAGTTGCTGGGATTAAAGGCATGTGCCACCATGCCTGGCTGCATTTCTGTTTAAGCTACTATATTTATGGTAATTTGTTGCTGTAGCAGTAGGAAATGAATAAAATAATATAGTTGCCATTCATTTGTTCATTCAACAAATAAATAATTCCTGCAATGTGGCAAATCATTGCTAAGTGCTAGGGACACAATGGGGAGAAAAAGCAGACATGGACCCCATTTTCAAAAAGCTTAAAGTAGAGGTAGTTTATTAGTCGGTAATAAGGAGGCTTAGAGTTTGGAGTTAGTGAAAAGATGAAAGGGCTATTAAATATATGTTATTTAAAGGAAATGGTAGGGTTGGAAGTAGGGAACAAGGACACCACTCCTTTACTACTTAGTTTTCTTTTTTTTATTTGGAGATAATTTTCTATTTACAGAAGAGTTAGGAAGATAGTGTGGAAAATTCCTGTGTACCTTTCACCCAATCTCTTGTATGTTCATATCTTAACCAGAGGACATTTATCAAAACTCAAAATTAACATTAGTATGATACTGTTAACCTAAGGTATAGAACTTAATTCAGAATTCATCACTTTTGCTACTGGTCAGCATTTTTCAGTTCTGTAATCCAGTTAATGATTCCACATTGCATTGACTTGTTGTATCACCCTTGTCTCCTCAAATCTATGACAGGTTTTTAGTCTTGAGCTTTTGAAGGGTATTATTAGTTATTTTGTAGATTATACCTCAATTTGAATTTGTCTTACCTTTTCTCATGATTAGATTTAGCCTGTGAATTTTTGGCAAAGATACCACAGAAGTGGTATATACTTCGTGCAATATAGTAGAAGTTACTTGTTATTAATATGCATTATTGGCAATAATAGATTTAATCAGTTGAAAGTGTTGTCTGCCAGAGTTTTTCTACTTTAAAATTATTATTTTACCCTTGGTAAATTAGTAAATATCTTGGGGTAGATACTTTGATATGATATTGGTAGATATTGATATGCTTTGGTATATCTTACCTATAATATCTGTAATGGTAGTGTTCTAATTGTATTTTTGTATTTCCCACATTTTTCTGCATTTATTAATTGAATTACCTCTTAGGTTTTTTGGGGTGTGTGTGTGTGTGTGTGTGTGTGTTGCTGAGGATCAAACACAGGACCTCATGCATGTGAGAAAATGTTGTACCTAGTGAGTTATACCCCAGGCTTTACCTCTTACTTTTATGTGGTCTTTCCCCAGTACCTCTGAAGTTTCTGAAAACAACAGAGGAATTTGTGGTTGAGGTGCTTTAGTATATTTAGCAATAATGGATACTATGTATTTTTCATTTATCATAATTAACATTTTTTTTTTGGTACCAGGGATTGAACCAAGGGATGCTTAACCACTGAGTCACCATCCCAGTTCTCTTTTATTTTTTTTATTTTGAGACAGGGTCTTTCTAAGTTGCTTAGGACCTCACTAAGTTGCTGAGGCTGTCTTTGAACTTGCAGTCCTCCTATCTTTGCCTACTGAGCCACTAGGATTATAGGTGTGAGCCTCCATGACTGGCTTATCATAATTAACATTGAGCATTTATACAGGTATTTAATTTGAATATCTTATTTAATCTTGGCAATAGTTATATGAGGTAAGGATTATTAATTTTCAGGTGGTGCAGTTGAAGTGTAGATACATTAAATAACTTGCACAAAGAAGTCAGATAAGGATTTGTATTTTATCATTTATATATACAAAAATTATTTTTGATTGGTTATGGTGGTGAATGCCTATAATCCTGGTGACACAAGAGACTGAATCAGGAGGATCCCAAGTTTGTAAGCAATGCCTTCAGCAACTTAGTGAGACCCTGTCTCAAACTAAAAAGGACTGGGGATATAGCTCAGTAGTAAAGGGCACCTGGGCTCAATCATTTTTTGAAATGGGGCCCTGCTATGTTGCCAAGGCTACGCTTCAATTCATGGGTTCAAGTAATCCTCTTGCCTCAGCCTCTCAAGTTGCTGGGACTACAAGCATGTGCCACTGTGTCTGTATTATAAAAATTTGCATAGATCACTTAAGAATCTTCTTCTTACTAGTTATTTGAACATATCATTTTTTTTATGGTACTCAGCATGGAATACATGGCTTCCTGCATGCTAGGCAAGTTTTCTTTTGAGACTGGGTCTGAGTGTGTTACCTAGGCTGGAATTCAATTTCTGGACTTAAATGATCCTCTGACCTCAGCCTCTTGAGTGTCAGGGCATGTACTACCATGTTCATCTTCTCAGCACTTTGTTATGTTTTGAACTATTGTGAAACAAATGAGTTCAGCATACTGGGCTTTCAGTGTTGCCTGTATCAGTTAGGTTTCTTTAGCAAGCCAAGTAACTTAACATTCTGGAGCCTTAGCTTTTTACTTTACTTTTAAAAAACACAATAACCTTTTTGGATGTACAAAAAGTAATAAATTACAAGAATGGTAATTGTGTATCTGTTGTTCAGCTTAAAAAGCAAAACTTTGACAATTAGAGATAATGCTTGTAAAGCGTGTGACACATGAGTGCTTAGTAAGTGGTAGTAATAAAATACCAAACAGTCTCAAGTTCTTCAAGAATATTCATTGATAGTGCTTTGTAAGAGAAGCACCATTTTGAAGCTTTTGAGAAGCACCATTTTGAAGCTTTTGTAGCAGTATTCATCCTTACTGAACAAGGTTTTTCTTCTTTCTCTTTTTAAAATTTAAATTTAAATTTATCTTTTTGCAGTACTGGGGATTGAACTCAGGAACACTTTACACTGTTAACCCATTTTATTTTATTTTATTTTGAGACATTGTCTCAAAAAGTTCCCTGGAATAGCCTGGAATTTGTGATCTTTCTCCCTCAGCCTTGTGAGTTGCTGGGTTCATAGGTGTGCACCACCATGACAGCAAACAAGTTGTTTTATAATACAGCTTTTATATCATAGTTGTTGATGCCTTCTTTCTTTAACATTTGTAGAAATAGATCCATGCAGCCTCTGACCTGGTTATGTAGATCATTTTTGGTGTTTGCATTAAGAGACATAGCTGATAAGATCATAGTTTACCTTTTGGAAATGAAATGTTTCTTATCTTGAGTAAATACATATGCTGGTTAGTCATGTTGGAATTGTGCCATGACTCAGGAAAGGTTTTGTTTGCATTTTTACTATTCCATTTACTAAGCTAATATTCATGAAAGGACTCTTTTAAAAAAGTGGTGTGGAGTAGCAGAAATTTATTTGATAATTTGTACTTGACTTCTATTTATCATTCATATAAATTAATATTTATAACATTAAAAAATTTGATGCTTTTTTGTAATCTTTCATTGACATAGCAAGATTTAGAGATTGTTTTCTTTATTTTTCTCACTTTTTTATTAGTGAATAATAGTTGTATAAAATGGTAGGATTTGTTGTTACATATTTATACATGCATACAATATAATTTGGCCAACATCATTCCCCAGTGTTTCTCCTTTCTCTCTCTCCTCTTCCCTACTCCTAGCCTCTTTCTTGTATTCTATTGATCTCCCTTTAATTTTCATGAGATCCCCCTCTACCTTTCTTTTTAGGGATAATTTTCATATACTAGAATTTTCATGGCTTCTTTATCAACTTCAAAAGCTATCACTTCTCTCTAGTTTGACTTTTGTGACTCATCTTTCCCTTCTTGTGGAAGAATTCTTCTCACTGATTATATGTGGAAGTTAGTCTATAAAATAGTATTATATGTAAAATATGTGTGTGTGTGTGTGTGTGTGTGTGTGTGTGGTTGTGTGTGATTAAAGGAGGATTATAGGATTACAACAGTAGCAGAAAGTTCTACTTTGGATGATTTTGGTGCTCCTTTGCTCCTTTGAGTTTTACTACTTTTCATTTTGCTGAATTCACAGTTTTTTTTTTTTTTCTTTTCAGTGCTGGGGATTGAACTCAGGGCCTTGCATATGCTGTGCAAGTGCTCTACCATTGAAGTACACCCCCAGTCCAGAAGTAGAGTGTTTTTTTTGTTGTTGTTTTTTTGGTTTTTTTTTTTTTAAGTACTGAGGATTGAACCCAGGAGTACTTAACCACTGAGCTATATCCCCAGTCCTTTTTATATTTTATTTAGAGACAGGGTCTTGCTGAGTTGCTTAGGACCCTGCTAAGTTGCTGAGGCTGTCTTGAACTCCTGATCCTTCTGCCTCAGCCTCCTGAGCTGCTGGGATTATAGGTGTGCCCTCCCACGCCTGGCCCCAGAAGCGGAGTTTTAAAAGTCTTGGCACTAGCTTTTTAGTGGACCTTACCCCTAGCAATATATGTAGATATAGTCATAGTAATTTTGTAAAGTTGTTTTCTCTTAATGCTGACTACTTTTGATCTGTACGATCAAAGGATGAAGTGGGGTAGTTTAGTTTGACACATGAAAGACTTGTATTGTACCAATTTAATAATCAGAAGGCATCAAATTTTATTCATTATTCTTCAGAGTAGATCTGCTGATCTATCATGAGTGGATGAATGACCTCTAGCTAATTATAGGGGTATTTAGGACTTATTAGTCATCTTAGTGAGACAGAAAAGCATAAATGCTTTACTGGTTTCCAGGTGTCTTCTAACTTTAGCATTCCTTGGGTTTGTTCTTTGAGCTCCTTAACTTTTTTGAATATTTTTATTATGTGTATATAATAAAAATGTATCACTTTAACCATATTTTAATTTTTTATTAGTTCTTTTTAGTTATATATAACATTACGATTCATTTTGACCTAATTTTAAAAGCATGGAATATAATTGTTTAATTGTTTTTTTAAAGAAAGAGAGAGAGAATTTTAATATTTATTTTTTAGTTTTCAGCAGACACAACATCTTTGTTTGTAGGTGGTGCTGAGGATCGAACCCGGACCGCACGCATGCCAGGCGAGCGTGCTACCGCTTGAGCCACATCCCCAGCCCAAGGAATATAATTTTTTAATTCAGTCTTCAGTACTTCCCCTTTTCCTCCCCTCCTTCCTTCCTTTCTTCCCTTCCTTCTACTCTGGTGATCTTCCTGCTATCTACTTACAGTTTTTTTTTTTTTTTAAATCAGCATCTTTTTTTTTAAATCAACATTTCACACATGATGGTGAAATACACTGTGGTATTCATATACGTACATAGGAAAGTTAGGTAAGATTCATTCTATTGTCTTTCTCGCTCACATCCTTCTTCCCTTTCGTTAATTTCCCTTTGTCTACTCCACTAATTTTTCTTCTATTCTTTTTTGACCTTCACCCCTTATTGTGGATTAGCTTCCCTATATCAGAGAAAACATTCAACATTTGTTTTTTGGGGACTGGCTTTTTTTCACTTAGTATGATAGTCTCCAGGCCCATCCATTTACTTGCAAATATAATAATTCATTTTTTATGGCTGAGTAATACTCATTGTGTATTTATACCACATTTTCTTTCTCCATTCATCTGTTGAAAGGCATCTAGATTGGTTCCTTAGCTTAGCTATTGTGTATTAAGCTGCTATAAACATTGATGTGGCTCTGTCACTGTAGCGTGCTGATTTTAAATATTTTGGATATAAACTGAGCAGGGCTGTATCAAATGGTGATCCTGTTCCTAGTTTTGAGGAATCTCCATACTGCTTTCCAGAGTAGTTGCACTAATTTGCAGTCTTACCTGTAATGCACAAGTGTACCTTTTTCCTCACATCTTCACCAACATTTATGGTCATTTTATTCTTTTTTTTAATATTTTTTAGTTGTAGATGGACACAATGTCTTCATTTTATTTATTTATTTGTTTATGTGGTGCTGAGGATTGAACCCAGTGCCTCACGCATTTGAGGCAAGCGCTCAACCACTGGGCTACAACCCCAGCCTTCATTTGTATTCTTAATAATTGCCATTCCGACTAGAGAGATGAAATCTCAAGGTAGTTTTAATTTGCGTTTCTCTATTTGCTAGAGATGTTGAACATTTTTTCATGTATTTGTTTAATATTTGTATTTTTTCCTTTTGAGAAGTGTCTGTTTAGTTCTTCTGCCCATTTATTGATTTTTTTTTTTTTGCTGTTTTTTTTTTTTTTTTTTTTGAGTTCTTTGTACATCCTGGCTATTAATACCCTATCTGAGGGGCAGGTGGCAAAGACTTTCTCCTATCCTGTAGGCTCTCTCTTCACACTCTTAATTGGTTTCTTTCCTGTGAAGAAGCTTTTTAATTTGATGCCATCCCACTTATTGATATTTGATTTTACTTCTTGTGCTTTAAGACTCTTGTTAAGGAGTCAGTTTCTGTGCTGACATGTTGGAGTGTTCGGCCTACATTTTCTTCTGGCAGTTGAAGTGTTTCTGGTCTAATTCTTAGGTCTTCATTCCACTTTGAGTTGACTTTTTGGGTACTGGGGATTGAACTCAGGGGCACTTGACCACTGAGCCACATCCCCAGCCCTATTTTGTATTTTATTTAGAGACAGGGTCTCACTGAGTTGTTTAGTACCTCACTTTTGCTGATGCTGGTTTTGAACTTGTGATCCTCCTGCCTCAGCCTTCTGAGAAGCTGGGATTATAGGCATGCACCACTGCACCCAGCTTGAGTTTACTTTTACACAGGATGAGCGATAGGAGTTAAATTTCATTCTATTACATATGGATTTCCAGTTTTCCCAGCAAGGCTGTCTTTCTCCAATGTATGTTTTTGGCACATTTGTCTAGTATCAGATAACTGTATTTATGTAGGTTTGTCTCCATGCCTTCTATTTCATTAGTCTTCATCCTTGTTTTGGTGCCAATACCATGCTGTTTTTGTTACTATAGCTCTGAAATGTAATCTAAGGTCTGGTATTGTGATGCCTCTGGTATCACTTTTCTCACTAAGGATTGTTTTGGTTATTCTGGGCCTCTTATTTTTCCAAATGAATTTCATGATTGCTTTTTCTATTTCAATGAAGAATGTCATTGGAATTTTGATAGGAGGAAGTACATTAAATATAGCGCTTTTGATAGTATAGTTATATTGACAATATTAATTCTGCCTATTCAAGAACATAGGAGTTCTTTCCATCCTCAAAGGTTCTTTTCAATTTCTTTATTTAGTGTTCTATAGTTTCATGGTAGAGGACTTTTACCTTTTACAGTAACTCCCCATTCCTCACCCTACTTCCTTGTAACTAACATTCTCCTTTCTTTCTCTATGAATTTGTCTCTTCTAGGTATTTTACAGATGTGGAATCAACAATGGTAGTTATTTGTGTCCATGCTATTTCACTTAGCATGATGTTTTCAGTATTCCTCCTTATTGTAGCACATAGCAGAAATATATTTCCTTTTTAAGGTTGAACAGTATTCTCTTGTATGTCTATACTACATTTTCTTTATCCATATCTGTTGATGAGCATTTGAGTTTTTCTACCTTTTGGCTATTATGAATAATGCTATTGTGAACATACTGTACAACTATATGAGTCCTAGGTTTCAGTTCTTTTGAGTTATATACCTGGAAGTAGAATTGCTGGAGATATGGTAATTTTGTGACATTATTTCAAAGAAGTGCCATACTACTTTCCATAGTGGTTGCACCAGTTTCCAATTTCTCTCCACCGTTGCCAACTTGTGTTGTTTATTAGTTTATTAATAGTCATCCTAATAAGCGTGAAGCAGTATCTCATGATTTTGAATGGACATTTCCCTAATGACTAGGGATTTTGAACATCTTATCTCCAGGTTCTGGAGCCTATAATTTCTGATCAATGTCAGGAAAAGAGGCAAACAATTAGTAAAAAGAAAAATAGAATATGCTCTTAATAGAAAAGAAACAAAGTTAAAAAATTAGAACATAGAATAAGATAAAGGGGGTAAAATTAAGTATAAAAATTTGCTATATAAAATGTGGACTTGTTGCATTTACTTATTAAAAAAAACTCAAGACTTCCAGGTGTGGTAGTGCACTCTTGTAATTCCAGTGACTCACCTGTAATTCCAGCACTTCAGGGGGCTCAGCAGATTAGTGAGAACCTGTCTCAAAAATGAAAAAGGGCCAGGTGCAGTGGCATACACCTGTAATCCCAGCAGTTTGGGAGGCTGAGGCAGGAGGATCATGAGTTCAAAGCCAGCCTCAGCAAATTAACTAGTTCCTAAGCAACTTAGTGAGACCTTGTCGTTAAATAAAATATTAACAGGGCTGGGAATGTGGCTCAATGGTCGAGCCCACCCCTGAGTTTAATCCCTGGTACCAAAAATAAATTTAAAAATAAATAAATAAATAAGATCTGGGGATGTAAATCAGTGGTAAAGTACCCCTGGGTTCAATCTCCAGTATCAAAAAAATAAAATGAAACATAAAACCCAGAACTGTGAGAGGTTAAAAGACAAACAAACCCAGAGGTGTTGTTCACTGAAAACATACTTAGAGAAAGGTTAAGATAAATGGTGATGTTAATGTTTGTCAAAGGAGGAGGAAAGTATGGCTAAAACATTAGACATGAGCTGGGTGTGGAGATACAACTCTGTAATCCCAGCTACATGGGAGCATCCCAAGTTTGAGGCCAGCTAGGGCAATTTAGCAAGACCCTGTCTCAAAATTTAAAAAAAAAAAAAAAAAAAAAAAACACTGGGGATGTAGCTCAGTGGTTCAACACTTGCCTAGCATGTGTGAGGGCCTGGATTCAATCACCAGTACTCAAAACAAAACATTAGACATGAGATTATGAAATTATACTTCATTGTTTAAGAAGATATATCGGGCTGTGTGTGGTGGTGCATGCCTGTGATCCCAGCAACTTGTGAGGCTGAGGTGGGAGAATCACAATTTCAAAGCCAGTCTCAGCAACTTAGCAAGGCCCTAAGCAATTTAGTGAGACCCTGCCTCAACATAAATACAAAAAGATCTAGGTATGTGGCTTAGTGGTTAAGTATCCCTGGGTTCAATCCCTGCCCCCCAATTTATATATATATATATATATATATATATATATATATATATATATATATATATATATTTATACACATACACACACATTTATATATGTATATCAGAAATATATAGACATCAAAAATACTTCAGCTAATAATGTCAACCAAGAATATCTAGTTCTAGTATATTTTTTGTGGGGGAGTACTGGGGATTGAATTTAGGGACATTTTACCACTGAGTTACATCCCCAGACTGTTCTATGTTTTATTTATGAGGGAGGGTGTCACTAAGTCACTGAGGGCCTTGCTAAGTTTCTGAGGCTGGCCTTGAATTTGTGATCCTCCTGCCTCAGCTTCCCAAGTCCCTGGGATTATTGGCATGTTCCATTGCACCTTGCTTCACCTGGTAGATATTTTCAAAGGATAAACACAATTAAGTAACAAATTTCAGTTGTACTTCTTTCAGAATAGTACACAAAAAGTAAATAAATATAGAACAATTGAAAAATCCACATACTCCATTTGATGGATGTATAGAACTTTATATCCTTCAAACAGGAAAATATACATTTTTATGTCTGTAATTCACTAAAAAATTAATTATATATGTGGCCCAAAGAAATCCTTGAGTTAAAGATTTTATATTCTACATTACTCTGTAAAATTAGAAATAATAATGAAATAAATAACCAAAAGACTTAACTAATTGGAGAGTAAAATCATCACTATGTAAGTTTTTAATCAAGGAGCAAATCAAAATTGAAATTATAGACTTGAAATCAATGAAAAAGAGAAGACATTACAATAAAACCTGGGGGCCATTGTAAGAGTTGCTCCTGGAAGAAAAATTACAGCCTAAACTCTTCACTATTAATGAACAATAAATAAATTTAGTGCTTTAATATACTAGAAAAATATCAGCAAAAGGGAGGAATAGGGTCAAATAAAAATAAAAAGGAAGAGAGAATTATCAAAGAAAACTGAAATTAATTTAAAAATATAAATATAAAAATAGTAGGATCATTAGTTTATACTATTTTTGGTTATCTGGGAAATGATTAATGAGCCTTGTGAAGAAACGCAGGAGGGGTTGGGGATGTAGCTCAGTAGTAGAGTGATTGCTTAGCATGTGTGAGACTCAGGGTTCAATTCCTAGTACTGAAAAAAAATCAGTTCTATATCAGGAAACCAATCGACAAACCATATGATCATATCAGTGGGTACTGAAAAAATATTTGATAAAATTCAGCAGCCAGTCCTAATTAAAAAATAAAAGTAAGGTAGGAATATAAGGAAATTACTTCATTTTTAAACTATTTGTGAAACAAAACCAAAACTCAATAAATAGTCTAAGCTATGAGATGATAGAGCTGTTTTTTATGAAAATCCAGTGTAAGGCAGTAATGATTGTTATCACACTTTGAAAAAAATGTTGTGGCTGTTTTAGCAAAATCAATAAGATAAGAAAATAGAACAGTACAAATATGGGAAAGAGATAACTTTATCTCTTCCTGCTGATTGTAGAATGTATTCCTGGAAAATGTGAGTCTCTGCTGCAAGGTGGCAAAGTGGAGGTCTAAATCTTCCTTTATGTACTGTCTTGTCCAGAGCAATAATTGCCTCAAGACAGCAGTACAAGAGTCAAATCAGAGTCCTGCACCCATGTGATACCAGAAGCAGATAAAGATATTACATTATAAGAAAACTATAGACTAATATTCCTCACAAATATAGATGAAAATATTCAATGTAACATTGAACATTGATTATTGAATATTGAATAATCATATTGAATCCAGCAATATGTAAAAAAGGACATGATGATTACATATGGTTTTCCCAGGAATTCAAGTATTCTTTAACATTTGAAAGTCAATTCAATTTGTATATTAACAGACTGAAAAAAAGAAAAACACATGATCATTTCAATAGATGCAGAAAAAAAAACATTTGATGAAATTCAGTATTCATTTATGATAGAACCTCTCAGCAAAATTGCAATAAAGGGAAACCTCCTTAACCTGATAAAGCACATCTACAAAACGCTGTAGTAATTAAGACATTTATGGTATTGGCAAAGAGATAGACACCTAGGTCAGTGCAACATCACAGTGTTCAGAAATAGACCTAAACAAATGTGATTGACGATTTGAAAAAAAATGTGCTGTGGCAATTCAATATAGAAAGGATGGTCTTTTCAACAAAAGGTGGTAGAACAATTGGACATGCATATTCCAAAAAATGAACCTTAATCTAAATTTCATATATTTTTTTTGGTACTGAGGATTGAACCCAGGGTACTGAGCTATATCCTCAGCCCTTTTTTATAGTTTGAAACAGGGTCTCATTGAGTTGCTAAATGCCTCACTAAATTGCTGAGGCTGGCTTTGAACTCATGATCCTTCTGCCTCAGCCTCCTGAGCTGCTGGGATTACAAGCATGCACCACTGTGCTGGCTAAATCTCATATCTTATACAAAAATTTACTCAAAATGAATCATAGGCCTAAAAGTAAACCATAAAACTGTAAAACTTCAAGAAGAAAACATGAGAAAACCTTTGTGACCTTTGGTTAGTCAAAGTTCTTGAATATATTAACAAAACTATGATCCACAAAAGAAAAAAAAATAGCAACTTGACTTCATCAAAATTAATATTTTTTAACTCTGTGAAAGATACTATTTATAGAATGAAAAAACAATCCACAGTTAGCAGAGGATATTTTGAACCCAATATTTTGAAATTGAATGACAAAAGCCTTGTATGTGGCATAAAGAACTCTCAATACTCAACAACAAAATCAGACAACCCAATTAACAAATGAATTAAAGATATGAATAGACATTTCACCAAAGAAGATATTTGTATGACCCAATATCATTCATCATTAATGAAAATTGAAACCATAATCAAATACTTCCAATACACCTGTTGCTAAACACCAGTCCTTGTACCACCTGCTGATGAGGATGGTGCATGCAGATGAACTTTCACATATTGACCTTATGTATTGCTGGTGGGAATACAAATGGCAGAAACACTTTGGCACATTGTTATTTCTTGTAAAGTTAAATGTACTTACCAGGTCTGTGCATATATCTTAATAGTAGAGTGCTCAATAGAATGTGTGAGTTCCTGCGTTCAATCTTCAGTATTGCAAAATAAGTTAAAAACCAGATAAACAAACAGAAAAACAAAAAGCAAAAAAATACTGACTATGCAACCCATCAATCTCACTTGAGGTATTTATCCAACCAAACCTGTATTCACATGAAAACCTCTATGGGTTTATTTAAAGTAGCTTTATTTGTAATTGTCCTAAACTGGAAACCACCCAAATGCCCTTCATCTGGGGAATGGAGAAACAGACTGTGGTACATTCACAGATGTTTCCAACATTCAACAATTAAAAGCAATATCTACTGGTACTTACAACAGTATGCATCAATTAAAATACATTATAAAAATGAAAGAAGTCAGATCAAAGAGTATATATATACTGTCTTTTTATATTTATAAGATTTCTTTTTTTTTAATATTTTTTTTATTGGTTGTTCAAAACATTACAAAGCTCATGGCATATCATCTTCCATACATTTGATTCAAATGGGTTATCAGCTCCCATTTTTACCCCAAATACAAGTTGCAGAATCACATCG
Organism: Callospermophilus lateralis; assembly: GCF_048772815.1. NCBI lineage: Eukaryota > Metazoa > Chordata > Mammalia > Rodentia > Sciuridae > Callospermophilus > Callospermophilus lateralis. The sequence continues at coordinate 39,044,445 of NC_135325.1, read as the reverse complement.
GTTACACATCCACATTTTTACATAATACCATATTAATGACTGTTGTATTCTGCTACCTTTCCTATCCCCTACTATCCCCCTTCCCCTTCCCTCTCCTCTTCCCTCTCTACCCCATCTGCTGTGGTTTAATTCTCTCCATTTATAAGATTTCTGGAAGGAGCTGGGGTTGTGGCTCAGCAGTAGAGCTCTTGCCTGCATGTGTGAGGCCCTGGGTTCGATCCTTAGCACCACATAAAAATAAATAAATAAAGGTATTGTTTCCAACTACAACTAAAAAATAAATATTAAATATTAAATAAATTATTAAATATTAAATACTAAAAAATATTTCTGGAAAAGGCAGAAAGGGGGATAACAAATAGGTAAGTGATTTCCAGAGTATGAGTAAAGAGATAGCTTAACTGTAAATGGACAACACAGGGGAATTTTTTAAGGGTGATGGAACTGCTTTGTATTTTGATTGTGACAGTGTACATGATCATGCATTTGCTTAAACTCATGGAACTGTCTATCAAAAAACTCAGTTTTACTGAAGGTAAATTTTAAAATCATTAAATATGTGACTCAGGAAGAAAAGCCAAGAGAGTTAACACCCCCCTCCCCCCCCCCAAAAAAAAGAAGTCTTATTGAAGTTCTAATCAAATGGGAAAATGTATACTATGTTCTTCAATAGCATTTATTTTTACTTTAATTTTTGAGACAGGGTCTCATTGTGTTGTCCAGGCTGACCTCTAATGTGTTGTTTTGTGTGTGTGTGTGTGTGGGGTGTGGTGCTGGGGATTGAACCCAGAGGGCCTTGTGCATGTGAGGCAAGCACTCCACCTACTGAGGTATATCTCCACCCCAGTGGTTTTTTTTTTTTTTTTTTTGTGTGTGTGTGTATTGTGGATTGAACCCAGGAGGGCTTAACCACTGAGCCACATCCCCAGCCCTTTTTATTTTTTATTTTGAGATAGGGTCTCACTGAGTTGCTTAGGGCCTTGCTAAATTGCTGAGGCTGGCTTTGAAATTGTAATCTTCCAGCCTCAGCCTCCCAGTTAGAATTACAGGTTTGTGCCACTGCACGTGGCCAGCATTGCTTTTCTGGCTCAGGATTGCTTTGGCTATTCTGGGTCTTTGTTCTTCTGTATGAATTTTAGGATTGTTTTTTCTAGTTCTGTGAAAAGTATCATTGGCATTTTGGTGGAAATCGTATTGAATAACTTTGATAATATGGTCATTTTCACAATACTAATTCTGCCTGTCCATGAACATTGGAGATCTTTCATCTTCTGGTCTCTTCTTTGATTTCTTTCTTTAGTGGTCTATAATTTTCATTAGTGATGTCTTTTAACTCCTTGGTTAGGTTTATTGCTATGTTTTTTCCCTTTTGGTTCTGAGTTTTGAGCCCAGGAGTGCTTTGCCACTGAAGCTACATCCCCAGCCCCCACCCATTTTAATTGAGACAGATCTTGCTGAGTTTCCAAGGTCAGCCTGGAACTTGTGATCCTCCTCCTTAGCCTCCCAGGTTGCTAGGATTACAGGTATGCATCACTACACCTGGCTCCTAGATATCTTTTTCTGAAACTATTGTGAATGGAATTGTTTTCCTGCTTTCTTTTTCAGTGGATTCATTATTGGAGTGTAGAAAAGCTATTGATTTATTTTTTGTGTGGTCTAGGGATTGACAAGCACTCTACCAACTTAACCCCTAGTCCCTAGCTATTGATTTTTGTATGTTGATTTTGTATTCTGCTTCTTTTCTTAATTTTTCAAAATCGGCTCTAAAAGTCTTTGGTAGAACCAGTAGGATATTCTAAATATAGGAACGTTTATCATCTGCAAATAGGGATAATTTGATTTCTTCCTTTCCTATTTCTATCTCTTTTTATTTCTTTCTCGTATCTGATTGCTCAGGTTAAGATTTCAACTACTATTTGAATAGGAGTGGTAAGAGTGGATGTCCTCATCATGCTTCTGAGTTTGGAGGAAATGCTTTCAGTTTTTTCACTTTCAGTATGATATTGGCTTTGGATTTGTCATAAATATCCTTTATGATATTGATGTGAGTTCCTTCTATCCCTAGTTTTTCCAGGGTTTTTATCATGAAATGATACTGCGTTGTCCTTGGTTCTATTTATGTGGTGTATAACATTTATTAACTTGCATATATTGAACCAGCCTTGCATCCCTGGGATGAAACCAATCATGGTGTCTGATGATCATGCATCATTGAATTCAGTTTGCTAATAATTTTCAGTCTATGTTCAATGATACTGGTCTGTAGTTTTCTTTAAGTGTGCTTTTTCAGTTTTGGTATCAGGGTGATATAGGCTTTGTTTGGGGTTTGGAAGCATTCCTTCCCTTTCACTTTCATGGAGTAACTTGATGAGTATTGGTATTTGTTCTACTTTAAAGAAATGGTAAAATTCAGCTGTAAATCCATCTGGTTTTGTGTTTTTCTACATCAGAAGACTTTATTACAGTTTCAGTTTTCATAGTTATTGATCTGTTTAGGTTTTCTATATCCTCTTGGTTTAATTTTGATAGATTACAGGTGTATAGAAATTTGTCCATTTTTTCCTAAATTTTCCAATTTATTGAAATATAAATTTTCAAGATAGTCCCTAATAATTCTGTGGATTACTGTTGTGTCTGTGTGATATCTCCATTTTGTCTCTAATTTTATTAATTTGGGACTTTTCTATCCTTCTTTGTGTTAGTTTGGCTAGGGTTTTATTAATCTTGTTTTTTCAGAGAACCAATTCTTTGTTTCATTGATCCTTTGTATTGTTGTTAATTTCTAGTTCTGTTAATTTTAGTTCTAATCTTTATTATTTCTTTTTTTCTTCTAGTTTAAGATTCATTTGGTCCTGTTTCCCAGGACCTTAAGATGCAGCATTAGATTGTTTGTTTGAAATATTTTATTTTTCTTTGCAGTGTTGACCTTGAACCTAGGGACACTCTACCACTGATCTATAGCCCCAGCCCTTTTTATTTTTTATTTGTTCTAATTTGTTATACATGACAGTAGAATGATTTTGACACATTGTACAAAAATGGAGCACAAAGTCTTCATTCCTCTGACTGTACTTGTTTTTTTATCTTGTTCTTAACTAAGTTGCTAAGGCTGGTTTGGAACTTGGAATCTTCCTGCTCAGCCTTTTGAATTGCAGGCGTTACAAATGTGTATCACCAAGCCTGGCTGGATTTTTAAATGTAGGCACTCAAGTGTAAAACTTCCTTCTTAGAACTGCTTTCACTGTTATGTTAGAGCTTCTGATATGTTATGTTTCCATCTTCATTTGATTCTAAGAATGTTTAAAATTCTTAATTACAAAACCTCTTTAATGGAGAGGTTTTCCAGTTTATGTTTATGGACTTGCCATTTCCTAGACTGTCTTGAATTTTATTAAAGTATATTTCTATCAAGGTATGGATTTTTATCTTAAAATTTTTGTTTGAATCCTTCTCACATTTCCATCACTGCTCTGGATTTATTTATATATTTCCTTTGTCATTTTGTGGATTTTAGGAAGGGAGGGAAAATAATTTAATATGTTGTCTACCATCTTGAAATGGAAATTATACATTATACCTAAATGTTAAATAGATACACTTGAATTTATTTCTCTAAAAACATCAAAACTTAAAAATTGTTCTATCACTCCCTTCTCTACTGCTCCCCTTTGAAAAAGACAAAAATTGTTTTTATTATTTTTTCTCTATTAATTAGCTTTTAATGAAGTAATCTGGAATTTTAATTCCAGGTTGTTCCTCTTGCATTGTGTTACTTCAATTTTAATTAATGCTGAGAACACTTATTCAGTTTTACCAATTACTTTAGTCATTATTACTTAGGCTTAACTCTAAACTCTAAATTTTGGAAATTTCTGACTTTATTGTAAGCCAGCTTATCTGTTTTTCCCCTGAGATGAGGTTTCACCTTGTTGCCCAGACTGGTCTCAAACTCGTGGACTCATGTGATCCTTCTGCCTCAGAGGACTATAGACATGAACCACCACACTTGGCTGGCTGCAGTTTTTTCCCTTCCCCTTGTACTGGAGGATTAAATTCATGGGTACTCTACCACTGAGCTAAATCACTAGCCCTTTTTATTTTTTTATTTTGTGTCAGAATCTCACTGAGTTACTTAGACTGGCCTCAAACTTGGAATCCTCCTACCTCAGCCTCCCAAGTTGCTAGCATTATAGGCATGTGCCACCGCTCTGGCCCTGACCATGCTTTTATTGAAGCATGTTTAAATAATATTTTCAGAAATGGTGTAAGGGATGGTTTATTTCAGTGTTCCTGCTGTCTAGAAATGTAGGGGTTTTTTCCCTTTTAAATTTGATTGATAACTTGTCTGAGTTTAGAAATTTAGGATCACAGTCCTTCCTCAGAATTCTATAAAGGTTTTTCCTTTAATTTATATCATTTAATGAAATAGATTAGAGGTTGAGTGCCTATTTGAAGTTTTTTCATTGGTTGGTAACCTGATACTTTGGAAACCTAGAATATTTTGTTAATTCAGAAATTAAGCCAGAGTAAATGTTTAGGTGTCTGACATTTTGATTATTCTCACCCTAACATTATAGAGCTTTTAGATATGAAAACTCAGGGATTTCTTGGGGGTGGGATTCTTGTATTCTTTTGTTATTACATTTTTGCATTCAGTTTCAGATACTGCTTTTCAAGATACTGATTGTGTGTGTGTGTGTGTGTGTTTGCTGGGAATCAAGCCCAGGGTCTTAATACATGCTAGTTAAGCACTTTATCTCTGAGCTACATCCCCAGTCCATAAGGTATTGATGTATTTTGTAGGCGGGTTTATAATGTAGTTACAAAACGTAATAACTGCTGCATTGCCTGTGGAAAGAGTCAAAGTAACTATTCAGAAAGAACTGACTGGTGAAAATACATTCATACACATGTACGAACAATAAAGCACTCAATTTGAGTGGTGTTAGAAATATGCATAAAGCGAGGCATGGTGGCTCATGCCTGTAATCCCAGTGGCTTGGGAGCCTGAGACAGGAGGGTCAAAAGTTCACAGCCAGCCTCAGCACCTTGGCAAGGCCCTGAGCAACTTGGCAAGACCCTGTCTCAAATCAAAATACAAAAAGTATTTAGGGATGTGTAGTTCAGTGGTTAACTGCTCCTGGGTTCAAACCCTGGTATCCCCCCCAATTTTTTTCTATGGCTTTAATTTGGAACTTCTTGTTCTATTTCAGGACCGGAAGTTAACCAAAGCTGAGCAGCAGCGGTTTAAGGAAGAAGCAGAGATGCTAAAAGGTCTCCAGCACCCCAATATAGTTCGATTTTATGATTCCTGGGAATCTATATTAAAAGGAAAGAAATGTATTGTATTAGTAACTGAACTAATGACATCAGGAACCTTAAAGACGTAAGTTGACATTGATAGTGACAATGGAGTTTTATTTGAAAATAATTTCAGGGGTTATAACAGTTATTTTTATACTATTGTTAAAATTTTTCTTAAATGTGTTTTCTGGTAAGTAGAAAAATCAGGATGTTAATGAAGTATGTTAGAAAGTATGCATTACTGGTAAATTAATATTTGTGGGATATCATAGAAGTTTAGCATTGGAAATTGTTATAGAAAAAATATAATTCCATTTTGTAAAGGAATATAAATGATTGACAGCTTAGCCATATTCACAAGTTTAGTGAATAATACTATGTAATTGTAGTCTTAACTTTCTATTAATAATTTTTGTTTTGTAGTATAATCAGTTATACATAATTAAATGTAAGGTTTACTTTTAGTTTACTTTCTTAACATTTTTGTACTAAAATTTTATGTAATCAAACCTGCTGGTGAGTCTATATTTAATAGTTATTAGGAAGAAGAGATGGACAATCCTTTTAAAATTGTGCTTCCATTCCAAAAAGGCCACTCTGGCATGCTTCTTATTTTGAAGTAAAAATGCTACACTTGGTAGGATATCTTTTTTTGGGAGAGTCAAACCATTTTATTGAGGGGCAGGGAGGGGTTGAGCATTGCAGTCACTTGAAAGTCAGTTTTCTTACATAAGAATGAGTTCTTACATTAAATTTTTTTTATAATATTGGACAACACAAAACAACACAGGGTTGGCAATCATAATGCATAAATGATCGTCTTGCTTATGTAATGTCCCCTAATAGTGTTTTTACAATAAGCTGTGTCTATTTCTTTACATGTGGTCTTCTATTTCTTCATATAGGTACTTAAAACGATTTAAAGTCATGAAACCAAAGGTCTTAAGAAGCTGGTGCAGACAAATTTTAAAAGGGTTGCAGTTCTTGCACACTAGGACTCCTCCTATTATTCACCGCGATCTGAAGTGTGACAACATTTTTATCACGGGACCCACTGGGTCTGTGAAGATTGGTGATCTGGGACTGGCCACCTTAATGCGTACATCATTTGCTAAGAGTGTCATTGGTGAGTAACATTTTTACAGTTTACTAGTCGGGATAGGGAGCTTTCTCAATTGTATAGTTCTATTCCAGGAATGAGTTAACTATGGGCCGGCCATAGGCCAAATTTGGCCCAGTGCCTGTTTTTGTAAATCAAATTTTATTGGAACACAGCCATACCTGCTAATATATGGACTCTCTATGGGTGCTTTTGCACTGCAGAGTTGAATAATTATGTGACAGAGACCATGTAAACTGCAAAGTCCAATATATTTACTATCTGGTCCTTCACAGAAAAATGTACTAACTCTGGCCTACACTGTAAATGTGCTTTGAAATATCTATTATATATATATATATATATATATATATATATATATATATATATATTAACTTATTTCAGAAATGTCTGTGTATTTCTTTTGTAGCATATATTTAGGATTATTGAAAGTTTCTGAGGACTTATGAAAGTTTATTAAGTGAATCCAGAAAATTTTGAACTAAAAAGAATAGAAATAAAAACAAATTTTATTAACCATAACCTAATCTTAAGCATTATAAATTTTAATTTATCAGTATGGAAAGTTAAGGAAATTCTGTAGGTGCTTTGTTTATATAATACAAATTTTATACTTTTAGATTTGCTTTTTGAGAGCAGAAATTAACATGGATAATCTTTAAGGAAATGGGTACCTTGGTGGATACAGTTTCTCTTTAATCAAAATATGGCTATGGTGTTATTTTGTAGGAACACCTGAGTTTATGGCTCCAGAAATGTATGAAGAGCACTATGATGAATCCGTAGATGTCTATGCTTTTGGAATGTGTATGCTGGAAATGGCTACTTCTGAGTACCCTTATTCTGAGTGCCAGAATGCAGCTCAAATATACCGTAAAGTTACCAGTGTAGGTATAACTTTATTCTTTTTACTTTACAAATTCCCATATTTCATGTTCAAGTTGGTAAAATTGACTTAGTCAAGCCTAATTTGGGGACTGCAGTTGTTGCTCAGTGGTCAAGCACTTGCCTAGCATGCATGAGTCCTGGTTGTAATCTCAAGCTGTGTGTGTGGGAAACATCTAATTTTGGTTTAGTTTTGTATAACAGTGTTACATTAACAATTGTGCTGTGTTTTGGTTTAGATGTGATGTCCCCCAAAAGCTCATGTGTGAGACAATGCAAGAAGGTTTGGAGGAGAAATGATTGGGTTATATCCTTAACCTAATCAGTGAATTAATCCCTGGAGGCAGGTAGGGTGTGACTGGAGGAAGTGGTTCATTGAGGGTGTGGCTATGGGGTAGATATTTTGTATCAGGAGAGTGGACTCTGCTTTCTGATGGACCTGTGAGCCACTTCCCTCTGCCACACTCTTTTTTTTTTTTTTTTAAATGTTTTTTAGTTGTAGATGGACACAATACCTTCATATTATTGTTTTTTTTTTTTTTTTTATGTAATGCTGAAGATCAAACCCAGTGCCTCATGCGTGCAAGCACTCTACCACTGAGCCACAACCCCAGCCCCAAGTATTTTTTTTTTTCTTTTTGTGGTGCCGGGGATTGAACCCAGTGCCTTGTGCATGTGAAGCAAACACTCTACCAACTGAGCTTTATCTCCCCCCACCCTCTGCCATACTCTTCCGACATGAAGTTTTGCTTCAACTCAAGCCCTGAGGAATGGAGCTTGCCTTCTGTGAACTGAGATCTCTGAAACCTTGAGCCCTTAAATAAACTTTTCCTCCTCTACAATTGTGCTGGTCAGGTCCTTTAGCCACAGCAGCAAAAAATCTGACTAAAACAGACTTGAGATATCATCTTTAGATTTATAATACATACCTGTACCCTATTGGGGTCATCTAAAATGCTCTATATTAGTGTCTTTGGGAAAATGTACAGGTATATCATCTGTATTCATTCATTTGTAATGAATTTTTAGATATTTATTAGATGGATCTTATTCTTCAAATCTGAATAATATTGACAAGAAGGATTTGAAGGTTTCTTATAGCTTTACAAGCCTGATTATGAAAGGCAGTTTAAATATAATTCAACAGATACAGTATTTGAGTCCTAGGTATATGTAATTTTTCTGTTAGAGATTGTAAGGAATGAAAAGATGAGGAAGAGGTGTTTTCTACCTTCAAATATCTTGTATTTCTAGTAGGGGAATAATATAAATTCACAAACAACTATAAAATAAGAGGAGGAGAATATAATTAAAATATAAGGAAATAGCAACAGGGGTTTTATGATTGTTTAGAGGAGGACTACTTCATATATAGTCGAGTGGCTCAAGATAGGCCATGGAAGAGATTATTAAGTGTGAAATAGCTAATACTAATAGATAATGCTTTTTTAAAATTTTAATTTGTTATATATGACAGCAAAATGCTTTACAACTCATATTACACATATAGAGCACAATTTTTTCATCTCTGGTTGTATACAAAGTAGAGTCACACCATTTATGTCTTCATACATGTACTTAGGATTAGATAATGGTTTTTAGCCCCTTAAAATTAATATTATTTTAATAGAAAAAAACATAATTGTGTACGTTTATGGAATACAATGTGATGTTTTGATATATGTATATGATATGTAATGATCAAAGCAAGCTTGTTAACATATACATCACATTTCTTGCTTATATTTTTTGTGATGAGACATTTGAAATTTACTGTAAGTTATTTTGAAATATGCATTGTATTATTATTGACTGTAGTCACTCTGCTGAACAAAAGATCTCAAAACTTATTCCTGTGGTATAATTGCAACTTGTACCCTTTGACTATCAACTCCCCATTATCTCCTTTCCAACCTTTGGTAACCACCATTCTATTCTTTATTTCCATGAATTTTATTCTTTTCAATTTCACATATAATATGATTATGTTATATTTGTCTTTCTTTGCCTGTCTTAGTTCATTTAGTATAATTCCTTTGGGTTCATCCATGGTATTACAAATGACAGAATTTCTCTTTTAAGGGTTAATAGTATTCCATTTGATGGGCATATTGAGCTGGTAAATGTTTAGCAGTTGATTCCATGAAAAACAAAAAAAGAAAAGCACTGATTTCTAGTATTTGCTATTTTTTGTGGTGTGAATACTTCCACCTTGACTGATTTCAAGTTATTGGTGTGGCCTCACTGAATGTAAACTTGGAAAGAGATGCATACTGGCATTCATTGTATGATATTTCCACTACACATATACAATAGCTATCAACAGTCTCAAATGCATAAGTAATGACAAAATGTGGTAAAATATGGAATGGTGTTTTCAATATTTATTACCTTGGCTTTTAATATAATTTATTTAATTGTAAATTTATTTAATTCAGTTTTTTAAATTGGCTGTGTTTAAATTGCTTGCAAATTTCCTGAAAATGTAATAGCTCTTTTGAGTTTATATGAGAGCTCCAGCACACCATACATGTGATATATAGACTTTGGATCTTGACTTGAACAAACCAACTATAAAAGAAACTTCACTTGAACAATTTTGAAAATTTAAAAGTGGACTGGGTTTTAAATAACATGAAGGAATGATTATTTGAGGAGGGATAATGACTTTTTTTATTTTTGGCAGTGCTGGGGATTGAACCCAGGGCCTTGTGCATGTGAGGCAAGAACTCTATCAACTGAGCTATATCTCCAGCCTTGGCATAATGATATCTTTTAAAAATGAATCTTATCTATTAGAGATATAATCTTAAAAAATTGTGGATCAAATTATATGATGCCTTAGATCTCCTTTAATGTACTCTAATATATGAAAGTTATGTAGGTAGATAGATGAAACAAAGTTTACAAAATAACGATTGTTTTTGAAGCTAATGATAGTTATGTGGAGCTTCAATATACTATTCTTTTTAGTATGTTTGAAATTTTCTTTAGGAGTACAGTAAAAGAGAATATCATTTTAGTTGTGGCTCACATTTTGGAAATCTCTAAGTAGAAAAATATTTTGTACTTGATTTGTAAACTATATTTTCACTTAGAAACAGAGAAAGGCAATAATTACTCAGGGCTGGGAAATGGATAATAGGCTAGTGGAAAGTTCAAAGAGGACTGTTTCTATAAATAGAATAACACAAGTTCATTTTTAATGACTTTGTTATTTTACCTTAAACTCACAGAATTACCATATCACAAATCATATTTTCATTTATCTTAAAATGTGTTGAATTTGGGTTCAAATTAACTCCTTATCTTACCAGATTTGTCAGTATATGATACTGGATTTTCTGATTCTGTGGTGTGTAGGGTAGTGTGACAGGCATAGAAGTAGATCCCCCCCTTTTTTTGGTACTGGGGATTGAACCCAGGGGCACTTAACCACTGAGCCACATCCCCAGCCCTTTTTTTAAATTATTTTTTATTTTGAGACAGCATCTCGCTGAGTTGCTTAGGGCCTTGCACGTAGTTGTTGAGGCTGGCTTTGAACTTGGGATCCTCCTGCCATAGCCTCCAAAGCCACTGGGGTTACAGGTGTGCACCACTATGCCCACCTAGAAGTAGATCTTGAATTGCCTCCATTCATGATAATTTTTATTTCTATTATATTATTCTGTTACTATTTGAATTTGGAATTTTGTATCAAATGATTGCAGTAATATATTAATTTGAAAAAAATCTAAAACTCAAATAAAAGGTAATATAAAGTATAAAATAAGCAGATTCAGGCAGCTAATACAGTTATAATAGGAATATTTAATACATTTTCTGGACCTATTGAACATTATGAATTATGAATTTTTGTGGAACCTGTTAATTACCATGTAGGAGTCTGTTGGTATTACAGTATTGCTTAAGTAGGAAAATATATATATTTCTCAAATTTTCATACATAGGGGATGTGGCTCAGGCGGTAGCGCGCTCGCTTGGCATGCGTGCGGCCCAGGTTCGATCCTCAGCACCATATACAAACAAAGATGTTGTGTCCGCTGGAAACTAAAAAATAAGTATTAAAATTAAAAAAGAAATTTTCATACATAGGCATATATATTTCATGCATATATATATATATATATATATATATATATATATATACATGTGTGTGTATATACATATACACACTGCTTGTTTATTGATTCTTACCATTGTAGAAGACTTTGAATTATTTTGAATTGGAGTATTTGAAATAAAAATACTTTATTTGAAATTTTCTAAAGTTTTTAAAATAATAGTTCTCTGATTCCAAAAAGTAGTTATTATAGGGGTTGGGATTGTGGCTCTGTGGTAGAGTACTTGCCTAGCATGTGTGGGCATTGTGTTTGATCCTCAGTACCACATAAAAAAATAAATAAATAAAATAAAGGGATTATGTCCATCTACAACTAAAAAAATTAAAAAAATAGTTATTATAATTTTTCTAATTGGTTTTATACTATATGTACATATTTGGATCCTTCTTTTCCCTATTTGATATTAAATCATGAGGATTTTCCATATCATTAATTATTTTGACCCCCTTTGTTTTCATTACTAGAAATTGAACCCAGGAGTATTCTACCATTGAGCTTTATTATCTGATCTCTTTTTAGTTTTTATTTTGAGATAGGATCTTAGTTGCCCAGGTTGGCCTTAAAATTTGAGATTCTCCTGCCTAATCCATCTGAGTTGCTAAAACTACAGTCATGTATCGGCTACTTTGAGAACCTTTTTAGTTTTTGTGTACTATCATATAATATAAAACATAATATATAAGTTTGTCTTTATTGTTGGTTATTTAGATTTACAATTTTCACAGTTATTTGTAGAATTATGGCAAAATTTTAGTTAAAAAGTTATTAAAATTTTGCCATATAAATATATTTATATATATTTATCTCATTTAAAACTGGAATGTGACTTAATGATAAAAATGATGTTAAAACGATCATGTTGATTGGATTTTCAATTGCTTAATTTGTGGAAAAAAAAAAAAAAACATGTTTGTTCTTCCAGGGCATTAAACCAGCCAGCTTTAATAAAGTCACTGATCCTGAAGTGAAAGAAATCATTGAAGGATGTATTCGTCAAAATAAATCTGAAAGGTGGGTGCAAGTCTAGTGAAATGACATAACTGATGGATGTATTTTTTTTCTAATCATACACTGGGTCATTTTTTTGTCCTTTTACTCATGCTAGGTATGACTTTTGAGTGGAAGCCAAACCATATGGTATAGAGTGAAGTGTATCAATGCATGTTGTTTGACATTTTAGACTTTGATATTATGTGCTGAATTTTCCTTGAGCTGACATTTGGGTTGTTTGTGTGTATATATTCTGACAAGCTTTCATCACCTTTAACCATCAGCTTAATAGGCAATAAGCCTACACAGGTTACCTTGCTTCTACCAGTTGAGAGTAGATAGATATATTTTATTTGATCCTATATCCCTGTGTCACAATAATGATAAAGTTGATATAGTTGCTTTTGTTTCAGAAGTAATATTGTAGATTTATTATTTGTATCCCAATGTGTGTTTATCTTATGAACAAGTCATTTTAGTCTTTTACTTCTCTTTAATTTGAGCCTTGGAAAATTACTGACTTAAATTAGTGGGTACATCTTTTAATTTTTACTACCTTACCAATGATATATACTTTAAACAAACAAATAATCTGCATCAGCGTTTCATTGACCCTCCACATTTTTATTAATTTTCTAACTTGATTTAGAATTGTATATCTGAGAATACAACAGACCTTACCTTAGCCATTAAGGTAAGGTCTGTTGAATTATGGCTTTATTATAGAACACTTAATAAAAGCCAGGTGTGGTGGGACAGGCCTATATAGTCGTAGCTACTCTGAGTGGCTGAGGTGGGAGAATAGCTTGAACTCACAAGTTCAAGAAGGCTATATCTTGAGCAACATAACGAGACCCTGTCACAAACAAAAATTTTAAATGGACTTGACAGGCCTGGTGGTTCATGCCTGTAATGCTAAGTAAGGCAGAGATAGGAGGATTGCAAGTTCAAGGCCAACTAGGGCAACTTAGCAAGACCCTGTCTCAAAATAAAAAAAGTTGGGGATGTTGCTCAGTGGTACAGTGCCACTGGGTTCAATCCCCTGTACCAAAGTAATAATAATAATAGTAAAAATTGTAGAGGGTTGAAAATCCTCCATTTATAGGACACCAACTTGTCCACATGAGTTCTTTTCTGTTTTAAGTGGTAGAGGAGGGGCTCTCTACATAGACATTAGGCAATATATTAGTTTCAGCACCCACTGGCCTGTAATACAGATTGATTAAATATTATATGTCTTTTAAACATTAGTTGAAGAAGAAACAATTGTCCCTCTTTGCAAAAGAATCTTTTGAGGTCTTATGTTTTATTTTCTTCTCAGTGATGGTTAATCCTTGATATTAATCTAGAGTTGATCCCATTATACATATACTATGGCCTAGAACCAGAGTTAAATACTTTAAGAAAACCACTGGACTTTGCTGAACCACATTACCTACACCACAATGTTCTTCTAAAGAGTGAAGCACACCATTGCTAATGAAGTCAATGACATAAATATTTGTGAAACAGTTTTAATTTCTAATTTACTTTAGAATTTATATTGCTGGGGGAGTTTTTAGTTTCATTTGCTGAGATTCTATTATTGGAGTCGTAGTAACTTAAGCTGATGGTTTAAGGAAAAATCAATCCACCCAACATGTACTTCTCTAATTCTTTCTATGTATACTTTTATATATGTTAAAGTTCATTATATAGTAGATGTGGTGGCACACTCCTGTAATCCCAACAACTGGGAGACTGAGGCAGGAGGATTAAAAGTTTGAGGCCAGACTGGGCAATTTAGCAAAAGCTTGTCTCAAAATACGATGAAATGGACTAGGAATGTAGTGCTATCACCTGGGTTCAATCCCCACTACAGAGAAAAAAAAAGCAAAGTTTGTTGTCTAGATGCTTTACTGGTAATACTAATCTTTTTATTTATTTTTTTCTGTGTTACTGGGAATTGAATAGAAGGGTACACTACTACTGAGCTATATCCACAGCCCTTTTTTTTCAGTTTTTGTTGATGCTGGCCTCAAATTTAAGTTCCTCTTGCCTCAGCCTTCCAAGTCAATGGAATTATAGGCCTGCACCACTATGCCTGGCATAATTAATCTTTAATTAAAGTTACTATATATGCATGTTATTTGGGATTTCTTTGTATCCTTTATAAGATTTGGTTTTATAACAAAGCAGATTAATGGTTTAATTACTAGAAAATTTAAATAAGGTTGTTGCTTTGGTATAAATAATTTTGACTTATTATTGGAAGAATTTATAATGAGATATGTATTTTGTTTATTAGGTTGTCTATCAGGAACCTACTAAACCATGCATTTTTTGCTGAGGATACAGGACTGAGGGTAGAGCTAGCAGAGGAAGATGATTGCTCAAATTCATCCCTGGCCTTAAGACTCTGGGTTGAAGACCCTAAAAAATTAAAAGGCAAACACAAAGACAATGAAGCTATTGAATTCAGTTTCAATTTAGAAACAGATACACCTGAGGAAGTAGCATATGAAATGGTAAGTTTTACCACTGTTTTCCCCTGCCACATATGGTATCAGGTTTGATTACTTTCTTGTATTCATTGCTTTCTTTTCTCTCACTTTCTCCTGGTTTTTGTTTGTTTGTTTTGTTTGCTTGTATATTTTCAGAATAGGGAATTGAACCCAGGGGCACTTTACTACTGAACTATATCCCCAGACCTTTTTATTTTTTATTTTGAGACAGTCTCATTAATCATGCAGGCTGGTCTCAAAGTTGTGATCCTCCTACTTCAGCCTCCTAAGTCACTGATACGACAGGCTTGTATTACCATGCCCAGCCTTTCATTGTCTCCTGTTTTCTTTATTTAAATTGTTGTGTTATTGTGAAATGTATCTCAATAGCAGAGTATACAGAATTTGTATGCACACTGTAAAGAACAATAAAACACTACATTTGTTAAGAAATAGAACATTGTCATTGCCTTTGAAGCCACCAGTGTGTTGCTCTCAGCTACATTCCCCTTTCTCAGCTCCTTAGGCAGTATCTATCCTGACTTTTCTGTTACTTATTTCTTTGCTTTTCATTATAGTTTACCTAAGTAATATATTGTTTTATTTTGTAAACCTAACAGCAAACACATACCTAGCTGGCTACACAGGGGCATTATTAGTATAATTAGATAAAAAACCCCAGGAGAGGATAAACTGAAGAGAGTCTCTGGATCAACATCTGGTTTCAGCTTCCCTAAGAGCATACAAGAGCTGCTTCTGGGGAAATCAGAGTATACGGTTAAGACTAAGTTCAGGGAAATAAACCCATGGATCAGCACAATCAGAATACTGGCAAAGACTGTTGTACAGACCAGAAATTAGTTTGCTAACCATATGGTTGGACAGGAAGTGGACCACTCTAATTTTTCCATTTCTAATTTCTCTGTGACCAACCCCCACCCTCAGTAGATCATAGCCTGTAACTAACTGCTAGGAGGTGTAATGCATGTCTACACCTGCTCCAAGCAGCTGCAAATACTGATAGGAGGGGCATGCATAAGTTTTAGCAGCATGTAGTCAAGACTGGCTGGATATTTTGACCTCAGGTTAAAAAGGATGGGACAGTGACAGTGGGGATCTTGGAGATGATAGCCCTTAACATTACTGAATTAAGGTTATGTTGTTCTAATCTGAAATGTTTTCCTTGGACATCTGGTGTACAACTGGCATCTGGATACTTACCTTTACTATCTTCCTAGACTTTTCTTTGCCTTACTCTTGTATTGGGTTTTATGTTTCCTAAATCCCATGTTTTTTTTTTTTTTTCTTACCTGGCCTGTCCTTTTGTTTTAGTGGAACACTTTTCTGCTAGCTTCTTTTCTTAAAGTTTTGGGGTATTTTTGCAGTACTGGGAACTGAACCAAGTGGCACTCTACCACTAAACCACATCCCCAGCCCTTTTTATTTTTCATTTTGAGACAAGAGTCTTGCTAAGTTGTTGGGTCTTGCCTCAAACTTGTGATTTTCCTAAGTTTCCTAAATTGCTGGAATTATAGACATGTGCCACTAAGCCTGACTTTCAAACATATTTTATATATCTTTGTATTGCTTTAATATTTACAATGAGCACATGATATTTTAGAATGAATAAAACAATGTAAAATGACTTAAATTTTAAAAAATCTATAAAACTAAAAATCAGTATTCCTTTGATTCTGCCGACATGCAGAGGTGTAAAAATTCAATATATCCTGTCTATACTGTAGTATAGTGTTTTAAGTTTTCTGCTAGCTTCTTAAGAAAGGGGTACATAGGAGATAAATTCTTCGAGACTTGGAAATACAAAAATTCCTTCTTCCATCTTTGTATTGAGTGATCATTTTTGCTGACCA
Organism: Callospermophilus lateralis; assembly: GCF_048772815.1. Taxonomy (NCBI): domain Eukaryota; kingdom Metazoa; phylum Chordata; class Mammalia; order Rodentia; family Sciuridae; genus Callospermophilus; species Callospermophilus lateralis. Next base: position 39,027,668 of record NC_135325.1, on the reverse strand, counting down.
AGGCATTTTTGGTTGACAGTTGTTTGCTTTTTTAAAATTTGAAGTCATTGCTACCTGCTCATCTAGCTTTTAGTATCATTGTTAAAAAGTCCAGAGTTGTTGTGATACTTGATTGTTTACATGTGATACATTTTTTCCCACTCTGGAAGATCTTTTTCTTCTCGGTGATCTAAAATTTCACAGTAATGTATCTTGATTTGAGTCTGTTTTCATCCACTGTTGCATACTCTGTGGATCCTTTCAATCTGTGAAAACATATCCTTTAGTTTCTGGAAAGTTTCTTGAAGTATTCTGTTGATTTCTTGTTTGTTTCTCCTTCTGGAACTGCCAGTTATTTGAATGTTGGGCTTCTTAGAACTGGTTTTCTAATATTCTTATCATTCTTATTTTCCATCTCTTTTTCTTTTTATTCTCCTCTGGTAGATGTTAGCAGCTCTGTTTTCTAACTCTTCTATTGAATTTTTCATGTTTACTAATGTGTTTTTAATTTTAAGAGTCTCTTTTCATTTTTTTTATCTGCTCCTTTTTAGGGTAAATATCTTGCACTTTGTTTTGTGAATGCACTATTGTCACACCTCTCTATAAAATTAGTGGGTTTTGACTCCTCTTTTGAATAAAGAATTTATTGTTACATTATAAATTACTACAAATTTAGTAGCTTAAAACACCACCTGTTTACTATCTCTCAGTTATATAGGTCAGAATTCCTGGTAAGCCTTGCTGGATTCCCTGCATAGGATCTCACAAGCCTCAAATCAAGGTGTTGTCTAGCCTGCTCTTATCTGGGAGTTCTGTTGTGAGATTCTTGTTTCCTTGCTGGATGTTAACTGGAGACTGTTTTCAGTTTCTTGAAGCTGATTTTTAGTTCTTTCATGTGCCCAATCAAGTCTTCAAAAAACAGGGTTGGCTTGGTAAATCTTTCTAGTGTCATCTGCTTGTAAAATATCACTCAGATAATCTCCCTAGTTTAAGGTCATCTGTGCTATATACAGATACAATAATGATGGGAGTGATATCTCATCATGTTCACAGGTTTGGCCATCAGGTGAGGGGGCGTCCTTTAGGGGCCATAATTTTACCTGCTACAGGAACTAATAAACTATCTGGATGGTATTATTGCTTGCATAATAAGACTTGTTAACTTTGACTACTATAGAGTACTTGAGTGGGCCATTATTATGGGAATCTCAGATTGTTATTTATAAATCTTTCATTTTCCTTTGGTAAGATTCTCTAGAGAAGCATTTTCAGTCTCCTTCCTGGAGAATAAGGGTATTAACACCAGTATTTTGGTAACCAAAAAGGAAAAGGTCTGAGCATTTCTGCATTTGATATCCAGCTGTATATGGTCACTTAATAGTTTTGTTTTTAGCATGGTAGCCATAATATCAACTGTATTTGATGTTCTGAAAACCAGAGATACTTTCTTTTGCCCTCTTCAGAGAACAAAACCCTAGATTAATGGGTAGGGAGAAGCATTTTTTTTTTTTTTTTTACAAAGGTGTGGAAGGAAGGGTGAGATGCTGGGACCTAAATAATTGCTTCACAAAACCTTATAACTGAGTCTTCCTTATTTTCACTTTACCTTCAGTTATGGAAGTACCTAGTATCATCAGTTCCTGTGGTTTATGATTATTCTTCAGTATAAATGGTTCTTAGTTTTCTGTAGTTCACCTTTCCCAGGTTTTTTTTTTTTTTTTTTTTTTTGCGTGTGTGTGTGTGTGTGTGTGTGTTGTGCTGGAGATTGAACTCAGGGCCTTGTGCATGCAAGACAAGCACTCTACCAATTGAGCTATATCCCCAGCCTCACTAGGTTTGTTTTTATTGTCTGTCTGTTTTCTATATTCCAAAGTATTCAAAAGGTTGTTACCATTGCTGTTCTCTTATTTACCCTGTTCTTGTGTGTTTTTAACTTAAAAATCCATTTATTATGGGGTAGTTTTTCTTTTTAGAATTTTGGGAGGGAGCACAATTGGGTACGTGTGTTTCACCTAACTTTTGTGTTGTTTTTTTTTTTTTGTACTGGGGATTTGACCAGGGGGTCCTTTACCAGTTAGCTACCTCCCCACCCCCTTTTATTTTTTTTATTTTGAGACGGGATCTTGGTAAGTTGCTTAGGGCTTTGCTAGGTTGCTAAAGCTGGCTTTGAACTTGTTGTCTTGCCTCAGCCTTCCAAGTCACTGGGATTATAGGCATGCACCACCATGCCCGGCTGTTTCAACTAACATTTTATTCATCTTTCAACTTCTGTGACATATTTCAAGAGTCTGCAGACTCCCAAGACTTGCTTTAAAAAGCAGACTATAGCATTGAGAATGATGTGCCATGGTACCTTCTCAAATCATTTTCTCTGCTGCTCACCTTTGTTGCTCTGAGACAATAAGGCAGAACTGTTTCCTCTTCTCTGATACTTCTAATGCCTAGTAAGATGTAATATTTTGTGGTAAATATACTTCTTTTGCCTAGAATGTTGATCTGCACTCCAGACTTCATTTGTACTTTCTTCAATAGCCTGTTCATTCCTTTGTTTGCCTTTTAGCCAGGTCCAAATTTACCTTCCACTGTAACCTTTTCACTATTTCCTCGGGCTCTTTTAGCAGCTCATTTCTACTTCATTTCATTTTAAGTTTGTATCTATTTCATACCTTCAAATTTTGTGTTCATATAGGACAAAAGATTGACTTAGTTACTTGTATCTATCTCTCTTGTCCCCAGTAGTGGGCATATTGTAGACATTTAATGCTGCTGAATGAAGAAACCCTTTTAATTTTTTACAATTCTTAATGGCAATCATAAATTATCAGTAACAAGGCTGCACGTACTGAAACATCAGAGTTTTTATTTTTATTTAAAGTCCAAACTATTTCAATAATGCTTGGTAATACTGTTGTTTTTTTGTATTTATAAAAATATTTTCTTATATTTTTGCATGTATGTATGTCTTTGATTAAGAAAGAATATAGAGATCAGGCATGGTGGTGCATGACTTTAATCCCAGTAACTTGGGAGGCTGAGTCAGGAGGATCGCAATTTGAGCCTACCTCCACAATTTAGCAATGCTCTATGCAACTTAGCAAGATCCCATTTTGAAATAAAAAGTAAAAAGCCTATGTGGCTTTAATATGGCTCAGTGTTTGAGTGCCCCTGGGTTCAATCCCCAGTACCAGGGGAAAAAAACGAAAGAAAGAAAGAAAGAAAGAATGAATATATAAGCAAATTGACTGTTGTTTAATAGAGTTTGGAGTTTTGGGTATAAATTAATGATGTTAGTTGGGCTGGGGTTTTATGTAGCTCAGTGGTAGAGCACTTGCCTTGCTTGTGTGAGGCACTGAGTTTGATCTTCAGCACCACATAAAAATAAATAAATAAAATAAAGATATTTTAAAAAACAATGGTGTTAAAAATAGCCAAAATCTTAAATGTTAAGGAAGTGCCTTGCTTACTATGTTTTGTTTGTAGGTCAAGTCTGGATTCTTCCATGAAAGTGATTCCAAAGCTGTGGCTAAATCCATTAGAGATCGGGTGACCCTGATAAAAAAGACAAGGGAGAAGAAGCCTGCTGGCTGTTTGGAAGAACGCAGGGATTCACAGTGTAAGTCTATGGGGAATGTACTTCCTCAGCAGCAAACTACAACTTTGCCTCCTACTTCTGCTCAGCATACTGGGGCTGAATGTGAAGAAACTGAAGTTGATCAACATGCTCGACAGCAGCTTCTACACAGAAAACCACAACAGCACTGCTCCTCCATTAGAGGTAAAGCAATTAAAATTTATAAAACAATACAAATGTCCAATCATATTTCCTTATTTTTTAAAATTTTAAATTTTAATTTTTTTTGAGAGAGAGAGAGAGAGAATTTTTAACATTTATTTTTTAGTTTTCGGTGGACACAACATCTTTATTGTTATGTGGTGCTGAGGATCGAACCCAGCGCCCCATGCATGCCAGGCGAGCATGCTACCGCTTGAGCCACATCCCCATTCCCAATATTTCCTTATTTTTAAATAGTACTTTTGTGTTTTTTAGGTGATTCCATTATCTGTTATTTATTTCATCAAGCCTTTTACAAAACCCCTGAAACAGGCCAGCTAGTTTCCTTATTTTAAAATTTAAGAAACTATTGTTAACTGACTTGTCCAAAGTGCTCGCTGCAGTAGAGTTAAAATCTAGCAACTAGTCTTATTCAGAGAAAAAGTCAAATGACCATACTAATGTTTTTAAGGGTTTAACATAAATCCTTTAATAAAGAAAATTTGGAACTAAAGATATAATGCATTCCTCAGGAAGGAATTTTATAGATGTTAAGACCCTTTGTGTTTTAGGCTAAATTATAAACACAAGCCTTTTAATTTTTATGCTGTCATATTCTCTTTTCCAAAAGGACACAATATTTGCATAGTAATAACCAATTGTTCTACAGAGGCAGTATTTTTTCCTATCCAGTTTCTAGGAGAAAGAAACTATGACTCTTTGTTTTACTGAAATCCTAATGGCAAGTATAATTCAGTTAGGTATGGATATACATGAAACAGCCAGTAAGTGGAGTTGACTTTTTGTGTGTGATTGTTTTCAGGTTTGTTTTATTAAGAAAATTTTATGGGTAGGGATGTAGCTCAGTGATAGAGCATGTGCTTAACATTAGCAAGACCATGGATTTAATCTTCAGAACTGCAAAAGAAAAGAAAATTTTAATATATATCACAGTGCCAACATTTCATTGCTTAATGGAGAATTTAAATGATGATTTTGATTAATTCTGCAGTGTAAATATTTTACTTGTTTGTGTTTTCAGAATAAAAAAGAAAGAAAAGAAACAATACTACTTATACTATTTCAACTTTGTGCTTTTTATTTTCCCTTCTACCTTTTCTTTCTTTCTTTCTTTCTTTCTTTCTTTCTTTCTTTCTTTCTTTCTTTCTTTCTTTCTTTCTTTCTTTCTTTCTTTCAATTGTTGTTTTAGGATTGACATGACAGTTGGGTATATTTTGACATGTTATACATACATTTTGTGCAACCCATTATAATTCTGATCCAATTCTTGGGTCTGATGCTTCTTTTCTTTGTCATAGGTGACAATTTGTCTGAAGCAGGAGCTGGATCAGTTACACATTCAGATACTTCAAGTCAGCCCAGTGCAGCTTATTCCTCAAACCAGACAATGGGCTCTCAAATGGTTTCTAGTGTCCCACAGGCTGATATAAATGTTCCAGGGCAAATTTATCCATCTCAGCAACTGGTAGGACATTGCCAGCAAGTTTCAGGGGTGAGATGAACTATTACTTTTTTAAAATATAGAACATCATATTTACTATAAATGGGAGAGTTTATCTTTAATTTTTTTTTTCTTTTTTAACAGTTACAAAAGCAGCCAAATCTGACTCAGCCCCAAATTTTGCCTGTGGTTCAAGGTCAGTCCACTGTTTTGCCTGTACATGTCCTTGGACCTACAGTTGTTTCACAGTCCCAAGTTTCCCCATTAACTGTGCAGAAGGTCTCCCAGATAAAGGTAAGATATCGTTTTAGAGACTCTGTATTCACTGAGACAAATTTAACACTGCCTAGATTTTTCTGACAAGCAAAAATTCTCTTTTATAAATTCATCATAGTTTAGATAAAGGTCACTGAAAACTAAAAGTTGTTTATGCTTTCCTTCACCCAAGACATTCCTCTTGAGGATATACCTAACATTGTGCAACTAGAATCTTGAAACACTGTTTGCATAATTGGGGAAGAAACAGAGGACTCAGTGTATGGACAAAAATCTATTTAGGACTTTGATCTCTTTTTCTTGGTAATACTAGTTTCTTCTTGGTATTGAACTTTTCCAGCCTGGTTTGAGTGTGGAGTGATATCTGTTGCAGTTTATTATAAATAGTATTTCATTGCTGGGTGCAATGGTACCTATAATCCCAGTGACTTGGGAGGCTGAGGCAGGAGAATTGCAAGCTCAGGGTAGCCTTGGCAATGAAGTGAGACCCTGTCTTAAAATTTTAAGGGTAGGAAATGTAGGTCAGGGATAAAGTGCCCCTGTGTTCTATCCCCAGTACCACAAAAAAGGATTTCATAGACTTTAATAATTTTTGGCACATCCATCTAAATTCTTGACTTGTTTTTGGTTCATGTTTATTTCTGTAGGAGAATAAGAAGTATTTTTGTCTTTCAGACCAGTAAAGTCAGCATTATGTGTTTCCAACAATAATTAAACAGTCTTTGAGTTAATTCATATATTCAAATTATATCCTGTTTACCTAGGTTATGGACTCTGGACCCATGGTTGGCCTTTTCTTTGCCATCACCCTGCTTTCTCCCTTCACTACCCACCATTCCCTGCATGTGCCTTCTAAACTCCTGGGCATTCTCTACTTAGATAGCAGCTGATGTATCTGTTTAAGAGATTGGTGTACAATCAAACCCAGTTCCTTGACAAACTTAATGACTACCATCTTCTAGGGATATAAAGTAAAAAAACAGCATGGGCTTTAGCCTCCTCAAGGAGCTCACATTCTTGTAAGGGGAAAGCATACACGTACTTGACAAATGCCAGATACATTTAAAATCTGCAGCGGGCAGATTTAGTCTGATATAGTTGAGCTGTCCTAGTATTTGGCTAGTGTTTATAAGTGATACAGTACATATTTGTAATTGAGCTCATGTTGTGGTTTGGTGTATTTCTTTCTAAGACTATAATGCAAAGTATGTTGAATGGATTCTTACATTTAACTTAGATTCAACCACATAAGTATACAGGTATGTGAATTTAAAATGTGTTTCCAAATTTTTTTAAAGTTAAAATTTTGTGGAGAAAAAAAAGCTAAATATTGTTATGAAAGTGTTATGTGCTTATTTTACAAAGTTAAAGGTCATAAAATTATATAGAAGAAAGTGAAAATTTTGTTATCCCTCCAGTTGGAGACACTTATATTCGGGGTATATAGCTCTATGTTTGTCTGTTTTTCTATGTACCCATGTACAGTTTTGTTTATAGATGCATATGTATATTACATGCATATTATCTTTGTAATCTGTCCTTTTCACCTACTATATAAAATCCATGTAAGCAAGATTTTGATCATTTGGGTCTTTTTATGAGCCTGGTGGCCCAAGTTCTTGGAATTATTATAGCCAACCTATATTAATTCCAGCGAATTCTCTCCTCTCTTCTTGAGAGAGAATTTTAGGTTCATTTTAGCTGTGATAATGAAATCAGTTTTGTTTTCTCTTGGGACTTCCACTATCTGGTGTGTGAAGGTGTCTGATTCATTTACTCTGAATCTGCCAAGGTTCAAATGAGTTATGTGGTAAGTGCAATAAATGAGAAACCATGAGCAGTATATTGCTGGGACTAATCTCAGCTCTTTGTATATTTAACTAGCATTTACTCATGGTATTAGGATTTTTATGGAACTAATGCCATACCTAGCACCCTTTTGATAATTCGATGACTTTTTTTTTAGAATATAGCATTATTTTATCAATCATCTGGAACAGTCCCATTAAAATGGGCATGGTATATGCATTTATAATTTGAATTTTCCTTGCACCAGCACCAGGAACTGCAGCTGGCTCTTGGAACAGATGGACAAACTTCAGCCCATCCCATGATTTTAGACTTGTCAGTTTCTGGAGTTCCACAACCAGTCCTTTCTGCCGTTTCTCCTCAGACATTGCCTGCTTCACAGATGACTTCCCAGCATCCAACAATTGGTCTTCAACTTGAGCCTGGCCCCAGAAATGGGAATCAGGCATTAACCAAAGCACCAGATGCCAATCAGACTTCTAGTTTCTTACTGGTTAATCACCCTCAAGCTTTGTTGAATCATTCTTCTGCCCAATATGTGAGCAGTGCACAGAATGCTGCTGATACAGCTCAGCTCCCTTCTAATTCCATCAGGGGTCATTCAGGGGCCCATCATCCTTCACAAAAGATACAGTCAGTATCACAGCCCTGCCCAGTGGTACATCAGGAGTCTATAACTCCAACTTCTTCAGTGCCACAAAGCCAGACTGTGCATTTGAAGGAAACCGTGCCTTGTTTCCAAGCCTCTATTCAGCAGCAGCCATTATTTTTACAACCTAAGATTATGGCATCACCACAGAAAAATGTTCAGCAGGATTGTATTCTGCAAGAGTCTGAAGCTCTTGCAAGTCAGCAGCAGCCAAAGGGTGATATTGAAAGTGTGATTCAGCCGCTGGATCGGCCATCTTATTCTGTTCAACACACTTATCCAGGGCCACCTGCAGAACTACCACCTTTCCCACTGAAGGCTCCTGAGCAGCTGCCCTTTGTGATACATCCCCAGGAACAAACTTCTTACTCATCACAGCCAACTTACCCAGTCCAGGCTCCAGCACAACCTATTTATTCACTGCCAGCCCTGGAGCATCCACTTTACACTGTACAACCACCGGGATCACAGCCAGCCTATTCCATGCAGACTTCTTATCCAGTCCCACCTACAGCACAGTCCTCTTATTTGGCACCGGCCCAAGGGCAGTCTGCTTACCTAGTGCAACCTCCAGTTCGGTCACCATTTGCAGACCAGACAGCATATGCGATCCAGGCAGCTTATCCTGTGCAACCTATGGAACAGCCTGCTTATCAGGCACTGCCTCTTGAACATGTCTCTTACTCAGGACAGACTGCTTACACCATCCAGACTACTGAACAGGCAACCTTCATAACCCAGCAAGTATACACAATAAACCCTCCTGATAGCCAGCAAGTACCCATTATAAACTCTACAGATCAAAAGTTATACTCTGTACCACCTTGTATAGCACAGACATCTGAGCAACAAACCTATTTAACACAACCACAAGGTAGTACTTCTTTAACATTGAAGCAAAAGATGTACTTAACACCAAGCTTAGATACACAGTTACGTTCTACTGAACCTTTATTTAGTGTCCAGCATTCAGTGGCTCCATCCCAAGCAGATGTCAGTTTTGGACACCAGCAGCTAAAAACTCAGGTGCAGTCAACTAGTATTACATCTCAGAGGGCAGCAGAAGGACAACTTCAACACCCTGAGCAGATGTCCTTCATTCAGCGGGCCTCTTCACAGTCCCAGATCCAGCCCACTCATTTCTCAGCACAGATTTCCCAATCACATCTAACACCAAGCCAGGTTTCTCACTCAGCTTTCATTCAGCACCAGCAGATGACTCATTCATCTCGTAGACAAGCACAGAAAATCCATCATTTGTCTACTCAAGAAGGTTCCATAAATCAACAGCAGTCTTTGTGTAGCCAAAATACTGCTTCTCTACAGCAGAAGGTACCTGATTCACAGACACCTAACCAAATTCAGCCATTACCAGGTATTCCAAAGACCGTTCCAAACATGGTCCAGATTTTACCTTCTTTGCAAGAACAGTTGCAACTGGCGGCAGTGGAACAACAACATGTAATACAGCTTTTAGAGCAGCCTCAAGTGTTTCAGGCATTAGACAATAGTCAAACTTTTCCTCTACAGAAAAAACTAGCACAGTACCAGCCAGCATGCATCCAGCGACAGTCTGCTGGCCAGCCACAGTGGCAGCCATCTTGTAGCTTAGCAGCCATTTCTGGGTCATCAGAACCACAATTACAACAGCAGACCCTCTATCAAAACTCTGGGATAGCCCTTCCAAATCAGCCGTCCTCCTCTGTTCATCTCCTGACACTTAGCATTCCAATACAGGCTTCCACTGCCTGTCAAAGCATTTCTGTATTACAGACACAGCAGCATTTGCAAGGCCACGAAATTCCAAAGGTAAATCTTGCTGTGGGGGGAATGTGGATGATTGTGATTTTTTTTTTTTTCTGTAATGTTCAAGAATCAGGGAAATAGTAGCTATAGTCAAAAGACACTGAACTGGGTGGGAATCACAGTCCCCATTTCTTGTTCTTTCCTTATTCACTGGGTAACCTTGATTCAGGTCTCCCCTGGGTTTCTTCATCTGTAAGGTGAAGTGAGAAGACCAGGTTACAACAACAACAAAATATATTAGAACACTTACTTGGGATCTATCAGTGAATAAAATACAAGTATCCCTTCTGACATTGACTTTTGTTCTCTATATGAAAGACACTTAACAACCATTGTAAAAATTAAGTTATATAATACAATATAAGGTTCTCTAGAGAAAGCATAGAGCAGGTTAAGTTGGAAAGTGGGTTGCAGGTTTAAAGAAGGTGGCCATCAGAGTAGGCCTCATTGGAAAGGTGTGATATTTGAGCAAATATTGGAAGTAGATGAGGGAGTCAGCAATGCAAATTTGAGGTGCAAAGGCCCTAAGGCAGTAATGTGGGCATGTTTGAAGAACAACAAGGAAGCCAATGTAGCTTTCTAAGATTTTCTAGGCCTAAAATATTAGGAGCCTATGCTTCTCTTCCAGTTCTACATTTATAATAAAGTATTTGCCCATATGAGAGAATAATTAAACAATATTGAGTTATTCTTATGTGCCAAACACTATCCTTTTTTTTGTTTTGTTTTGTTTTGTGGTGCTAGGAATGGAATGCAGGGCCTTGCACATGCTAAGGAAGCATTCCACCACTGAGATACATTCCCAGTCACCCAGATACTATTCTAAAGGCATTACATGTATTGTCCTCACTCTAGCTCTAGGAATCCTATCATTGTCCTTGTTTTACAGGTGAGGAAGGTAAGGTTCAGAGAGGTTAAATAACTTTCCAAGGGTCATACAAGAGGGCCAGCATTTGAACCAAGACTACCTGGCTCCAGAGGCTATGAACTCAATCATACTACATGGCCCCTTTGTAAGATACCTACCCTCCAGGTCAGTATTGGAGAAAAAGGGTATGATAACTTCAGTGACAGTTAATCAGGGAATTGATTGAATTACTTAAAGGAAAGAACAGAATATGATCCATTCTTTTTTTTTTTATCTTCTGTTCTGTTTTAGGTATACCTGAAAAACTCTAAACTTTTTGAGCTTGGCTAATGAAATGCCTTGAGATCCATATAGATAAAAGGTGTGCTGTGTTGTAGCAATTTTCTAGTGATTATATATTACTATTCCAAACAGCTGTTACTTTAAGTATTATGTGTTTTAAAAACTCCCTCTTCAGGGGCTGGGGCTGTGGCTCAGCCATAGTGCACTTGCCTGGCATGTGTGAGGCACTGGGTTTGATTCTCAGTACTGCATATAAATAAATAAAAATAAAGGTCTATCAACAACTAAAAAAACTTTAAAAAATTCCTTCTTCATTAGCAATATAAATTATAATGAACGCTGATATGTATATGTTGAATCCTAACAGGATTGAGGAAAGATAAATATATTTGCTATTGAGGTTTCATCAGACAGGGCATACAATTCTAGGATTTATTTCTTTAGAATAAAGGGTTTCACAAAGTATTTGAAATTGATTGGAATGCTTATTTCTGCATGTGATATGTACTTTCCTTACCTAATTAAAATTTTTCCCCAACATCTTATTTGAAAAATATCAAAGGTACAGAATAGTTGAAAAATACTGTAGCATGAACACCCTTATACCTACCCTATTGATTATACAGTTAACTTTTGCTATATTTGCTCTATCACATATCTGTTTATTAATTTCTTTAGTCCTTTATTAATCCACCATATTTTGTGATGCATTTCCAAGTTAAAATAAGTTGCAAACATCAGTGTACTTCTGCATAAAGACTTTAGCATACATATCATTTATTAGAATTTGGTATTTGTGTTTTTTCTTTAAATTTTAATGTATAATAAAATGCACAGATCATAATTAATTAGATTTTGACAAGTTCTTACACCTGTCTAACCCAAATCATAATCAAGATATAGGATAGGTGTTGACAAACATTTTCTGTAAATGTCTACGCAGTATTTTAGGATTTCAAGGTGGTACAGTCTCTGTTGCAACTACTTAGCACACTGTTGTATGCATGAAAACACCCATAGACTATATAAACATGGCTGTGTTCCTTGTTAGAACACAGGTTTATTATCCTTGTTTGAAAATGGATAGTGCAACAGATTTCGCCCACAAGTGGTACTTTGCCTGCCTGATACAGAATATTTCTATTACTCCAGAAAGTTCTGTTGTGCTTTTCCCTAGTCAGACCTCCCTATACCATGCTATTGATTTTTTTATCATCAGTTTAGCCATTCTAAACATTCATAAAAATGAAATCATATTATCCCTACTTTTTTTGGGTACTGGAGATTGAACTCAGGGGCACTCAACCACTGAGCCACATCCCCAACTGTATTTTATATTTTATTTAGAGACAGGGTCTCACTGAGTTGTTTAATGCCTCACCATTGCTGAAGCTGGCTTTGAACTTGCGATCCTCTTGTCTCAGCCTTGAGCCTGTGGGATTACAGGTGTATGCCACCACGCCAGGCAATATCTACTCTTATGTAAGGCTTCTCTCATTGAATGTGTTCTTGAGATTGAGCCATATTGTATATATTATTCCTTTTTAATGTAGAGTAAGTAATATTCCATTTTATGGCTATGCTATATGTGTGTGTACATTCTACTATTCATGAACTCCTAAGTAGTTTCTAATTTGGGGCTATTATGAATAAAGCTGCTCTGAACATTCTTATATGTCTTTTTTGTGGACATATTTATTACTCTTGTATAATAGCTAGGAGTAAAATTGCTGGGTCATAAAGTATAAGTGTTTTTGCAACTTTTTTTTTTAAAGAAATTGCCTATTTTTTTTAAATTCACTGCACTATTCTATATTAACACCAGCAGTATATGAGAGTTCCACACCCTCACCAATGTTTGGTGTTGTCTTTTTAATTTAAACTATTCTGATAGATGTATGGTAGTGTCTCATTCTGGTTTTGATTTGTATTTCCCTGATGACTACAATGTTGAACATCTTTTCATGTGCATTTGTTGGTCTTTGTATGCTTCTTTGTGAAGTCATTTGCCAATTTTATTTTGCCTTGTTTTTCTTTTTTTTAAGTTGACTTATGTAGGAGTTCTTTATATATTCTGGATGATATCAATCCTTTGTCACATGCATGAAATATATTCTTCAATCTGTGGATTGCCTATCCATTTTTATAATGTTCTCATTCATAGACACAAAGTGTTTAAAATTTTCTGTTATGGTTACTGCTTTCTATGGTCTATGAAATCTTTGCCTGCACCCAAGTTCTAAAATAAAATCCTATGCTTTATGTTTTTTTTTTTTGGTCCTATATTCATGTCCGTGGTTCATCTTGAATTAATTTTTATGAATGATGTGAAATAAGGGTTCAAGGTTCTTTTTTTTTCCTTATATGAGTATCCCATTGATTCAGCTACATTTGTTGAAAATACTTCCATATCTTCACATTCTTTCCAAGATTATTGTCTTTTTGATTGTAGCCATCTAGATAGATGTGAACTGATATATCCTTATGGTTTTGATTCACATTTCCCTGAAGCCTAGTGATGTTGAGGATCTTTTCATGTGTTTTTTAGGTCCTTCTTGTATCTTCTTTTAATTTCCTCTTAGAAATACCAATTGAAATAATTTGCTCACCTTTAATTGTTTTTGGAATTGTTGCCTAGTAAGAATTCTTTATATATTCTGGATACTAGACCCTTATCAGATATATGATTTACAAATACTCTTTCCCATTCTGTCAGTCTTTTCAGTTTCCTGGTGGTTCTTTGTGATTGATTTTATATATATTTAAATTTGATAAAGTCTTATTTATATTTTTTTCTGATTGCTTTATGCTTTTGGATCATATCTAAGAAATTATTACCTAATCCAGGATCATACAGATTTTCCTGTTTTCTTCTAAGATTAAATCTTAACTCTTAAATTTAGGCCTTTGATCCATTTTGGGTTAATTTTTGCATATAGTTTGAGGTAGGAGTTCAGTTTCATTTTTTTCATGTGCATATCCAGTTTTCCCAGCACCATTTATTGAAAAGACTATTCTTTAACCATTGAATAGGTTTGGCACCCTTATTTAGAATCAGTTGACCATAAACATAGGAGTCCTCCAGCTTCGTTTTTCTTTTTCAAGATTATTTTTGGCTCTTCTGGCCTCCTTGCACTTCCATATGAATTTTAGGATCAGGTTGTCAAGTTTTGCAAAATAGCTGACTGGGGTTTTGATAGAAATTATGTAAACTTACTTTGGTTAGTATTATTAATGTCAAGTTTTGCAGTCCCAATTATAGAGTTCCTTTTCATTAAATTAGTTCCTTTTCATTAAATTCTTTAAGAGTGTTGATGAGGGTATGGAGAAAAGAAGTCTTTTATATTGTTGATGGGAATGGAAATTGGGACAGTCATGGAAAACAGTATGGAGGTTCTTCAAAAAATTAAAAATAGAATTACCATGTAATCCACTCATTTCATTATCATATAGTTCAGACATCTCGTTTCTGGACATAATATCCAAAGGAAATGAAATTGGTATCTCATAGAAATAGCTGTACCTTCATGTTCATTGCAGCATTATTCATAATAGCCAAAATACAGAAAGAGTTTAAGAGACTGTTGATTAATGAATTAATAAGGAAAATGCTGTGTGTGTGTGTGTGTGTGTGTGTGTGTGTGTGTGTACAGTAAAATATTATTCAGCCATAAAAGAAGGAAATACTTCTGTTTGTGGCAGCATGGGTGAATGTGGATGATATTATGCTAAAGTGAAATAAACCAGACACAGACAATCCTATATGCTCTCACATGTGTAATCTAAAATGAAGGTCAAACTCATAGAGGCAGAGGGTAGAGCAGAGGTTTGTTTGCTAAGGACTGAGGAATAGGGGAAATGGGGAGATGTGGTCAAATGTATAAACTTTCAGTTATAAGATGAACATGTTCTGAGGATCTAATATATGGCATGATGATTATGTAGTTAAGAATATCGTATTGTTTATTTGAAATTAACCAGAAGAGTCAATATTCAGTGTCTTCAGTCCACCCCCCCACTGTATGTGGATTGATGTATTAGTTAATTTGATTGAAATAATCGTTTTACAATGAATATATATATCATCAAATCATCACATTGTACATCCTGGATATATATACTTTTTTGTCAATTATAACTCAGTAAATCTGGGAAAGAGTTAGATATTCTTGAATTTCATCAATATTTTGTAATTTTCAGCATGTAAATCTTAAACCTCCTTGTTAAGTTTCTCTAAAGTTATTCTTTTTGATATTATTATACATGAAATTGCTTTCTTAATTTCCTCTTGTGATTGTTCATTACTTATACATA
Organism: Callospermophilus lateralis; assembly: GCF_048772815.1. Classification (NCBI taxonomy): domain Eukaryota; kingdom Metazoa; phylum Chordata; class Mammalia; order Rodentia; family Sciuridae; genus Callospermophilus; species Callospermophilus lateralis. Next base: position 39,012,451 of record NC_135325.1, on the reverse strand, counting down.
CATATACAACTAACATTTGTCTAATGCTTTTGTATCCTCAACTTTGCTCAATTTATTTATTAGCTCTATTAGCTTTTTGTGGATTATGTAGGATTTTCTATACATTTATGTCATCTGGGAATTGAAATAGTTTTAATTTTTTTCCAATTTGAATATCATTTGTGTATTTTTCTTTATAATTGCTCTTTTTATTTTCTTCTGGTACTGATGATTGAACCCTGGGGCCTATAACCACTGAGCCACATCCTCAGCTCGTTTTTTTATATTTTATTTAGAGACAGGGTCATGATGAGTTGCTTAGGGCCTTGCTAAGTTATTGAGGCTGGCTTTGAACTCATGGTCCTCCTGGCTCAGCCTCCCAAGATGCTGCAGTTACAGGCATGCGCCACTGCACCCAGCTTCTAACTGCATATAGACACACACAAAAAACTATTTCGTTTATTTGTTTTTATGTGTTACTGAGGATTGAACCCCAGTGCCTCACACATGCTAGGCAAGCACTCTACCACTGAGCTACACCCCCAATACTGCTCTAAAGATTTCAATGTTATGGGCTGGGGATGTGGCTCAAGTGGTAGCGCGCTCGCCTGGCATGCGTGCGGCCCGGGTTCGATTCTCAGCACCACATACAAACAAAGATGTTGTGTCCACCGATAACTAAAAAAATAAATATTAAAAAATTCTCTCTCTCTCTCCTCTCTCACTCTCTCTTTAAAAAAAATGTTACTTTTTAATTTACATCCTTAATTCTCCACAGTTTATATATAGATTTAATGTCACATTTATTGTATTATAAAATGTAAGAACCATGAAACCAGTTATTCCCTCTAGGATGTCACATATACACAAATTATAAATCACAAAATATAATGTTATTATTTTTGCTTTTATATAAACATATACATTTTTCAAGAAATTAGGGTGAGGAAAACATTTAAAAATTTGTCAAGTTTTAGATCCATTCATTCTGTTTCTTTTTCTCCCACTGCTGAACCCCTGCTTCTCTCTGTAATTGTGCTGCTTTTTTTTTTTGGGGGGGGGTGGATGTATAAGAATACTTTGCCAAGCCTTAGATCTTAGAAACTTTCCTCTATTTTTTCCTAAAAGTTTTATATTTCAGTTTGTGATCTATATGTTATCTATGTTAATTTTTGTATTAGGTTCTGAGGTCTAGGTTGAGGGGTTTTCATTATTTTCCCTATAGATTTTCACTTGCTTTGCCAGCGTTTGTTTATGATACTGTCCTTCCACTGAATTGCACTTTTTAAAATTTGTTTTAATTAGTTACACATGACAGTACAATGATCTTGACATATCATACATTTGAATCAGATGGGATATAATTTCTCATTTTTCTGAGTGTACAGGTTACAGAATCACATTGGTCATACAGTCACATATATACATACAGCAATAATAATGTCTATTTTATTCTGCTGTCCTTCCATTCCCCCCTTTAAAATATTTATTAAAAAAATCAGTTGGGCTGGGTACGGTGGTGCACACTTGTAATCCCAGCAGCTCAGAAGGCTGAGGCAGGAGAATCTCAAGTTCAAGGCCAGCCTCAGCAATTTATCCAGGCCCTAAGCCACTCAGTGAGACCCTGTTTCTAAATAAAATACAAACAAAAACAAAAACAGGTCTGAGAATGTGGCTCAGTGATTAAATACCCCTGGGTTCAATCCCCAGTACAAAAAAAAAAGTTGGACATTTTTGGGGGGTCTTTATTCTGGGTTTTCTATTCTGTAATTCATTTATGTATCTATTCCTTTGTTAATTAGACACTAATGACTACTGAACCTAAATAGAAAGCCTTATCAGTGAATAGAGTGATTCCTCCCACTTCATGTTTTTAAAGTATTGGTTTAGCTATTCTAGGACTTCTATCTTTCCTTGTAAATTTTAAAATAAGCTTTTCTTTGTCTATTAATAATCTTGGTGGGAGTTTGATAGGAATTGCACTAATTCTGTATATAAAATTGGGGAGAAGAGGCATGTTCACTTTGATGGGTTTTCAAGTTTATGAGCATGTTACATTTATTTATTTGGGTCTTTGATTTCATCAACATTTTATAATTTTCAGCATATAGATTCTGAACATTGTTTTTATTTGGCACTCAGGATTGAACCCAGGGGTACTTTACTACTGAGCTACATCCTGAGTATTTTTTAATGTTTCTTTTTATTTTGAGTCAGGGTCTTGCTAAGTTGCCGAGGATCTCACTGAATTGCTTAGGCTATCCTCAAACTGCGATCCTCCTGCCTCAGCCTCCCAAATTATTGGGATTAGAGGTGTGCATCACCATACCCAGCCTAGATCCTGAACATCTTTTGTAAAGTTTATGACCAAGAATTTAATTTTCCTTGGAAGAATTATAAAAACATTATATTTTATATCAGTTTTCATGAGCTCCTTATTAGTATATAGAAATGTGATATTGTGTGTGTGTGTGTGTGTATTGGTATTGAATTCTGTGACATTGGTGAACTTATTGTTAGATCTAGTTTTTATTTTGTTGAATTCTTGGGAAATATTTTTATGTAGACATTCATGTAATCTTCTGTGTAGAGACAGTTTTATTGAGTCCTTTCAATCGGAAAGCTTTATATTTCTAATTTTTCCTGAGTTACACTAGCTAGAATATCTAGTACTGTGATAAATAAGAATGGTAGGAGGGGCTGGGGATATGGCTCAAGGGGCTTGGCTCAAGCGGTAGTGCACTCACCTGGCATTTTCCGGGCGCTGGGTTCGATCCTCAGCACCACATAAAAATAAAATAAAGATGTTGTATCCATCGAAAACTAAAAAATAAATTTTAAAAAATTCTCTCTCTCTCTCTCTCTCTCTCTCTCTCTCTCTCTCTCTCTCTCTCAAAAAAGAATGGTAGGAGACAATAGCAAATGTTTCACCATTAGATATGGTATAAACTATATATTTTTCATAGATGGCTTTTATAAAGTTGAGATAGTTCCCTTCTTTTCCTTAGTGAGAAGTTTTTTCTTTTCCTTTTTTTTCCTTATCCTTGGGGTTGAATCCAGGGCTTCATGCATGCTAGGTGAGTGCTGTAGAATTGAGCTACATCCCCTGCTCTTTTTATTGTTTATTTTGAGACGGGCTCTTACTTAGTTGCCCAGGCTGACTTTGAACTTGTTATCTTCTTGCCTCACCCTCCTGAGTAGATGGAATTAGAGGCCATGTGCCACCATGCCCAGATCAGTAAGAGTTTTTTATCATAAATAGATGTTGACTTTTTTAAGAAAATGAAATATTTTTATAGACACAATACCTGTATTGATTAATTTTTATGTGGTGCTGAGGACTGAACCCAGTGCCCCTCACATTTTACCATCAAGTATTCTACCACTGAGCTACAACTATAGCTCAGATGTTGTCTTTTTTCAAATACCTTTTCTGCATTAATTGTTATGATCATACTAAGTTTTTTTCATTTGTTGACATATGATGGTCTACATTGATTTCAAATACCAAAATAGGCCTGTATCCTTGGGATAAACTAATGTGGTTATATAACTGGTATATAATTCTGGTATATGTTGTTGGACTTAATTTACTAATATTTTGTTGAAGATTTTAAAATCTTAAGTTCATGAGAGCTCTTAGTCTATAGTTCCATACTTTTTTATCTTGCTAATTTTCTATCTAGAGGTTCTATCAATTCTTAAGTAAAGTTGTAGATTTCTGTATTTCTGCTTTTAGCTCAGTGTTTTTTTCCTTCTGTTTGGAGCTCTGTTGTTTGGTGCATCCATAAAATGGTGGATTGATTTTTTTATCTTTATATTTTGTCCCTTTTCATCTCTAGTAATTTTCTTTCCTGAGAAGTCTACTTTATCTGTTATTATGTACCCAATCTTACTTTCTTTTGATTAAAGTCATCATGATGCATCTTTTCCATCTTACTTTTACGTATCTTGTGTTTGAAGTGATTTTTTTTTTTGTGGAAAGCATAATTTGTTTTTATCCATTTTTTTTCATTCTGCCAGTGTCTCTTAATTTGTATATTTAGAACAATTGCATTCGAAGTAAGTATTGATATGCCATTTTAGTATTTGGTTTTTGTTTCTCATGTTTCTCTCTTCTCTGTTTCTCTTTTCTTGCCTGCTTGCAGATTACTTGGGAAGGTTTTAGGACTCTTTCTTGTTTTATTTATATTGTTATAATTGTGCTGTTTAGTTTCCTTAGTGGTTGCTCTAAAGTACTGATAATATAAATATCCACGTGCATGCATGCATGCGTGAGTGTGTGTGTGTGTGTGTGTGTGTGTGTGTGTGTGTGTGTGTCTTATCACCCCCTTTTTGATACTGGCATTTTATTACTTGAAGTGAAGCATTGAAACATTATATCAATTTATGTCCCTTTACCACTTCCACTTTTTCAATATAATTATCTTAGTATTCACTCTACATATTTTGTGCATCATAATATATATCATATAAGTTTCATCTCAATCATTAAATATGACTTAAGATACTCATGAGAAGAATAGAATATTTATCTTTTTATGTTACCCATTGCATTGTTCTTTTCTTTCTGAAGTTCCAAGCCTTTAATTTCTTTTTTCTTTGGAGAGGTTCCCTTAGTCATTCTCTAAGGATATGTCTGATAGAGACAAACTCTTCAAGTTTTCTTTCATCTATCTTCATCTATCTTTTTTATTCTTCAGTACTTGAAAAATGCTATGCTTCATTCTGGCTTCCATATTTTCATATGAGAAATTTATTTTCACTAAAACTGATATTTCCTTATCAGGAATGTGTCATTTCTTCTTTGTTGCTGTTAAATTTTTTTCCTTGTTTTCACTTTCCATAAATTTAATTTTGATATGGATTTCTTTGGGCTTCCCCATTTAGAGTTCAATGAGCTTCATGCTCTGTTTTATGATTTTATCCAAATTTGGGAAGTTTTCCCATTAATCTTTTGAATATTTTTTCAGTACCACAATATTTCTCATATATTTCCAGTGCTCTGATTATATGCATTTTTTGAACAGTGCTGGAGATTGAGCCTAGCATCTTAATGGATGCTGGGCAAGTATTTTGCCATTGAACTAATATCCCCATCCAGTGTACATGCTTTTTTTTTTTTTTTTTTTTAAATCAGTACTGGGGATTGAGTCCAGGGATGCTTTACTACTGAGTAACACACCTAGTTCTTTTTTCTTTTTTATTTTTTGAGACAGGGTCTTGCTTAGTTGCTTAGGCTGGCCTTAAACCTGCAATCCTCCTGCCTCAGTTTCCAGGTCACTGGGATTTCAGGTGTGTGCCATGGTGCCCCATTTGAACTTTTGTATTTTATTTACAGAAGGGTCTCACTAAGTTGCTTAGTGCCTCACCATTGCTGAACTCTCTATCCACCTGTCTCAGCCTCCCTAGCCAGTGGGATTACAGGCATGCACCATCATGCCCAGATTCTATTTTCTTTTATTTCCATTCTATTACTTAGCCCATTCTGTTAGTTTTTAAATTTAGGTCATTAAAATTTTCAGTTTCATAATTTCCACATGGTGTTTTTGTTTGTTTGCTTGCTTTGGTATTGGAGATTGGACCCAGAGGCGTTTTGCCACTGAACTGCATCCCAGCCCTTTTTAAATTTTTGTTTTAATTTTGAGATAGAGCCTTGCTAAGTTGCTGAAGCTGGCTTTGAACTTGTAATCCTCCTGCCTCAGCCTCTCTAAGAACCTAGTCACTGGGTTTACAGGCATGTGCCACTGTGTCCAGCTCCGTGTGGTTCTATCTTACGGTTCTATTTATTTCCTGAAGTTTGCTAATTTTTTCAGAGAAATTACGATTTCTATCGAGGCTCCTTTTTGATGGCTGCTTAAAATCCTTTTTAGTTAAGTCCAACATCTGATTCATCTTGGTATTAGTGTGAGTGGATTGTCTTTTCTCATTTGAGTTGTGATTTTTTTTTTCTGGTGTGACTTTTTAATTGTATCCTGGACATTTTGGATATTATATTTGAAGGATCTTGATCATATTGCATTTTCTATTTCAGCTTTATCTATTTCTGCTTCATTTTGTGGGTCTAGTTTAGTCCTCACTGGCTCTTTGGTGATACTACCTTCAGAAGTAAGTTATCTCTCTGTCCTGTCAGAGGTTGTTAGATGGGAACAGTGGATGTTGATGCTCTTTACTCTATATTTCTGCTGAAGCTACTAGGGCATGGAAATATTTATGTGGCCATTGCCTACTGTTGAGAAGGAGGCCAGGCGTTGCGGAGTCTGCATGGCTTTCTGCCACTGGGTAGAGGGTAAGAACCTAATGCCCTGGATCACCTTCTTTAGAGAAGTATCAGAAGATGCCTGGCTTGTATCTTTTCTTTCTGCTTGGTGAAACACCAGACGTTTCCTAGGTCTGGGAGGCTCTGTGCTGTTGCTTGGTGGGCTGTCAGATGCTGACTCTTTATCACTGTCTGCTGCTAAAAGCCAGGAAATAGCAGGTCTGCTGATACTGGTACCCTTTGCATGTATGGGAACCCATACCTGTTCCTGCCCAGTATTGTGTGGAGAATATATCCCAACCTGCCTTGGTTCCCTTCTTGCCATTCTGTAGGAAGATCAACCCTGCAACTGTTAGCCTTGGCAGGTTGGACTGCTGCTCACATGGGCAGATTAAGTTCATTGTTGTTATTTTGTGAGAGGGGAGTGGTGAGTCAAGAGTGCTGCGGCAGTGTGTATATCAGGCCCGCTTGGCCATCTTTTATTGTAACCATTGTTGCATTGCTGATATGTCCTGCTGTGAGTGTGTGGACTGTCTGGTGGCTAGGTTGCTGCTGCTATCGAAAGATCATGCTAATTGCTGCCACCAGATGTGAGGTGGGATAGTGCACCTGTATTCTGCTTTTGCCACTATAGTGGGTAGATAAGACCTTTTGTTGACCTGGTGTGGTTTGGCATTCTACTGTTGCTACTGCCATGGGCAGATTAGATCCCCTGCTACCAGCAGAAGTAGGGTGTTATATGGTTCTGGCTGCCTGGGTTCTGCTGTATTTCCTATTTCTTTATTCATTATGAACATATTTTTCTTTATTTCCATGAATTGCTTTAAAGTCCTTCTCTACTGATTCTGTCCAGGTCATTTTAGGGGTTAGTCTTAATTAAGTATGGGTCTTATTTTTCTTGTTCTTCATATTTATAATGACTTTATGTTTTATTCCAAGCATTGTGAATGATATAGATACTCTAGATCATGTTATATCCATATTTTTGTTTGTAGATAGTTTACTTGACCAAACTCCAAACTTTGTTTTCCCCCATAAATGGACAGTAGTTCTACTATTTGTTCAGTTCTTTTAGCTTTAGTTGGGCTCTTTGGTGTTTTTCTGTGGCATGCCTGGTTCTGGGGTTTGGCAAAGATTTAGGTAGCATTTATATGCATAATTTGGGACCCTTACAGATATTTTTCCTTTCACTTTCCTTATGCTGTGGTATTACTAAACTAATTTTTATTTCTTCAGTCTTATAAGAATGTGGGTTTTCTCCTTTATTTTAACTTGACCATCAGGTTAAAAGCCATAAAAATAAACCCACTTCTTTTCTTACAAGTATTCCTTTCTACTAGTTTCTGTCTACTTTTGATTACTCTCCCATATGTCCAGGTAGTTGGGTTTTGTTTTTTATACCGGACCAGCACTTTTAGTTGATATCATTGCAGAAGTTGAACTTCTCTTTCCTAATTTTAATCATTGGAAAATATCATCTTTGATCTTCTTGATATAACCATTACGAGACTATCAACAAACTCTGAAGCATTGATAATAAAGTGGTAAGTGAATTTCTGATTTTTCTTATGTGAAGAAAGGAGGACATTCAGCCTTTTCAAAGATGATTCTGTGCTTATAGTTTGTATCTGTGACCCCAATAAAAGTAAAAATTCTTTGGGAACTAAACCTGTACTCCATTCATCTCTGTATTCTCTGTATCTGATTCATCTCTGTATTCCTAGTATTAGCATAGTGTTTGATACAAATACTTGCTTGTTTCATGTTTGTAGAATAAAATAAATAAAAATGGCTGTATGATATGTTGATGGAACAAATTAATAATAAGTAATAATTGTAGGGACATGAACCTTCCTTCAGTGGAAGAGGGATTTTTTTGAGTTTTTCTCATTCTTGTTGCCTAATAAGGGTTTCTAAAGTGATTAATGGATTTGTTTGGCAGGCAACCTGAAATCTATTTGTATTTCTCTTTTCTATTTCTATATGGCAATGAACTTGAACAAATAAGAGACAGGAAGTATATCAGAGTTTAGATGTGGTTATGATTACTTTATCAAATATTTTGGAAAAACACTGATTCTGACTTTTAGCTATTGCTGCTGAGGTCATTATTTTTCACCTTCAGGAGTGTATTGTTAGTTCCTAGTGCATTAGTACTTTTGGTGGTTGATACTGGTTCTTTTTTAGTTGACATTGTTGTCTAATCAAACATCCATTTAGATGGTTTCATTTTCAACTGTTGGAGAGAAATCTTAAGTCTGAGGATTCTGTATGAAAATGCATCTCTACTCAGTACATTACTTGACTATCACTTTGATTCTCTACTGTAATATTTACATTATATTTTGTTTAAAATATTTTTTCTAGTTATTTTAATTATGTAAGTTATTTGTTAATCTATTTTCCTGATAAAAATTTAAAAGAATGAAGGGAAGCTTCATTTGACCCTATGTCCTTGTCCCTTTTGTTATCATTTTGATATATACCCTTCTAGATCTTTTTCACTATAGTTAGATACATAGACATATAGAGCATATATAGTACTATTTTGTGGTTTTCTTTTTGTCTTTAGGAATATAAAAGAGTTCCTACTGTTTGTATCTCTCTGTATTTTATTTAATTCATGTATGAGTTCACATGGAGATATACTTGATTTTATTTAGTTGCCCCATAGTATTCATTGTAAGACTGCACTACCTTTTATTTAGATATTCTTTTTACTGTTGGACATTTTGCTGTTTCCACTATTTTACTTTGAGATGTTTCTCATAGAACTTTATAACTCAGTGTTGAAAGCCATTGAAGATACTTGTATATGACTATTATAATATGGTGGTGGCCAAATGGTCATTTTCTAATTCTCTTTTATTTGGGTTAGAATGTTCTCTTCTCCCATATTTGAAAACTTAATTCTATGAATTTACATTTATTTTATGTATTCTAATTCATTACCATTATTTATTTACTTATTTTTGTGATACTAGGGATTGAACTCAGGGATACTTATCACTGACCTACATTCCCAGTCCATTTTTTAAAAAAATTGAGATAGTCTCTCACTGAATTGCCCAGGATGGCCTCAGACTTGGAATCCTCCTGCCTCAGCTACTGGAGTAGCTGGGATTACAAGTGTGCACCATTTTACTGGGTTTATTATTTGTTTTGATATGTAATTTATCATCAGATTTGGCTAGTAGGGTCCTTTTAAGGTGAGTCCTGTGCCATTCTGACATGTTCCTATCATTCTTTGAACTTACCTTTGTACAACAAGATATTTTAGATCTCTACTGTTCTTCCCTGATGTATCTCAGAAGAGATGACATTTAATTTCTAAGTACAGGAGTTGGGAGAGTCCAAGTTGCCAGTGGCAAGAGTCATAGTTATGCAAGCATTTAGCAAGTTTCTTTCACTCTTTGACCGAGTATTGATTGAAAGGAATGTACCTAAAACTATCCAAATGATGTAGGATGCTTAAGATGAGATCATGTGCATTCAGGGTAGTATGGCCATAGACAAGAATGCAGGATGCTTTCAGAAAAATCTGAAGGAAAATTATTACAAGCAAGAGTACTCTCTGATGGATTAGGCTATAAAGGGAAGGGTGGGAAGATTCAACCAGTTATTATGAAAGTTTGATCTAAAGGTCTTCCAGAATCTGGAGTCATCAAAATAATTCTATACAATGATTATTTCTTTTTTTTTCTTTCTATTATTATTATTATTATTATTATTTTGTACTGGGGGTTGAACCCAGTGGCACAGTACACTAACTATATATCCCCAGTCCTTTTCACTTTTTAATTTTGAGACAGAGTCTTGGTAAGTTGCTGAGAGTCTTATTAAGTAAGTTGCTGAAACTGACTTCAAATGTGCTATCCTCTTACCTCAGCCTCCCGAATTACTGGGATTAGAGGCACACAACAAAGATTATATCCTTCTTCTTCTTTTTCTTTTTTGTGGTGCTAGAGGTTCGGTTCAGGACCTTGTGCAGTCTAGCCAAGTGCTGTGCCACTGAACTACATCCCTAGTCCTGGATTCTTTCTTTCTTTTTAAAATTAATTTATTTTAATTAGGTATATATGACAGCAGAATGCATTTTGATTGTACACAATTGCAGCACAACTTTTCATTTCTCTGGTTGTACACAATGTAGCATTGCACCATATGTGCAGTCATAAATGTACCTAGGGGAATAATGTTCATCTCATTTTACCATCTTTCCTGCCCCCATACCCATCTCTCCCCACCACCCTCTTCTTTTTTTTTAATATTTTAATATTTATTTTTTAGTTTTTGGCGGACACAACATCTTTGTTTGTATTTGGTGCTGAGGATCGAACCCTCGATCGAACCCACGCATGCCAGGCGAGCGCGCTACCGCTTGAGCCACATCCCCAGCCCCCGCCCTCTTCTTTGTCCCATCAAAGTTCCTCCATTCCTTCCATTCTCCCCCCACCCCCATTATGGATCAGCATCCACATGTCAGAGAGAACATTTGGCCTTTGGTCTTTTGGGGATTGCCTTACTTCACTTAGCATAATATTCTCCAACTCCATCCATTTACCTGTGAATGCCATGGTTTTATAATGCTGAGTAATATTCCACTGTGTGTATATATACCACATTTTCTTTATCCATTCATCTATTGAAGGGCATCTAGGTTGGTTTCACAATAGTTTAGCTATTGTGAATTGTGCTGCTGTAAACATTGATATGGCTGTGTCCCTGTAGTATGCTGATTTAAAGTCCTTTGGATATAGACCAAGGAGTGGGATAGCTGGGTCAAATGGTGGTTCCATTCCAAGTTTTCTAAGGAATCTCCATACTGCTTTCCATATTGGCTGCATCAGTTTGCAGTCCCACCAGCAATGTATGAGTGTGCCTTTTCTCCCACATCCTTGCCAACATTTATTGTCTATATTCTTTTTAAAAATGTGTTTTAGTTGTAGATGAACACAATACCTTTATTTATTTACTTATTTTTATGTGGTGCTGAGGGTTGAACCCAGTGCCTCACATATGCTAGGCAAGTGCTCTACTACTGAGCTACAACCCCAGCCCTTATTGTCTGAATTCTTGATAACAGCCATTCTGACTAGATGAAATCTTAGAGCTGTTTATTTTTTATTTTTTTAAATTTATTTATTTATTCTAATTTGTTATACATCACAGCAGAATGCATTTCAATTCATAGTACACATATAAAACACAGGTTTTTTTTTTTAAATTAGATGTATATAGACATAATCCCTCTATTTATTCATTCCCATGTATGCTGAGAATTGAACCGAGTGTCTCACACATAAAGCACAATTTTTCATATCTCTGGTTGTATACAAGGTAGAGTCACAACATTCGCTTCTTTATACATGTACTTAGGGTAATGATGTCCATCTCATTTCACCATCTTTTTTACCCCCGTTTCCCCTCCCTTTCCCTCCCTCCCCATTTGCTCTATCTAAAGTTCCTCCATTCCTCCCATGCTCTCTTGCCCAGAATCCCATTAAGGATCAGCATCCACATATCAGAGAAAACATTTGGCCTTTGGTTTTTTGGGGATTGGCTTACTTCACTTAGCATGATACTCTCCAACTCTACCCATTTACCTGCAAATGACATGACCCTAACCCTAACCCTAATTACTCTTTTAATACTGAGTAATATTCCACTGTGTATATATACCACATTTTCTTTATTCATTCATCTGTAGGGCATCTAGGTTGGTTCCACAATTTAGCTATTGTGAATTGGGCTGCTATAAACATTGATGTGGCTGCATCACTGTAGTATGCTGTTTTTAAGTCCTTTGGGTATAAATTGAGGAGTGGGAAAACTGGGTCAAATGGTGATTTCATTCTAAGTTTTCCAAGGAATCTCCATACTGCTTTCCATGTTAGTTTTCAGTCCCACCAGCAATGTATGAGTGTGCCTTTTCCCCCACGTCCTCACCAACACTTATTGTTTGTATTCTTTTTTTAAAAAATTATTTTTTAGTTGTAGTTGGACACAATATCTTTATTTATTTATTTTAATGTCGTGCTGAGGATTGAACCCAGGGCCTTGCATGCTCTAGGTGAGTGCTCTACCACTGAGCCACAATCCCAGCCTCAGTTTGTATTCTTAATAGCTGCTGTTCTGATTGGAGTGAGATGAAATCTTAGAGTAGTTTTGATTTGCATTTCTCTAATTGCTAGAGATATTGAACATTTTTTCATGCATTTTTTGATTGATTGTATATCATCTTCTGAGAAGTATCTGTTCAGTTCCTTGGCCTGTTTATTGATTGGGTTATTTGTTTCTTTGGTATTAATACTTTTGAGTTCTTTATATATCCTGGAGATTAGTAAACTGTCTGACATGTGTGTGGCAAAAATGTTCTTTCAAAATGTAGGCTCTCTCTTTACCTCATTGATTGTTTCTTTTGCTGAGAAGCTTTTTAGTTTGAGTCCATCACATTTATTAATTCTAGATTTTATTTCTTGCATTTTAGGAGTCTTATTAAGGAAGTCATGGCCTAATCCGACATGATGAAGTTTGTGCCTACTTTTTCCTCTATTAGGTGCAGGGTCTCAGGTCTAATGCCTAGGTCCTTGATCCACTTTGAGTTGAGTTTTGTGCATGGTGAAAGATAGGGATTTATTTTTATTTTGCTGCATATGGATTCCCAGTTTTCCCAGTGCCATTTGTTGAAGAGGCTATCTTTTCTCTAATGTATGTTTTTGGCGCCTTTGTGTAGTATGAGGTAACTGCATTTATGTGGTTTTGTCTCTGTGTCTTCTGTTTTGTACCACTGTTCTACTTCTCTATTTTGGTGCTAATGCCATGCTGTTTTTGTTACTATAGCTTTATAGTATAGTTTAAGGTCTGGTACTGTGGTGCCTCCTACTTTACTCTTCTTGCTAAGGATTGCTTTGGCTATTTTGGGTCTCTTATTTTTCTAAATGAATTTCAAGATTGCTTTTTCTATTTGTATAAGGAAGGACATTGGGATTTAATTGGAATCACATTGAATTTGTATAGCACTGTGGGTAGTATGGCCATTTTGACAATATTAATTCTGCCCATCCAGGAGCATGGAAGATCTTTCTATCTTCTAAAGTCTTCTTTCATTTATTTCTTTAGTGTTCTCTAGTTTTCATTGTAGAAGTCTTTCACCTCTTTTGTTGATTCCCAAGAAGCTTATTTTTTATTTTTATTTTTTGAGGCTATTGTGGATGGGATAGTTTTCCTAATTTCTCTTTCAGAGGATTAATCACTGATGTATAGAAATGCATTTGATTTATCAGTATTGGTTTTATATCCTGCTACTTTGCTGAATTCATTAATTAATTCTAGGAATTTTTTGGCTCCTCTAAGTATAGAATCATGTTGTCAGCTTTCTTATTTAGAAATGGTGATGTCCTTGGAAGGTATGTAGACTGAAATAAATCACTATTGAAATGAGGTCATGTGAATGGTCCCATGCAACTGAAAGTCTGAAATCTCTTGTCAGTAAATAATTTCCATATCTTTATTTTATAGTAAACTAATAATATATAAAATAGATAAGTAGATCTATGGGGAGGATTAGCCTTAGTATAGAAACCCAGGCAAAATAATATGGAACAAATCAGATTAGGTGGGTAAGTCATGTTGTGGAAATTCCCTTCTTGTTGCTTTTAGAATTTTTTTAGTGAAATAAAAGTAAAGTCATCAAGGAAGCATGAAGTTGGGTAAGGCCAAGTTCATTAAAAGTTTAATGACAGAAGAGAAGATATAAAATAGTTGTCTAGAAGAATGGTAGAAAAATAAATAGACAAAGGAAGTATAGTGAGGTTGCCAGCAGCAATAAGGACCCTCTTGAAGTTCTGAGAATTGATGTTTTTTGTTGAGTTTGGTGCTTCTGTTTTTTTGAAGCTTAGGTGTTTCTCAAGGGTTTCATGATTCTTGGTTTTCTTTTCTTTTTAAGGATCCTGTTCACTTGTCTGATTTATTGAAATAGCCTGCCTGCCTTGCTCAGGTCATTATACAGGAAGGTCAGACTGTAAAGAAAGCTTATTTACTTAGTAGTCATCTGTATATTTACCCCTACTGCTAGGCTCGGACTTCAGTTTTGGGGTAAACATTGCCATTTACTACTTAGCACAACAGGGGTTGGAGGTGAATAGGATTGCCTGGCCTAACTACTCTAATTCACATTCCCATTTAATCTCTTATATTATTTCCCCAAGGTCACACAGTCTTCTAGTATTCATTGAATAGATTTGAAGCATCCCTAAATTACTTCTAAGTATGCAGTAATTTTTTCATATATATGTTTGTGAAGTTTTGGTTTCCATAGATTTTATGTCCCTATGGACTTGATCTATTGGTCTCTTTTCTTTTTGTGTGTGTTTGGAGGTGGGTTGGGATTGAACCCAGAGACCCCTTACCACTGATCCACAACTCCAGACCCCTTTATTATATGTTTTGTTTAGAGATACGGTCTTGCTGAGTTGCTCAGGGCCTCCCTAAATTACTGAGGCTGGCTTTGAACTCATGATCTTCCTGACTCAGCCTCCTGAGCTGGTAGGATTACAGATGTGTGCTACTGTGCCCAGCTTAGTTTCCATTTTTTTTCAGGTGTCCCTTACCATTTATGGCCTGTGGATGGTACTCTTCTTAGTATTTCTTGGAAGTTGTGACTTTATTCTAGTTCTTTTTTTCTTTTGTTAGTGCTGGGCATTAAACCCAAGGCCTTGTACATTCTAGTTTTTAAAATAATTATAATTTCTCTTGCTTTTTGAAGAGTATTGGGTGGCTGATAGGACAGATGCATATGTTCATTGTTACCATACTGACTTTAGTCTCTTAGAGTTGTTTTAACTGCATGAATGTGACTTAACATTATCAGAGAAAGATAACTATTTTGTTATTGTTGTTGCTGTTGTTACATACATTTATCATTTACAACTAAGAGCCAGGGTTTCATTCAGGTTTTTAATTTTAATTTTTCATACAATGCTGGAGGTCAAGCCCAGGGCCTTTTGCATGCTAAGCAAGTACTTTACCACTGAACTACATCCCCAGCCCATTGATACTTTGAAAAGCATGGACAGAAAATCACTATTAATATTAGCCAGATTTTAGAGTTTGAATACATAAGGGTCAATAAAATGTTGTATATTTTAATTATTTCCACAGTTTACAAATTAACATATCTGAATTGTGCATTTGTGAGATCACACTAGAAATTGTAGTTTTTACTAGCATTTTCTATTTTACTACTGTTTCATAACTAACTAAATGGAATTATTATTTTTTTTTTGGTCCATTAAAGTTATGTGTAATAGATGATTTCATTTTGAGAAAATCATACATACATGGAATTTGATTTACTCCATTTCAGTCCATGGTATCTCCTCCCCTTTTCCTTCCCTCCCTCTATTCTTCCTGTATTTTACTGGTCTTTCTTTTCCTGCCTTCATCCCTCCTTCCCTCTTTCCCTCCCTCCCTCCCCCAGGATTGAACCTAGAGGCATTTTGCCCCTGAGCCACATACCCAGCCCTTTTTATTTTTTTATTTTGAGACAGGGTCTCACTAGGGGTCTTGCTAAATTGCTGAGGCTTGTCTGGAATGTTTCATCTTCCTGCCTCAGGTTCCAGAGTTGCTGGGATTATAGGCAGATAATTATTTTTGATTAGTGCTTTGTAGATGGATATAAAGAGGGAATTCATTGTGGCATATTTATACGTGCACATAGTGTAATATTGTCAGTTTCTTCCTCTTTTCTGTCCCTCATCCCTACCTCTTGATCTCTTTCTTCTGTACCACTCATCTTCACTATAATTTTTTATGACATCTGATCCCCACCATTCCCCTTATTTTGTAACTTCTGTATATGAGAGAAGACATTCAACCTATGTCTTATTCTGAGTCTGGCTTATTTCACTTAGCATGATAGTCTCCAGTTCCATCCATTTACCAACATATGCTGTAATTTCATTCTTTATGGCTGAGTAAAACTCCATTGCATATTTTCTTAATCCATTCATCTATCAATGGGCATCTGAGCTGATTCCATAACTTGCCTATTGTGAGTTGTTCTGCTGTAAACATTGATGTAACTGTATCACTGTAGTGTGCTGTGAATCATTTATTTTTCAGTATCAATTTTTTTTCTCTTTTGGGTGCTGGGCCTTGTGCATTCTACCACTGAGCTAAATCCATAACCCCCAACACTAGTTTGTTAATCAGTGACTTAATATCTTTACACTTCGAGCTTGATCATTTGAATTCTAGCCATAGTATGTTTTAGACTCATAAAGACAGGTACTGTAGATATTAGTGCATTTAATATATTTGCTTTGTCTGTGATCATAGTTCTGTTCCTCTAGTGTATTCAAGACAGTATAGAAACTATATGAATACACTCTCGTGATATGTATAATGCTATTGTTAGTTTGCCAAAGATCAGACATGTTCAATTTGTTCAGAAACATCTATGGGCCTACTATGAGTGAAAATGATTAAAATAATCTCCAACTTTGTTTTGGTAAAGATTATTTTTATATACCTTGTAACCAATTTTTGAGGCATTCTAAGGGAAATCATAGTTAGGGAGTTGACATTTTTGGGGGACCTACTGTTTATTAAGCTATATAATCTCATTTAAACTTTCTTGTAACTTTTTCTATAAATAGCTAATTCTATTAAATGAAAATATTTGTATAAATGGTGAAAACTAAGGTTATATCTGACTTCTCTATAAAGGGATTCTGGTTTCTAGGGACTTAGGCCATTTATGTAAAAATGCTGTTTATCACAGTATTGTATTTATGTGAAATTCCATTATTCTAATTGAATGGAAATTGGTCTAAATGTAGGCGTGTTTGCTGAATATTGTCAAAACATGTTCCTAAAAGGCATTTAATGTTTATGTCTTTCATAATGTTGAAATTGGCACTGTAAAGGACATTACTCATTTGGATTGATATCCAGTGATGATATTCAGCTTTCTCTGTTAAAAGATTATAGATGTTGAAAGGGGAACCTTTCAGTTTGATCTCATTTTCCAAGAAGGAGCCAGCTTCTTAAATAGCAGCATAGTTGAAATCCTCAATTTGGGATTGGTAGAATTAGTTTAAAAAGTATCTATATATTTCCATTATAAAGTATTTGAACAAAAGACAAACTATTGTTTTGGGATAATTGTAGTTTTGTGGGTTAGTCTCCGCGTCCTCTATTCTGTACCATTGGTCTACCAGTCTGTTTTGATGCCAGTACCATGCTGTTTTTGTTACTATTGCTCTGTAGTATATTCGATAAGTTCTGGTATAGTGATGGCATCTGCTTCACTCTTCCTGCTAAAGGATTGCTTTAACTATTCTGGTCTCTTATTTTTCCAGATGAATTTCATGATTGCTTGTTATATTTCTATGAGGAATGTCATTGGAATTTTGTTTGGTCTTTAGAAAACAATTCAACTAGAAAACACAGGAATAGAAGTAATTTTAAATATTCAAGACATTAAATGGAAGACCAATGACTCCAAATGGCCATTTAATATTCTTTGTATTATAGCATTTTAAACTAACCCCCCACCTATGTATGGAATGTTAAGTGGACACCCAAGACAATCCAAGCCTCCCATAATTTAATATCCCACTATTTTCTGATTATATCCCAAAATAAATAAACAGCAAATGATTTCACTTACAAAATCATTTATACTTAAAAAATGGGATGAGGTGGGATTCCCTCCTTTTTAAAAATGTTTTTAGAGCTACTGAAATTTTTGCATTTACAAAATAGTTGATAAAAATATTCCTCTGGGCTGTACAACAAGGGAGAGGGGACCATTGATAAGACATGGTGTATGATTAATCAATCTTGACTTCTTTCTCTTCTGCTTCATCAGAGGCTGGACTCTCTTCATTTTTCGTTTCTCTGTTTTCTGCAGGTAAATCTTCTTTAGTTTCTTGGTTACCACTTCAGCCTGTTTTTCCTTTGCTCCTCTTTTCCCTTTAGTTTGAACTTTTTTGTCTGAAGATTTATCCTTACCCACTGCCTTCCTTAACTTGGTGTCTGCCTTGCGAGGAGCAGGTTTGTCCTCCTCTGGGCCTTTGGCCAAGCTGACCTTCCTCTTGGGCATCCTGGGGGCTCATGGGAGCCTTCTGAAACTACGCTGCCTGGCTGCTACTGCTGCTCCTACCACCTGAGCTGCTGCCTGACTTCCTTATTCTTGATCCTTCTATGGTGTCAAATGCCCCTGTAGTTTGGAGAATGCCTTTGTAATTTTTCAAGGTTACTTGGGTATGCAATTTTTGATTCTTTGGGTACTTGAAACTGATTTTTCATTTACATTCACAAATGAAAAATAACTTGGCTGGGTACAAAAAAATTTATAACCTTTTCTTTCCTTCTGCACATTTGTTATTTTTGTCTTCTTCTAGTTAGAACTTAAGTCCAAGGCCAGTTTGATTTTTTTTCCCTTTCCCCTCTTATGTGCTTATAAATAGTATTCTTTTTTTCTTTTTTGTACTTGGTATTGAACCCAGGGATGATTTTGCCACTGAATTACATCTCCAGGCCTTTTGATTTTTTTTGTTTTGTTTTAAATTTTTATTAAAATGCTTAGGATGCAGATTGACTTTCTTTTGTAAATGAATGTTTTACTTTTCCTGAAGTAGGACATATATGTATTCTGATAAAACAGAATGAAAGATCTCCGCTCATGGAGTTTGTGTATAAGGCTCTGCTCTGAGCTGAAATCCTCACAGTAGCTTTTTAAACTATCATTATAAAGCCCATTTAATATTGAGACAGTGTCTCCCTAAGTTGCTTAGAATCTCACCAAGTTTCTGAGGCTGGCCTCCAAATTGTGATCTTGCTGCCTCAGCCTCCTGAATCTCTAGGATTACAGGTGTGTGCCACCATGCCCAATTTAGGTGATATTCTTTATTCTTATAAGTGAAATATTTGGTGTACAGGTTTGCATGTCTTATTGTAGGTCTTTTATTTCCTTATATGAAAATAGCTTTTAAAAATAAATTTTCCAGTTAGACACGGTGGTACATGCCTGTAATCCCAGGGGCTCCAGAGGCTGAGGCAGGAGGATCACAAGTTCAAATCCAGCCTCACAAAAGCGAGGTGTTAAGCAACTCAGTGAGATTCTGTCTGTAAATAAAATAAAAAAATAGGGCTGGGGATGTGGCTCAGTGGTCAAGTGCCCCTGTGTTCAATTCCCTGTAATCATTCAATAAATAAATGAATGAACAAACGAATAAATAAATAAATTTCCCCCTTCAAATACTTTATTTTAACATGCAGAAAATATTAAGAAAGTTGAAGTCATCTCTTTTTCTGTTTCTCAAAAATAAAACCCTTGCCAATGCAGTGGCGCATGCCTATAATCACAGTGCCTTGGGAGGCTGAGGCAGGAGGATCACGAGTTCAAAGCCATCCTCAGCAAAAGCAAGGTGCTAAGCAACTCAGTGAGACCCTGTTTCTAAATAAAATACAAAATAGGGCTGAGGATGTGTTTCAGGGGTCGAGTGCCCCTGAGATCAATATCCAGTACCAAAAATAAATAAATAAATACCCTTAAAGTTGTCCAGGTAGTTTTCTTCATGTGTATATTTATATCTAAACATATAGATATAAACATAGATAGATAATAGATGAACACAATACCTTTATTTTATTTATTTATTTTCTATGTAATGCTGACGATTGAATCCAGTGCCTCACATGTTCTATGCAAGCTCTCTGCCACTGAGCTACAGTTCTAGCACTGTCCAGTTATTTTTCTATATAAACATGTACATGAGCCCAGTTGTTAGTGTTTTATAAGAATTCAGTCATATCAGTTTTTAAAAACATTCTTTTTATGGAGATAAATAGGGTATATATATATATACATCAATGCACTCTAATTGTAAATATACAACTTGATGAGTTTTCACATGTGTATCCGATTTTGTTGCATAACTGTCATAGATTTTAATGCCTCCCCCCGCCAAATGTGGGATGCAACCATCATGTGAAGCTTGTTTTTTTTTTTTTTAATTGTGCCAGTATTGCTTAAAATCACTTATTGCTAAACTGTCTTTGGTGAAAGATTAAGATGCATGGAATACTTGTGAATATAAACTAATATGGTGGCGATGATTATGTGGTGAAATATGGTGTCTTCATGAAATGCAAATGAATATGGAGGACACTTCCACCACCCAAAAAGATAAACTGAGTTTTATCTACATTTTTGCATATATCAGTAGTTTTCCTCATTTCGGAGTTGTTTCACTGTAGAATATATCATAATTCAGTTATATGTTTTCCTATTATTTTACATTAGGTTTAGTTCTGATTTGTTCCTCTTATAGATAAAGCTGTTGTGAGTTTTCCTGTATATTTTCTGATGAACATAGGTACTCCTTTCTCTTAGGGTTATACCTAATTGTGGGATTGCTGAGTCATAGGATAAGGACACATGTATCTATGTAAGATAATGCCGAATCATTTTTCAAAGTAGTTGTATGTGAATATTCACATTAGCAATATATGAGACTTTCAGTTACTCCACATCCATATCAATATTTAATATTATCATTCTTTTACATTTTAGCTGATGGTATATATTGTGGTTTTTAACCCACATCTCCCTGATTAGTAGTGATGTTGAACAGCTGCTCACATAATTATTAGAGATTCATATACTTTTTTGTAACATGTCTATTCAAGACTTCCTTTTTATTGGGTTATCTTTTTAGGTTTTAAGTCTCTTTTCAATCCTAAATAGTTCTTAAGCCTTTCTTTGTATTTATTTTCTTTTTTGAGTGTGTGCATGCATGCACTCATGTGCTGGAGTTTGAACCTCAGGCTTCTTGTGGCTAGGCGTGTACTCTACTAAGCTACTTCCCCAGAAACTCTTTGTTTCTCTTGTCAGTGTTGAAAAGCAGAGGCCAGGTGTTTCTTTGTTTCTGCAGAATGGCTCTCATCTTGGGTCTGTCTGGAGACTTTTTTCATTATTAAATTTAGAGCATACATTTTTAGCATGAATACCATGTAAATAATGTTGTATTCTTTTCAGTGTATTTTATCAGGAGAAATGTCAGTGTATCCCAATATTGCTGAGTTTAACTTTTATTATGTGGTTCACATAGGTCTTGTCAGTCTTTTTTATTATGAAGTTGCCATTTCTTCTTTTAGAGTTTTTATTAGTTATTTGGGGGCAGTATTTCGAGATCATGTAAATCTTCCTTTCCTCATCAAACTTTCACTCAGTAGTTTCAGCATCCATTTATTATTTTCTAACCCTGTCATTCTTCTTTATATTAATTAGTGGCCCTTTTCCTTCATTTATTTATCTCATTATGCAATGTTATTTTGTTACTAGGTCACAATATACTGTTACTGTTTATTTGGATAGTTAAAATGACCCATATTTGGGGGGTATATCCAATGTGTCCCTTAATGTCCTTTTGTCATGATTCTTTGAGCATTCATTAAATTCTAAGATATTCCAGTCTCATTTTCTACTTTACCTGCCCCAGAGCAGGATTTAAGTTATATCTCCATGGAGCTCTGATTCCTTTTAGTGGGTAATGTAATTTAGAAGAAAAACCTTGGAAAGCCAGACATGCCTGTAATCCCAGCAGCTCAGGAGGCTGGGGCAGAAGGATCACGAGTTCAAAGCCAGCCCCAGCAACAGCGAGGCACTAAGCAACTCGGTAAGACCCTGTCTCTAAATAAAATACAAAATACGGTTGGGGATGTGGCTCAGTGTTTAAGTGCCACTGAGTTCAATCCTTGGTACCAAAAATTAAAATATAAAAAAAAATCTTGGTATTGGGTATGTTAACTCTACTTGCCAGTCATTATTCTAGGGTTCTAAGCAAACAGGACAGGAAATGTGTGCAAGTGTGTATGTGTGTATGTGTACATGTGCATGCATGTGCATATATACACAGCTTCATACTTATAACTTATCTTTATGTTCCAGAAGATGATTTTTTGGGGGGAATAGATCTAATATTTATTAATTTACTTTTCATTCTAAGTAGTTATATATGACAGCAGAATGCATTTTGATTCATTGTACCCAGTTGCAGAACAACTTTTCTTTTCTCTGATTATACATAATGTAGCATCACACCATATATGCAGTCATACATGTACCTAGGGTAATGATTTCTATCTCATTCCACCATCTTTCCTGTCCCCATGTCCCCTCCCCACCCCCCTTTGTCTAATCAGTGTTTCTCCATTTTTCTCATGGCCGCCGCCCCCATTATGGATCAGCATCCACTTATCAGAGAGAACATTCAGCCATTGGTGTTTTGGGATTGGCTTACTTCGCTTAGCATGATATTCTCCAACTCCATCCATTTACCTGCAAATGCCATAATTTTATTCTCTTTTAATGCTGTATTGTGTATATATACCAGTTTCTTTATCCATTCATCTACTGAAGGGCATATAGGTTGCTTCCACAGTTTAGCTATTTTGAATTGAGCTGCTATAAAATAGCTGGGTCAAATGATGGTTCCATTCAAAGTTTTCTAAGGGATATCCATAATGCTTTCCAGAATGGTTGCACCAATTTGTAGTCCCACCAGCAATGTATGAATGTGCCTTTTCCCCTACATCCTTGCCAACACTTATTGTTCTTTGTGTTCTTGATTACTGCCATTCTGAATGCATGAGATGAAATGTTAGGGTAGTTTTGATTTGCATTTCTCCAATTACTAGAGATATTGAACATTTTTTCATATAGTTGTTGATCGCTTCTATATCTTTTTCTGACAAATGATGATTTTTTTGTCATTTATCTCCAGTGTGCATCCAACATCTCTACTTTGTTGTACAATGCCATTTCAAAATTAGTATTTTCCAAATCAAATACTTTTTTTTTCCGTTTCCTACCACTGGATATCTGCTCTTTCCATGTCATCCCCATCTGAAGAAATGACAACTCTTTATTTCCTGTTGCTCAAGCCATGTATCTATAGTTATGTTCTGTTCTTTTTCCTCTCATAATCCCCTTCAAACCATCAAGAAGTCTTTTAATTTTTATATTAACAGTATATCTTTAACCTACCTTCTCACATTTCCACCATTTTTTGTTGGTGTGGTCCATCTCTTACTTGAATAATTCCAGGAGCCTCCCAATTGTTCTTCTTTCTACCTTTGGTCCTTTATAGCATCTTTCTCATTATATGAAGCAGAATGGTCCTTTTAAAATGTCTCAGCTCTATGCAAAACCATCTCATGCAAAAAAAAAAAAAGTTACAATGCTGTACCTAATTACCTGTAAAGCTCTATCAAATCTAGACTACCCTGCCCAACCCTCTGACTTTATAAAGATTTTCTTTGACTTCCATCATCCTCTTCAGCAATGTTTAAATCCTTTTTACAGATTTACAGATTGAAGACAAGGAGATGTTTATTTTCTTTGTATTAGTAGGGATTGCTCTGTTGTCATTATTCTGTACTGAGATGAGGTATACTTTTATCTCCGTAATGATTTCTCTAATGCTGTGAAATAATCACATATATTAAAGACTATGATCTCCAACATGCATAAGTACCCCAATTTTTCCTTTTGATATCCTTCCCACTTTGGCTTTATATGAAAGAGCTTTACCCTCCAGAATGCCAAATGGCTCTGTCAGTCCTCTCCTTTTCCATCTATAATCCTCATTGTCCTGCCTTTTTTTCTATACTGGGAATTCAACCCAGAGCCTTGCACATGCTATGTAAGCATTCTATCACTGAGCTGCAACCCAGCCCTGTCTTTAAATTTTATTTTGAGACCTAGTTTCAATAAATTCATAAATAAATGAATGTACCTCTCTTCAAACTTGTGATCCTCCTCTTTCACTCTGCTTAAGCAGCTGGGATGTGCCACTGTACTTAGCCAACACTTGTCATTAAAACAAAACAACCAAACAATTTTAATTGTTTTTTCAAATATCTGTTAAAAGCTTGGAGAGCTAAGACAATACTAGTTCCTGATCAATTTGCTAGTTGGTACAGATTCTTGGGTTAATCAAGTGGGGGCAGATATTAGGGTTAAAGTATGAACTTTAACTCTCTGTACAGTTAGATTCTCCTTAATCTAGTTCTTATAAGACTCAAAATTAATGAAACATCTTCCTAACTTCTTTTAATTTTTTAAAAAATCTTTCGGTCTTTGTGGCACTGATATGTTTTTATCTTTTTGGATAAAAACTTGGTGTTAATTTAATAACGTGGGTGTTTTTGTGTGAGTTACTTCTAAGGAACTGTGCTTTGGAACAGTTATTTTTAAAAATATTTTTAGTTGTGGGTGGACACAATACCTTTATTTATTTATCTTTTGTGGTGCTGAGGATCGAACCCAGGGCCTCACACATGCCAGGTGAGCACTCTACCACTGAGCCACAACCACATCCCCTGGAACAGTTATTTTTTAGGGTAAATTTCATTATTTAAAATTTTAGCTTTACCAAGAATGGGGCTTAGATAATCCATAACTTTATAGATGGATTCTATATAAATACAAAAATATGGAAATTAGACATCATTTATAGTGATAATTTAACTCAATTAAATTAACAAAAATTCTCCTGCAAAGAAGATATATACCATGTATATATAACAGAGTAGTCTAGATACATATTGACTTTAATCCGTTTGTATTAGACCTGAGTTTGAACTCTAGCTCTTGAATTATTCAGTGCATGATTTGAGGAAAGTTATTTAATCTCTCTCATGTTTGATTCTTTTCGTTTGTAAAATGAAGTTTAAAACTATCTTTTATTTGCAACTTAAATTTGAAATGTGTAATAATAAAATGGATTGCTTGATAGTGAATTGCTTGATAATGAACTTATAGTAAAATGCTATGGACTGTGATTGATGTATATATGGGCTTTCGGTGTACAAGTCATTGAACTTTTCTGTTTGTTGGAAATATGTTAGAAAAACTCCTATCTTCTATGGGTTTGAGGATTAGATAAGCTAAAATGTGAAAAGTTCCTGGCATGTAATAAATGCTCAATAAATAAGGGGTGCTAAAATGTACTGAAAGGGAGTGCCAGTAATACCATGAGGCAGTTTATGAAATGTTTAAAAGTATCTCCCAGTTTTACTGTTGTCCTTCACTCCAGAATAGCTAAATAAGAATCTCTGGGATGTTGTCCATGTGCTTAGCTTTTCTTCTTCTCCTCTTTCCTTTCTGTTCTCCTTTTCTTCTTCACTGGGTATTTTCTAAAGTGCAGGTGGGACTGAGATCTACTGATGGAGGGAGAGGAGGCTTGGTGAATGTGTAAAAGAGAAAGAACCAGTTTGCACCTAGTAGAGGGCCTCTATGAGGTAGATAAATTGTCTTTGTATTAGGTATTCCTTGGAATCATTTATTGATTCTTCTTTTGCTTATAGTAGCTTGGGGCAGAAAAATCTTGAAGCAAGTTTATGAAGAGTATCTTAAGTGCCAAGATAGAAAGAAGAGAATGGTGTGGCTCACAGAAATCCAGACCTGCTTTTGCTTCTCATTTTAGCCTTGTCCTCATTCTGCAGGAGAGTATCCAGGGATGAGTTGGGTTTACTGGATGTTGCTAGCAGGTTATCAAGGTCTCAGATATCCAGCTATCAAAGTTTCATTAGGAAAAGGGATTGGTATTTCGACTTACATTTGGACTTCAAGTTGGGGGATGGAGGGAAAGATGATGACTGAGTACCATTTTGTGCCTTCCTCTCCCCTCTAATCTAGTCAACCCATATTAAGGGATTGTTTCTTTCCTGGATATATTAGACTAGCTTCAAATTATACATTAAATAATTAGCTCTTTAACATAATCACTGTTTAGAAATTGACAGTAAATACCTTAGCAAGTAGATATTTTTGTATATATAAGATTCAACAAAATGTATCCAAATTGACAAATGTTTGTATTTAAAAAATTTCACCTAGGCACTGTGGGATTCAGCTGTAATCCCAGATACTCAGGAGACAGGCAATAGGATTGCAAGTTCAAGGCAACCTTGGAAATTTAGGAAGACCTGTCTCAAAAAGTAAAAAAAAAAGAAAAAAAAGGGCTAGGTATGTTGCTCAGTAGCAGCCTGCCCCTTGTTAAATCCCCAATACCACAAAACAAACAAACAACAACAACAAAAAAGAAACTTCATGGGCTGGGGATGTGGCTCAAGCAGTAGCACGCTCGCCTGGCATGCGTGCGGCCCGGGTTCGATCCTCAGCACCACATACAGACAAAGATGTTGTGTCCGCCAAATACTTAAAAAATAAATAAATAAATAAATAGATATTAAAAAAAAAAGAAACTTCATAAGAATGAGGGTGAGTCCCAGCAATATGGGACTCATGCATAAGTCCAGAGGCAAAGCTTGTGTTTTAAGAGAAACAAAATATAGTTACTATGACAATTATTTGGAATTATATTTAATTATATTTTATGACCACTTATAGTTATTAATAGGATTATTACTGTTGCTTTGTGTTAGTCCTCAGAATCATGGGATTTCGGCTTATCCGTCTTTTTAATCTGATAGCTTCAAATTAAGTTCTATTATAATATTTATATTACTTCCAAAATTACTGTTTACTAATAGGTGCTGAGTCATTTTTGTAGATGTCTTTTTTTTTTATTCAATGGTATGTTTTACTGTTACATAGAACATTTAATCAAGTGGAACACTGTGATGTCTGTCATTTAATGACAGGATGCCATACATGGGTGTTAACATATAAACAAATGTTCAGTTATAAGAACATATTGCATACATCAGATAAATATAGGTAAAAAATGCACTGTAAACTGGGCATGATGGTCCATGCTTGTAATCCAAGCAAATTGGGAAGCTGAGTAGTTTCAGAAGTTTAAATTCAGCCTCAGCAACTTAGTGTGATTTCAAACAACTTAGAAAGACGAGTCTCAAATTTCAAAAAAGAAGGAGAGGGCTTAGAAATGTGACTCAATGTTTTAAAATCCCTAAATTTAAGCTGCAATAAAAAATAAAGTTTAAAATATTACAATTCAGTGTTAAACATCAAAAAATAGATTTCTTATAATTGTTTTCTCCAGTATTCAAAAGTGAAAATAGTTAGTAAACTTTGATTTAGAAAAAAATTTATATGCTTTCAAAGATGAGGTTTCTACACTATGCATGTATGATATTTAAGATTGATATTTCTACAAATAACTGGATAATGTTTAATACATTTAAGCAAAAGTTAAAGACAGTGACTCATTTTCTATATTTAAATGAGTTCTGTCTTTTACTGATCCTCATACACATCAAGGTGTAATGTATAGTTAATGACTTTACATTTGTAAAGGTATTTATTGTAAATGTTTTGTTATATAATGCATACATTTTCGACAAAATCTGTTCAATGTTCACTACTGGTATGAGTTTTCAGATGTTTGAATTTAAAATTTGAATAAGTTTTGGAAATATTATTTAACTTCTTAGGGTTTCTGGGAACAATGAATTCTCTAAAAATCAGTAGTGTTTAAGAAACATGTGGATTTGAAAAGTTTTTTTTTTCCCATTTGTATTCTCTCTAACCAGTATGTATCCTCACTTGCTGAGTATTGGTGAATAATTTTGGAGGCATTGTCACATTGTCAGTTTTCACATTTCAAATCTCACATTTATCTCTGTTATGATTATTGTGGTGAGGATTAAATGTTGACCCATTTTCAATGGTCTCATTTGTAGAGCTTCTCTCCAGTGTGTTTTCTCTGATGTCTAGTAATGTTTGATATATAATTTAAAATGTTTCTACATTCTCTACAATTGTAGGTCTTCTTTCCAGAATAAATAGCCTAGTGGTAAAAAGGTTTGATTTTTTTATTAAAAGCTTTGGTACATTGTTTCCATTTGTAGGGGTTCTTTTCTGTATAAATTCTGTTGTTAATAATGTTTAATTCTTCTTTAAAAGTATTATAACTTTACTTACATTTTAAGGCTTTCTCGCCAGGTGACTTCTACTGTGGTGAATATAGTTTTATTTTTGATTAAAATCTTTGCCACATCCTTCACAATTGTAGGGCTATTCTCCAGTGTGAGTTCTGCTGTGGTGAATAAGGCCTGTTTTTCTACTAAAAGCTTTGCCACATTCCTTACATTTGTAGGGCTTCTCTCCAGTGTGAGTTCTTTTGTGGCAAATTAGGGTTGATATTTGAGTAAAAAACTTTGTCAAATACTTTGCATTTGTAGGGCTTCTCCTCAGTGTGAGTTCTTCTGTGGCAAATAAGGCCTGTTTTTCGAACGAAAGCTTTGCCACATTCTTTACAATTGTAGGGATTCTCTCCAGTGTGAGTTCTTCTGTGGCAAATAAGGATTTATATTTGAGCAAAAACTTTGTCATATACTTTACATTTGTAGGGCTTCTCTCCAGTGTGAGTTCGGCTTCTCTCCAGTGTGGTAAATAAGGCCTGTTTTTCTACTAAAAGCTTTGCCACATTCTTTTCTCCAGTGTGAATTCTTTTTTGCTAAATGAGGTTTGATTTTTGACTAAATACTTTATGATAGTTTTCAAATTTGTAGGACTTCTTTTCAGAGTAAATCCTGCTTTGCTTAATATAGATTGATGTTTTCTTTAAAAACATTATCACATTCTCCTGTGTATGTTCTTCTGTGGTAAATATGACCTTTTTTTTTTAAAGCTTTGCCACATTTTTTATATTTGTAGGGCTTCTCTCCAGTATAAATTCTCTGGTGGTGAACAAAGCCTGATTTTTTATATGATTTGTGGTGTTTTCTCTCACTTGTAGTTTTCCATATTTTCTTTTGTTGTAAATGGTCAAGATAACAATTTCTATATTTTCCACTTATAACTTTGTGAAATATATGTTTTATGCCCTTCTCTGGTTAATATTCTCGGGTATGATAAGGAGTCATGGCCAGGAAGGCCAATTTTCTATAGTTCTCTAACATCACATCTCTATATAAAGTTTTCTGGGCAGGCTGAAGGCATTCACACTCCTCTTCAGTAAAATCAATGGCTACATCCCTGAATGTTAACAGTTTCAATATGAAAGTTGGTGCTTTTAAAAGCAAATGAGCCAGGTCTTGTGATGGACAACTGTAGTTCCAGTGACTGAGGAGGATGAAGCAGGAGGATCATAAATTCCAAGACAGTCTGAGCAACTTAGTAAGGCACTTAGCAACTCAGCAAGACTCTGTGTCATTGCCTGGTGCTTAGGAGTTGGGCCAGCTTCTGCACAGCAGAGCAACCTGAGACTCCGAAGCACGAGACCAAAGTCCAGCCAAATGGCAAAAACAGAGAACTCAGGAGATAAGAAGTAATAGTGAAAGCCTACCCTCCTCCTCCATGATGACACACAGGATTGGACAGTTCTCACTAAATGCTCTTGATTGGAAAGGACTTCAGAATATGCGCGTTGAATCTGAGACCAGTGAGCCTTCTTTTTGGGTGACAGGGAATATCATCCAATCCAGGCATGAATAGGGCTAGAATTTCAGGTTGTTGAGTGCTATATTTTTTTTCTTTTCTTAGATCTGGGAAATGTACCCCATTTTTTAAGGCAATGTTTTTTTCCATAAGTGGGATCTAGTGAAAAACCAGCCTCTACCTCAGAGCAAAGCTATATAGATGTCTTTTCAATTTAATGTTTCATTTTTTACTTTTGTTTAAAACTACTAAAATATTATATATGGAAATAATGGGGATCTGCCCTAAGATTATCATATTTGAGGGTTTATAAGTCTCTTTATACAAAGTTGAATTTATTTTTCTTATTACCAATTCAGGATTAATATAGAAAAACTTATTTAATGTCTTGGGATATACTCCTCCAGATCATTTAGTATACACCTACACAGATGTATTTTTAAGGTAATCATAACATATTTACTCTTTTATGGTATTTTTCACATAAAACATTATCTTACAGGGCTGGGGGTCTAGTTCAATGATAGAGCACTTGCCTAGCATGTGTGAGGCCCTGGGTTTAATTCCCAGCACAGCAAAAAAAAAAAAAAAAGTATGTTTAAATATATTTTTAAAGAGCTACATAACATCCCTGAGGATGGCTATACCATTATTTATTTAGTGGAGTAAGTAAAGGAGATAAATATCAATATTTTGCTATTTATAACTATATTCCATGTTGTGATATATTTTTATAGCTATGTCTTTTTAAAAATTTGTTTTATTTGTTCTTTTTAGATATACAGGATAATAGAGTGCATTTTGGCATATTATGCATACATGAATTATAATTTATTGTAATTAGGACCCCATTCTTGTGGTTGTACATGATATTGTATATATTATTAATTGTTTCTTTAGGATAAATTTTTCAAATTAGAAGTGTGAGAAATTTTTAAGACTTCCTTTATTGCCATCCCATCAGTGGTTTATGTACTTGCTATCCTTAACAATTCTCATTTTTTTTTTTAAAAAAAGTCTCTATTTTGGGCGATTTAAGTGAGATTCTGGGCGATTTAAGTGAGTATCTCAGCTTCTGATAAAGTTGTCGCCCAAAATTTTGCCCAGAAGTCTCAGGCATGTAAAGTCCATGGCCACTGTGGTGCTAACACAAAGATGGAATGTAAAGGCAGGCACCCAGTATTCATAAAAATTCTAAATTATAAAATGTATATAGTAACATAAAAATTGGGGAAATGGAGGGCTGCCTAAAATGCTGTTTCTATAACATAGCTATGATTGTAAAATTTGTGAAAATACTCTAGACTTTTTCATAAGTGGTTTTAATTTTCCATCAGTTTTGTTTTCTGCTTTTTTTTTCATTCATTGTTGTGTATTTTACCCTGCCTTTACTTGGCCTTCATGATTCCTTTCCCCCTGCCTTTTTTTTTTTTTTTTTTTTTTGAGGTACTAGGGATTGAACCATGGGTACTTTACCACTGCTATATCCCCAGCCCTTGTTTTTTTTAAATTTTGACAGGGTCTTGCCAAGTTGCTGAGGCTGGCCTTGAACTTTTAAATCTTCCTGCCTCAGCTTCCTGAGTTGCTGAGATTACAGGCAGACATGATGGCACCTGGGATGATTTCATGATTTCACTTTTTAATAGCCATGTGGTAGTATGATAAACACTCTTATTTACCTACCTAATCCTTCCCCTCTTCCTAGACAACTAACTTGCTGCTAGTTTGTATTACATATAATACAATACATGTATTGCTAACATTTTATTGAATATTTACTGTGAAACAAGCTTTTTTTTTTTAAGAGAGAGTGAGAGAGGAGAGAGAGAGAGAGAGAGAGAATTTTAATATTTTTCTTTTTTAGTTATCAGCGGACACAACATCCTTGTCTGTACATGGTGCTGAGAATCGAACCCGGGCCGCACGCATGCCAGGCGAGCGCGCCACCACTTGAGCCACATCCCCAGCCCTGAAACAAGCTTTATACCATGTTATTTTCTTTCCTTTGTGTTATTTTTTAATGATTGATTTTCAGGAATCCTAATATCAGTTCACAAACATTTTTGTGGCACAGCCTTTATTTCCATGTCAAACTTTCCTTCCCTATTTCTTTCTAACTTCAGATATTTATTGGAACCCTAAAATGTGCCAGGTACTGTGCTAAGAGGCACCAAGAAGTCAAAATGAATTAGTGAGTCCTTGGAGTTTGATGTTAAACATGCATGATAAAGAGGGCTGTGATAAAAGGCACTATTAGACTACGCGTCTGTCTGTCCATTCCTTTGTCCAATAATCCACCCATCTACCTATGCTTTTCCCCATGAATCATATGAGAGAGCTAGTTGCAAACATGATGCCATTTTACCTCTGAATATTTCAGTACAAGAACAAGGACATTGGCTGGGAGTATAGTTCAATAGTAGATCACTTGTCTAGCGTGAGTGAGGCCATAGATTCAATCCCCAGTGCCAGCACATGTGTGTGTATACATACAGACACATACACAAATATACACATTTTCTTAAATAACTACAATATAGTGACCAATTTAGAGAATGTTAACATTAACAGATAATAATATAATATTATTATCTATTATCCACCTCAACATTTTCATTAATTATTTTGATGTCCTTTATGGCAACTTCACCCTGCTTGATCCATGCTATAATTAAAGGTCATGTATTACCTTTAGTTGTTTTATCCTTTTTGCTTTCTTTAATATTTATTTATTCAGAATATTTATTCCATCTTTATTTTTCATAACATTGATATTTTTGAAGAATGAAGGACAGTTATGTTACAGAATGCCCTTCAATTTGAATCAATGTGAAGTTTCCTTTTCTTTTTTTTTTTTAATTTTTATTGTTGTTTGTTCAAAACATTACATAGTTCTTGACATATCATATTTCACACTTTGATTCAAGTGGGTTATGAACTCCCACTTTTACCCCATATACAGATTGCAGAATCACATCGGTTACACATCCACTGATTTACATATTGCCATACTAGTGACTGTTGTATTCTGCTGCCTTTCCTATCCTCTACTATCCCCCCTCCCCTCCCCTCCCCTCCCCTCCCCTCCCCTCCCCTCCCCTCCCCTCCCATCTTCTCTCTCTACCCCATCTACTGTAATGCATTTCTCCCCCTTGTTTTTTTTCCTTTCCCCTCACTTCCTCTTGTATGTAATTTTGTATAACCATGAGGGTCTCCTTCCATTTCCATGCAATTTCCCTTCTCTCTCCCTTTCCCTCTCACCTCTCGCCCCTGTTTAATGTTAATCTTCTTCTCATGCTCTTCCTCCCTACTCTGTTCTTAGTTACTCTCATTATATCAAAGAAGACATTTGGCATTTGTTTTTTAGGGATTGGCTAGCTTCACTTAGCATAATCTGCTCTAATGCCATCCATTTCCATGCAAATTCTATGATTTTGTCATTTTTTAATGCAGAGTAATACTCCATTGTGTATAAATGCCACATTTTTTTTTATCCATTCATCTATTGAAGGGCATCTAGGTTGGTTCCACAGTCTTGCTATTGTGAATTGTGCTGCTATGAACATCGATGTAGCAGTGTCCCTGTAGTGTGCTCTTTTTAGGTCTTTAGGGAATAGACCGAGAAGGGGAATAGCTGGGTCAAATGGTGGTTCCATTCCCAGCTTTCCAAGAAATCTCCGTACTGCTTTCCAAATTGGCTGCACCAATTTGCAGTCCCACCAGCAATGTACAAGTGTACCCTTTTCCCCATATCCTCGCCAGCCATAGCACAAGAGTTAATAACTAGAATCAACAAATGGGACTTACTCAAACTAAAAAGTGTTTTCTCAGCAAAAAGAAACAATAAGAGAGGTAAATAGGGAGCCTACATCCTGGGAACAAATCTTTACTCCTCACACTTCAGATAGAGCCCTAATATCCAGAGTATACAAAGAACTAAAAAAATTAAACAATAAGAAAACAAATAACCCAATCAACAAATGGGCCAAGGACCTGAACAGACACTTCTCAGAGGAGGACATACAATCAATCAACAAGTACATGAAAAAATGCTCACCATCTCTAGCAGTCAGAGAAATGCAAATCAAAACCACCCTAAGATACCATCTCACTCCAGTAAGATTGGCAGCCATTATGAAGTTTCCTTTTCTTTAGATTCAGATTATACATTTTTTTTTCAGGAAAATCATGTACATTAAATGTGTTTTTATTTGCACATAGTAGTAGAAGGCATGTGATGTTACTTTGTTCCAGTGTTGGGGAAGTTAAGTTTGATTACTTTGTTAAGGTTAGGCCTTCCAAATTCTTCCAGTGTAAATTTACCTTTTTTTGCCTTTGTACTTAAAAAGCAATCTGTAGGATTGCTTTGAAACTAGTAAATATCCTGTTCTTTATTCAACCTTCACCTACTGGTTTTGTCATCCATTTATGATTTTCTAACTCCATCCCTCTTTATTTATTAGTTGTCTTTTACTGTAAATAAGAGCTTTTCCTTTTCTATTTGTTCATTTGTTCTAATGAGTATGAAGTCATGGATTCTTATTTTATTAAATGGATTATATTCTTTTACTATTATTATTTTGATGCCCAAATTGTCACAGATTTTGACAGTAGGAGCTCCTTCAATTTGGTCCTCTCTGTTTTTGATATGTCCTCATCATTCTTTTAAGTATTGTTTTACTTTTTGGCAGAGTAAAGCTCTTCTAGTACTTTCTTGTCCCATTGATGGAAAATCATCTATTTCTACATGGAACCTTCTTACTTTCTAGTTTAGAAATCAGAATATGAGCTAAGATATATGTTTTTTTTTAATTCTTCAAGAAAATTTTGCTGGTCTATTTCTGAAACCTCATAGAGGTTTCTTATATGTAGAAGTTCTGTCCACATATTTGCTAAATGGACAAGATAGAGGAGGACTTGAAATACCCTGGGAAGGTAGAGAAACATAAGTAGAGTTATAGCATATATGGAAGGATCCAAATCATGCAGAGAACTCCAGCTTAGTGTGGCTTCAAGCAGAAATGAAGCTAGAGAATCAGACATGGACCAGTTCATTGTGGACTTTCATCATCTGAAAAACCTAATCTTTTGGAAGATGAGATGCCATCACAGAGTGGTTAACCGAGTAGGGAAATTATTGTTTTTATTAAATTTACATTCTGAGATTCCTCTCTGTTCTCACCAGTGAGGAGTATGTAGAGTATTGATTAGGTAAATATTTAAAATTGTTTTCCAGCAGGATTGGTATTTTTCTTTCTAAGAGGAAGTTTGAGTCATTGATTAATCTTCTTGTGGAATGGCAACAATTCTTTTAAGTAGTAGTTGTACAACCAGGACTACAAGTTCAATAGTAGTGTTCTTTGTTGAAAAATAACAAACAAAAGTACATAAAAACGCTAATTTTTAACAAAAACATTGATGAATAAGATGTACTTGATTTATTGCTACATTTATTTTTTTTTTATCTTTAGTAAAAATGTCAATAACAGGATTGATATAGACTTTCAATAACAGAGACATTCTACCTGGTTTGCAAGGTAACCAAAATAGGAAATGTAACAATCAAAATTTCTGAAATAACAACAAATTCCCTCCTTAGCTTGAATTTTGCTGTTTTAATAATCTTTATTTTTATTACTTACAGACCATACCCCAACCAGTTGGAGTTGAACAACAAGCAGCTCTTCAAAAACCAGATTTAGTTAGAAGGTAAGTATCATCAGATTCATACCTTGGAAACAATGAGGGTGAGCAGAAGTATGTGCAGTAACTAGGGAAGCTTCTGTGTTCTTATATTTATGTGTAGGTTTAATAAACATATTGGGGATTATTTTCACTTTTTAAAATTTTTTTTAAAATTTTTATTTTGCTTATTTATTTTTATGTGGTGCTGAGGATCGAACCCAGGGTCTTACACGTGTGAGGTGAGCGTTCTATCAATGAGCCATGACTCCAGCCCCATTATTTTTACTTTTTAAAAAAATATTTTTTAGTTGTAGATGGACACAATACCTTTATTTATTTATTTATTTTTATGTGATGCTGGAGATCAAATCCAGTGCCTCACACATAGCTAGGCAATCACTCTACCACTGAGCCACAACCCCAGCCCTATTTTTTACTTTTTTAACATCAATAATATTGACCATTACCTTATTTTTTAACTTATAGTGTTCTAAGAAAAGCATAAAAGAGTTTAAAAGGAAATAATAATGTAATTTATAGTAAAATGTCATATTATATTTGTAGTCATAAATTTGCATTTTTCTGTATTTGTTCAGATTGGATCATTTCTATTGTTCTGTTTTTACATTCATTGTTTCTTTCCTATATATTTTGTTATTGTGCCCATTGTCCTTTCATTAAGTTTTTATTTCTGTGATTTTATGTTTAGTTCTATAATTTCATTTGTTTCTGTTTTTAACATCTTCTACTCCTTTGACAAACTCGTTTTTTTTTTTTTTTTTGGTGATGCTGGGGATTGAACCCAGGGCCTTGCACATGCTAGGGAAAAACTCTCCAACTGAACCACACTCCTAACTTTCATTTTGATAAATGCTTTTAAAATCTTTTCAGGTAAAATCTTTTCCTGATTCATCTCGATGTTGACACTTGCTGATTGTTGATTTTGCACTTGTTGATGCAAAAAGATTTAAGTTGTAATTTTCCTGGTTTTTGGTATGACAGGGATTTTATTTTTGTCTCCTGGACATTTTGGATATTATGTAAGGATACTTTGGATTCTACATTTAAATCCTCTATTTAGCTGTCATTCTGCCTGTTTAGGTACATTGGTCCTGGCCTACTTGTAGGGGTTGTGGTTTTAGTGATGATGAAGTTTTGAGAGTTCATGCTTTGCTATTCTGGTCTGCTTCATTCACCTGGCACCTTGGTGTCCATGGTGGGGCTGCAGCGTGGAGATTTGAACTTCTCTAGGTCCACCATACAGATCACATTTTACTGCTGCAGCTCCTGCCACTGCCACTGGGGAAGCAAAGGGCCTACGTAAGCCATCTTTTGTTGAAGGGTTAAGTATCTGGAGACACTAGGTCTGGGCTGTCTTTATGCCTGACCTGTCTTCTGCCATTGTGTTAGTATTAGGAGATGGTTAGTTGCTTTATTTTTCAAGTCCTCAGAGTTCCTAATCAATCTTTTATCTTTTCATTCTTTAGTGCTATCCTGATTTTTTTTTCCAGATTTTATTTTTTTAGCTCTTCTTAGTGGGGACAAGCAGGCAGAGTTGAGTTTTTGCTATGTTGTCACAAACCCTAAGCTGGTGTTTTTTAAGGTTACTTTGGAATATGAATGATATAGCCCCATTGGCTAAAATTAATGTCTCTATTACCCTATGAAGGTGTTATTTATGCTGCCAATTCTCTGTATGTTTTAGAACTCTAGGGGCATTATTATTATTTTAATTAAAATGTTTTCTTTGTGGTGCTGGGATTAAACCCAGGGACTCAGGCATGTGAGGCAAGTTCTCTACCATTCAGCTATGCTGAAAGAACTTAGGAACAGTATTAATATGTCTTCTTTTTCATACAGACATAGAAGAATTAGGAATTATTTTTATCATTTTTGTGCATCTCTATAGAAATATTTTATGAATAGTTTTTAGCAAAAGGACTCAATCTAAAAATTAATATCTGAAAAAGGTTGTCTGATACTTATTGTTCTTTTTATTTGAATTTCAGATATATTGGAAGATATTTATTCAAATATTCAAATATCTTCACTTTTATTAAAGAAAAATCTGAAAAATTTCACACAGATAAACTAAATTAACCTGCCCTTTCATAATCATACTGATTTGAACCTATAAAATATAATCAGTTAGAATTAGTTATATTGATCTGGGTGCAGTGGCACATGCCTCTATTCCCAGGAATCCAGGAGACTGAGGCAGTCTGTCAAAAAAAAAAAGCTACCCAAGAACTATAAAATGTTAATTATTTTGAACCATTTTATTTATTGATTGATTGATTGTACTTGATATTGAACACAGGGGCACTTTACCACTAAGCTACATTCCTAGCCCTTTCTATGTTTTATTTTGAGATAGGATCTCACTACATTGCCCAGACTGACCTCAAATTTACAATTCTTCTGCCTCATTCTCCTGAGTACTTGGGATTATAGACATGAGCCACCATGTCTAGCTTGAAGAATTTTTTTTCAGGGGATGGAACTCAGTGCCTCTGTATACTAGGCACGTGCTCTATTTCTGAGCTACATCTCCAGGTGTTCTACCATTGTTATATGATTCCTTTTCATTTATTTTTCTGCCTCTTGCATTATTTTTGTCTCTCACATTCAGTCTGTCTATCCTTATTGAGGTCTCTCCCTTATTTTGAGTGAGATTTTTCAGTTTAGAAGTTTTATTTGAACATGTTAATGAAGTAACCCCAAAATAAACAAGATAAAATTTATCAAGAGCATTCTCTTTTAAAAGGTTTCACAAAGGTCTATAACTGGCAATGTTTTTTTTTCATTTCATTTTTTCCAAATATAAATGATATAATCACATTTTTCATAACTTTAAAAGATAGCTTTATTTATATATAGTTTGCATACAATTTATTTATATATAATTTGCATACAATTCAATTTATCTTTAAAGTATATGATTCAGTAACTTTTAGTATATTCACAGAATTCAGCAATTATAACTTTTTAAAAGATATTATATTATTTATTGATTTTCCTTAAACATTATTTACAATTAAATAATCAAAAGTTTTTTTTGGTGATTTTTATTATCAGGATTGGAATGAGTTACTGTTTGTTTTTTTTTTTTTTTTTTTACTAGCTTGAATCAAGATGTGGCAGCTGTGAAGGAAAACACCAATAACTCTGATAACCCAGGTGGAAATGGCAAACAGGATCGGATCAAACAGAGAAGAGCTTCCTGTCCCCGACCAGAGAAGGGGACTAAATTTCAACTTACTGTCCTTCAGGTCAGTGTGTGGATATGGTTTGGTTGTAGTGCATGTAGAGGTCTTCGAGAGTCAGGGGGGGATAATACTGTGATAAGTGTAGAATATTATGAAACCCTCTAAAAGCTGACTTTTCCTCCATTAAAAATTTTCTGATAGGAATGTTTTGTGTTAATTTTTAAAGGGGAATAAAGGAGAATAAAAGGCAGAAAATAAATCACTTATAACTACCACTGAGAGCTAGCTTCTACCATTTTTTATTTGTTTTCATTTCTTTTTTTTTTTAATTTTATTTTATTTTTTTATTGGTTATTCAAAACATTACAAAGATTGCAGAATCACATCGGTTACACATCCACATTTTTACATAATACCATAATAGTAACTGTTGTATTCTGCTACCTTTCCTATCCTCTACTATCCCCCCTCCTCCCCTCCCTTCCCATCTTCTCTCTCTACCCCATCTACTGTAATTCATTTCTCTCTTTATTTTTTTCCCATTCCCCTCACAAACTCTTATATGTAATTTTGTATAACAATGAGGGTCTCCTTCCATTTCCAAGCAATTTCCCTTTTCTCTCCCTTTCCCTCCCACTTCATGACTCTGCTTAATGTTAATCTTTTCCTCCTGCTCTTCCTCCCTGCTCTGTTCTTGGTTGCTCTCATTATATCAAAGAAGACATTTGGCATTTGTTTTTTAGGGATTGGCTAGCTTCACTTAGCATAATCTGCTCTAGTGCCATCCATTTCCCTGCAAATTCCATGATTTTGTCATTTCTTAGTGCTGCGTAGTACTCCATTGTGTATAAATGCCACATTTTTTTTATCCATTCATCTATTGAGGGGCATCGGGGTTGGTTCCACAGTCTAGCTATTGTGAATTGTGCTGCTATGAACATCGATGTGGCAGTATCCCTGTAGTACGCTCTTTTGAGGTCTTCAGGGAATAATCCGAGAAGGGCAATAGCTGGGTCAAATGGTGGTTCCATTCCCAGCTTTCCCAGGAATCTCCATACTGCTTTCCATATTGGCCTCACCATTTTGCAGTCTCACCAGCAATGTATAAGAGTACCCTTTTCCCCACATCCTCGCCAGCACTTGTTATTGTTCGACTTCATAATGGCTGCCAATCTTACTGGAGTGAGGTGGTATCTTAGGGTGGTTTTGATTTGCATTTCTCTGACTGCTAGAGATGGTGAGCATTTTTTCATGTACTTGTTGATTGATTGTATGTCCTCCTCTGAGAAGTGTCTGTTCAGGTCTTTGGCCCATTTGTTGATTGGGTTATTTGTTTTCTTATTGTTTAATTTTTTGAGTTCTTTGTATACTCTGGATATTAGGGCTCTATCTGAAGTGTGAGGAGTAAAAATTTGTTCCCATGATGTAGGATCCCTATTTACCTCTCTTATTGTTTCTCTTGCTGAGAAAAAACTTTTTAGTTTAAGTAAGTCCCATTTGTTGATTCTTGTTTTTAACTCTTGTGCTATGGGTGTCCTATTAAGGAATTTGGAGCCCGACCCCACAATATGTAGATCGGAGCCAACCTTTTCATCTATCAGACGCATAGTCTCTGATTTGATATCAAGGTCCTTGATCCATTTTGAGTTAACTTTTGTGCATGGCGAGAGGAGGGGATTCAGTTTCATTTTATTGCATATGGATTTCCAGTTTTCCCAGCACCATTTGTTGAAGATGCTATCCTTCCTCCATTGCATGCTTTTAGCCCCTTTATCGAATATAAGATAGTTGTAATTTTGTGGATTGGTTTCTGTGTCCTCTATTCTATACCATTGGTCCACCCGCCTGTTTTGGTACCAGTACCATGCTGTTTTTGTTACTATTGCTTTGTAGTACAGTTTGAAATCTGGTATCGCTACACCTCCTGATTCACACTTCCTGCTTAGAATTGCTTTTGCTATTCTGGGTCTTTTATTTTTCCATATGAATTTCATGATTGCTTTATCTATTTCTACAAGAAATGCCGTTGGGATTTTGATTGGCATTGCATTGAACCTATAGAGAACTTTTGGTAATATTGCCATTTTGATGATGTTAGTTCTGCCTATCCATGAACAGGGTATATTTTTCCATCTTCTGAGATCTTCTTCTATTTCTCTCTTTAGGGTTCTGTAGTTTTCATTGTATAAATCTTTCACCTCTTTTGTTAGGTTGATTCCCAAGTATTTTATTTTTTTTGAGGATATTGTGAATGGGGTAGATGTCCTCATTTCCAGTTCAGAAGATTTGTCACTGATATACAGGAATGCCTTTGATTTATGCGTGTTGATTTTATATCCAGCCACTTTGCTGAATTCATTTATTAGCTCTAGTAGTTTCTTTGTAGACCCTTTTGTGTCTTCTAGGTATAGGATCATATCATCCGCAAATAGTGATAATTTAAGTTCTTCTTTTCCTATTTTTATGCCTTTAATTTCTTTCGTCTGTCTAATTGCTCTGGCCAGTGTTTCGAGAACTATATTGAATAGAAGTGGTGAGAGAGGGCATCCCTGTCTTGTTCCAGATTTTAGAGGGAATGCCTTCAGTTTTTTTCCATTTAGAATGATGCTAGCCTGAGGCTTAGCATATATAGCTTTTATAATTTTGAGGTAAGTTCCTGTTATCCCTAGTTTTTCTAATGTTTTGAACATAAAGGGATGCTGTACTTTGTCGAATGCTTTTTCTGCGTCCACCGAGATGATCATATGGTTCTTATCTTTAAGTCTATTGATGTGGTGAATAACGTTTATTGATTTCCGTATATTGAACCAGCCTTGCATCCCAGGGATGAATCCTACTTGATCATGGTGCACAATCTTTTTGATATGTTTTTGTATACGATTTGCCAGAATTTTATTGAGGATTTTTGCATCTAAATTCATTAGGGATATTGGTCTGTAGTTTTCTTTCTTTGAGGTGTCCTTCTCTGGTTTGGGAATCAGGGTGATATTGGCCTCATAGAATGAATTTGGGAGTTCTCCCTCTTTTTCTATCTCCTGAAATAGATTATGGAGTATTGGTATTAGTTCCTCTTTAAATGTTTTGTAAAACTCTGCTGTATATCCATCCGGTCCTGGGCTTTTCTTGGTTGGTAGTCTTTTGATGGCTTCTTCTATTTCCTCCCTTGATATTGATCTGTTTAGGTTGTTTATATCTTCCTGATTCAATCTGGGTAGTTCATATGTCTCAAGGAATTTATCTATGCCTTCACTATCTTCTATTTTATTAGAGTATAGGGTTTCAAAATAATTTCTAATTATCGTCTGTATTTCTGAATTGTCTGTTGTGATGTTGCCTTTTTCATCCCGTAAGCTAGTAATTTGGGTTCTCTCTCTTCTTCTCTTTGTTAGTGTGGCTAGTGGTCTATCAATCTTATTTATTTTTTCAAAGAACCAACTTTTAGTTTTGTCAATTTTTTCAGTTGTTTCTTTTGTTTCAATTTCATTGATTTCTGCTCTAATTTTAATTATTTCTTGCCTTCTACTGTATTTGCTGCTGATTTGTTCTTCTTTTTCTAAGGCTTTGAGGTGTAGTATGAGGTCATTTATTTGTTGGCTTTTCCTTCTTTTAAGGAATGAACTCCATGAAATGAATTTTCCTCTTAGAACTGCTTTCATAGTGTCCCAAAGATTTCGATATGTTGTTTCTGAGTTTTTGTTTACCTCTAAGAATTTTTTAATTTCCTCTTTGATGTCTTCTGTAACCCTTTGTTCATTCAGTAGCATATTGTTTAATCTCCATGTGATGTAGGGTTTTTCCTTTCTCATTTTATTATTGATTTCCAATTTCATTCCATTATGATCAGATAAAATGCATGGTAGTATCTCAACTCCTTTGTAATTGCTAAGCTTTGCCCTGTGACATAATATATGGTCTATTTTTGAGAAGGATCCATGTGCTGCTGAGAAGAAAGTGTATCCGCTTGATGTTGGGTGGTATATTCTGTATATATCAATTAAGTCTAAGTTATTTATTGTATTATTGAGCTCTATGGTTTCTTTATTCAATTTTTGTTTGGAAGATCTGTCCATTGGTGAGAGAGGTGTATTAAAATCTCCCATGATTATTGTGTTGTGGTCTATTAGACTCTTGAACTTGAGAAGAGTTTGTTTGATGAACGTAGCTGCACCATTGTTTGGGGCATATATATTAATGATTGTCAAGTCTTGTTGGTGTATGGTTCCCTTGAGCAGTATGTATTGTCCTTGTTTATCCCTTTTGATTAACTTTGGCTTTAAGTCTATTTTATTTGATACAAGTATGGACACCCCTGCTTGCTTCCGGGGTCCGTATGAGTGATATGATTTTTCCCAACCTTTCACCTTCAGTCTGTGTATGTCTTTTCCTATCAGATGAGTCTCCTGTAGGCAGCATATTGTTGGATCTTTTTTTTTAATCCATTCTACTAGCCTATGTCTTTTGATTGGTGCATTTAAGCCATTAACATTTAGGGTTACTATTGAGATATGGTTTGTATTTCCAGCCATATTTGGTTATGTATGATACTTAACATGTTTAGTTTTTCCTCTATGCTTAGTTTTTCCTTTATTGTACTACCTCCCGTTGTTGGTTTTCATTGTTATTTTTCATTTCCTCTTCCTGTAATGTTTTGCCAAGGATGTTTTGAAGAGCTGGTTTTCTAGCTGCAAATTCTTTTAACTTTTGCTTATCGTGGAAGATTTTTATTTCATCTTCAATCCTGAAGCTTAATTTCGCTGGATACATGATTCTTGGTTGGAACCCTTTTTCTTTCAGCGTTTGAAATATGTTGTTCCAGGATCTTCTAGCTTTCAGAGTCTGTGTTGAAAGATCAGCAGTTATCCTGATTGGTTTACCCTTAAATGTAATCTGCTTCCTCTCTCTTGTGGCTTTTAAGATTCTCTCCTTATTCTGTATGTTGGGCATCTTCATTATTATATGTCTTGGTGTGGATCTCTTATGATTTTGTATATTCAGTGTCCTGTAGGCTTCTAGTATTTGGATTTCTTTTTCATTCTTTAAGTCTGGGAAGTTTTCTAGTATTATTTCATTGAATAGATTACTCATTCCCTTGGTTTGGACCTCTGTACCCTCTTGTATCCCAATAACTCTTAGGTTTGGTTTCTTGATGTTATCCCATAATTCTTGGATGTTCTGCTCATGATTTCTTAACATTCTCGCTGTGTTTTCATTTCTTTATTCTGCATGTACATTTAGC
This sequence comes from Callospermophilus lateralis, assembly GCF_048772815.1. Lineage (NCBI taxonomy): Eukaryota > Metazoa > Chordata > Mammalia > Rodentia > Sciuridae > Callospermophilus > Callospermophilus lateralis. The sequence continues at coordinate 38,968,697 of NC_135325.1, read as the reverse complement.
ATTTTACATTAAGATTGTGATAGTACTAGTAATTATAGCAAAACTATTAAATTCTTTTGTGATAGACACCCCAAATGTTACGTATTAATTTTTTTTGTGTGTACTGGGGATTGAACCAAGAGGCACTTTACCACATAGCCACATCCCCAGACCTTTATTTTATTTTATTATAATTTTGAGACAGCATCTCACTAAGTTGCTTAGGGCCTCACTAAATTGCCCAGGCTGGTCTTGAACTTGCAGTCTTCCTGTGTCAGCCTCCTGTGTCACTGGGATTATAGGCTTGTGTCACTGTGCCCAGTTTATGCATAAATTTTTCATGTAATGCAAACACTCTATATAATAGGTGATAATATACTCTTAAGAAATGAGAATGTCAAGAGAGATAATTTGCTTAAGGTCATACAACTAGCAAGTGATAAAGTCAGATCTTAACCCAGATTAGACTTCAAAGTCTGTATCTGTAACCAGTACAATATATATTTCAGTTGGTTGCTGAAGTCTACATACAAATTTATATCCCCTCTCTTTTTTGGCAGCACTGGGGATCAAGCCTGGGGCCTCATGCATGCTTGGCAATACCCTACCACTGAGCTATATCCTCAAACTATTTTGTCTTTTTCAAAACTTATCATGTATATTTTCCTATATCACTAAGTAAGTTTTCAATAACATTTTAAATGGCTACATTAGATAGGCCCTTGTATACAAATATAATTTTAGCATTCCTTTCATTGTCATACTTTTAAAATTTGTTCTCTTTTTGCCAGTCTTTTCCCCTAACTTTGTCTTCATTCTCTGCAGCAAATATCCTAGAACATAAATCTTTGTATCTGTCCCCAATTATTTCCGTAGAATAAATAGATCCCTAGAAATAGATTAGTGGTTTAAAAAGTGAAAATTTGAGGCTTGAGGGTGTAGCTCAGTGATAGAGCATGGGCTTAGCATATGCAAGGCCCTGGGTTCAATTTCTAGCATATGCACATAAAAACATTTCTAAAATTTCTAAATACATGTTGCTACATTAAGAGAATTTTGGAAATGAGTGATTAAATTTAGATATTGCATTGCATAAAGCTAGAGTGACTATTATAACCTTTTTTTTTTTGCTTTTTTGTAAAAGTTCCATTTTATTTCCTACTTGATCACATTTCTATTTATTTATTTATTGTAACTGTGGGGATTGAACCCAGGGCCTTGCACATACTAGGTAAATGCTCTACCACCTAGCTACATCCTAGCCCTTTCAATTAAAAAAATTTTTTGAGACTGTTGTCTCAAGTATCTTGCTAACTTGCTCAGGCTGACCTCAAACTTGCATTCTTGCTAACTAAGCCTCTAAAGTAGCTGGGATTATGAAGGTGAACCACTGCATCCCACTCTCATTTAAGATTTTACTGAGTAATTTGTACCTGTTATATTTGTCATAGGATGGCTCTTTATGTAGTATTTCACAAAGGGAAAACAGAATGTTTTTAGAGTGTTAATGTGTAAGTCATTTTCAGCATTTATTATATGTGAACTCATCCTAGATAGTCTGTGTACAATTTACAAAGTGAAGACAATGAATCTTAAACTGGTGAAATATGTATTCATAGGTGTCAACCTCTGGAGACAACATGGTAGAGTGCCAGCTGGAAACACACAACAATAAGATGGTCACCTTCAAGTTTGATGTTGATGGTGATGCACCAGAAGATATTGCAGACTATATGGTAAGTATCGTAAATACAAATTATTTTCCCTTAAACATTATCTGTCTCTTATTTTCTCTATATTTATTTGGAGCCATCTCTCTTTAAAGGGCATGGTTAGTTTTAAAATTTATACAGAGGTTCTGATCAGGATAAGCTGCTGCATCTTATTTAGTTTCAGCATATTCTTTCGAAAAATATGAAAGAGTTTTATTGTGGATCAATATTTTTTCCCTTTGCCTGTATGTTGAGATAATCTAATAAACTTTATAAAAATAATTCCATTGTGTGGGTTACTGATTAAATCAGAATCTTTGAAGTTGAGGCCTAAACATCAATAGTTTGTCAAGTTACCAAGGTAATTTCTAATGTGCAAACTACTGGTCTAACATCTTCCATGTAAATGTTCAAGTTATTTTCTTCATTTCATTTAGTTTTTTAATATTTTCTTTGAATTAGTAGGCTTAAGTTAGTATTTTTCTCCTTTATTGGATAAGTATGGGATCTGGGTGGTAGGAGAGTGCATAATGCATTTGTTTCTGCTTTTTTGGTGAAGTGGAAATAAATTTGGGGGGAGGGGGTGTTACCAGAGATTGAACCCGGGGTACTTAACCCCTGAGTCACATCTCCAGCCCTTTTAAAAAATGTTTTATTTAGAGACAGGATCTCACTAAGTGGCTTAATGCCTTGCCATTGCTGAGGCTGGCTTTGAACTCACAATCCTGCCTCAGCCTCCTGAGCTACTGGGATTACAGGCATGCACCACTGCACCCGGGCAAAATTAACATTTTAAAAGTTAATTTTGTTAGTTATGCTTCTTAATTAGCAGAGTATTTTTTGAGATGACTATACTTTCATAATTCCCGTGTACACTTAGCCCAACTAAAGGTCTTTGGGCTGTTATGAAACATCTCCAAAGATGATGAATTTTATGATTTGTGATTGAAAACCTTTTACTTTGGACATCTTTGTTGTAAACATTGGGTTAAATCCTCAGCACCACATAAATAAATAAATGTCCACTGACAACTAAATAAAAATTAAATAAAAAGAATAATTGAATGTATTATGTGGTGTTTTATTGCTGGTCTTTATTCTGTTTTGACACTTGGATTTAGATACTCCATATTTATGTTTTTCTTTGTGGTAACCACCATTAATACAGTATTATAATTTTGAAGAAACTAAATTCATTCTCATGAATAGACTGACTTTTGTTGTGGGGCAGGTTGAAGATAACTTTGTGCTGGAAAATGAGAAGGAAAAATTTGTAGAAGAATTGAGGGCTATCGTAGGTCAAGCCCAGGAGATCCTTCATGTCCACTCTGCTGCAGAAAAAGTCATTGGACTTGACTCTGTTATCTTGGAATCTAACAGTAACCAAGTAAGAATGATTGTTTAGCAAATGGGTCTTTTTGAATACGTGTCAGGAACTTCTTTATTTATCTATTCATTTTTAATTTAGACAGGATCATCTGAACAAGTCCAGATAAATTCTGCTTCTACCCAAACCAGCAGTAAGTATATTTAATTACATTTACCATTTGGCTTTTGAAATAAGACATTTGGAAACTTTAAATTATATCCCTTCTTGGAGAAAAATGTTAGCCAATAAAGTAATTTGATAAATTGTTATTTTCTAACACTTTGAAAGGACCTTGTATCTCAGATATAAAAATTCATTCACCAAATTTCCTCCAAGTGTTGGTTCTTTATCTGATTAATGTATTTCTCAGTTGTCACATGGTATGTTACCAGAAAAGCAGTCACAGTGTGATGACTTTTAATGGCCTGTTTAAAACAAAACTGGTCAATTGATTTTTCAGATATAAGATGGACAGAAAGTTTCTCAACTAAAATCATTGTATTCTAAGTTTGCCTCATGTTTTAATAGTCATATAGTCATATTTTATCTTTATTTTATTCCACTGATGACACACTTATACAGCTCTGATAAGCACTACCATTATACTTATCCTATTACTATTGGGAATGTAGGTATAAGACAGATAATTTTTTTAAAAAAATATATTTTATTTTAGTTGTAGTTGGATACAATACCTTTATTTATTTATTCGTTTGTTTTGTTTATTTATTTATTTTTATGTGGTACTGAGGATCAAACCCAGTGCCTCGCACGTGAGCACTCTACCGCTGAACCACAACCCCAGCCCCAAGACAGATTCGTTTTTGAAATTAGTTTTATTAAGTCAATGAAATAAATGAACTGACATTTGCTTGGCACATTGATTTCTTGCTAATTATTTCTACAGATGAATCTGCTCCTCAATCATCTCCAGTTGGTCGGTGGCGATTCTGTATCAATCAGACAATAAGAAACCGAGAGGCTCAGTCTCCTCCTTCTCTTCAGCCTTCAATGGCTGCAGTCACTGGGCTACATCCATTTCCTAGTAAGCTCTCATTCACTGCCAGGCTTTTCCAGATTTGGAGGATATGAATGTAAAACATACCATATTTTAACTTATTTCTTGAATATTTTACAACTATTTTCATAAGCATATTTGAAGACAGTGTATAACTTTAAATATTTTTATTTAATATTTATAAAAAAGCAAAGTTGTTTTTTTTATTCCAGCTTGGATTGTTTGATATTTTGTGTCTTGTTTATAAGCATATTCTCTCTCATATCAGTTCTCATTTGTCCCTTGCTTTTCCTGTCACTTTTGAACTTTTGTATTAGTCTATGCTTTGCATTCATCAGTATGTAATTAACTGTTACTTTGTTATTGTTCCAGGTTCACAAAGTAAAAATAATAAGGAAATATCACAGGACACACTGCTCAGTATAGAAAATAATCCATGCCAGCATGCACTTTTTACTTCCAAATCAGAAAACAAGGATGTAGTTGATGGTAAGATTTCTGAATATGCTGGTGTAAAAAGTGAACAGCCAGCTATACTTTTTCAAGTGGAAGATAACAGGCAGATAATGACACCAGTTACCAGTAGTTCCACTTATTCCACTACTTCAGTTCCAATTGAATGTGAGGGACTCACTGGCCAAACAGGCATGTTCATACCTGTATATTCATGTCACCCACCTGCCAGTCAGGCTGATGTGCTTGTAGCTCATGGTGGCAAATCAACTCAGATTGCTGGTAATGCTGTTACAACCTCAACATTTGTATCTGATCAAAAACCTCAGTTCTTACCAGGACAGCAGCCAACTATGGATGCAGAGTTTATTTCCCAAGAAGGAGAAAACATAGTGAACACTGAAGCAAATTCTCCAAAAGCAGTTGTTTCCACTCAGACTCCTGGCCTTGAATCAACTACCCTTTTACCCACTACTGTCCTAGAGTCAGATGGGGAAAGACCTCCAAAAATGGAGTTTGCAGACAACCGAATTAAAACTCTGGATGAAAAATTAAGAAACTTGCTCTATCAGGAACACAGCATCTCTAGCATCTATCCTGAGAGCCAGAAGGACACCCAAAGCATAGACTCTCCTTTTTCTTCCTCTGCTGAAGATACACTCTCCTGTCCAATGCCAGAAGTCATAGCCATCAGTCACTGTGGAATTCAAGATAGCCCTGCACAATCCCCTAATTTCCAACATATGGGCTCTAAGATTCTCTCCAATGTGGCTGCAAGTCAGCCTGCTAACATATCAGTGTTCAAAAGGGACCTGAATGTGATAACTTCTGTACCCAGCGAATTGTGTTTACATGTAAGTATCAGTCTTTTTGTTTCCTTATGATTTTAAAGAAATGCCTTCTCTTCTAAAATTCTGTGTTTTGAAATGAGATTTTAAGGACACAGGTATTTAAGGATGCCATGACCTATATGCTACAGGTGCTCAGAAATTCTCAGGAGACCTGGTAGACTATGGGTAAGAGAGCCCTCTAGTGAAGTAACTAGGAACTTGCAAGCAGTGTCTATATTTGTTTTAATGATAGGGGAAAAAAACCCCTGATTTATAGAAGATTCTAATAGAAAGAACTTACTTTTTGATTTCTACTTCATAGTTTAATTTAAACGTGATTTGATAGGTTTAATTTATTTGGAAAAAAAGTTAAAGTCATCCATAGTCCCATGACTTTTTTTTTTTTTTTTTTTTTTTTTTTTTTTGGTACTAGAGACTAAACCCAGGGGTGTTCTACCACTGCGCTACATCCCCAGCCATTTTTATTTGTTTTCATTTTGGCACAGGGTCTCCCTGAGTTGCTGAGGCTGGCCTTGAACTTGTGAGCCTCCTTCTTCAGCCTCCTAACTTACTGAGATTATAGGTTTATACCACTGTGCCAGGCCTATACTTAAAGTATATATAAACACATACATACAGGTTGAGTATCCTATATCCAAAAGGTCTTGGTTTTAAAAAGTGTTTCAGATTTTGGAGTTTTTTAGATTTTAGAATATTTGCTTAATGAGATACCTTGTGGGTGAGACCCAAATCTAAACACAGAATTCATTTATGTTTCATGTATACCATATACACAGAGCCCACAGACAATTTTTTCCAGTATGTAGTGTAAAAAAACATGGATTGAGCCACATTATATAAAATCATATGTGAAATTTTCTACTTGTGATATCATGCTAGGGCTCATAAAGTTTAAGACTTTTTTTTGAGCATTTTGAATTTTAGATTTACAAATTAGGGGTACTCACCTATGTAATGTAGGAACACTAATTTTCCTTTTTTTCTTTCCTTATTTCAATTTTATATTATTTTGTGTTATTTGTGATTGTACCTAAGGCAAGCACTCTACCATTGAGCCATACCCCCAGTCCTAGTTTCCCTTTCCTAGCCCTTCAAATCACAGAGGTAACCACTAGTAATTTGGTGCTTATCCTTATTGACTTTTCTTAAGCTTACACAAATATGTTTACATATATATCATAATATTTTCTTCAGAAATATATCATGCTCTGCAACTTCTTTTAAATATTTATGTACAAATACTTCACATATGTTGCTCTGCATTATCTTTAATTATGCACATGCATCAGTGTCATTACATATAGTTCTACCTTTTTAACTATTAAAAATAACTGCATAATAAATTATTCAATAGATATAATTAGTTTTATTGATAAACTAGTAATTTTAAATTTAAAAGGTAACAAGTAAACACAAAAGTCATTTATAAAGATTATAGATTTAAAGTAACTGTTGGCTGGGGATGTAGCGTTCTTGCTTAGTGTATATGAAACCCTGTGTTTGATCCATAGCACTACATTCAAATAAATAGTTAACTGTTGTATTGCTACCTCTTATTCCCTGAACCCTTTGATGTTCCCAATTCTAATTCTGTGGTCATCACCATTAATGACCACTTGTAATTTTTTTTTTTGGTGTGTGTGTGTGTGTGTGTATGTGTGTGTGTGTGTATGGTATATATTTCTTGATTTGGTAATTTTAGATAATACCCATCTACTTGCTGCTACAGAGAGTGAGGGTTTGACTCTATGAATAAAAACCAAAGCCAGTTGCCATAGTACATGCCTGTAATCCCAGCTCCTCAGGAGGCTAAAGCTGAGGAGGATTGCAAGTTCGAAGTCATCCTCATCAACTTAGTGAGACTATATATCAGATAAAAATAAAAAGGAATAGGGATGTAGCTCAGTGGTAGAGCACCCCTGGATTCAACCTCAGTACCAAAAAAACTGAAAATCAATAAATATGCATTTATATTATGATCATGTGTGTGATACAATAACAACAAATGACTGGAACCATAAGAAATGAAATGTTTTTCTCTACCATTTAAATTTTGTTGCTCAGAGGAGATTATTTCAAGCATCAAGGTCAAATGGATTATTTTATTTGTTTCAGTGTTCATTGCTATATCTGAATCATATTTAGTTGTCACTGTTTCTGTTGTCCTCAAATTATTCTTTTTTCCCCTGAAATACTTCTGTGAGTAATGTTTTCAGATATGTTACATGGTTATCTAATTTGTCTTTGCTGTTGTTTTTGCATGTCCTAACATATCTTAATTTTGCTTCACACTTGATTAAGAGTGAACGGTAGGATCAAAATCTTTTCTTCTCAGAACTTAGAAGACATTGTTTTACTGTCTTTTAACCTCCTGTGTTGCTGATGAGAGTGATGTTAATTTGATTATCATTCATCTGTAGGTGGCTTGTTTTTATTCTAGACCACTTTCCACAATGTGGAAATGTTCTATATCTATGTAGTCCAATATGATAATCACTAAACCACACATGACTATTCAGCACATAAAATGTGACAAGTGTAACTTAGGGCTTAAAGTTTTAATTTAATTTAAATTTGAACAGCTACATGTGGTTAGTGACTTATAAAACACAGGATATGAAACTATTTTTTTCTATTCATTGTGAACATAACTTTGATGGCCTTTTGATTTTGAAGATTAGTATCTTTTTTATTTCTAGTAAACTTTATTATTGTCTTATTTTTCCTTCCATTGTCTTTCTGGCTTCAATTTAGAAGTGTTATAGATATCCAGACTCCTGGATATATCCTCCATATCTCTTAACAGTGTGTTCTCATTTTTAATTTATGTTCTCAGGCATAACTTCAATTTTCAAAAGTATGTCAGGTTACTATCCTGCTACTTAGCCTTTTCCAGTTAATTTTTCATTTGACAATCATGAATCTGAGTTTTGAAATCACTCTTATTCTTGCCTTCTTTTCCACAGCAGTCTATTTTTGCACATATTTTTTCCCAAAATTTAAAAAAAAAATTTGGAGGGGGGAGGTGGGTACTGGGGATTGAACTCAAGGGCACTCAACTATTGAGTACCATCCCCAGCCCTATTTTGTATTTTTATTTAGAGACAGGGTCTCACAAGTTGCTTAGCACCTCACCATTGCAGAGTCTGGCTTTGAACTCTTAATCCTCCTGCCTCAGTCTCCAGAGCTGCTGAGATTACAGGGATGCACCACTGCACTCAGACAAGTTTTGTTTTTTTCCTTAGAAAATGTACTAAAGATTAATAGTTGAATATATAAATCATGTTTACAAATCAGAAAGAAAAGATCAGACCACTCAGTAAAATAGTCGAATCATTTAGACATATGTCTCACAGAAGTGGAAATATAGATGTCTATATAATGCTACCTCTACATATGACACAATGGGAATGAAATTTCAACATGAATTTTTTTTCGTTTGTTTTGAGACAGGGTGGGTCTCACTAACTTTCTCTGGCTGGCCTTGAACTCATAGTCCTCCTGCGTCAGCTTCCAGAGTATCTCCATTATACAGGACCACTGTCATATACGTTATCCATTCTTGACCTAAATGTTGTATAGTTCATGACTGTATATTCACACATCTCTCTGACAATATGAAGGTTTTACCCAATGTTATTAATGCCATTTCCTTGGCTTTTCCTCTATTTCAATTTAGTGTTTCTTATAGTGTTGGATTTCCATAGTGGTGATTCTTAGTATGTGTGCATTTTTTTCTTTTTCTCTCGCAAGATTCCTTATTCATCTGTCTATAAATGCTATGCATAATCACCAAATGCTAGCCTTCCTCCAATAATTGGAGGAAAAACATGGGATGTCCTTTCTGGCATTGGATATTATCACTTGACTCTAATGCTACCTGGAGGATAGCCCAGTAGCTACTCTCTGAAGGCAGGAGAGTTTACCCTCCTCCAAAATATTGTCTCCTTTTGACCTTTCGTTTGGCCACATACCATTTCCATTTTCTACTCTTATTTGAAGGGTAGATGTTCTGCTGTCTTTTGTTTGTTGTCGAGATGGGAATGGAATGGGCAGAGCTGAGTGTCTGTTCTTCTTTGGTATCCCAACAAATGCACTCTTCAGTACAGTGAGTATCTTTTGAGCAGCGAATAAATAAAAACCTCTATTTTTGTGGAGTTCACATTCTAGTGGGCGAAACAGCCCCTAGACAAATAAAATTTTTATAAAAAAGGGTGGTGATAGCTTAGAGGATTACTCTACACAGAGTGGCCAGGGAAATACTTGTATATAGTAATAACATTAACAGATAGATATTTGTTCAAGCAAAAGAAGGCCACTTAAATAGAAGGATGTTGAGAGATAATTTTGATGAGACAAATAGGTGATAGATTTTGTAGAGTTTTATAAACATTTTAGCCAAGCACTCATCCTTTTTGGTGAACCACAGCTCATTCTTGCGGCTCATATATATGTCACTGGAGTTTGCAGCATTTTGAAACAGTTCCTACATATGACATGATCTGTTTTTTCTTCCTTCAGTCATATATGTTTGTGTCTATATCTATTTTTCCTGTTTTATCTAGGTATTTGGATTGATACGGGAGGACAGAACATATATTAAATATGCCATCTTGTTCCAGTTACTATACATTAAAAATCTGTAATTTCAGTGGAATCAATGCAACATGTCTAAATTGTAATATTGAGGGTTATTTCACTTCCTCATTGAAGTAACATTATTACCATTCCAAACTGGGACTTTGGACAATAAAAGCTGATTGTTCAGAATTCATTATAATCTGCCCTAAGTCAAATAATGCTTATCTAAGACAGTATGCTTACTGTCATATCGAACATCTTCCTGCAGACAAATGCTAAATCCCATTTTTTTATTTGTTTGTTTTGTTTTATGGTACTGGAAATTGAACCCACTCAGAAGTACTCTATCACAGAGCTACATCCCCAGCCTTTTGTATTTTTAATTTTGGAACAGGGTCTCACTAATTTCTTGGGGCTGGCCTTGAATTTGTGATTCTCCTATCTCAGTCTCCTGAGTCACTGGGATTACAGGTGTGTGCCACTGTGCCCTCCCCATTCTTTGTGCTTTTATGTTTGCCTTTAATCCTCTAGATTTATAGTGACCATTCTTATGTTTCCCAAAGTATTTGTTGTTGTGTCTATTAATTTTGTATTAATTATTATAGGAAATATATTTTTAAGATAAATGGATACAACAGTTATTTCTGGTTTTAGCGGGCAGTATATAGGAAGACAAGAAGAGTGATTTTCATAGCTAGCATGGCCTAATGTTAACAACAATTTTTAGAGGAGGAATTTAAAGTAATTTTGTGTTTCTTTGTAAATTTCTGTGTGCTTACATAAAGTGAAAAACTTGATTCATTGATATTTCTCTGTTACTCTAAGTGCCTTAGATATTTTGTTTTTCTGTTATATGTAAGGTATTTTTTAAAATATATTTTTAGTTGTCAATGGACCTTTATTTAATTTATTTATTTGGTGCTGAGAATCAAACCCAGTGCCTCACAAATGCTAGGCAAGCACTCCACCACTGAGCCACAACCCCAGCCCATATGTCAGGTATTTTTAACTCTTAAATAATATGTTAACAAATGAACATTTCATTTTAATTGCATGGGATTTCAGTAATCTTTTTAGTAAATTGGTACATACAAAGGAAATAATTTAATTTTCAATTTTCAAAGGTGACATAATGATGAAAAATATTCTGTGGAAGATTAATAGTCTTCTCTTATATTCATCTGAAGTTTAAATGATGTTTTCAAAGAAATGGTGGCAACTGGGAATGCAGCTTAGTAGTATTATGATTGCCTAGTATGCACAAGGCCCTGAGTACCATCCCCAATACCTCAAAAAATGGAGAAAGAAATGAAAGGATTAATTTCTATAAATTGAGTACTTCAGGTTCAGTCTGATCTAGTACTATAATATAATTATATACAGTATCCTATTTTTTTTTCCATTACTGGGGCACTTTGCTACTGAGCTACATTCCCAGCACCTCTTATTTCTATTTTTTTTTTTTTTTTTTTTTTGTATTTTGAGATAGGGTCTCACTAAGTTATTGAGACTGACCTCAAATTTGCAGTCTTCCTGTTTTAGTCTCCTGCATAACTGGGAAGTATCCTATTTATGATTAATGATTAGTTCACATAAGAAATTGCACTAGGCAAAAAAATTCTCCAACTTAACTAAATTACTGCTACTTTGTGTTTTCTTATTTTTTGTCTCCATTAGGAGATGTCCCCAGATGCTTCACTTCCAGGGGATCCAGAGGCCTATCCTGCTGCTGTGTCAAGCGGTGGAGCCATTCATCTGCAGACAGGAGGTGGATATTTTGGCCTAAGCTTTACTTGTCCTAGTCTCAAAAATCCTATTAGCAAGAAATCCTGGACTCGCAAATTAAAAAGCTGGGCATACAGGCTACGGCAGTCAACCAGCTTTTTCAAGAGATCAAAAGTCCATCAAGGTAGTGTGCTTACAGTCAGGGACATAGACTAGGTAACATCACTTTTCATTTACTTATGTTTTTTTTTTTTTGGTTGTTCATACACAAATCTTTGTCACTTTTTCCACATAGCCCATGTATGTGACATGTCCCATTAATGTCATTGCCATTTTATTTTTTTCTTTAGTAATTAATTTGGTTTTCTGGTTATTCATTTCATATAGATACTAAGTCTTGGGATAAATCTTGCAATGTATGATTAGAGTTAGGGACTTATACAATTTTGCTTATTACATTAACACCTTTTAATTGTCTAGCAGGAGTTAAACTTTTTCTGCTTTTCTTCATTTTTGATAATGTAAACAAATTTAGTCTTAACAATTTTCTCTTTTCTGCTTACAATTTGACAAAACTTACAGTGGAAACAGAAGATATAAGATCAGCAATTGCTCCTGATCCCATTCCACTGACACGGGAGTCCACGGCTGATACTAGGGCTTTGAGTAGATGTAAAACGATGCGTGGATCATTTCAGCGGGGTCGGTTTCAGGTTTGTGTCTTTGGTTGAATCCTTAATCTACAAAGGCCTTATGAAAGGTAATAGCAGGGTTGTGAACGTAGGTAGCTCAGTGATAGAGCACTTGCCTCAAATAAGTGAGACCCTGGATTTGATCTCCAACACTGCAGAAAACAAAAACAACATTTGCAGATTGGTCTTTAGATCATACTTTTTTGGTCACGTTACACATATTCTCTCACCTTTTGAAGCCATCAGTAAAGGTGAGTCTAATGAAGTGGGGATTTTAGTAATTGGACTGGATCACAGAAATGAGTCATCGATTTTGGTGGGCGATCGTGTCATCTATTTTATGAATTTAATCTCATGCTCTTTAGAATCTCAGCAGTTTTGATTGTGGAATTTTATTTGAATAATATGAAATCAACTGTCTTTACACAAGGTGTCCAATTAAAAGATGATATGGGGAATAGAGAGGGACTTTCAGATTTTGGTAATAGCAATACATGTGCATTGTAGCATTTGTCTATGGTGTGTATTGATGTTGAATTTTTTTCATGTAGTTACCCTTTACTTAGGTGGAGCCAGACACTTATACCTTTTTATATCTCAGGTGATTACGGTTCCTCAGCAGCAATCATTGAAAGTGACATCTTTTGGAATAGAACACAGACCAGCGTTCAAGGAAATATCGAATCAGTCCAGTGAAGAAGCTCTGGCCTTTAGTGGAACTGCAAAGTCTCAGTTAGTAGAAGTGGAACCTGCCATGCACAATCCTCAGACTTCAGTCTCTTCTCAGAAGTTACAAACTCTTCATGAAACCTTTAAAGAAGATAAAGGGATTTCCAAACAATTAGACAACTTCTTGTCTTTCAGCACAGCTTGTGAGACTGATGTATCTTCAGTGACCCCAGAAAAAGAATTAGAAGAAACTTCAGCCACAGGAAGTAGCATGCAATCTGGATCTGAACTGTTGCTTAAACAGAGAGAGATACTGCCTGCTGAGAAACAGCCTAGTTCTGCTAGTGAATTTTCAGCCACTCTTGCTGATAATGGGAAGGCAGTGGCAAAAACTGGTCCAGAAAGTGATCAGGGCTTACCCCTTCACGAAGAACAAGCCTATGCTCAAACGCAGAGTTCACTCTTCTATTCTCCATCTTCCCCAATGAGCAGTGATGATGAGTCAGAAATAGAGGATGAAGACTTGAAAGTGGAACTTCAAAGATTACGAGAAAAGTAAGGACTCTGTTCTGTCAGAAATCCAATTGTCTTGGGTTTTATAGAGCTTAAGATTTGATTTGTGGCTAATTTAGTATTGGTGACATTTTAATGATTATAATCTTTTTATGATTAAAAACTAGAAAGAATGGTAATGTAAGACCTTTATGAATGTTAAAATGCTTGCATACAAAATATTTTCATAGTTTGGAGACTAATTTTAATTGGCTGTTTATTCTTATTGCTTACTTTCTAAATCCTTATCCATCAGGACTATTGGATTAAGATTTTATAATTATTCTTGTAAAATTACATATTTGGTAAGTAAGGTCAAGTTTGTTATTTGGTAAATGAGGTTATCAACCTTCACTAATGATATTTTGATAATGTTTTGTCAATGTTTTGCATTTAGAGTTATAAACTAGGTTATATATTTTCAAAAATTAGTATAAAGTTGCCATATTCTTACTCTGTTCACATTTTTCAAAATTCAAAAGGTTTAATCAGTTGGGTCTCCCTCCTACCACTGTACCCAAACTACCTAATTTTTCTCCTTAGAGGAAACAAATATTACCTGTTTCTGGTATATCTAGAGTTTGTCTATGGATACACAAACAAATGTATACATATTTTGTTCTTCATTTTCCCCAAAAGAGTAAATTATAATACAAACTATTTTATCTTGCTTTTTCACCATTTCACTGTGTTTTAGAACTATTTCTACATTATTAAATTTTTTCAGTTCCATAGTAACCCACTATATATACATTCTCAAATTAATTACTTGTCTCTTATTGATGGCTTGATGCCATTACTTTGAAAAATTGAAAACAATTTGGGGGATGGGCAGTACTGGGGATTGAACCCATAGCTCTGTATCATTGAGCTCTATCCCCAGTACTTTTATTTTTTATTTTGAGACAGGGTCTTGAGACAGGTCTTGATAAGTTGCCCAGGTTAGCCTCAAATTTGGGATCCTCCTGCCTCAGCTTCCTGAGTTGCTAGGATTATAGGCCTGCACTAGCATACCCCGTTAACAAGCAATTTTTAATGTACCTTTTGCTTTAGTGAATTTCTATTCTGTTATGGGACATAAAACTTGAAAGCAGGGAGAATCAGAGAGGAGAGAAAAATAAAGGTATGGAAAAAACTTAGATTTTAGCCAGATTCTTACATATTTGATTAATGGTTCAATTGAGTACTGTGTTTTAGTGCTTTAAGAACTAAAGCTGGTTAAAATCCTTGGAATTTTCCCAGTTTTTAAACCCTTGCCCAAAAGAAAAAAAAACCCAAACCTCAAATTCCACATGTCAATGAGATAATTAAAATACCATTTTCTCTTCAACTAATTTCTGTGGTTGTGTTGTGTTTTGTTTTTGACTGGAGCCTAGAAGGAATTTGAGAATGTTTTAAACATTCATCAATGGAAGATTGTTGTTCTATTTTTAAACTATATATACAGAGATATACAGAGCCAGGCTCGGCGGTGCATACCTATAATGCTGGTGACTTGGTGATAAGACCAGCATGAACAACTTAGTGAAACCCTATCTCAAAATAAAAGGCTAAGGATGTAGCTCAGTCGTAGAGTACTTGCCTAGGATGTATGAAGCCTTACATTTACTCCCTACTACCACACACACACACAAAATATACTTACATAGGTTTGACTTTACTACACATTATGTATATATCAACTTTACTATACAATAAGTATTATGCAGTACATGTACACCTATACTTTTATAATAAAATAGTCCTTTTTAAAGTGGTTTAATACTTGTGATATCAGTACTATATTCCTGGGAGTTTTTTGTTTTGTTTTGTGGTGCTGGGGGTCAAACCCAAGGCCCAACAAATGCCAGACAAGTACTCTGCCACTGAGCTACATCCCCAGCCCTTCAATGCTGTTTTTATGATTATTTTAAACCATTCTTAAACTGTTGGGTTTTTTTAGCTGACTATAATGGTTATGAGTACTTTATTTATTTTTTTAAGTATTTTTTTTAATTGTAGGTGGACACAATACCTTTATTTAATTTATTTTTTTATGTGGTGCTAAGGATTGTACCCAGTGCCTTACATGTACTGGGTAAGCACTCTACCACTGAGCTACACCTCAACCCCTTATGAGTATATTAGTTTAGTATGAGACATGGGTTCTCCTAACCTTATAGAACCCAAGACCTGGAAGGGACCTTAAGACATAATATATTTTCTACTTTTTCTTTAATATGCTTTTGGCATTACATTTGTTCACAAATATTTTAGACCCCAGGATGTTGTCTCCAAGGTGTATTATCCTCTAGGCCCACAATGGTAAGCTTAGTTTTTAGATTGAAATTATTTTAAATAAACTATAGTTATGGGTTTTATGCATTAACAGTGATAAATGGAAACATATTCAAACAACAATTTAAAAAAACAGTTTTCCATTTCTCATGCCACAGTCTCATTTCTCAGACAACTACTGTGAATTATTTAGTATATCTTTTGGTTCTTTTTCTGTGGATTTACAGATATAGGTTTTGTTTTTTACAGAAGTGGGATCATAACATACACATTATTTCACAATTTTTGAATTAACATTGTTGCCTGTAGATATTCATATCTGCATCATATCTAATTGTTTTTAAAAAGTTGTTGTATCCTATTATAATATATGGGTATAATATATGGGTATATATTTTTTAATCCCTCCTTTGCACTATTTCAGTGTTATCTGAAGTCTGTTTTATTTTTTAATAATTTAAAAAACTGGACTACATCTCTAGTCCTTTTAAAATTTTTTTTTTGAGACAGGGTCTCACTAAGTTGCTAAGGCTGGCCTTGAACTTGAATCTTCCTGCCTCAGCCTCCCAAAGTGCTGTGATGAAAGATATGCATCACTGAGTCTGCCTTAAGTTCTACTTATATAAGCAATGCTGAAATAAACATTTTTTGTATTTTTTACATAGCTATACAATTATTTTTATGATAGATATGTAGGCAGTCCTTGGTGTCCCTTGGCTTGCAGCCAGGCCAGGCCACTGTCCCTCCTTCAGCACATGGCCTTTACTGTGGGTCTCTATCCTCACATCACCTTCTTATGAGGACACTGGCCATTGGCTTAGGGCCCACCCACCGTAACCAGTAGATCTCATCTCAGCTACACACATCTATTTCCAAATAAGGTGCATCCTGAGGTTCTGTAGAACACGAATTTGAGGGAAATAGCAGTGAAAACCCCAAGGTGCAACTGAACAGGTCAGAGCCATGTACATCCCACATGAAGGTCAGCAACTCCACAGTCCCTCACCTGCTCCAGGTGACATCGGGGCCCTGGACTCTCCCTCAGAAGCTCCTGGAATTTACTCCACCACTGCTTCATGATGCCACTGAGGAGTTTCTGCTGGGAAGCCAGCAGAGCTACTGGTCCTTACAGGCCAGAATGCCCTCATTGTAGTGAGGTGGCACCCCTGAAAATGGCCCTCATTCCAGGTAGCATTGGTAGGGATCTAGCAAATGCCCCCACAGGCTACATTTATCACCCATTGCCTCCCTTCAATCAAACTCAGTCCACGGCTGCTGTTCATCTGAATGGCACAACCCTGAGCACTTCTATGACTCCCAGATCTTGGAGGCCAAGCCACAGACAGTACCTGGAATGGGCTTCAAGCAGAGGGAGAATGTTCCAGGAGAAGGAGCTCTGTCAAGGCAGGATACAGGAGAGTGGGGGGCACACAGGAAGCCCTAAGGAGCAGTGAGGACGGAGGCAGGCGAGACAAGAGTGGGGTGCAGGGACACCACGTGGAAAGACACTAAATCAGGCCTGCAAACACATCACCTCCCATTGGCCAGGCAAGCCTGTGGACAAGATTTTAGGCCACACCTGCTTCTTCCTTGTTTAAAAACAAAACACAGCTAATAAACTATTTTCATATTTAGCATAAATGTCATTATAAGCTAAAAAATGTAATTGCTAAATGAAAATGTTATAAATTTTAAAGTGATAGTGTTAAAACTGTGTTCCAATATAGCTATATCATTTTATACTCAAAAAAAATATCTGAAAGTATCTGTTTACCTACATCTTAACAACTGTAGACTGGATATTACGAATTTTTTAACTCATAATTCAGATGAATTAAAAATATTTTATTAGCTGAGTGCAGTGTCATGTGCCTATAATCCCAGGCTTTTGTGAGGCTGAGGCAGGAGGATTATAATTTCAAAGCCATTCTGGGCTTTATAGCAAGACCCTGCCTCCCAAACTATGTATGTTTTTTTCCCCCAATTATATTTTGTGCCTTTGATTAATAGCAAGTTTGAACATAATCTCATACTTATTGTTATTTGTATTTCCTCTTCATTGGAATCACCTTTTCTTACTCTTTGCCCATTTTTCTATCATTTTTTTTTCTTACTGATGTTTAGGATCTATTTATAAATTCTGAATATTAACTCTTCTTTTAACATTATAAATATTTTCTTCCTATTTATACTTTCAACATTTAATAATGAAAAGGTTGATGTTATCAAACTGTTAACATTTAAATTTTGTTTTATCTATATTGAAATTTTAGACATTTGTTCTTGTCAATTGGTTCATCTTTTTCTTTAGGACTAATTAATTTAAGGTTATGCTTCAGAAAGCATTCTAAAATAGTGAAAATACTAAAATAGTGAAAATACTCTATATTTTGCCATTCTTAATCTAAAATTTTGTTAACTTTTACTTTTATTAGTATAAAATCATTAAATTATTTTCTGCATGGTTTGCATTCAGACACATTCAGGAGGTGGTAAATCTTCAAACCCAGCAGAATAAAGAGCTTCAGGAGCTCTATGAACGTCTTCGGTCAATTAAAGATAGCAAAGCACAATCTTCAGAGATTCCTTTGCCACCTGCATCACCACGTCGACCAAGATCTTTCAAAAGTAAACTTCGCAGCCGCCCCCAATCCTTGACACACGCAGACAGTTCCTTCGTTGCAACAGGTAAATCAATCATGAAAGTAAATGTTTAAAAAAACCTGGTCAAAAGTTAAGCAAAAATAGAAAGGAATGAAATTTTAGTTTGGTTTTTATTAAGATAAAATTATTTAAATAAGTGCAAATTATCCCAAAGTTCTTTTCTCTATTTTTTATGTTAAATGTTCTTTTGTGTATGAATGATGAGGATAATTGACAGATGTTGAGAACTGCTGAGTTTCTTTCATGTTTTCATTCGGAAAACAAACAGCTAGAAACACAATATTGTTTTCCAGAATTTTCCTTGAAATGTTATCAGTCAATGAGAAACACTGGTCTTGCATTTAGAGTTTCTTGGCGAGTTCATTGATCACAAAGATAAATAAAATAGTCTCATACTTTATCTGAAGTAAAAGATCTTTATTATTCATAAGAATATTAGTAAAATACATATATTCAGTTTGGAAAAAAGAGGGTCAGTGTCAACTATTAAAGAAGTACTAATCAGATCAGGCTTCTTTGGTTACATGTACCAAGTCAAAGTTGAGCTTGAGAGTATATTGTAAAGACATAGACATGTGCAAAATCTCAATAGAATTTGTAGTGGGAAAAATAATGGTCATTTAGAGATGTCCATATTCAGAGACCCAAAACATATGACTGGATTTGATTATATAACAAAGGAAAATTAAGATCGCAGATGGAATGAAAGTTGTTAATCAGGTGATTTTAAGATAGGGAGATCATTGTGCATCCAGTGTAAGGACAGAGTCCTTAAAAAAGGAAGAGGGGGGAGGGCTGGGGATGTGGCTCAGTGGGAGAGTACTTTCCTAGCATGCATGAGACCTTGGTTCCATTCCCAGCACTGAACAACAACAAAGTGGAAAAGGGAGACAGAAAAGGAGACCAGAGAAAATATATGATAAGGGAAACAGTATTAGAGAGATATAACACTGCTATCTTTAAAGATGAAGGAAGAAGGCCACAAACCAAGAAATACAGGCAGTTTTGTTCTTTGGTGGGTTTTTTTTTTTTTTTTTTTTGGTACCTAGTATTGAACTCAGGGGCACTTGGCCGGTGAGCCACATCCCCAGCCCTATTTTGTATTTTATTTACAGACAGGGTCTCACTGAGTTGCTTAGTGCCTTGCTAAGTTGCTGAAGCTGGCTTTGAACTCATGATCCTACTGCCTCAGCCTCCCAAGCTTCTGGGATTACAGGCATGCACCATCATGCCCAGACCAGGCAGCTTTTAGAAGCTAGAAAGTCTAGGAAACAGATTTCTCCTATTGCCTCCCAAAAGAGTGCAGCCCCGCCATCACCCACATTTTATGACCTGAGACCTATGTTAGACTTTTTTTTTAATATTTATTTTTTAGTTATAGGTGAACACAATATCTTTATTTTATTTTTATGTGGTGCTGAGGATCAAACCTAGTGCCTCATGCATGCTAGGCAAGTGCTCTACCTCTTAGCCACAACCCCAGCCCCCATGTTAGACTTTTAATATATAGAACTTTAAGATAATAAATTTATGTTGTTTTAAGCCACTAAATTTTTGGTAATTAGTTATCAACAACAAACAACTAATACAGAATTCAAGAGTGGGAACTAGACTTTTTTCCTTTGGTTCTGGGGATTGAATCCAGAGCATCATGCTTGCTAGGCAAGTACTCTACCACTGATCTATACTTCCAGCCCTGGAACTGTTTTTGTATTGTCCTCATAAAGGTAGACTTAGATTGAAAGTAGCTTTTGGGATGACCTTCAGTCTGATGCTATTCCATTAATAGCTCTACTTCATTTTATTCTTTTTTGTCCCCATATGGCTGGCTTTCCTTCTGTCTGTCTGTATTTCTTTCTTTCTCTCTCATCACTTTCTTTCTGACATTTTATATTTCTCCTTCCTTCCTTCCTTGCTTCCTTCTTTCCTTCCTTCCTCCCTCCCTCCCTCCTTCCCTCCCTCCCTCCCTCCCTCCCTCCCTCCATATGTTGGCCAGGCTTTTGCTTTTTCCCTTGCCTCCTCTCCCACCACTACCCTCCTCTCTCCTCCTCTCTATTCCTTTTCCTTCTCATTTTCCTCTCTCCCTTTCCCTCCACCCACCTCCATTTCTTTTTGCAGTGCTGGAGATTGAACCCAGGACCTATGCATGCTAGTTAAGTGCTCTACCACTGAGTCACACCCCCAACCCACCCACATGACTTATTCTTAATCCATGTTTTCTGATTCACCAAAACTTTGGCTTTAAGATGGCTTTGGATTATTATTGTGTTGAAGTAGATTATAAAGCTTGGTGTAGTGGCCCTTGCCTGTGGTTCCATCTACTTAAGAGGCTGAGGCAGGAAGAGTTTAAGGCCACCCTGGGCTATAGAGTAAGACCTTGTCTGAAAAAGGAGGAAATGAAAGGAAAGGCAAGGGGAAAGAGGGTTTTTGTTGTCTCCAACCATTATTAAATTTCTCCTTTCAGTTCTGTTCATTTTTGCTTCATATAATTTGAAATTCAGTTGTTATATGCATATATTTATAATTGTTGTCTTCCTGATATTAGCAAATATTTCTGATATTAATATAGCAAATACAGCTCTCTTTCTTTACTGCTATATCTTTGGGGTTAGAAGTATCAGGGATTGAACTCAGGGATCTCAACCACTGAGCCACATCCCCAACCCTATTTTGTACTTTATTCAGAGACAGGGTCTCACTGAGTTGCTTAGGGCCTCACCAATGCTGTTCATGAGGCTGGCTTTGAACTCATTATCCTCCTGCCTCAGCCTCCCAAGCCACTGAAATTAAAGGTTTTCCTAGGCTTTTCTTTTTTACTGCTATATCTTTTTATCCATTCTTTTTATGTATTTATGTTTTTTAATCCAAATAGTGATTATTGTGGTTATCCTATCCTGTTTTTTTAATCAAGTCTGTGACAATCTGTCTTTTGATTTGGGTATTGAAACCATTTCCATGTAATGTAATTATAAATAAGATAGGATTTATGCCTGCTATTTTACTGTTTGTTTTGCATATGTTCTAAGCTTTTTTTGTTACCTTCTTCCTTGCTTGTTGCCTCCTTTTGTGTTAAGCAGATATTTTGTAGTTTAACTTTAAAATTCCTTTGTTGTTCCTTTAATTTTTTTACCATTTTTTTTGATATAGGATTATAATTAGGTTCTTAATTTAAAGCAATCTAGTTCTGATTCAAACCAACAATTTTAATGATTACAAAACTTTTCTCTGTGTGTATATTCCCTCCCAACTTCTCTGTACTGTTATTGTTATACACATTACCTATTTATACATTTTATAAGCTCATCAACATTTTTATAATTATTGCATGTGCAGTCATCATTGAAATCAGATGGGAGAAGAAAAAAGTCATAAACACAAAATAAATTTATGCTGTATTTTATATTTACCTATATTTCCTTTCAACAGTGTACTTTGTTTCTTAATGTGGACTTTTATTTCATACTAAAGAACATCCTTCAGTATTGTAAGTTAGGTTAGCTGCAATAAATTTCAATGTTTTTTCATGATATATATTTTCATTTTTATTCATTTTTTTAATTTGTGGAATTTATTTTGAAAACAATGAGATAGAAAACTATCTTTTTCTCAATGAAGGCTGTACAAAGGGCCTAGTATAAACACAACTTGTAATAATTTTTCTTTCCACAAAACATAAGATATAGAAAAAAATGTGTTTGTGTTTTGTTTGGTGGCTAGGGAATTAGAATAAAATTTTGGTGATTATTTTAAATTCAAGCTCTATGACCACATTACAGCTTCTAGCTCACAGAAATATGTTACTCTTAATACCTCTTCTTCTAGACAGTGTGAAATTCTTTAATGATGTAAATAGAATGCTAAAATAGCTAGCTATTTGAAACTCTTCTAAATGAAAAGATATATCACTTTCTGCCATGGAAGTGATAGAAAAGCAAACCAAAAGTACAAAATCGAATGAAATAAAACATTTTTTCTTAAAAATTGTTGGTTGATAAACTTTTGTTTTATGCTCTAAGACACTTGAAAATACAAAAAAGCAAAACCACTTTTGTAAAAGACATCAAACTATTTGGACTTAGTTTTCAGAATTCTAGAAAATAATATAAAATAATATAGACTCCATTCCATTCTTTTTTGCCCGTACATGGGCTTGAATTCAGGGCCTTGTGCAAGGTAGGCCAATGCTCAAAAACTGAGTTACATTCTCAGCCCCTGCTTTTACATTTTTATTAATTAATTAATTTATTTATTTTAGTAGTACTAAGAATTGAACCCATGTGCGCACTACCATTGAGATATATGCTTAGCCCTTTTTAATTTTAATTTTGAAACATGCTTTCACAAACTTGCCCAAGCTGCCTCAGCCTCCCAAGTAGCTGGGATTATGACATACACTACCACACCCTTCCTCTACTGCATTCTTATTAAAAATAGAAATCAAAATAATGAAATATTCATAGGAAAGGCCTATTCTAAAAACAATAAATTCAGTTGAAATTTGGATGTTTTAAGTATATGTTTATTGTAGATGGACACAATACCTTTCTTTCTTTCTTTCTTTGCTCATTTATTTATTTATTTATTTATAGTTGTGGATGGACAATACCTTTATTTCTTTATTTTATTATTATGTGGCAAGCACTCTACTGCTGAACCACAACCTCAGCCTTTATTTTACTTATTTTTATGTGGTGTCGAGGATTGAACCCAATGTCTCACACATGTGAGACAAGCACTGAGCCATAAACCCAGCCAAGATTTTTGTATCTAATTTGTATGCCAGTCATCGAGAAAAACTAGTTATCAGAATGAGCACAGAAAATATATAGTTCATTCAGGATGTTTCCAAGAATTATCCATCTTCCCCTTTTCACATTTTTTTTTCACAACAAAATTTTTGTTTTTGGTATTTCACGTTATTACTGAACACAAGTCAATTTACTCATTGCTCTAAAGGGAGCTCAGTGAATCCAGGACAAGTTGTTGGGGTAAAGAAGATGATTTATTTGGAATGCCAATGCAGTGAGAAATTGATAGGCTAGTCCCTGAGCAGGGGATCTTATCTCAGCATAAGTTTTAAGATCTTTTTATCCTTAACAAGGTGAAAAGCAGGATTCCCAGGTTAGGAAATGATTTGTGAATAGAGATTTCTATGCCCTTCCAGAGATCTAGAATAGGACATTGTGAAACCAGGTTCTCTCCAGAAGTCTAGAACAGGATGTTGTGAAACTGGAGGTAGGTATTCATGTAATTACAAGGTAGTGATTCTCCTTTGTATCTTGAAAATATCTGAAGTAGTCTTATCTTACTGTCTTCAACCTTGAAGGTGGAAGAAAAAGATTAGGTAAGTTTTGGGCAAATTAATCTCATACGGCCAGTCCCTGACAAACATTCCTTAAATGACTAATGTGTCTATCTGCAGAGTTGAGCAAAAATATAATCCAGAGGTCAAGGTAGGAAAGGAGACACATACAATATGAAGATAAAATGCCAAGCTTTTTCACCATCTTTTAGTCAACCATTGGGCAGTTTAGCAGGCCTTCATGAATAGTCAGTGCTTCCATTAATCTCCAGGATATATAAAAAACTCAAAAACTTAACACCAAAAAACCAAATAACCCAGTCGATAAATGGACAAAGGAACTGAACAGACACTTCACAGAAGAAGAAATATAATCACTCAAAAAATATATGGAAATGTTCAACATCTCTAACAAATAGAGAAATGCAAATTAAAAACTGAGGGCTGGGGCTGTACCTCAGTGCCAGAGCACTTGCCTAGAATGTGTGAGGCACTGGGTTTGATCCTCAGCACCACATAAAATAAATAAATAAAATAAAGACATTGTGACCATCTGTACAACTACAAAAAAATTTTAAAAAAGAAACTACACTGAGATTTCATCTCACCCCGGTGAGAATGGCATTATCAAGAATACATAACAATAAATGTTGGCGAGGATGTGGGTTTGAAAAGGGTACACTCATATATTGGTGGTGGAACTGCAAATTGGTGAAACCATTCTGGAAAGCAGTATGGAGATTACTCAGAAAACTTGGAATGGAACCACCATTTAACCCAGCTATAACACTCCTTGGTATATACCCAAAGCACTTAAAATCAGCATACTATATTGATGTAGCCACATCAATATTTATAGTACCTCAATACACAATAGCTAAGCTATGGAACCAACCTAGGTGCCTATCAATATGTACACAATGGAATACTACTCAGCCATAACAAAGAATGAAATTATGACATTTGCTGGTAAATGATGGAACTGGAGAATATCATGCCAAGTGAAGTAAGCCAGTCCCAAAGAACCAAAGGCTGAATGTTCTCTCTGATATGCAGATGCTAAGATACTAAAGGAGTACTTTGGATATATATCCAAAGAAGTACTTTGGGTAAGACAAATGGGAATGAAGGGAGGGAAGGAAGGAGGGATTGGAATAGGAAAGACAGTAGAATGAGTCAGACATAACTTTCCTATATTCATGAATGAATAAACAATCAGTGTCACTCCACATCATGTACAACCACAAGAATGGGAAGTTATATTCCATGTATATATGTTAAAATACATTCTACTGTCATGAATAACTAAAAAGAACTAATAAAAAATGTTAAAGAGTTAATTCTTTCAACAAAGCAACCTTCAAGTCCCTGAAAAGTAACCTAGTCTGCTGTTACCATTCACCAGAGGTATCATCTACAGCAAAGCTAGTGGGGGACTAATCTACATTGGACAACTGTGTAAACTACAAATCAGTGATTTTTAAAGTGAACTGAAAACAAATGAAGCTAGAGGGTTTGTTTAGGTTTCAGTTGTTACACCATTAGTTTCTTGAAATACAGAAATATAAGCAAAGTAAATATGGAGGCATGATAGTTTTGTCATTGTAACTGGTTATTTCCAAATTTCAGTTGTAGTGTTTGTATTACCCATCCTGTCTTGATGCATAGATAGGATTTTATCCACCTTTTATCAATTATTGAAACTGAACAGCTGGCTCCAAAAATATGGTATACTCTTTGGTATCCTTAACTCTGTTGCACAGATTTCATATATCTTTTTCAATAGATTAAAATTTGCCTGCAGAAAACTAGTATTCATTTCTACAAAACAAGAATCTCCATCTACATGTAGTTCATGGTGTCTGTCACTGTGAAAAGGTCATCTCCTTAAAGAAACATATGGCATAGTGTTGTGTGGGTCTCCTTCATTTTTGAAAGAGGGTATGGCAGGCTTCTTGTTTGAGAGGTTTTCACTTTCAGCATTTTGATAATGCCATCCCATTGTCTTCTGGATGGCATGAATTCTGATAAGTCAGCTCTTCGTTTTAATGGGGGTTGCTTATATATGATTAGTCTATTTTTGTCTTTGAAGATTTTCTTTATATCTTTGACTTTCATCAATTTGATTTTGAATGTCGATGTACAGATGTGATGGAGCTTAATCTAGTTGTAGTTCATTGAGCTTCTTCAATGTGTAGATTAATACCTGTCATCCAGGTTTAAAAGATTAGGGACGTTGTTTTTTCTTTTAATTGGTTCTTATTAGTTATTCATGATAGTAGAATCCATTTTGATATAATTATACAAGCATAAAATATATCTTATTCTAATTAGGACCCCATTCTTGTGGATGTATACAATGGTGGGATTCACTGTGGTATATTCATATATGTACATAGGAAAATTATGACAGATTAACTCCTCTTACCTCTTCCTGTCCCCCTCCCCTTCCTTTCATCCCCCTTTGTCTAATCTACTGAATTTCTGTTCTTTCTCCCTCTCCCCTTAGTGTGGGTTAGATTCCATATATCAGTGAAAATGTCTGACCTTTGACTTTTAGGGACTGGCTTATTTGATTTAGTCTCCAGATCCATCTATTTACTGGCAAATATCATAAAGTCATTCTTCTTTATGGCTGAGTAGTACTCCATTGTGTATATATACCACATTTTCTTTATCCATTCATCTGTTGAAGGGTACCTTGGTTGGTTCCATAGCTTAGCTATTATGAATTGAGGTGCTATAAATATTGATGTGGCTACATCACTGTAGTATGCTGAGTTTAAGTCTTTTGGATATGTACTGAGGAGTGGGATAGCTAGGTCAAATGGTGGTTCCATTCTTAGTTTTTTGAGGAATCTCTATACTGCTTTCCAGAGTGGTTGCACCAATTTTCAGCCACACCAGCAATATATGAGTGTACACTTTTCAAACCTGCATCCTTGTCAATATTTATTATTATGTATTCTTAATAATTGCCATTCTTACTGCGGTGAGATGAAATCTCAGTGTAGTTTTAATTTTCACTTCTCTAATTGCTAGAGATGTTGAATATTTTTTATATATTTGTTGACCATTTGTATTTCTTCATTTGAGAAGCGTCTGTTCAGTTCCTTTGCCCACTTATTGATTTATTTGTTTTCTGGTGTTGTTTTTGGTTTGTTTTGAATAAAATATATATATAAGTGGGCCACTTATTGATATTTGATTTTACTTCTTGTACTTTAGGAGTCCTGTTGAAGAAGTTGGTTCCTGAGCCAATATGTTGGATTGTTGTGCCTATATTTTATTCTAGTATGTATGGGGTTTCTGATCTAATTTTCTAGTTCTTTGATCTACTTTCAGTTGAATTTTTTTGCAGGGTGAGAGATAAGGGTTAAATTTCATTCTACTGCTTATGGATTTCAAGTTTTTTGAGCACCATTTGTTGAAGAGGCTATCTTTCTCCAGTGTATGTTTTTGGAATCTTTGTCTAGTGTGAGGTAACATCATTTTTGTGGGTTTGACTGTGTGTTCTATTCTGTTTCATTGGTCTTCTTGCCTATTTTGGTGCCAATACCATGCTGTTTTTTGTTATTATAGCTCTGAGTAAAATTTAAGGTCCAGTATTGTGATGCCTCCATCTTCTATTTTCTCGCTAAGGATTGCTTTGGCTATTCTGGGCCTCTTATTTTTCCAAATGAATTTCATGACTGCTATTTTTTTTTCTATGAAGAACATCATTGGAATTTTGATAGGAATTACATAGAATCTTTGTTCTGGTTTTGGTAGTATGGCCATTTTGACAATATTAATTCTGCTTATCCAAGAACATTGGAGGTCTTTCTAGCTCTTAAGGTCTTCCTCAATTTCTTTCTTTAGTGGTCTGTAGTTTTGTTAGTTTGATTCTCAAGTATTTTATTTTTTTGATGCTACTGTGAATGTGATGATTGTCCTAATTTCTCTTTCAGCTGATTCATCTAGGCATGCAGTTGAATCTTGGGTGTTAATTTTCTATCCTACAATTTTGCTTAATTCATTTATGATTCTTAGAAATTTTCTGGTGGAGTTTTTTGCATCTTCTAAATACTGAATCATGCCATTCGCAATAGTTTGAGCTATTCTGTTTCTGTTTGTATCCCTTTTATTTCATTCTTTTACCTAATTGCTCAGGATAGAGTTTTAAGAACTATGTTGAGTAGATGTGGTAGGTGTGGGCATCCCTATCTGTTCCTGTCATTTAAAGGCACTTACTACCACAACAAGCTAGACTAGGTTATTGTTTGTGCCAGCTGAAATCACAGCTTTAGGCAGTTGTATTATTCCCAGCATCCATTTTCTTTCAGTAATGCTCTGCAGATATCCCCCTATTCTCCACCCCATTATGTTACTCCACTGCTAGCTGAGCTGAGCTTTGAATGAAATCAATATCCTCCACATTCTGAATATAGAGATTTTCCAAGTTGCTGCAAAATATAATTGTTCTCTGGGGTGTGTTTCTTTGAAGGGAGCTCATAAAGAGATCTGATCTATCCATTGTCTTTATTGTTGTTGGCTTTTGGCTACAATAACACTCTACTGTGGATAAAGGGGGAATGGGAAATGCCCCAAATTAAAATATCACAGGCACCAGTAGCTTGTTTTATATAGACAATTTTCATTTTATACTATGTCTTTGGATAATTATCAAAGATCTGTTACGATTGGTTTGGGTTGTTTTTGCCCATATTTTGATTATTTTAGAAGACAAATAAGCTCACCTAGGCCCTTATTTTGCACTTGTAGAAATAGATCTCTTCCCTTCATTTATACTTTGAAAAACAGTGTGGTTGAATTGTTATTATTTCTTCTTTAAATATATGGAAGAATTTCTTTTGGGGAGGTTTAAATATAACTTTAAATTTTGTGTGTGTGTGGGGGGGGGGTACCAGGGATTGAACCCAGGGTGATCAACCACATCCTTAGTCCTTTTTTATATTTTTTTAATTTTGAGACAGGCACTTGCTAAGTTGCTGAGGCTGGCTTCAAACTTCCCATTCTCTCACCTGAGCCACTGGGCAAATTTGAATTTTTTAATAGTAGTTTATAGGATTTTTGAAGTTATATTTCATTGTGTTGAGTTTTGGTAATTTGTGCTTTGGGAGGACTTGTTCGTTTCATCTGTTTTAAGATTTTTGCATTTAGTAGTGTTCATTATCTGTTTGTTATCTGACAAATCTGCATTAACATTATCTTTTCATTCCTGGTATTTATAATTTGTATCTTCTTCCTCTATTGTTTTTCTATGTCAATTTTGATATAGGTTTATCAATTTTACTGATTTTTTTTTCAAGGATATAGTTTTTAGCTTGGAGGGGGGTGAGTATTGGGGATTGAGCCCATTGGTACACTTCCATTGAGCTAGATCCCCAGCCTTTTTTTCTTTTTTTATTTCTTTCTTTTTTTTTTTTTTTTCTTTATTTTATTTTTTAATTTTTATTTTTTTGGTGCCAGGGATTAGAACTCAGGGTCTTGTGCATACAAGGCAAGCACTCTACCAACTGAGCTATATCCCCAGCCTCCCTCCCTTTTTTTGAGACAGCATCTCATTAAGTTCCTTAGGGCCTCACTCAGTGGCTGAGGCTAGTCTTGAACTTGGCAGTCCTTGTGTCTGAGCCTCTCAAGTCACTGGACAAGAATAGAGTTTTTGCTTTTATTAAATTTTTCTTTTTTAAAACATTTTTTTTCTTTGGTTCTGGGATTGAACCCAGGGGCACTTTACCAATGAACTACATCCTAGCCCTTAATATTTTTTATTTTATTTCAAGACAAGTTTTCACTAAATTGCTGAAGGTCTCACTGAGTTTCTGAGGGTTTCCTTGGACTTGTGATCTTCCTGCCTCAGCCTCCCTAGTTACTTGGAGGACAGGCATGCACCACCAGACCTAGATCTTACATTAAATTTCATAGGGCTAGGAGTATACCTCTGTAATAAAGCATCTTGTATATTTCTTACCCTAATCCTAGAAGCAGTCTTTTCCAAAAGGAACCCTAATTCCTTTCATAGGAGAATGGCATTAGGGTTCTTGAGCTATCATTGCTTCTAGGACCTCTTAGCTGACATATAAGGGTACACAGATATACACCTACATATATACATGTATATATACCCCCATTTGTGAATATTTCTATGTATAGCCATATATGTCTATATTAAGGTAAACTTCAATTCATATTGATATCTTCAGTTCTACTCCATTATGACATGGACCATGCTACCCTTCTCTGCTTGTCTATCTATAACATCCCCTTCCAGCAGAGAGAAACTCGGTCCCCACCATCCTTTATCAATGTACTGAATTGTTCAGTTACAGTATATAGGTATAGCACTTTCAAAATTGTTAACTCAAATCCCAGTTGTAAACACCTTTATCAGCTAAAATACAGTGCTTATGAAAAATTCTGGGGTTTTTATTTTTGCCTTTAGTATTACAGGTGCCACTCATTTCCAAAGTTAAATCATTTAGCACTTGTTCCTAAGACCTGTTAAATCAGGTTGCTTCATACTTGGGCAATATGGTTAGATTCTTTTGACAAAATCTACAGTCCATTCTTAGATTTCTGACTTGCTAAATGACCTTTTTTTTAAAGTCACATAGAGTATAGTTTACTCTTTGTTTTCTAGCATCCCCATAGTATTATTTTCTGGTGAGGGTAGGGTCAAGGAGAAGCCTGGGATTCGAGAACCTAGCATACCTAAGAAATTTTTTAAATTATACTACTTTAAATTGATACAGTATAATCATATTTATGGGGTACAGTGTGACAATTCAATATATGTATACAATGGGTAATGATCAGATCAAGGTAATTGGCATACGATTACCTCAGACATTTATCTTATTTTTGAGACCATTAAAAATCCCTCTACTACTTCAACCAGTTTTCCAATTGTCCTATAAAACAGTAGAGGTTATTCCTCAGATCCAACTTCACTCTTATAAACATTAATGATCTTGTCTCTGTCCCTCCCTCACCTACACCCTTCCCATGTTGCCTAACTTTTTTTTAAATATTTTTTTTAGTTGTTGATGGGCATTTATTTATTTATTGTGCTGAGAATCGAACCCAGTGCCTCACACATGCTAGGCAGGCGCTCTAACACTGAGCCACAAGCCCAGCCCAAGTTGCCTAACTTTTGATTATTTAAGTTCCAAATATTTTCTAATTTCCTTAAGACTATTCTTTGATACATGGATTATTTGGTAGTGTTATTTAATATTCAAGTGCTTGAAAAATTATCTCACCTATTATTAATTATGATGGAGGACATATTTTCAACATGTTTAATTCTTCTCTATTTAAGGTTGTGCCTTTTTTAAACTGAAATTGACCTTTATTTGTTGAACTAAAACTTTTTGTTAAGATTGATTTTATGGCATGCAATCTATCTTGATGAATATTCTATATGCAATGAAAATAAAGCATGTTCTGCTATTGTTCAGTAGATTATTCTTTTTTTTTTTTTTGGTACTGGGGATTGAACTCAAGGGCACTCATCCACTGAGCCACATCCCCCAGCCCTATTTTGTATTTTTAGAGATAGGATCTTACTGAGTTGCTTAGCACCTCACTGTTGCTGAAGCTGACATTGAACTTGCAATCCTCCTGCCTCGGCCTCCAGAGCTGCTGGGATTACAGGTGTGTGCCACCACGCCCAGCTTGTTGAGTAGATTATTCTATAATTATCAAATAGTTCTTGGTGTTTGGTGATATTGTTCAATTCTATATACTTGCTCACTTACTACCCACTGATTTTGCTGTTTATTGATAAAAACTAGAGATGACCCATTTATACTTGCCAATTTGTTTTTCCTTTTAGTTCTGTGATGTTTTTTAATTGATTCATTATAATTATGCATAATACTGGGATTCATTCCTCCCTCCCTGATCCATGTGCCATACTTTACTGAGCTCCCATCTATTATTTTTACTTTAATTACATTTAATTATTTAATTGTATTAAATTGTCATATATAATTATTTCATTGTAGTATATTCATACATATACATAGCACAATTTAGTAGATTTCATTCCCTAGTATTATCCTATGCCCTCCCTTCCTCTCTCCCTCTTTATCCCTTTCCTCTATTCTATTGGTCTTCTATTTTCATGAGATTTTTCCCCCGCCTTTCCTTTGGGAAATATTCATTTTCCCTCCTTCTCTTTCTACCTTACATGTATGAGAGAAAACATTAGATCCTTGACTGAGTCTGACTTATTTCACTTAACATCATGTTTTCCAATTCCATCCATTTACCACAAATGACATAATTTAATTCTTCTTTATGGCCAACTAAACCTCTATTGTGTATGTATACCACATTTTCTTTATGTATTCATCTGTTGATGGACATATAGGCTGGTTCTATAGCTAGGCTATTGTGGATTATGCTGCCAAAAACATTAGTATTTATGTATTACTATAATGCTGAGTTTAGATCTTTTTGATGAATGCCAAAGAGTGGGACATATAGTGGTTTCATTACTAATCTTTTGAGAACTCTCATACTGCTTATCAAAGTGGTTAAACTAATTTGCAGTCCCACCAACAAAGTATAACTGTACCCCATTCTCACCAACAAATATTGTTATTTGTATTGTTAATGATTGCTATTCTAACTGTAGGGAGATGAATTGTTACTATACTTTTGTTGTTGTTGTTGTTGTAGTACCAGGGATTGAACTCTGGGGACTCAACTACTGAGCCACATCCCAAGCCCTATTTTTTTATTTTATTTTATTTTTTTTTTTTAGTTATAGGTGGACACAATATCTTTGTTTTATTTATTTATTTTATGTGGTGCTGAAGATTGAATCCAGTGCCTCACACATGCAAGACAAGCACCAACCACTAAACTACAACCCCAGCCCACCCAGCCCTATTTTGTATTTTATTTAGAGACAGGGTCTCACTGAGTTGCTTAGTGTCCCACCCTTGCTGAGTCTGGCTTTGAACTCGAGATCCTCCTGCCTAGGTCCTGAGCTGCTGGGATGACAGGCCTGTGCCACCATGCCTAAATTTAATATAGTTTTGACTGGCCTCTCCCAGATGGCTAAGGATGTTGAACATTTTTGCAAATATTTGTTGGCCATTTGTGTTTTTTCTTTTGAAAAATGTCTAATTAGTTCTATGGCCCATTTATTGGTTGCATTATTAGTTTTCTGGTGTTAAATTTTTTGAATTCTTTACTATTCTGGATATTCTTCTTCTGTCAGAGCAGTAGCTGACAAAGATTTTTTTCCCATTCTGCAGGTTCACTTTTCATGCTTTTAATTATTTTGTTTGCTGTGCAGAAGCTTTTTAATTTGATGCCATCTCACTTATTGATCCTTTGTTTTATTTCTTGAGCTTTTCAAGAGTCTTGTTAAACAAATTGGTTCCTCTGCCAATATGTTGGAATGTTGCCCCTATATTTTCTTCTAGTAGTTGTGGTGTTTCTGGTATAATGTCTAGGTCTTTGTTCCATTTTAAGTTGATTTTTGTGCAGAGTGAGAGGGGTCTAGTTTTAGTCTCATACATAAGAATATACAGTTATCCTAGCACCATTTAATAAAAAGACTACCTTTTCTCCCATGCATGTTTTTTGCACCTATTTCAAGGATCAGATAACTGTATGTGTGGGGTTTATTTGTTTCAATTCTACTGGTCTTCTATCTGTTTTTATGCCAATACCATGATGTTTTTGTAGTATAGCTCTGTATTATAACTCAGGATCAGGTATTATGATGCCTTCAGGGTCACTCTTACTGCTTAGGATTTCTTTGGCTATTCTGGGTCTTTTATTCTTCCAAATGAATTTTAGGACTGTTTTATCTAGTTCTGTGAAGAATGTCACTAGTATTGTGATGGGGATTGCATTTAGCCATTTACACAATATTAATTCTGGACATAGACATTGGAGGTCTTTCCAATGTTCCAATGTTCCTCTTCAATTTTTAATACTTTTCATTGTAGAGTTCTTTCACCTCCTTATTTAGATTGATTCCTGTGTGTGTGTGTGTGTGTGTGTGTGTGTGTGTGTGTGTTTTAGGCTATTGTAACAAAATAGTTCTCTTGACTTCTTTCTCAGCAGATTTATTATTGGATTATAGGAAAGCTATTGATTTTCATATGATGATTTTGCATCCTCAACCTTACTGAATTTGCTTATCAGATCTAGAAGTCTTCTGGTGGAGTTTTTGGGTCTTCTATGTATTTGGCCATGTCATAAGCAAATAAAGTTTGATTTCTTCTTTTACTAATTGTATCCCTATAATTCCCTCCTCCTGCCTGATTGCTCTTCCTAGAGTTCCAAGAATTATATTGCATAGGGTTGGTGATAATAGATGGACATCCTTATCTTATTTCTTCTTTCAGAGAAAATGCTTTCAATTTTTCTTTGTTCAGTGAGGTTTTCCTACACAACCTTTAAAATATTGAGGTCAGTTCCTTCTGTCTCTGGTTTCTTCGCTGTTTTTAACATGAATGGTTCTTGGGTTTTGTCAAAGACTTTTTCTGCATCTATTGAGATGATTGTGTGAATTTTGTGTTTGATTCTGTTTATGTGATGAGTTATGTTTATTTATTTATTTATGTTGAATCAGCCTTATATCCCTGGGATAAAACCAACTTGAATATGTTGTATAATCATCTTAGTGTTTTTGAATTTGGATTGCTAATATTAAGGATTTTTGCAGCTATGTTCATCTGGGATATTGAGCTATAGTTTACTTTCTTTGATGTGTCTTTAATGTGTTTTTGGTATCAGGGTGATACTGGATGCTTAGAATGAATTTGGAAGTGTTTGATTCTCTTCTGTTTCATAGAATCATTTGAGGAGTATGGGAATTAGTTCTTTATTAATGGTCTGGTAGAATTCAATTGAGAATCCAAGCTTTTGTTTGGTGGAAGGCTTTTAATTGTTGCTTCAATCTTATTTCTCATTATTAGTCTGTTTAGGTTTTCTGTATCCTTTAAATTCAATTTGGGTAGGTCATATTGTCAATATCTTCTATATTTTCCAATTATAATTGTTATGCACCAATAATTTTTTTAAATTTGTATCTGTAGTGGGTTAGGAGGAGTAAATCATCAAGGGTGATAGTGGTCTGAGAATGTTTCATGCAGGAGGGTAGGATATGGGTTGATCTTAAGGATAAATGGTCAGGATTAAAATTAAGTGGCATAGGGGCTGGGGTTGTGGCTCAGCGGTAGAGCACTCACCTAGCATGTGTGAGATCTTGGGTTTAATCCTCAGCACCACATAAAAACAAATAAATAAAATGAAGGTATTGTGTCCAACTACAACTAAAAAATAAATATTTTTTTAAAATAAAATTAAGTGGATTAGGAAAGAATATTTTGAGTAGGTAAATCTGCATGCTATTAAGGCATGCAAATGATAAAATACAAGATTTATTTGGGAGAAAGACTATATTGGGTGAAATGGAGTGTTGACACTAGAAAGGTTTTCTTCCATACTTAAAAAAAAAAAGAACTTTGACAGCTGCCACTATATGTCCATTCTAGTGTTTGTTAATAAGATAATTTGTCTGATTTAACATAAAATTATATATTTAAATTTAAGCTGCCACTATATGTCCATTCTAGTGTTTGTTAATAAGATAATTTGTCTGATTTAACATAAAATTATATATTTAAATTTAATAAGTGAGATGTATTTGTTTAAGAATAATAAATGACAGGGTCTGGGAACGTGGCTCAGTGGTACAGCATTTGCTTAGCAAGCATGAGGACCTGGGTTCAACCCAGCACAGCCAAAGAAGAAGAAGAAGAAGAAATTTTAAAAATGAAGTAATATATTTGTTCAAAAAGTCAAGCATGATTTCCAAAGGACATTGCCATGTACACAATTTGAGAACCACTGTTAGCATAAAGGTACTATTCCCCCCACCCCCGAGCATACAAGTAGAATACTGAAAACCACATTTAACTAATGCTAATCTGGTGGCAGTGTGAAGAATATATTGACTAGAACCAGAAAGTGAGTTCATTTACATCGTTGTAATCATAGTACAACATACATGAAATGATTAAGAGTTTAGAGAATTATGGAAATGAAACTAGAAGAGATGTTATATAGGATGAATTGCTATACTGTAGTGGTGGAGTAGATATGTGTGTGGGTGTTTAGGAGATCCAAAGGATCTCTGTCTGGGTTATTTGAAGAAAATTTGGTATCTTTAACAGAAATGTGACATATTGGTGAAGTGTCATATCCAGGACCATGAGAATTTTGATTCTAGGTATATTGAATTATTCCTTAAATTCCAGGTAGGAGTTAGGTGTGAGCTTGGGATTGCAGAGAGAAATCCGGGTTTCAGATTAGAAATAGAAACATTTGCAGTAGGTTAATAATCATCAAAACTATCTGAATATAGGCAATGTCTTAGGAGAAGTTCTAAAAAAAAGCAATAAAGACTGAACTCTTGTTTTATTCATTTCATCAATAAGAAATGAATATTAAAGAGTACCTTTGGAGTTCATAAGTAATGTTGCTACCACCTACCATAAACTATTTGTAGAAAACTTGTTTTACTGTGCATTGATCAGGTATTTCCTGGCCTTTAAAGTTTAAGTGGTCTTTTATAGTATGATATGAACAGTAAAATCAATAAATAAATGTTCCTACCATATGGAAAGCATAGCTAGACACCAAATAACATTCAGATAGAATTTTTTTCTTACATAATAATGGTTCTTGGTGTGTGTGTGTGTGTGTGTGTGTGTTTGCAGATGTATGTATAGAGATTTCAGTTGCCTATTTAGGAGTGGTATTACCCCAGCTCTTTCCACTTAAATACTTGTTTTGATTTATTAGTTTTTCCTATACATGTTGGCTATTGTGCTCCAAGTGCAGTAGCTATCACTGACAGCCAATCTAGTTGTATATGGGAAGAATTCCTATATTGTATTTTCTTTTAGTACAGAAATGGTCTTAAAATTTTTTAAGAAAAAAAAAGATCATAACAAATGTGAAGGAAATGCTCATGTGCTTGCTTAATTAAACCCATGGTTGTCTCATTCATTCATTCATTCATTCATTCATTCATTCATTTCATTCATTTGGTACTGGGGATTGAACCCAGGTGCACTTAACTGCTGTGTTCCATCTCCACCCCTTTTTAAATTTTTTTCAACTATTAATGTTTTTTTTTTTTAATTTGTAGTTGTAGATGGACAGAATGCCTTTATTTTATTTGTTTATTTTTATGTGGTGCTCGGGTTGAACCCAGTGCCTCATGCATGCTAGGTAAGCACTCTGCCACTGAGCTGCAGGCCCAGCCCAATTTTATTTTCTGTTTTCAAAAAACAAAAATGATATACAATATGCACTACTCCACACTTTCTTTCACTTATCAATTTATCTTGGTGATCCTTCCATATTAGACCCAGTGTTACATTTTTGTCTTTTCAACTAGTAAGTAGTCAATCTGCATTGACAATAAAATGCATTTTGATCATTGTACACAATTGCAGCACAACTTTTCATTTTTCTGGCTGTACATGATATAGCATCACTAAGTTTTTGAGAAAAGGTCTTGCTAGGTTGCTGAGTCTGGCCTTAAACTTGCAATCCTCCTGCCTCAGCCTTCTGAGTCTCTGGGATTATAGGTGTTTACCACTGGTCCTGGACCTAGAAATATTATTGCCCTGAAATTTCTCAACTTCTTAAAATTGAGTTTGGACTTACTCTATAAGCCATTGGCTTGCAAATCACTCAAAGCAGTTGGAATTCTATGAATCTTTTCTATGAGGATGATTTAGTAAGCATGAATAATATTACTAAATTATGAAGACAGTGTGATGTTCACATTAGGAAACTGCACTGATGCAGTCATCTGTAATTGATTTATTTCATTTTGAACATCTTATACTCCAGAACTGATGTGGTTCATTAAAACATCTTTGTCCTCGTTTCTGCTGTTCTAGATATTCTTTTAAAATTTTAATCATGAACAGAAATATTAGCAAAAATGAAATGTGATTCTAGTTTTCTGAAGCTTGTTGAAAGTCAGTATGGTATATTGAAAAGTTATATTTTTCTTTCCCAGGCTTTAGAGTTCCGAGGCCTACTTCTGCTGCGTATTGCTTGGAAAAACTTAGGCTTTTCACTTAACTTCATCAGGGTCTATTTTCCCCATTATAAAACAAGTTGCTTTGGCTATACATTTAAGGTTCCTTAATTTTTTTTCCTGGTAATGAGGAGTGAACCCAGGGTGTTTTACCACTGATATACATACCCACTTGCTATCTTCCTTCCTCACCCTCCTGAGTAAGTAGGATTGGATCATAGGGCATGTGCCACCGTGCACAACTTAGTTTTTGTTTGTTTTATGGTGTTAGGAATCTAATCCAGGGCCTGAGGCATGCCAGACAAGTACTCTACCACTGAGCTATATCCCCAGCTCTTAAAGTTCCTTTTTAAAATTTTTTTTATTTGGGGTGGGGAGTACCGGGGATTGATATCAGGGACACTCTACCACTGAGCCACATCCCCAGCCCTATTTTGTATTTTATTTAGAGAAAGGGTCGCACCGAGTTGCTTACTGCCTCAGTGTTGCTGAGGCTGGCTTTGAATTCATGATCCTCCTGTCTCAGTCTCCTTAGCTGATGGAATTATAGGTGTGTGCCAATGTACCTGTCAAGGTTCATTTTTTAATGTTGTGTGATTCTCCTCCTTCTCCTCTTCAACCCTTCCCCTATTCAGTGGGTTGAAATCAGGGCCTGGCACATGTTAGCAAGCATTCTCCCACTGAGCTATACTCCTAGCTCTGTGATTTTTTTTTAACTCTTCTACCTGAGAAAGTATCTACCTGAGGAAGCTGATAAAAAGATTAAAGTTTAAAGGAGATTCTTTTTATTATACTTGAAGTACACTTAAGGTAATCTTCTAATTCAGGATCCAAACAATAAGAAATTTTGGAGAGTGAAAAGGGGTATTGTTAGTTAATTACTGCAGGACAACATGTTTAAATCAGAACTGAGGTAAACTAAAATGTCTGTTCATTTGGTATGTTCCACGTATTGTTTTGTTAACTTCTTTGGCCAAAAATGCACTTATCTATATCAATCGTAATTCCTTTACATGGTTTCCCTGTTTTATCTTATAGATCCACTATGTGTAGAGAGTAATACAGCATCGTGCCAGCAATCTCCAGCCAGTAAAAAAGGGATGTTCACAGATGACTTACATAAGCTGGTAGATGACTGGACAAAGGAAACAGTGGGAAATTCTCTTATTAAGCCAAGTTTAAACCAACTTAAACAGAGTCAACAAAAATTAGAGTCAGAAAACTGGAACAAGGCATATGAAGTAAGTTTTTTATACTTAATCCTCTTTATTTATGAGAACTAAAATCATAAATATGGATATACTTAGGCCTATGATTATAGATACTGTGAAAAAGAGATATGACTTGAAAACATAAATACTTTTAACCTTGTCTAGATTTTTCATATCTTTGAGCAAATTATCTTTTAGATCAAGGGTCAGCAAGCTTTTATAAGGGGAATAGCTAGTCAATATTTTAGGTTTTGCAAGCCATGCTGTTCCAATTAGTCCAGTTTGTTGTAGTGCAAAAACAGCCTTATACAACATGTAAAAAATGGGTTTGGCTTTTTCCATTAAATTGTGCTGTATGAAAAGCAGTGGCAGGCCACTCTTTGCTGATCCTTTTAGGCTGTTCTATGTTAAAATCAACCAAATAAACATCAAAAAAGAAAGCCTCTGGAATGAGTGTTAATTCAATCTGGTGCCACAAGAAGAGTTTGCATTTTGAGGGCAAGCTATCCTACGTTGCATGTCAATATTCTTAAAGCTCATTAAGTTAACTATCTTTGTCTAGTATTAGAATTAATTTTAAAGCTGCTTAAGCTAAAATATTATAAGAGGTTTGTTGAGTTTTAGGAATGGAAACCCAGTGGCCTTAGGTGTACATGCAATTAAAACGGAGAAATATGTCTATAATGTATTCTGCAGTGGGAAGAATACATGCTTATAAAAGAGCATATATAGTATAATTTATTAAAAATCATACACATTTGATATGTTTACATGCATAGAAAAATATGAAAACCCATGAGGAATATGCTAGATGGTGGAATATTGGCCTTATTTTATTTTGAATTTTTCTGTTTGAATTTTTAAGGTAACTTTTTTTTTTTGAAAATAAGTGAATCTGTTAAAATATGAATCAAGGCTTAGAATCTCATCCCTCATAATTAAAAGAGATATATGTGGGTGTTATGTTTGTGTACATGCATATGTGTGCATATATAATCATTAAACAGTTCAGTAAAGAAAGTATGAAAATGTATTTATTGTTAATTTTGAAAAAACTATTTTAAAATCCTTTATTTTGCAAACTAGTAGGTAATGTATTGCTTGTGGGATCTGTGTTTTCATCTTATTCCTGGCTCCTATTGACATACAGATAGTATCACCATTATAAAATTTGTAAGCCTTTAGAGGCAAATTTCAAGACATAAATGCATTTGTACTGCCAGTGAGAGACCCTCTGAATACTTTGTGAATGGAGGCTTTTTATTACTTATAAAATAATACTTACCATAGAAAAGTACAAGTTTTAAAATATAACCATCATATCTTACCACCTAGAAATAGTTGTCATCAACTTTAAAACATCATTTTAGATTTCTTTCTGTCTAAATATGGATGCATGGAAACAACTTTATAAAAAATGTGATCATACTGTTGGGGTTGGGGTCATAGCTAAGTGGTAGAGTGCTTGCCTACCACATGTGAGGCACTGGGATTGATACTCAGCACCACATAAAAATAAATAAATAAATAAGGTTATTGTATCCATCTACAACTAAAAAATATTTTTAAAAATGTGGTCATACAGTATATGCTGTTTTGAAGCATAACCATTAAATTTACTTTAACAGAAGGAAAACACTGATATAAACAAGGGATGGCTGAACTTCAAATCAATGGTTTTTCACCTCAAAAGATGTTATCATTCATTTTATTTTTTTAAATTTCTTTTTTATTACACAATACCTTTATTTTCTTTCTTTATTTTTATGTGGTGCTGAGGATCAAAACCAGGGCCCCCACACATGCTAGGCAAGTGCTCTACCACTGAGCCACAACCCCAGCCCCTCATTTTTTTTTACCTTTATTTTATTTATTTATTTTTATGTGATGCTAAGGATTGAACCCAGCGCCTCGCACATGCTAGGCGAGCACTCTACTGCTGAGCCACAACCCCAGCCCCTGTCATTCATTTTTGAGTTAAACTAATACCCTTTACCCTAAGTTGAAAGTTTCTTAGTTGAAAGTTTTGTTTTAGATTGTAATTCAGTTTACAAGATCTAAGCATGAGACTGATAAGAGAATTGCTTACATCCAATAGAATTATTATTTCCATGTGCATGAGATTTCTGTAATCTCTATACATGTGAATAGTCACAATACAATATAAGAAGAATCAGGCAGGAATATATTTCTTTTTTTTTTTTTAAAGAGAGGGAGAGAGAGAGAGAATTTTAGTATTTATTTTTTAGTTATTGGTGGACACAACATCTTTGTTTTGTATGTGGTGTTGAGGATCGAACCCGGGCCGCACGCATGCCAGGCGAGCGCGCTACCACTTGAGCCACATCCCCAGCCCGGAATATATTTCTTAATACTGCCAAAAATATAATTATTTCATTGTCTTCTATAACAAAAATGTCAGACTTTAAGATAGTGAATAGAGGGCTGGGGTTGTAGTGCAGTGGTAGAGCACCTGCCTAACATGTGCGAGGCACTGGGTTCAATTCTCAGCACCACATATAAATAAATAAAATAAAGATCCATTGATGACTAAAAAATATTTTTTAAAAAAGATAGTGAATAGAAGTGGGTAGGAAGATGAAATTTATTGAGCATCCACTATATGCTAGGTTTTTCTTCTATGTTATACTAAACCATGCTCCTGTCTACAGAGAATTATATAGTAAGATGGGCTATTCTCGCCTATAGCACTATATGAAGTCATGCTGAGGACTGACAAAAGGAAGTAAGAATTGAAGGATAGTGCTAACGTGAGGAAACTGTGAATGGGAATTTAGTATGGGCCTTGCAGTTAGTTGGAACTGTGTTCCAATCACCACTTCACTATTAACGTGCTTAGTGCTGTTGCTTGGAGTTACCAGTTTTGAGATTCTGTTTCCTCATCTGAAAATGCCTACCCTGCAAAAGCTGGGCAGTTATGAAGATGAACCGAAATAAGGTATGTAACTATGCTTAGCATGAAGAAAAGTTGCTCCCCAAAATGGTACCACTCAAAGTATTAACAGGAGTAGTAAGCCAAAAAGAATAGGAAGGAATATACATTGATAAAAGCATATAAACAAATAAACTGATCTTTTGTTTTTACTTTTGTTTTTTCTTAGAATACTCCCTCTACTATGGGCTACACATCAACATGGATTTCTTCTCTGTCCCAAATTCGTGGAGCTGTCCCAACCTCCTTGCCCCAAGGACTGCCACTCCCTTCATTTCCTGGGCCATTATCATCATATGGAATGCCCCATGTTTGTCAGTATAATGCTGTGGGGGGTGCAGGGTATCCAGTACAGTGGGTAGGAATTTCAGGGACAACACAACAGTCTATAGTAATTCCTACCCAATCTGGGGGACCGTTTCAGCCGGGGATGAATTTGCAGGCATTTCCAGCTCCACCAGTGCAGAATCCTGCTACAATCCCTCCTGGTCCCAAGTGAATCAGAGTAGATGATGAAGAAAAGGGAGATTTTTTTTCAGAATTATTTTCAGGACACCTAAGATATTTTCTGCCATATTTTCCCTCATTTGAGTTTACTTTCAACTGTATTTTTTGTTGTTCCAATGTGGTATTTGATATAGCTCATCATTCTGTAGAAATGCGCAATGTGCACGTAGTACACTGCACACAGAAATGTTTTTCACTTCAATCCTATCCTCTTTGATACTTGATTTTTTTAAAAAAAATACCGTTCAGAATGCTTTAATAAGCTCAGCCTGAGCATTACCATTTCCAGGACACTTTCCACGCATTGCTGAGAAGCCCCCATTTTTTACTGCTGCTATCTGCAGCTGGATATTTTACTTTAAAATGTATAAAAATTACCTAGATTGATTATCCCCAAGCATGGGTGAAGTGAGACCCTCTAATAGCCAGAGTCTTGTGGGTTTCTTCACGTGTTTATCTTAGGTTTACCTTTCATAGAAGGCAGGGTAACTTGCTGCAGGAAATTTTTTGGTATTTAAATTTATGATAACTTTATCAACCAGTACAGAACATGAGCCCTTTTTAATGTGATTTTCTTCCCGTCATCACAGCAGTAGGAGTGAAGCCTTGTTTTGAGTGAGGCGGAGGGAAAGGAAAAAACAGAACTGTAACAGTTCCTAGATTCTACAGATATTATAGCTGCTTTAGGATTTCGGTAATAATTCAAAGCAGCTATCTCTTTGTTTCTCATGTGCACACTATATTGGTTTTGAGCATCTGAGAGGCATTGGTTTGGCTTGCATTCTTTCGCAAGGGATATATTGCAGCTGATATGAATCTCATTTAGGGAGAATCCTTGTATTCCTAACAGGGGATTCAAGGTACACCTCTATTGATCCATTCTTCTGAAGTGAAATTTACTTGACACAGTAGGTTTTGTAGGTTTTGAGACTTACACATGAAACACTGGCTTTACAGGGTTCTAAGAGATGTGGGGTATACACTGTCCTGCAGTGAGATAATAGACCCTAGAAGAATACTATTTAAGTTGCCCTTAGATTTTTTGGATTCCATTTTTAGTTGTTATAATTTCTTATTAGTATCTATAGCGTCTTAGATGATTTTAGATCTTAGATGAGTTTGGCAGCCTCTTTAGAATCTGAGAGAGATCACTGTCAAGTTGCACTTTACTGGGTTTTATCCAGTTTTAGGAGGAAGGGAGGCAATGTCAAAATGTACACCTTTGGTTTTTAAGAAGGTTAAATATCAATAATTTTAAAGGCTGGTCACAGGGTTACCTAATGCTCAGTCTGTGAAACCCAAATAAAATTCTTAAATGGTATTTTCAACTCCGAATTATACATGTTCAAACTATTTACCTTCCACTCCAAAGATTTCAAGGTCATTTCTAGTACATCTTTACCTAATTAGGAGTTCCATCTACTGGTAAACATTCCAAAATTTCACTCAAGATCTCTGTTAAGATTTTCCACCATAATCCTCTAAAAATTGTACCCCATGGGCTTGCCAGGTAATGAGAAAAACAATGGGTGTACGTCTCTCTCTCTCTCTCTCTCTCTTTTTTTTTTTTTTGGCACAGTCTACTTTGTAACATTTAGTATCCTTTATAAAATAAAAATGTGTCTTATTTGGTTACCTGAGGATCACACCCACTACCACAAAGATTCTGTCACTATTACTTGGGGCATCTAGGGCAGCGTTTTAAGAATTGCTGTTGATAAGAGTGAGTTTCTTTTCATTAAACATCCTGTTTTGGATAAGGATGTTTTATGAAATGATTTCTTTCCAAATCTTACGTACAGAGTCTACAAATTTCTTCTACAGTATTGGTTTGCAATTTGAAATGATTTTAGGACATTAGTGCACTGCAAATGCTTACACTGCAGTGTTTTCCATTTGTACAAAAACAATGCTCCTAAAGCCCATAATTCTTTAAAACTATTTGTGTTTTATTATAAATGTTGGCTTTGTGTAATTACATTGAGACATACAACCTATGAAGTGAAAGTACTATAGATTTTAAGACCTCTTCTTCTCTAGTTCTCTTTTTAAACAATGTACCCCAGGATTAAAAAAAAA
The DNA here is from genome assembly GCF_048772815.1 of Callospermophilus lateralis. Taxonomy (NCBI): domain Eukaryota; kingdom Metazoa; phylum Chordata; class Mammalia; order Rodentia; family Sciuridae; genus Callospermophilus; species Callospermophilus lateralis. The sequence goes on along the minus strand of NC_135325.1, from coordinate 38,924,005 downwards.
AAAAGATCCGTGGATGACATGTACAATTACATTTATTAATGGCTGCTCTATATCATATGTCCTGCATTTTTGTCACCACCTCTGTTTTATATATAATTCATCATTCTTGTTTGCCTGCAGACTTTTGCAGTGCCTTGTAATATTTAGAATCTTTTCAGGTTTTGCTGGAAAGAAATGTAGTCTTCTAAAGTTTGAAGATGGTGAATAGTGTACTGCTGTCTCCATGCTGACTGCAGTAGCTGGATTAACATATATGTTATATATACATTGTGTATATATAACGTGAGTGTAAATTTAAAACTACAGAAAAAAGTGAGTTTGTGCAGAAATGAAGAAAACAATGTTAATCACATCGCTGTGGGTTTTTATTTACTATTTCCCATTACTTAAATGAGATTATAGTCACTTTGACTGTAAATATTGGCTAATTTTCTATCTAGGGGTTTTGCATTATTTCATAATTTTACTAAGTCATATAATAGTGCTGTTTTCATCCTTGCCTGAGGTACTTTTCCTTCCTAGAAATAATTAATTCTTGAGGTAAAGCTCAGAAATTCCCTTCTTACTTAACAAAGAGCCTACTATATAAAAAAGGCCTTCTACTCATTTCCAAAAACACACAAACCTATCCTTTTCATTTTCTTTCTTGTAGAAGAGAAAAAGGTTGTGCTTAACCATCGTGCTTGTAAAGTTTATTTGGGGGGATAGTCTGTATGTCCAGCCACCATGTTTACTTCTCAAAGTGCAAGTCTGATGAACAGTACTGTATCTCCATATGTGGCAATGTGAGTATTTCATCATGAAGTACCTGCTGCTATGTTTGTGAAGTTGGGTGTAAGATCATAAGACTATGAAACCAGTATTGGTGTAAATCTAAAGTAAATAACCCTATGTATATTTGTAGCAGTCTTGAATCTCTATTTAAGGTAATTTGCTGTAATATAACAAATATCCATTCTGTTTTTCATCCCTTCCTTGTCAGTTTTATATCAAGCATGAAATCTCATGGTTTGACAGCAAAATTATCTGTGAAAGTTTAAAAGGCACTTTTCCGCTGTGATTTTTGGATTGAGTTTAGAGTGTTATGTACAGTATGATGGATGTATCATCTTAGAACCCCAAATTTAATTCTAATCCAGTTACTTTTGTTTATCTACCTCGTTTCAGTGCTGTTTTGGGTGCACAAGTAAACACTGCCTGTGAAACTTGCATTTTTGCCTTGATTCTCAGTATTCTTTCAGATTATAAATCTGGCTTGCCTGTTTGTCCCAGCACTAACCATGAGTTTGAGATGAGAGACATCATCACTCAGCCACCAATCTGTGTTTTAGTGATGAGAGCCATGTGCCTATGTGAAATAAGCTTAGGGGATTTGGGGATAGAGAGCAGAAAACTAAATCTAAATGGTGGTGATATAGGACTTAGTTGTAGGAATTAGTTTAAAAATAAACAAATGGTTTAAAAGTACCTAAATTAGTCCAGTGCCTGTAACTTTGCATTTTTTACTAGAGATGCATTTCTCGTCTCTGTGCCTAAAGGGCTATGGGTTGAAATTGCTTTAACTACCACAGTGAAATATTTGACAAATCCTACAGCAATGACCTGTCATTTAACGTATTAGTGTACTGCCAAGTATTTGCGTGATATTTTGTTACTTTACAATGGTTGAATGCATTTGAGTTGAATTATAATTGGTGGTAAGGGTTGTATATAACTATCCAATCTCTAAAGTTTATGGAGGCATTGACTTTATTCCTTGCTGTATTTTCTGAGTGATAAAAATGATGCATTCCTTTTTCCCCAAAAAACTCAGCAAATGTTTGTAACCAGATTTTCCTTGTTTCACATGTTTACTGTGTAACACTACAGCATATTTTTAATATTAGTAAAAACTGTAATTTCAGTCATCATGCATAACTACATTCCTGAGGTATATTTACCATCAGTTTGAGATTTCAGTTACTTCATCTTCTGTTTGGTTCAGAAAAACTTGGGCCATGAGGTGGTATGCAGGCCATTTTTTAGAATAGATTATTTTTTGAATCTGTTATTTTATTGGGGATTTGTTTTCCCTCCCCATGTTTAGAAGACGAACTAGAAAAGGGGGTGTGTGTGCACAGAAAAGGCCTTTGATTTGGTGAATGTAATTTCTAGGATTCAAATTTTTTAAAATCCAGATTATAAAATGATAACACTCAAACTTGGTAAGATCCTTTAAAGTGGAAAAAATATGAAATTTTTATGGAGCCAAGTGCATTCAAGTCACCCTGGAAATAGTCTTTTTATGAGAAGGATGAACACAAACATTGGTCAGGAACATTGACAACCAACATATGAAAAGGCCTAGGGTAGTAACTAGGTTACACTAAAGTTATTTTCAAGTGAGATAGCTGGAAAAGTGTGCAAACCACCAGCTCCAATTCTAGAAGGTTTTCTTTTAATTAAAAAAAAAAAAAAAAAAAAAAAAAAACTCAAATAGAAAGGCTAAAAGTCAAGCAAGAAGGGAAGATAGAAACTCGGCTCTGAGAAAAAAAAAATGTGCCAGTGTAAAATAAACTTCTAAATGTGTACTTGTCATCCTTCTAGTTTTTTAAGTTGCATTTCTTTTTCCACTATAACTTAAGGTTTGAGGTTGAGATTTGTGGTCCAGAACATACCCTCAGCAGATATAGTGACTAATCGGAAAGTGCAGTTGTTCAAGGTCTGTCATGCTCAATCACTTAAAGCTGTAATTTGTTTGATATGAATATTAAGCATGTAGACCTAGTGCAGCATGGGAGCCACTCAGGAAGTTTATGCAATTAATAAACTTTCATGCATAATTTACTATGAAGTATGCAGAATTTCAGCCACTTCTCTACACTTAACATTTAGTTGTATTTGTGAATTCTCCTTTCTTAATTGGGGAATGTAGCATTATATAGAATATTGTTAAACTTAATTTTAATCCTTTATGACATTAACTTTTTTGGGGGTAAACCAAGTGATCTGCCTTTCAGCAGTTGTCTGACTTTGGTTCTTTGAAACTGTGATTTTTATTTCATTTGTACCCAACCATTGTTAAGTATTTTGTTTTGTTTCCTGGAAATTTTGTTTTGAAACAGAAAATAAAGGCTGTGTTAAATGAGTATGTTATTAAAATGCTGTCATAGTCACTGCTATTACCTGGTTTAAAATGATTATTTATTTATCAAATATAATTTAGCAGATTTAGGAAATTAAATCCTATGGATTATTCTGGCCTAAAACCAAACAAAACTAAGCCATGTGTTACATTTTGATTTACAGGTCCAACAGATTTCCAGTTTGACTCCTCTACACTTGCAAATGAATCATAATTGTAACCTACTGTGAAATTTTTAATACACACTATAGTCTGTAAGATAGGTCTATTACTATCTCCACTTTACAGAGAAATTTTGAGGATCAGGATGATTATAAAGAGTTTACTAGGGTCACATAGCTAGTAAATTATGAATCCTAGATCCAAACCTAGGTCTGCTTTACTCTGCAGCTCATGGGGGAAAATTCCAGGCCATATTGACTATCATATGTACTGTCTGCATAATAATCCAAATATATCTAGAAAAAATTCATCATTTTGATTAAATGTATACTTTTTACATATCATACGTGAAACAACCCAGTGCTTCTTTCATAATCTACCAGGTACACAAACTTATGAAGGAGTATTTCCTTTCATATTATGGTTCTCCTTAGAAAAATGTACATTTGGAAATTTCCCTCCCTCACTTCTCATTCATCAGTCTGCAATGACTTGTCATTTGACTGTGTCAAATCACATGCTTATTTGATAATTATATATAAGTATGTATATGCATATGTAAAGAGCCCTAAAGGAAGAGTAATAGGCCTGTCAGAAATATTCAAGTTTCAGGGTATGGTGGCACATGTCTGTAGTTCCATCTCTTTAGAAGGCTGAGGCAGGAGGCTTTCTGGAATTCTATGCCAGCCTGGGCAACACAGTGAAAACTTGTCTCAGAATAAATAATAGAGGGCGAGGGTCATGGCTCAGTGGTAATATTTGCCTAGCATGTGTAAGGCACTGGGTTCAATCTTCAGCACCACATAAAATAAATAAAGTAAAGGTATTGTGTCCATCTACAACTAAAAATAATATTTAAAAAATAAATAGAGGCTGAGTCAGGAGAATCACAAGTTTCAGGCCAGCCTCAGCAACTTAGTGAGATCGTGTCTCAAAACATAAAAAGGATTGGGGATGTACTCAGTGTTAAAGTCCCCCTGGATTCAGTCCCCAGGAAAGAAAAAAAAAAGTAAGGAGAGATATGGGGGAGAAGAAAAGAAAATAGAAAGGAAGGAGGTAGGGGGAGAGATTCTAAACTAGATGAGTTTTAAATACTTCTCAAATTGAGAGTTTTTAATAACTTCTCAATTTTTGACCAGTGACTCGGAGGCATTTTACCTTAGGTGAACCCTAATGGGAGGCAACTAGATACCTAGTGGGACAAGCTGTGGTTTTGTGACTCACAGACCCTTTGACACTCCATTTTCTTATTTGTTATATTAATTGACATGAAAAAGCAGTTAACTCTGTCCCTAATTTGCTAATTGTGCTTATTATTCAATATTGATCGTGGCTTTCACACTAAACTTGCACTTGGGAGGTCAAACTGGTTTGGAAATAGCCCACTATGTTGTCCAGGTTGGCCTTGAACTCCTTGCCTCAAGAGATTCTGCCAGTAGTTGGGACTAAAAGTACTTGTGACCATGCCTCACTCGGTCCTGATTCATTTTAGTTAATATGTATAACATTTGGAGTCCAATAGACCTAGATTTGTATTCTAACTTGTTAACTTGGGGATACTGCTTAATTTATAAGTTTCAGTTTCCTTCTCTAAAGAAGATAACTGTCTCAGTGGCATTGTATTGAGAATGAATGGATAAACATAAATGGCTTAACATCACGCCTGCTACACAGTATGCTACTGAAATTAATAGTAACAACTACTCAAGGAACCTTATATATCATTATTTTAAAAGAGGAGAAAATAGAAGCGACAGAACAATTTGATTGTATTAGTCTGTTTTGTGTTGCTATAACAAAATTATCGGCAAAGCATACTTAATAAAAGAGGTTCATTTACCTAACATTTTTGCATAGTGAAAGTCCAAGATTGATTGGGTAGCCCTATCTGTTCAGACTATGGTAAGCCCTCCCCAACCTGCCCTGCAACCCCAACTACATTCATAACATGGCAAAGAAGTTGGAAGGGAAATTATTGGGTGAAGAAGGGGCCACATATGTATGGTAGCTTCATCTTGCAAGACCAAGAATATACTCCCATGAGAAAAGCATCAATCCCTTTACAAGGGCAGTACTCCCATCTTCTAATTAGCACCTACCAGTCCCCACCATTCAGATTCTACCAACTCCCAATACTGCCACATTGGGACCAAGCTTCCAGCACATGAAACTTTGGGGGACACTCAAACTACATCCAAACTATAGCATTCAACCCCTGGTTCCCAAGATTAATGCCCCTCTCATAATGTAAAATATATTCATTCCATGTAAACAGTACCAAAGTTTAATATCATTCTGACATCAAATTCAAAGTTTCATCTAAGACAAGGGAAATCACTTGTGAGCCTGTAAAGTCAAAAACAAGATATCAGAATTGGGGTGTAGCTCGGTATAGAGCATTTGCCTAGCTAGCAAGATTGAGGTCCTGGGGTCAGTGCCCATTTCTGCAAAATATGTAAGCTACTTCCAAGACACAATGACAAGGATAGGATAAAAATTCCCATTCCAAAAAGGAGGAATGGGGAAGTAGGAAGGAGTAATGGTCCCAAAGCAAGAGTAAAACCCAGCAGGACAGACAATAAATCCTAAAACTCACATCTGGCATCCTATATACATTATGGAAGGAGGTAGGGTTACCCAAGACCTTGGGTAACCCTGCTTCCTTGGCTTTGCTAAGTTGTAGTATGCATGGCTGTGATGCAACTGGTACTGGTGGTTTTCACACAGGCATTGTGTGCTGCTGGTGACACTTTCTGGGGTCTCAAGTGGCAGTCCCACTCCCACAGCTCTAGGCATTCTAGTGGAGAATCTATAGCAGTTCAGCCCCTGCCACTGGCCTCTGCCTTGTCCACTAGATTCCCTTTGAAATCTTGGTAGAAGCCACAATGACCACATAGTGCTATTCCTGTTTCAGCATCAATGTAGATACCACTAAGGTTAGCCACTTGCTTCCTTTGGAGCAGTGGCAAAAGTTATGCCTGGGCCTGCTTAAACCATGGCTGCAGGGTCTATGGAGCACTCCACTAGAAAGCAGGGAGCAGAATGCCATGGTATCCCTGGGCAGCAAGCCTGTGGAGATCACACTGTGCCTGTTTCCCAAAAATATCCTGCCCTTTTACACATCTGGGCCTGTGATGAGAAAGGGCAGCCTCAAAGATTTCTGAGATGTCCTTGAGGCCTTTTTCCCTTGTCTTCCTGTGCTAATCTTTAGAAAGCGGTTGTTCATTCCCACCCTCATTTGTTTCCTTGAACATTTTCTCCAGGCTATAAATTTTCCATATAGTCTCATTATAAATCTCACTGAAAATGGCCAATAATAACCATGCAGCAGCCTGTATACTTTGTTGTTCAGCTAACTCTTCTTCCAAAGATTCAATTTCACCACTCTTAAATTTAGCCTTCCACAAAGTCATAGGCATAGAGACACTTTGGCTAAGGTTTTCTCTGCAAGTTTGACATGTACGTCCTTTTTTTCAAATTTAAATAGAATATTACTTATTTTCATTAGCATTCTGGTCGTAATCACTTTTCTAATCTCTAAAATGTTTTAGCTCCTTTCTTCTTGTCTTCTGAGCCCTTCCCAGAATCACCCATAATACTCTTGGCATTGTAGTCTCTTTCTAGTCAGTTCTTCCAATCTTTTCCAACCTCTGTTTGTTACCCAGCTTCAAGGCAGCTTCTATATTTTCAAGTTTTATGATAGCAACTACCCCAACTCCTTGGTATCAATTTTCTGTATTAGTCCATTTTGTGTTGCTATAACAAAAAACTAACATTGGGTAATTTATTTAACACCAGGGTACAAAATAAACCCTCAAAAATGAGGAAAGACTAATAATAGATGCACTATAATTTTCTTATGAAGCATAATTTTTCTCTCTATAATCACCTCCCTTTCTAACAAAGATAATCAGAATAAGACTGATTTGTTTTCAAAATAATTTTTAGTTTCAATAAAATGGACCTGATTATTTATATAAGTTCGGCAAGAATTATGATTATCTTTAAATTTGTGTTGCTGAAACTTTTTATAAGGAATCTCACATTAAGATTTTTAAAGGACTCTTAAGACTAAGAAGCCAAGACAAGGAGTCATCATCAAATTTCACTTGGGTGAATTCTGTCCAATGAGATTCCCCTAAATAGTCTGCAATTATTGGGCCTGACAGGAAGTGACATTATTTAGCCACCTATAAGACAACCATATGAACCATATATTCAAGGTACCAAGCCAGTTTTTCCAACTGGGGTTTGATTGGCTCTGTAATATTCACCTCAGTTCCTTAAAGCCACCTGGTCATATCTGAAAATATGACATTCTAGTCAAATCCTTCGTAATATAACCAGTGTTTCTGATTGTGTCCTGTTTTAAAGAACAATTTTTATTGAACTAATGAAAAAAGACTAAATTGCCAAAAACACCTGTAATCCCAGCAACTCAGGATGCAGGAGGATTACAAGTTTGAGAGCAACCTCAAGGACTTAGCAAGACCCTGTCTAAAAGCATAAAAAAAGAGCTGGAAAGGTGACTCAGTGGTTAAGCAACTCTGCCTTCAATCCCTGGTACCAAAAACAAAAAACGATATTACTATAAAAATAAAAATATTCACAAATAGTTTCTCAATGGATTGCAGAGGTGTTAAAGTAAATGTTCCCACTGTTGTTCGCAAAAGTGTCTACCATAAGTTGCTGTAAAACATAGAAAGCGTAAAAGGGGAAAAAAATGCTTCCTATACATCTGGGAAACAAAACACTAAAGAAAACAAAAATTCAAAAATTATCCTCATTAGTTCATTCAGTCTTATGTATTAATTCTTGTTCTGTTTGATCTTGGTTAGCAGTTTCATGGTGCTATCAGCTTCTTCATCACAGTTATGGGAATTCTTATCCAGACCAGGATATTAAAGTTATTAGAAACCTGTATTTGTCAGTCTTTTCCATTATCTCCTTGAACAAGAAACAATTTTGGATTACAGCTGATTGTAAATGCTGTAATAGAAGAAATAAAACAATAAAGGTGCCAGGTATGGTAGTGCACACTTACTGTCCGAGCAAATCAGGAGGCTGAGTCTGGAGGACCCCAAGTTTCAGGCCAGTCTCAGCAACTAAGCAAGGCCCTAACAAACTTAGCAAGACCCTGTCTCAAAATAAAAAATAAAAAGGGCTAGGGATGGGGCTGGGGATGTGGCTCAAGCGGTAGCGCACTCACCTGGCATGCATGCGGCCTGGGTTTGATCCCCAGCACCACAAAGACGTTGTGTCTGCCGAAAACTAAAATATATATATATATATATATTAAAATTCTCTCTCTCTCTCTCTCTTTAAAAAAAAAAAAGGGCGAGGGATGTAACTCAGTAGTGAAGCACCCCTGGTTTTAATCCTTGGTACAAAAATAAAACTAAAAAGGGCCAGGGATGTAGCACCACTGGGTTTAATCCTTGTTATATTAAAACAACAACAACAATAAATGTCTGTGAATGTCCATAGTAATGAATCTTATGATAGTTCATTATAACGAGCAATTAACAAGGATGTTTGGTTATTTCTGAGACATGCAACACTTTAACATAATGACCAAAATTATGACTGATAACATGAAATTTGTAAGAATATCATATAATTTTAAGGATAGTCCTATCAATAGCATACCCATAAATATAAATGAAAAAGACTGAGTATCTTACTATTTAACAGTGTTTCCTATATAATTTGTAATATTGAATAAGCCTAATTAGTTTAAACCCTCTCTCTTTTTCACTCATATATACACACACATACATACACACAAGATGATAGACATACTCTTTGGACATTCAGGGATTCAACTGGAAAACCCTAAAATTGATTTCAGGTTAAAAAATGAATTTATAATTTGATTTTGATAAGTTTTTTTAAAAAAATACTTCAGAAGGCTTAAAACAAATATAATCTTGGTTATCTGTTAAATAAAAACAACAAAGGCTGGGGATATAATTCAGTTGGTAGAATGCTTGCCTTGGAGGCAACAAGGCCCTGGGTTCTAATCCCTAGCACCACAAAAAAATTTTTTAAAAAGATTTTATTTTAGCTGGGCACAGTGGTGCCAGCCTCAACAACTTAGTAAGACCTTGTCTCAATATAAAAACAAAATATTAAAGAAGACTGAGGATGTAGCTCCATGGTAAAGTACTCCTGGGTTCAAATTCCCAGTACAAAAAAAAGTTTTTTTTTCTATTCTCACCCCGTTTTGAATTTTACAAAAATAAAACATTTAAAGGTAAATACAAAATATTATTTAGTTGTGAGCAAACCTCAACTCTTTCAATATTGAGAATACTTGCTTTTTTAAGCAATCAAAGGCTTAAAAGACAAAATCTAACTTCAGAAATTACAGAACACAAAATCTTTGTTTCATAAACTAGTCATTTAAAAGGAAAGAAAAATAACTGCATACTCTCAGACCAAGAAAATTTTTTCATTTTAACAGAGGTGACTAGATTCTACCTTTGCATCAGCGTACTTTAATATTAAACTAATTTGAAGATATTCTAATAAAATCTTACAAATTTATCCCATCTCAGCCAGATTTGATCTCACAAGATATTTCTACAGAACTTTTATAAGCTTTTGGAAATACCCATTAGCTGGGTGCAGTTTAACACACAACTGTAATCCCAGCAACTCTGGAGAAAGGCAGATAGGTCACAAGTTTGAGGCCAAAATGGAAAACTTACCAAGATGCTGTCTCAAAATATAAAATAAAAAGGCTGGTGATGTAGCTTACTGGTAGATCATGCCTGGGTTCATCCCCAGTACTGCAAAAATTAATTAAATGAAATACCCATTAACTTTTTTGTTGTTGTCAACAAAAATAAGCCGAAATAAGCCAATCCTAAAAAAAAAAAAAAAAAAAAAAAAAAAAAAAAGTTGAACATTTTCGCTGATATGTGGTAGTAAACCTCAATAAAGGCCAGTGGGGGAAGAAAAGTTTAGTACATTAGACAAAAGGGAATGAATGGAAGGGAAGGGAGAGAGGAATAGGAAAGACAATAGAATACATCTAACGATTTTCCTATGTATACATATGAAAATACCTAAGTGAACCCCACCAGCATGCCCACAAAAGAATGGGATCCTAATTAGAACAAGAGATATCCCATGCTTATATAACATTATCAAAATTGATTCTACTATTGTGTATAACTAAGAATAAAATTAAATTTTAAAAAAAAACTTCATATCTTTCCTTATGAAACCCATATTATTTTCCTTACATAGAGTTGCTTTCTTTAAAATTTCTTGTAGTTACAAATATTAATTATAAGTTTAACCCTAAGTAACCTTAATTTCTCATGAAAACTGGCAAATATTGTGAACTACTTTATGTCATTCACTATAACATAATTCCTAGAAATGATTTTTCATTTTTATTAACAGACCTAAGTATATGTAGCTCCTCGCTTTGTAATGTTTTGAACATTACATATAAAAGAACAAGATGTCAAACTATATGAAGTTAAACTTAATACTTGATGCAGTGGCACATGCCAGTAATCCCAGCCACTTAGGAGGTTGAGACAGGAGGATTGCAAGTTTGAGGCCAGCCTTAGCAATTTAACAAGACCTTGTCTCAAAATAAAAAATAAAAAGCTCTGGGGATGTAGCTCAATGGTGAAGTGCCCCTACATTAAAGCTCTAATACCAAAATTTTAAAAAAGTTAAATTTATGCTTAGTAATTATCTCAACATTTATGAGTCATTAAACAAAATTAATATTTTACTTTACTTTTATTGTTGTCAAGTCAGGCACACATTGAAAATGTCACAGAAATAAAGAAACTAAAAGTTAAACATCATTCTTCCTCGTCACTTTTCCCTTTTTCTTTTTTCTAATAGTATTCTCTCTCTTAAGTTTTTCTTATTTCCAAATGATAACTATCATGTTCGAAAAAAGATATACATACATCTCAAATGCACAGAGAAATAATAAAAGTTTTTCCAAGAAAGGTTTAGGATATGGCAAGTGAGACACAGAGGATTCAAAATGAATGTCCAGGCAATATAAATTTAGAGGAATTCACCATAGGATTCACAAAGAAGTATGCAGATGGTCCTAGGATAAGATTCAGAAACACAACTATAATTTGGCCATGGAAAACTGCATCCTTTGTTTCCTCAGTAATTTTTCATCCTCTGACCACTACAGAGAAAATAGGGGCTTGAAGGACAAGATATAAAAGATTCAAGGGAACGGGACAGAAGATCACAGATGGCAAAAACAGGGAAGAAGGAAAAGTAAATGGAAAGAACAGGTCTGCAAGGAGCCAGTTTGGGGAGATCTTAAGTTTGCAAAAAAGCCAATGAAGTTTCACATTATCCTCAGCAAAAGTCAAGCCAACAAGAAAGGAAGCATACTGAGGGATAGAACATATTGTAAATGGGTTCAAGAAGACAGGTTTTAATTGACTAAATTTTAATTGACTATTAACTTCCTAAAGTTCCCATGGGAGATGCAGGACCCAATAGAACAGGAAAACCTTATTAAAAAAAAAAGTATATCGTGAATATCGGCTTCCAAATTAAGCTGAATTTTAAACATATGGCTCTTAAAAACAAACTACTTCATCCAGGAAACAGCAAATATTCCTGGCTTCTATTACTATTATTATTATTTTCTTTTAAATAAAAGGTACCTAACAAATGACTCAGAATTAAAACCAGTAAGTTTTATACCACACATGGCATATCCCTTCTTGAGATCCAGCAGCGTATCAAAGAAGAAAGACTTGGATAACTCCTGGAGAGCTGGGAATATTCAGCACACTAGCTGCAAACAGGATGCGACCCTCTTTTTTTTTTCCTAACCATATTCTTAGGGACTCTAACCTTTTGATTGATAATCTTATACATACAAGTTCAATAATCTGCATGTTCCTGACAAGTGGAAAGCTACTATCCTAAATTGTCACGGCAAAAAATGAGTCAAAAAGGAAAACAATAAGCTGTCTACAGGAGGTAAAGAATAACAAATGGATACCCTAAGACCAAAAGTCACAATTAAAACTTATTTTTACAGGTCTGGGAATGTAGCTCAGTGGTAGAGCATTTGTTCTGTATGAGCAAGGCTCTGGATTTGAGCCCCAGAACTGCAAAAAATAAAAACAAAATGCCCCAAACAAAAACAAAAAACAAAAATGTAACAATAATGTTAGTCAATTTATTTCAAAGCGACTCAAACTAGTAATACCATGGGCACAAGTAGTGTTCTCAATGTAGGCAAATGAGATTGAATCCCCTTAAGCCCAAAATTTTACTCATAAAGAGACAGAGGAAGGAAGCAAATTTCTTTTTTCCCACAGGTAGTTACAGCTAGTGTTTTGTGAAAATAGCTTCTCATGCCTCCCACTGAAACATGAGACCACTCCCCCACCCCCACATTCACAGACCCTTGTGACACAGGGTAGGGGATACTAACATGAGTGATTCCTACTATGAATTCAAGCACTGAAGGTTGGCATAACAAAAGCCATAGCTATTAAAACCCCTTAGAGCTGGCATGAATAGGTTCCCAGCCTATTCAACAAGTTACCTGATGCATACTGACAATTGTGTCCCCTGCTGGTAGAGACTAGAGAAAGGGTTCTCAGTGGTCAGAAAGCCAACTTTGAACACAAAACATAGGAGAACCTTGCCGCAGTCTGGCTGGGCACAATTCAGGAGCCACTTGTCAAAAGAAACTAACTTTATTTTTAGAACCACACATGCCAAACAAAACAGCTCCTCAGGAAAAACCCTCAGAGCCCAACTGCCACCACCAGCTTCCCACAAGCCACACACCCCAACCCAGCCACTTCCTCCCAAAATCCTCCTGCTCTTGAGGCCGATTGGCTGGGTCGCATGGGCGGAGCCAAAAAAGTCCCCCAATGAGCAGCTCCGTGGTCTGAAAGGGCAAGGAAACAGCCCAATGAGCATCACCGCAGAGGAGCCAATCAGCTAGATGTTGCTAGATGTTGCTGGGGCCGCTGTGAGCCAATCATCAGCTGGTAGTCTGAAAGGGCAGGGAAACAACTCAATGAGCATCTCCACAGAGGAGCCAATCAGCTAGGTGTTGCTGGGGCCGCTGTGAGCCAATCATCAGCTGGCAGTCTGAAAGTTTGCGGGAGCCCCTTCGATTGTGGCTCTCAACATCTCCCCCTCTCTGTTTAAACAACAAGCATGTGGCTTACAGACCGTGCCTGCCTTAGGTTGTCCAATAGTAATTGGATCTTTCCTGTCACTGACTACCGGTCCAGTATACAGCCACACCTGTTTGGAGGTCTTTGTACCAGCGGGGGGGGGGGGGGGTGAGGTTCTTTGCTTCACCTCTGTTGGCCCCCAAATTTTAGCTGAACGACCATGACAAGCAGAAGGGAGGAAGATACACCAAGCCAATTGACGGCTCCTTTTGGAAAAATTGTACCACCAATGACACCATCAGCATAAATACCCCAACACTACCACAAGTTGCTGCACTAACAGATAGTTCACAATGCATATAGGTGAGTTCACAATGCATACAAGTGATACATAGTCCAGGTAAGTTCTGTAAGCAGTTCAGTGATGGCTATTGCAGAAGCTGTAGATTGGTTTTATCTTTGTCTTCATGCACTGGGATGAAGACAGAAATTCTGGCAATAATGGCTAAAGAAAAAATTATGTAACATTCCAGAAGGCACTAAAAGAAAACAATTTTCTTAACAATTTACATTGTCTTCACCGGCACTGGGATGAAGATAGGAATTCTGGCAATAATGGGTAAAGAAAAAATTATGTAACATTCCAGAAGGCATTAAAAGAAAACAATTTTCTTAATAATTTAAATTGTCTTTAAGAGAATTATTAAATATAATGAAAAGGAAAGGTGAAAGTAAACAAACAGATCTGTTAACCTCCTTTTTTGTACACATTTTAAAACAATCCTCAACAGCTGTTTACCCAATTTAAATTAAACCATTTAAATCATGTGAATAAAAAAAATTATTTGGATCCATTTGTTCATAAGTGCTCATCATATATGATATATGGACATACGTACATTCAAACATATAACACAAAACATAAGTGTGCACACATAATACATATGACACATAACATAATAGTAAAGGCCTTATAAATTTTTACAGGTGAAATCTCGATTGCAATGTTTAAAAACTCTGTAGTCAAAAAATAGAACTGATCAGCAAAACATTAACCTAGGTCTGTATGAGCTCAAAAAACAAAATAGAACTTCATGATATGAGAAAGGGCAATAATAAAATAGATATTGAAAAAAGCATTCTGGTTCTGTCGCAGATGTAAGAATAACCAAACTGGAATTCTGGATATCACATCTTCTTTTTGGTCTGTAGAAATCGCTTTAGTTAATCTGTCTGGAATCCAAATCAGCTGCTGTTCTCCCTGTGGAAACACACAAACAGACCCCCGACTCCAGACAATTACTGGGTCAGGACCTTTCCATTGTCCTGTTAGAATATCCTTCCAAAGTACCTTGGGCTTATGTACATTTTTTGGACACATATGCCTTTCCGCAGCACTAAGCCCTGATGAATCCAAATTTAAAAAGTTTAGAGTAAAAAGGGTTATTTTAAGTTTATCTTTGGGGAATATATACCCCTTCCCAAGTCCTTCTTTTTGCTTTAATAAGTACATTTTAATAGTTTGATGAGCTCTTTCAACTATGCCTTGTCCCTGTGGATTGTATGGGATTCCTGATATATGAGTAATGCCAAATGATGAGCAAAAGTTTTTAAAAGAGGTAGAAGTATAACCAGGGGCATTATCTCTTTTTAACTGTTTTGGAACGCCCACAGTGGCAAAATTTTGTAAGCAATGAGCTATAACATCTTTACTTTTCTCTCCGGCATGAAGGGAGCCCATCAGAAATCCAGAAGAAGTATCAACTGTAACATGTAAATATTTTAATTTTCCAAATTCTGGAAAGTGTGTGACGTCCATCTGCCAAATATGCTTAGGTATCAATCCTCTAGGATTGATTCCAAGATTAACTTGTGGTAAAAAGGTCACACAATTTTGACATTGTTTTATTATTTGTCTAGCTTGTTCCTTAGTTATTTTAAAATGCTTTTGTAAAGTATTAGCATTGACATGGAACTTTTTATGAAAATTTATAGCTTCTTCTAGTGTACAGAAAATATGTATGTCATGTGTAGTTTTATCTGCTAAATCATTGCCCAAACTAAGGGCTCCAGGCAATCCTGTATGTGCCCTGATATGTCCTATAAAGAAGGGATCTTTTCTGTCCCAGATTAGACTTTGTATAGTGGAAAGCAAAAAGAAAACAGTAGAGGAAGGGGAAATCCTACCAGCATCTTCAAGGGATACTATAGCATTAACTATATACTGACTATCGGAAAATAAATTAAATACAGAATTTTTAAACATCACAAAAGCGTGTAATACTGCCTTAAGCTCTACCTTTTGAGCTGATTGTTTGGGTACTAAAAATGTAAAAGTTTGATCAGGTGTAACTATTGCTGCTGTACCATTATTTGATCCATCAGTGAATATATTTGGAGCATTCCTGATAGGTGTTTTTCTTGTCATTTTTGGAAAAATTACAGGATGCGATGACCAAAAAGACAATAAAGGATTAGATGGTAAGTGGTTATCAAAGGAAACATTAGATTTGCACATGATTATTGCCCAAGTATTTAACTCATTAGCTAACTCATCAATTTGATTCATAGTATATGGAGTAATAATTTTATTGGGAGAAATTCCAAACACTCCCTTTGCTGCTTTTATTCCTTTGAGTCTTAATTGTCCTACAGCCTCAGGATACCTAGTAAGAATAGTGTTAGGAGAATAAGATAAATGTATCCATAATAATGGACCTTCTTGCCAAAATACTCCTGTAGGAATATTTTTTGTTGGTAGTACAATAAATAATAAAGGCACACTTATATCAATTCTATCGAAATGCATATTTTCCATATATGTTTCAATGATTTTTAATGCCTTTCTTGCTTCAGGCGTTAACATTCGGGGTGAATTTGGATCTGATGGACCTTTTAGGATATCAAATAAAGGTCCCAACTCTCCTGTTGGTATACCTAGATAAGGCCTTATCCAATTTATGTCTCCTAATAACTTTAGAAAGTCATTAAGTGATTTGAGTTGATCTACTCGTATTTGAATTTTTGGTGGACGGACCATGGTTGAGGATAATAGAACTCCTAAATAATTAATTGGAAAATTTAATTGTACTTTATCTACTGCTATCTCTAGATTATAATTTTTTCATAAGTTTGTAAGTGTGGCATAACATTCTAGCAATGTGTTTTTAGCTTTGTGTGCTAATAGTACATCATCCATATAGTGAAATATTTGTAGTTCAGGATTTTGATTTCTAAGTGACTGGATTGTTTTGTTAACATAAATTTGACACATAGTTGGGCTGTTAGCCATCCCTTGAGGGAGTACTTTCCATTCATATCTCTGATCAGGACCTTCATGATTCAGTGCAGGGATAGTAAATGCAAAACGTGGACTATACTCAGGATGAATTGGAATTGAAAAAAAACAATCTTTAATATCTATAACTAAAACATACCAGGTTTTTGGCAAAGCAGACAATTGAGGAATCCCCGATTGAGCAGGTCCCATAATAACCATCTCATTATTAATGGCTCTTAAATCTTGCAATAATCTCCATTTACCAGATTTCTTTTTGATGACAAAAATGGGAGTATTATGGGGAGATACAGAAGGTTGTATATGTCCTTCCGCTAATTGTTGTTTGACCAGATCATGGGCTGCTTGTATCTTTTCTTTAGTCAGGGGCCACTGAGGAACCCATACTGGTCTTTCTGATTTCCAAGTAATTTTGATTGTCTCAGTGGCCCTTTCTGAAAATCCAACCCATGTCTGTCTGTTCCTTGATCTATTTGTATTGGTGCTGCTATACCTTGTTCTTGTTTTCCTAATCTTTTTCCTTTCCTAAAACCTTGTCTAGTCATAATAGTGGGTGCATTTTGGTTGATGTTATTTGTTAATGTCAAACCTAATTGATCTAGGACATCTCGGCCCCATAAATTTATAGGAAGATGATCCAATACATATGGCTGTATAGTTCCTTCACATCCTTCAGGATCCTTCCAATCTAATACCATTGCACTTCTATGGGGATTAGTCGCCACTCCTAGGCCTCGAAGCGTTTGAGTGGCTTGTTGTAATGGCCAATATTTTGGCCATTCTTGGCGAGAGATGATGCTAAGGTCTACACCTGTATCCAGTAGCCCATTAAATTTATGTCCTTGAATATTTAGTTTTAGCATGGGGCGAGAATCTAAATTTAAAGACAGCATAGCCCAATCTACACCTGTGGAGCCTAATCCCTTGGAACCTCTTTCTACAGCACGACTGGAAAATTTATCATGTAGGCTTGGTATTATTAGTAACTGTGCTATTCTATCTCCTGGTGAAATTACTGATATACCATTTGGAGAACTGGCTATAATTTTTATTTCACCTTCATAATCAGGATCAATTACCCCAGGACTTATCATAAGTCCTTTTAGAGTAGAAGAGCTCTGTCCCAATAATAAGCCTACTGTTCCTTTGGGAAGAGGTCCTTTCACCCCTGTGGGAATGATTTGAACTCCCATCTCTGGAGTTAGTACTGCTCTGGCGGAGGCGCAGATGTCCAACCCTGCGCTCCCTCTGGTTTGTCTGATGAGGGATCTGATGGACAATGTGTCCTGGGCACTACCCTGATGGGGTTGCTGGGTTCCTCCAGTGCTCCGTATATTTGTGGTTTTGGGCCCCGGAGCATTGGGCCCCCCTGTCCATTTTTTGGTAATGGAGCCCAATGCCTTTCTCCATGATATCGTGGATAAACACTTGGTCCTTGTTCATTTTTTGATAATGGAGTACCCTCTATGGTGGTTTGAGAACGGCATTCATTAGCCCAATGTCTCCCTCTACGGCATCGTGGGCAAATACCCAGTATTCTACTCCTTTGATACCTAGTTTTGTTAAACCCTCCTCCTATGGGGCAATTCCTTTTAAAATGTCCTGTTTGTTCACAATTGTAGCATGTTCTTGGCCTGGAAACTAAAGCCTGTTTTACTGCAGCTGCCACAATTTGCCCTTGTTCATTAATGTCTCTGGCATCTAAAGCCTGTTTTACTGCAGCTGCCATGACTTGCTCTTGTTCATTAATGTCTCTACATAATTTAATATATGTGTTTAAATCTTCATGTTTCCATGGTCTAATGATATCTCTGCACCAACGATTCGCTTGGTCATAAGCCAGTTGTTTTATTAATGGCATTGCTTGTTCTGTATTCCCAAAAACTCTGGTAGCTGTTTGAATAAGCCTATCTACAAATTCAGCGTAAGATTCATTAGCTCCTTGTATTATCTTAGATAATTGACCTTGTAAACCTCCATGTCCTTGTAAAGTCTTCCATGCCTTAACTGCATCTACAGCAATTTGTAAATATACACCAGGATCATATGCAATTTGTTGCTGCTGATCCTCATAAGGTCCCTTTCCTAACAACATATCTAGATTTCTCTGAGGATAACCAGCTGCTGCATTTCGCCTAGCCGTCTCCTTGCAAAATTCCTCATTGGCAACCTTCCATAACAGGTATTGTCCTCCATTTAGCACAGCTTTACACATATTAGCCCAATCTGCTGGCGTCATGTTCAAGTTGGTAAAGGATTCGACCAAGCTTACAGTGAAGGGTGCTTGAGGACCATAGGTTGTTACAGCCTCTTTTAGCTGCTTCACTGTTTTGAAATTTAAAGCATGGTAAATTCGCTGCCCTCCTACCTCAAATACAGGGCATGTTAATACTTGAGATCCTGTCTCAGGATCCGAACTATCAACTGCAGGGATTAGGGGCCTCTCAGCATATGGAGGTGGCCTTGTCAGTTGGACACTTACGTCCTCTGGTGATAGAAAGGTGTTAGTAGCAGTCTCCTGTAGAGGTGGTGCTGTTGGTTGGACACTTAAGCCCTCTGGTGATAGAAAGGTTTTAATAGCAGTCTCCTTTTGTAACTTTCCCCCTGATGGCTTTTTCTGCTCTAAACTTTCTTTCTCTGTCTGATTAGCTCGAAAGACCTTCTCTTTTACTTGAATCTTTTCCTCTTTCTGACTAACTTGAGAGACCTTCTCTTTTACTTGAATCAATATGTCTTCTCCTTCCTCTACCTTTGTCTGAATTGAAGGCTTTGGACTAAGCAAACCAGATACCAACGCCCACAATGTCAATGTGCCAACTGGCAGAGTTCCTGGGCTGTTCTTTTCTATTCTTTTTAAATCTTCACCATGATGGTTCCATTGTGATATATTTAACAACTCCTCCTTAAAAAGACATGGGCTACATTTTTGTATTGTATCAACGTATGCCCTGACTGTTCTTGATTTTACTGAGATGCCTCCTTCCTCTAACAATTTACTTAACACTCTTTCAGTTTTTTTTTTACTAATTTCTGATTCTGTATTTCTACTATAATACAACGCAACAAGATGACGCCAAACAAAACCGAGACAGAATGAAATAAAAATGGAACAACAAAAATTCATTATAGCCTTTCTATCCTCCTGACATGTGCATCCGTCCTTTCTCCCTATCTGTTCCTCAGACGTAAATAGTTTTTCCTCAGATGTGAGCGGTTTTTCTTCCGTCTCACTCATCTCCAGGGACAGGCAACTTAAACTGATAACGCCAAGGTCGCAGGTTCGTTCCCCGTACGGGCCACCAAATGCCGCAGTCTGGCTGGGCACAATTCAGGAGCCACTTGTCAAAAGAAACTAACTTTATTTTTAGAACCACACACGCCAAACAAAACAGCTCCTCAGGAAAAAACCCTCAGAGCCCACCTGCCACCACCAGCTTCCCACAAGCCACACACCCCAACCCAGCCACTTCCTCCCACAATCTTCCTGCTCTTGAGGCCGATTGGCTGGGTCGCATGGGCGGAGCCAAAAAAGTCCCCCAATGAGCAGCTCCGTGGTCTGAAAGGGCAGGGAAACAGCCCAATGAGCATCACCGCAGAGGAGCCAATCAGCTAGATGTTGCTAGATGTTGCTGGGGCCACTGTGAGCCAATCATCAGCTGGTAGTCTGAAAGGGCAGGGAAACAGTTCAATGAGCATCTCCACAGAGGAGCCGATCAGCTAGGTGTTCCTGGGGCCGCTGTGAGCCAATC
The DNA here is from genome assembly GCF_048772815.1 of Callospermophilus lateralis. Lineage (NCBI taxonomy): Eukaryota > Metazoa > Chordata > Mammalia > Rodentia > Sciuridae > Callospermophilus > Callospermophilus lateralis. The sequence goes on along the minus strand of NC_135325.1, from coordinate 38,903,518 downwards.
ATCAGCTGGCAGTCTGAAAGTTTGCTGGAGCCCCTTCGGCTGTGGCTCTCAACAGAACCTCATCCAGATTTTTGACTCAGGGATCCACAGCAAAGTTTGTATAAACAATCCGGGGATAACCGGGAACACACCCATCTCTGACTCTGGCTTGAATAAAAAGATTAAAGGATTTATGCCTGTGTTCTATCTAACCTTATGATTCTCCTCTTTATGACAAACTATACAAAAGACAGACAAAGGAAAACAAAGACCACCTCTGGGAGGGCAGAAATCAGAAAATGAGCATTCATACCAAAAAGATCACCAAAGTCCTTATACACAAGAAATGATACCTATAAATGATTTCTCCTGCTAATATAAATTTGGAAAGAAAGTGATTAAGAAAAAAATTTCCTTCTATTTCTTTTTTTATTTTGGTACTGGGGATTTAACCCAGGCACACTTTAGTACTGAGCTACATCCCCTTTTTATTTTACACAGGTTCTTGCTAGGACCTTTCTAAACTGCTGAGACTGGCCTTGAATTTGCAACTGTCCTGCCTCAGCCTCCAGAGTCACTGGGATTAGAGGCATGTGCCTCCATTTCTGGCCCTTCAATTATTAACCAAACACCACAGGAGATTGGTTTTAAAAAATCTCAATTTTTCTTTGCTAGTTCCTTATCAGTTTTCCCAGGATCTCATCTGCAGGCTCTAGAGAAAGTCATATCTCAGCTGCCAGAAACTCTAAAAGAAAAGTATGATACCTTTCCTAACCTATCATAAGTGTCACATGTGCCACAGTGGCAGAGCACTTGCTTAGCATGCAGGAGGCCCTGGGTTTGATCTCCAACACTGCATAAAGCAAGCAACCAACCAACCAACCACAGAAAAAAAGCAGGTTAACAAGTTAATCAAAATTTTAAGTGACATAAAAGCCTTCAAAAACAAAGACCCAAATTTCATGCTTAAGTTTAATGAAAAAATGGACAGCCATGTAAAACTGAGGAGGGGGAGACCCAGCAAGTCCCCTCCAGATTATTCTTGAACTCTCCGTGTAGCATTCCTTTGCAGAGTATAGGGCAAGACCCCTTTGGAATGAATATCTCCAAAAAGAGGAGAAGGGAGGGAGTGACCTTTCTTTTTTTCTTTCTTTCTTTTTTTTTTTTGGTACCAGGGATTGAACTCAGGGGCACTTAACCAATGAACCACATCCCCAGCCCTATTTTGTATTTAATTTAGAGACAGGGTCTCACTGAGGTGCTTAGCACCTAACTTTAGCTGAGGCTGGCTTTGAACTCACAATCCTCCTACCTCAGCCTCCTTTGCCACTGGGATTATAGGCATGTGCCACCACACCTGGCAACCTTTCTATCTGTTTTGGCTTCCTTTGGAAGAGAAGGGTTCTAATTTCTATGATCCACCTTTGGAAAGAGGAATTCTGATTTCTATGACTGGGGGTGAGGGAAGAGTGGGAAGAAGAAGAGCAGAACAAGATCTGAAGTCAACTTTACTTCTGAGGATGCTTTTAAGGCCTGTCAATAGCCTTTAGTTCAAGGTAGTCAGCATGCCAAAGTGCTGTATTTTGGGGCATCATTTTTCTGAGCCCCAACGCCTCAATGGTGTTAGATGATGTAATAAAGTGGGCTTCAGATGTGAAAGTGACTAAGTTGGGAGACAATACCAACATAGAACTCATTTAAAAATGTGTCATCATGGTGGGGCACAGCGGCACCTGCCTGTAATCCTAACAACTCAGGTGGTTGAAGCAGAAGGACTGAAAGTTCCAGTCTAGCCTGAGCAATTTTATAAGGCTCTGTCTCTAAATTAAAATAAGAATATCTGGGTAAAGCAACCCTGTATTTAATCCCCAATACCACTAAAAATTCCTCCCCACATGATACTTATATGTGATTGGGCCAAGAACCACTTCATTATTTCTTTTACTAATCTAATAAACTCCCTGCTATAAACCAGTTGCTGATTCAAGAAACACAAGCAAAGCTGAGCATGGTGGTGCACACTTGTCATCCCAGCGATTACGGAGGCTGAGGAAACAGGATCAAAAGTTCAAGGCCAGCCTTAGCAACTTAGTGAGACCCTGTTATAAAATAAAAATAACTATCGAGATGTAGATCAGTGGTAAAGTGCACGTGGGTTCAGTTCCTAATACCATAAAAAAAGAGTCTGATGTTAACTCTCCATACCACCCCTTATCCTTCATAAGACTTAACATTTGTTAAGTGTTTATTGTGTCAGTTATTATGCTAAGTGTTCTACAATGTCATTTAATTTTCACAAGCTTCTGCCATTACTAAATTTGCCTTCTAAGTCTCTTGACTGTCTTAAAACCAACTTTCTTTATTCCTGGCATGTACTGGGTATGAAATAAGCCCATTAAATAAATTAGTGAGTCCCTATTTCATAGATAAATTAAGAGTTCAAGAGGTTAAATAACTTGTTAAAGTCATACAGCTAATGAGGTGTTGAACTGGTATTGGAACCAAGATAGTGGTTCCAAAGCACATAATTTGAACAACTACTCTGTGACATTTATTATTCTCTTCTACTTTCAGGGCTTTGTCCTCTGTCATCCCTATCCTCTCCATGGCCTACAATCTCCTGGACAACATGTTAGGACTGTTGTGTTTAAGTAAAGACACCCAATTTAAACATGTGTAAGCAAGACAGGTAAAATAGAAAGACGGGAGCGTCTCACAAAACCCAGGGATAATAAAGCTGGGCCTTGGGAACAAATGAACCAGGTGCTTGATTGCAGCCAGGAGTTTTCATCTTTCTTCTTCTAATACCCAATTCTCTGGGAAGGTTCACACAGGATGGCTCGTATGAAACCATAAGGATTAGAGCAGGTGGTAGAAAAGGGGTGCCACAGAGACAGTCCTCCTGTTGTCTGCCCCATAAATATGTGTGCCAGTTTCTTATACAATAAAAAAAAAAAGCCCACACCTAACAATCCACAGACGCTTGTGAATCTTACAGAACTATAGCATTCAGAAATAATGGCATGGCATGGACACACCTCTTCCACCTCTAAATGTGGCTTCATTTATCTTGTAACCTCTGATGAACTTAACTGCTACCAATAGATTGTAACATGCAATAGTAGAGAAATAATTAAATAACCACAATCAAAATTCCCTTTTAGGAAAGGAGAAGTGACACTATTAGTCAGTCACCAGGTCTAAGGATAAACTCTTTTCACCTGGACAGGAATATTGGAAATGAATTACAGGCAAAGAAAAACTATTACGAGTCAATAAATTGATGCACTTCCTTGCTTAACCTGTTTCTACTTAGGCTTACGGTGTGCTCTAGAAAAGTAATGCTTATCATGCTGGGGTTGTGGCTCAGAGGTAGAGCACTTGCCTCGCACGTGCGGGGCACTGGATTCGATCCTCAGCACCACATAAAAATAAGTAAATAAAATAAAGGTATTATGTACAACTACAACTAAAAAATAAATATTAAAAAAAAAAGAAAAATAATGATTCTCAAACTTGAGAATGTTAGAATTACCCAGAGGGCTAGTGAGACCAGCAAAAACTGTAGGTATACTCCTTTCAGACACCTATGATAAGAAACTTGACCAAGGTAACAGGACTTCTAGTAGCCTAAGGTCAAATCTTTGAGGAGACCCAGGCCACTCCCGGATTCCTGTCAGGAAAATCACAGGGCTAGAAAAAGAATTTACAGCTTGTTCTAGCACACACCTGAGGGGCCATCAGCCTCACTTGATTATTTATTTAAAAGGCTTACAGTTGTGAATCCTTCCTCTGTACCTTTGGTTTATGTATGTCTCTCCTAAACCCAGGAGTGATATCTAAGGATCTGAAAGCAATTCCTTAGAAATGTAATTATCAGGAAGGATAGGGCCTCTGTCTCTGTTTCTGGGAGGAATAGAAATCTAACTTCAGTAATTGCCAGCCACCGTACACAGCTGGCCCAATCACATTTACACTGACCAGTACTCACTAATTTTTCACTTCCCTGACACTACTGAGACCCCACTTAATCCTATCCCCTATTCCCTCATTCTCTCTTTAAAATGCTCAGTCATAGCCCGGTGTGATGGTGCATGCCTGTAATCCCAGAGTCAACAGGCTAAGTGGCAAGAGGATTGCAAGTTCAAGGCCAGCCTCTGCAACTTAAATGCTCAGCAATTGAGACACTTTTTTTGTTGCTGTTTTAAAGGACTGGGGATATAGTTCAGCAGTATAGAGCCTCTGGTTCAATCTGTAGTGCTGAAAAATAAATACATAAAGTAAAACACCCAGTCATCTATGTGCAAATCAGAGCAAAGTTCAGACCTTTCCCCTACTGTCAGTAGTTACTGAATAAAATCTGTTCTCACTGCTTTGCTTTAACTAATGTCGGGATATTTTTTATGTTTGTCACCACTGAAACCCCACACCCAGTCTTTCTGATCCTGGAGGTCTGGAGTGAGGCCCAAGAATGTTAAATTTGTAACAATTCACAGGTATTGCTGGTGTGCTATAGTACAGGGACATACAGGGTTTGTTGTTGTTGTTTGTTTGTTGGCAGTGCTGTTTCACTGTCATATAACACGGAAAGCCAAGCTCCCTTCCCAGCAACACATGAAAGAGACCTTCTATCTCTGTCCACATTTTAGGGCCTGCAACGTGCCACATCCCACCAGTTCTTGAATTAGTTAACATTTTCTTCATGATAAGCAGTTTCTTTCTTTCTCTCTCTTTTTTTGTAACAGGAATTGAACCCAGGGGCTTTTGACTACTGAGTCACATCCCCAGCCCTATTTTGTGTTTTATTTAGAGAATAATAAACAGTTATTAAACCAACTCTATCTTAAACAAAAATAGTAATAGTAAGGATATGGGGTTGTCTAAGAAAACCCAAGGAATGCCTTAAGAATGATATGGAACCTGGACTACCATGAAGATTTCTAATCTCTCATCTCTGCCCATTTTCATCTTATGACTTTTATTTTTAAAATTTTGGGGGGGTACTGGGAATTGAATCTCGGAGTGCTTTACTACTTAGCTACATCCCCAGTCCTTTCCAGCTTTTGAGACATGATCATGTTAAATTGCTAAGGGTCTAAGTTGCCTCAGCCTCCTAAATTGCTGGCACTTACAGGTGTGCTCGAAGGGTGCAGGCTATTTTTCAAATATTTTTATTGGTGAACCATAATTATACATAATAGGAGTCTTCATCGTCATATATTGGTACCTCCACATAGCATAGTTTGGTCTATTTTATCCCTCATACCTACTCTTTTCCTCCTCTCTTTCTTCCCCTTAATCTCCATCCTCTACAAGTCTTCCTTCCATTGTCATGAGGTCTCTTTCCCCACTTTTTTTTTCTTTCTAGCTCCCACATATGACCTTTGACTTTCTCAGTCTATGGCTTATAACATGGAGCATGATGTCTCCAGTTCCATCCATTTTGATACAAATAACATAATTTCTTTCTTATTTATGGCTGAGTAAAATGCCATATATATATATATATATATATATATATATATATATATATATATATATATATATATCACTTAACCATTATGTTTTCGTTAACCTGACTCTGCTTTTCTGAGTCTGCATGGTTTTCTTTTTCTTTTTTTTTCTTCCTTTGTTTTGTTTTATAATAGGAATTTAACCCAGGGACCTTTTACCACTAAGCTACATCCCCAGCCCTTTTTATTTTTTATTTTGAGACAGGCTCTCCTGGGAGTTGCTTTAGGGCATTGCTAAGTTACTGAGGCTGGTCTTGAACTTGCAATCTTCCTGCTCCAGCTTCCCAAGTCACTGGGGTTACAGGCATGCACCCCCACACCTGGCTAAATATACAGTTTTCTTTGTCTGCTAACCAACATTGTTTACTTATATCTCTCCAGTGGGAAAATTGCTGATAACTTCCAAGATTACACTTAAGAGAAAAGCAGATATCTCTGATCTAATTCTAATTTTCTTTTTTTTATGAATTTATTTTATTTACTTATTTTTATGTGTGCTGAGGATGGAACCCACTGCCTCACAAGTGCCAGACAAGCACTCTATCACTGAGCCACAATCCCAGCCCCTAATTCTAAATTTCTAGGGAATGAGATTCTGATTGATCCAGGTTGGATTAGGTGTCCGCTTCTGTTTAATTATCTAGAGATAGGAACATGGCAGTTTTTTGCCCCTATAAATGGGGAAAGGAGAGGACCAGTTCTTAGAAAAGGGCGGATGGGCAAACAATCCAATAGTGTCCAGTTTACTAGAAAACCTCTAGTCCTTCCATTCTTTATCCCTTTAAGCCACTGCCCTCTCACATTCACTGCATGTTTTCAATTTACCTATGTGCACTGCCTCACCATCTACTTATTCTTTGCCATCAGGGCCTTACCCTCTTGTGATATAGTCTTTTGTGGAGCATGGAGCTTTTTTTTTTGCTTTTGCATTCTAATAGACTTGTCTCAGACATCGTTCATCTTGCTCACTCTTGGGTTGTACAGTTTTGAATTAGTACCAAGACTAATTTAAAATGACATTTGGAAACAAGAGCCCTAAAATATAAGATATTTAATAGAAATACTAAAAATGGGACACAGTAGTTCAGTGAGTACCAAAAAGGTACAACCTGTAGTTCGTGTTGGCCCACATCTCCTTGCTCAAAGAGATCCTGCCATTCAATTTCGCTTTGTCCCACATTGTCCTGGACAAATCTGTTTCACCATTGCTAACTCGGGAAAAAAATTCTAAAGCAAGCAAGTTGCTGTAGAAATTGTAGTGGTTATTTTTATGTTTCATATGTGTTCTTTCTCACATAAGTAAGGCATATTAATTTCCGCATCAAAGTGAAAATTCTCCCTCCTGGGGAATTTTAGCTCACTTTGGTTAAATTCAATCAATACACTCAATTTCCTTTCCCATGATGCATCACTCCTCCCCCCACAAACTCTTTATGTTGGGAATGGCAGTGAAAAGCCTAAGACAGTTCAGTGGGATGCAAGGAATTCAAAGTGCAAATCCTAAACACAAATCTTCATGCCCCGCCTCTTTGACCCTGTGAACCACAAGGCAGGAGCTGGATGGTAGTTACCTTAGCAGACTACATCCTGAGGCCATTTGCTAGAAGACTACAACTCCCAGGATGCCCATCCGCCCCGCCCCATTCCCCCTCCTCCAGCTAAAAAGCGTGTATCATAGAGAAGACGAGGCAACATGGCTCCCGGAGGTGGAAGGAAGAGGCTTTACCCTCTTTGAAGCGATAAAGAAGAGCAGCGGGAGAGGAGAAAAAAGAGAAGCGACTAGAGCCTGTCATCGCTTTTATCCTCCCAACCTCTCCTGAGTCCGGTCGGCCTCACCCCTCCTGTCCACCCGTATCAAATCTGCGGTCTCCTCCCCTCCCCGCCCTGGTTTCCTCACCCCTCCCCTCGGGAATCCTTTTCCCGCCCCCTCGCCCCCCGCGGAGTGCGCACGCGCCTGCCCCCAGCTTCGCGCCCAGATCGCCGCCTAGCTTGCTCGCGCAGCCGCTGTCTCATCTCGTCTGCCCACCGACGAAGCATGGGCGTCCAGGGCTTCCAAGAGTTCCTGGAGAAGCGTTGTCCTGGGGCCGTGGTGCCTGTGGACCTCCTCAAACTCGCGCGCACTGTATCGCGCCAGCAGCAGCAGCAGCACCTGCACCGCCAGCTGCCACCGACGGCAGCCTTAGCACCCGGAGCTCCACGCGCCGCCAGGGGCTCTGCTCCTCTGCAACCACCGCTCCCGCCCGCAGCTTTAGGTGCCTACTCCGGGGGCGCGGGCCCGAATCGGCACCATCACCCTGCTCACCACTTCCACCACCACGGCCCAGCGCAGCCCGGGCTGCACCCGCCACTGCCGCCGCCGCCCCCTCCGCTGCCCGGGGCTCGAGTGCTTGTAGACGCGGGCTCGGCGCTTCCACGGCTCTATGGCGGTTACCAGACGGATTGGGTGTGTGGCGGTCAGTGGAACGCCATGCTGGGCTACTTGTCAGCGCTGTGCCAGGCTTGTGCCTACCCCGGCGGCGACGGCCTGGAGCTCGTGGTCATGTTCCCCGGGGGCCTGGGCAAGGACCGACTGGCAGAGTGGGGCCGTCGGTGCCAGGCCGAGCGGCAGACAGCGCAACTGATCGTGGGACACGTGGGCAACAAGGGCACCCCTCCACCGCGGGCCTGGTTCCTGCCACCGGCCTGCCTGAGCCACTGCGTGAGGCTAGCACTCATCCGCTTCCGGGTCAAGGTGAGGGAGGGGCCGGATTTTAAATAACACGCCCTACACCTATTTCCTCCCAACTAAACATCTAGCCACCTACCCATTAACCCACTATCACCCACCCACCTACTTACCCACTCAATCCGCTAGCCGTCAATCATTTTATCCATCTATCCCCCCCCACTTCATACCATCTCTACGGATTTGCTTACCTACCAGACCACGTGTCTATCCGTGTAATCCCAATAGCTCCATTTGCCTTCACTTATGTAATTGGCCTACCTCCAGGTTTTAACACAATCAAGTCAGAATTTCTTTTGCAGCCTCACCTTTCTCCAGCTGTCTTTTACCTCAAACTGAAATACATTTTCCTTGCTTTTCCTAGTTGACATCTACTCCTATAGTTTTTTCCAATCTCACAGCAAGTCAGTTGAGCAGATGTTAATTCAACACCTCCAATATTTTTCCCATCTTGACAGGGTGCTGCTTTTTTTACCCATCTAGCCATTCAACCTTTCTCATTTATCCATACTTCTATTTCCTCCTGTGTTAGCCTAAATGAACAAACAAAAACCCACTGATTCACTGTTCAACAAGTATTAACTCACTGAATATAAGGGGTTTGCAAGACACCATTCCTGCTCTTGGAAAATTAATCATGTACATATGGAACATTTATTTAATCGCGTAAATGTGTACAGCAACTATGGTTTATCATACAGACAGTAAGTATAGTACCTGTTTGTGTATATGTGGGGGGAGGATATTTGTGGACTGAGATAGTCTTCCCTGAAGAAAGACTTTGCCTGGGTCTGCAAGGATGAGTTGGATTTGAATGTGACACAGATTTGGGAGGAGGATACTTTCAGTGAGAGGAAGAAAATGAGCAGAAACAAAAAGGAATACCAAGTGTGTGAGGCCCCATGAGCAGTTAAGTCCAATCTGCATGTAGTTGGGTCACTCACTGCATATGGGGCCTTGGGAATAGCTTGGCAGTATCCCCAGTTCTTGGCACCACTGCTGTTGCTCTGTTGCTTTCCCATACTCTTAGGTTTCAAGTTCCTACGTGTAGGGAATAATAAGGCTTGAGAAGTAAGGAGGTGGGCAGGAGGAAGAAAAAAAACAGTACAAGGTTGGGTAGGATGAAATTGCCAAAAAAAGAAGAAAAAAACTGTGTGTATGCCCATTCCCCAACCAAGGTTCTTGGAGATGTCCTCACAGGACAGGGGATAGTAAGATTCACACAATAAAGAAGTGGTGCCTGCTGAAGTACTGAAGAAAGAAATTTCAGCTGAGAGACTGAAAGACTTATATAGAGAAGCTTGCAGTAGTTACTAGAATCCAGTTTATGCTACACTACTGGTGTTAAGCATCAAATCTGTCTAGAGTGAATAGATTATATCTGTCTAAATTTAAAAATACAGTTGTAGGCTGGGGATGTGGCTCAGGGGTAGAACTTGGGTTTACCATGCACAAGGCCCTGGGGTTTGATTTTCCAGCACTACACATAAAATCCAGTCATGACTAACTTAAACATACAAAGGAAATAGTATAAAAGAAATCCACTTGCTTGCCCTTCTAACTGAACATTTTTAAATAGAATCTTTATTCATGGCTATTCTTCCTACTGCTACCCCCTAGACTTTCAAGATTTTTTTTACTTTGTTATTAACCTGGTTGCTGGCAATAGTGACCACATTGATGGAACACCCTACTGCATGTGTGCCCTTTTTGTTTTCAGTGCTGGGAACCTAACCCAAGATCTTGTGCTCTACCACCAAGCTACACCCCAGTCCTGTATAATTCCTTTTAAAAATTATTGTCTCATTGGATCATCACAATTACCCATGAAGCAATATTATCCCTGTTTTCCAAGTGAGAAAACTCGGGCACAGGAGCTTTAGAAACTTGCCCAAAGTCATCCAGCACTAAGTGGCAGAGCTGGGATTCTGGGATTCATGCCCATGCAGTTTGGCTTCAAAGCCCATGCTCTTAACAGTATTCTAAGCCAAATCTTTCTAAACTGCCACTGTGATTAGATCATTTCCATAATCGACTACTCTTCCCTGGCTCCTGGGTAAAGACAGGTTCAGATCATTCATTTATTATTACTTTACTGAGTGCTTGCTGGCAAAGTACTAGGCTGGTTGCTGAAGATTCAGAAGTGATAAGAGGATTCTACCCTCAACGAGATCCAGAGTTCGTAAAAAAGAGACATACTGAAGACAAAATTTCAGATACTGTGTGCTAATTGTAAATTATAAAAAAAAAAAAGGCCCCTATAGGGGCATGGTTTCTTTGGGGTGAGTGAGTGAAAGTTGGGAGGGGCATCACAAATGGGTGCTGAGCCATGAAGTATGCTAAGGATAGTGGACAAGGGTGTGGAGACCTAAAATGACCATTTGTGAGCTCTGAATAGATTTTGATTGGAGGTTGACAGGAGAGATGAACACTAAGTATGAGTTTGTGGTTTCCAGACATTTTTTGTTCACATACTCCATCAGTCAAAAATTTTGAGAAATGACTAAATACATTTTGTCATACTTTACACAAATTCTCATTTTTAAAATCCCAGCAGTAGCTGGGTGTGGTGGTGCACATCTATACTCCCAGCTACTCTGGAGGTTGAGGTGGGAGGATAGTTTGAGATCAGACCAAGCAACATAGCCAGACACCCATGTCTTAAAAAATAATAATAACTCCAGCAGTTAATAAAAATTAAGATGGATTATATAGATGTATGGATATGTGATGAGTCAAGTGTAGTAAAAATTGATAGAATCTCAACTTGGCTATGTGTTTTAAGTTTTTCATAATGTTGGTGGGGGGATTCTCAGTAGTTTTTTTCAGCCCTGAGAACCACTGTTTGGGGAATGTATAAATTTTATTCTCCATGCTAGATTTTAAACACTCTGATCTTTTTATATTTTTCATAATAGCTTGTATACTTTGGACACAGGATTTCTTTTTTCCCTAAGTAAATTGGTCAGTGAACCTAAAGGAATGGGTTGTGAGAGTGACTTTTAAAAAGTGTATGGTGGAACACTTAATATAGTGGATTTAAGACCTGCTTCAGAATTGCATATGTAAATTACTTGTTGATGTTTTCGGTGAGTAAAGTTCTCTCTCCTGGTTCTGATTGGTGACTGTTGGAGTGAAGAATTTCCTTGATTGTAACTTGAAAGACATTGATTAATAATGGATAACAATTTCCCCTTTCAGAGGTGTTCTGTCATCTCAAAGGGGCAGTTTTTTTGCTTGGATGATTTGCCTGTCTAGCATTTCTTCTGACTGAATATTAGTGTTCTAAAACAAAACCAACTACTTGATTCTTTCCCTCCTTGGTTTTATTCTTCAGACTAGACCACAAGATGGGCTTTTTTTGGTGCTGGGGATTGAATCCAGGGCCTCATGGGGAGGGTGCTGGGGATTGAATTCAGGGGCACTCAACCAATGAGCCACATCCCATCCCCAACCCTATTTTCTATTTTATTTAGAGACAGGGTCTCACTGAGTTGCTTAGTGCCTTGGTGTTGCTGAGGCTGGCTTTGAACTCTGCATCCTCCGGCCTCAGCCTCCTAAGCCACTGGAATTATAAGCATGTGCCAACATGCCCAGCCAGGAAGATGGTCTTTTATTCTCAGTATCATTTTCACTTGTGGTAGAGAATGTAAAGGTGGTAGAATTAAATAATAAATTGCTGGGTTGTATGTTTAGCTTTAAACAGTTTAGGATTGCCCACAAATCAATTCAGTGTATATTGTTGAGATAAATTTTGTTGTTTGGTTGGTTTCAGTTATGCATTCTGCAGGCTTTTGTAAATGAAAGTTCCTAGTAGCAGGTAAATTGAGTAAACCCACAAGTTGCTTATCTGATACCTTCCAAAGGATCTCAGAAGTAGAGGAACCTAAAGCAGTTTTAGATAGTGATTTGGTGGATGATGTAGTATGATGAAGAGGATGAGTGCTTTATTTAATAGTTAATGTATATGAGAAAAAAAGGATAAGGTAGCATATCAAATTCACCATTCCACAGGTATAAGTTTTTTCACATATGGCCAATTAAAGAAAGATGAGTTGGTTTAAAGAAAAATATTAAGTTGCAATACTTAGTTGTGGCAGAAATCATAGTGGTAATATGTGAATAACTAGACTTTGAGGAGTCTAACCAGGAGCTGATGTCATTTTATGCTTTGCTTCTTCAGAATAAAATAAAACAATGGCTGATGTGCTTCCTGACTGTTTAGTTATATAGTCATAGACAACTTGAAAAGTCAGTGAGTCTTCTAGATGCTCTTATTTTGGAAAAATGATCATAATAGTAATTGCTGCTACTTCTTGAGTACCAAGTTATATATAAAGTGCTTTTTAAATATCTTGTTTAGACTTCACAAACTTGCTAGCTACATGGTATTGTTCCCATTTTTACAGTTAAATAACCAAGGTACAAAAAGGTAAATAGGGACTAGCTCAACGGTAGATTGAGACCCTAGATTCTATTGCCACCAAATTTTTTTGGTGCTGATGATTGAATCCAGGGCCTCATGCATGGTAAGTACATGTTCTACTACTGAGCAATAACCCCAGCTCCAATAATTTTTCTTTGGTGTGAGTGCTGGTAAGTGATGGACAAAAAAATCCTTATTCGAGGTCTCTTTTGCTTAAAATCTCCTTCCAGAATGCCACGACACTTTTTCCTTCTTTTTGTACATTTTTTTGTGAGATGGTATAATTTTATTGTCTAATTGCATAGATGTGTGAAGAAAAAGTTAAGCTGATTTATTAAGCACTTAGTTTGTGCCAACATTGTTAAATATACTATACTGCCAGTACAAAGCAAATATATAAGCTAATTGCCAAATGAGTGAGTTTTACAGTGATGTTAGAGGAATTCAAAAGTAGCATTTCCTTTTTCTGCATTTTCAGTCTCTAATTTCTTTCACTCACAGCACATACAGATTAATAGTAGTAGTGGTGGTGGTGGTGGTGGTGGTGGTGGTGGTGTTGGAAATTTAACTCAGGGCCTAAGATATCACTGAGTTACACCCCCCAGTCCCATGCAGAAATAATTTTAACAGAAAAAGTATTCCCCTTTATCATTATTGTTATCTTTTTTCCCTTTTACCATTGTTCTTGAAAAAGAAAAGTGAATTAGTTATCATTCCCTAGGCTATTGTTACTTTATATGTGGCTTCACCTCTCTGAGCTGCCACATTCATTTCCATTCTTATCATTCTTGGCCTTCTTTGATCCATTCTATCCTTGAACTACCTCCCTTGGATTCCATAATGTTACTTATGATTGATTTATTTATTATTGTTATTAATTTTTTGAGATAGGCCTTGCTATGTTACCCTGGCTGGCCCAGAACTCCTGGCATCAAGCAATCCATCCTCTTGCCTGAGCCTCCAGAGTAGCAGGGACTATCAACATGTGCCACTGTGCCCCATTGTCCTAGTCACATTTTTTTCTTATTCTTTTTAGTTATAAAAGACTGTAGAATCCACTTTGATAAAATTATACGCGTATAAAATATATCTTATTCTAGTTAGGACCCATTCTGTGATGGTGAGATTCACTATGGTATTTTCATATATGTACATAGGAAAGTTAGGTCAGATTAATTCCACTGTCTTTCCTTTTGCTATCTGCTCCCTTACCTTCATTCCCCTTTATCTAATTTACTGAACATCCCCACCCTTTTTGTGGGTTATCTTCCACATTGTCAGAGAAAACATTTGACCTTTTTTCAGGGGACGGGTATTGACTTATTTCACTCTGCATAATATTCTCCAGATCCCTCCATTTACTGGGAAATGTCATAAAGTCATTCTTAATGGCTGAGTAATACTTCTGATTCTTTTTTTGAATTTTTTTTTTTAAAGAGAGAGAGAATTTTAATATTTATTTTTTAGTTTTCGGCGGACACAACATCTTTGTATGCGGTGTTGAGGATCGAACCCGGGCCGCACGCATGCCAGGCGAGCGCGCTACCGCTTGAGCCACATCCCCAGCCCATGGTTGTTTTTTTTTTTTTAATCTTTTTTTTTTTTTGGTAGGGTTCTTTTTTTTGTCTTTTTTGGAACTGGGGGTCTAACCCAGGGCTTTGCGAATGCAAGGCAGACGCTTTGCCACTGAGCTACATCCCAGCCCTGAATCTTCTTGAATCTTTTCTTCTCCCATCCTTTTTGCTCTTCCTGTTCCTGCATCCTTAAATGTTGGTGTTCCTGAGACTTCTGTCCTAGTCACTCTTCTGCATTTGTTTGCTGAACAATCTCATCCATTACTTTAGCTTTGAGTTTTAAATATATTCTGATTCCTGTGACTCTCTTCCTCCAACCTTTCTCATGAGTTTATTTATTTATTTGTGTGTGTGTGTGTGTGTGTGTGTGTGTGTGTATGAATGTATGTATGTTGGTACTAGGAATTTAATCCAGGGGCACTTAACCACTGAGCAACATCCTTCACACTTTTTATTTTTATTTTTGAGAGAGTCTCGCTAAGTATCTTAGGGCCTTGCTAAGTTGTTGAGGCTGGCTTTGAATTTGCAATCCTCCTGCCTCAGCCTCCTGAGGACTACAGGAGTTTGCCACCATGCCCAGATTCTTATGAACATTGGATCTTTTTAATTCTCTTCTTGATATCTTATAGGTCACTTAAACTTAAAATAATCCAAGCTGGAACTCATTATCTTAACCCAAAATGTGTTCTACTTGTGGTATTCTCTTTTCCTGTGAGTAATATATTTCATCCTTTCAAGTTAGAAACCATGAAATCCTTGGTTTTCTACACTCTCCTATTGCATCCCATGTCCCCCTCTCTTTTTTTTTTAATGGTTTTGTAATGGAGATTGAATTCAGGGGCACTCAACCATTGAGCCACATCCCCACCCTATTTTGTATTTTATTTAGAGACAGGGTCTCACTGAGTTGCTTAGTCCCTTGCTTTTGATGAGGTTGGCTTTGAACTCCTGATGCCCCTGCCTCAGCCTCCTGAGCCACTGGGATTACAGGTGTGCACCATTGTGCCTGGCTCTCATGTCCACTTCATCCTATCAGTTCTTCCTCAAAAATGTCTTGAATTTAGCCACATGTGTCTGCTTCTACCCCCATTACCTTAGGTGAAGGCACCAGAATTTCTTATCTTTCCAAGCTATCTTTGCCACCTTAGGTGAATGATACTTTCCTTTATATTTCTAGAGTGCTCTCTTCTTAATTTCTCATAATTTTCTCTTATAGTATTTAATATCACATTATAATTCTCTTTTTTTTATTTTATTTTTTAGGTGTAGATGGACACAGCACAATGCCTTTATTTTTATGTGGTACTGAGGATCGAACCCGGGTCCCGCCTGTGCTAGGCGAGCGCTCTACTGCTGAGCCACAATCCCAGCCCTATAATTCTCTTTTAAATGAGTTCTAAGAGAACAGTAATTTGCTCTAGAATGACATATATATCTATATATCTGTATATATCTATATCTAGGTCTATCTGTATAAATATATGTAAAATGATTGTTGAGAGAAAAAGATTGAGAAAAATTAGTTGAATAATTAGACTGTAGAAGGCTTTAATGATCAGATGAGGAACAATTTAGAACCAGTGTTTTATAATATCATATGTAAACCACATGTAAATGAACTCAGATTGCAAATTGATTGCTAAACTCCTTTGATTCAGAAGTGAGTTTGTAGTTGCTTATCAATGCAGATATAGAATATATGATACCCCATTGTTGGTAGTAATAATAACTATGATGTATGCTAGGTCCTTTTTATATTCATTAGATCATTTAATCCTCACAACCACCCTTCAGGATAGATACTAATCTCCATTTTATAACACAAAAATGGCCTCAGTGTAGTTTCTCATCCAAGTTTGGACTGCTGGAACTTAGTTGGACCAAGATTGGAACCTAAAAATTTTTGATACCGGAATAGTTCCTCCTTAATATGTCTCAAAATAATACAGTTACAATTGTATTAGTGCACATTCATTATACAGAATAATGTATTTATTGTCACATACCTATACATTTATATAACATACTGTGATCATTTCTATCTCCCTTACACCCCATAGTTACATTTTTTATGGTTGTATTTCTTTTTCCCATAATACTTTTTCTTATAATTAGTTTGTACAACATAATGGAACAGATCTTGGAGTGAGACTGCCTAGAATTAAAACCCTGTTCTTTCCCCTACTCCTTATGTAACCTTGAGCAAATTAACTTCTCTGTGCCTCAGTTTCCTCATCTGGAAGATGAGGATAGTAATGCCTACATCACAGACTTTTTCTTGTGATCAATAAGTGATTTAATATAAGTAAAGAGCTAGAATATTACATTGCACATAATAAATGCCAACTACTACGACTCTGCCCCAAATGTCTTGTGTCCCTAACTGGATTGGACATTAATTATTTCACTCTCATGCTTTAACTTTAGCATGGCATGACATGCAGTGTTCTTGGTGATCTGCCTCCATTCTCTAGCCTCATTTCACCCAATTTTTCTTACCAGAATGATAAGGTCTTTTTAATTCAGTTAACATTTTTCAGCAAATACTCTACCACACATGCTGTGCTAAATACTACGAACAATGGAATTCATTCATTCAGCCAATATTTATTGAGCTCCTACTATGTGCTAGACAGAGTCAAAATTATGATGTTGCAGTCAATAAAACAGATTTCTGACTGTGAAGTTTAAATTATAATTAGAAGGACAGAATAAGAT
The DNA here is from genome assembly GCF_048772815.1 of Callospermophilus lateralis. Taxonomy (NCBI): domain Eukaryota; kingdom Metazoa; phylum Chordata; class Mammalia; order Rodentia; family Sciuridae; genus Callospermophilus; species Callospermophilus lateralis. Next base: position 38,886,583 of record NC_135325.1, on the reverse strand, counting down.
ATATAACAAAATAGACTCTACTGTCATGTATAACTAAAAAGAATAAAGAATGAAAAAAGATAAAATATAGCATTTTAGGTAGTATAGTAAGTGTTGTGGAGAAAAATTAAGTAGAGAAGTGAGATAAGGACTGTTGAAGTTAGGGGTAGAAAGCATGGTAATCTGTTCTTACAGGAGTTTATAATCTAGTAGAGGAGGCAAGTAATAAAATATAGTATGATACCCTGGTATTATTTTCTGGCCCTTGTGATAGATTCAGGGCATAACCAGTAGAGGTGACAGAATTTACATGCCAGGCACAAAAACCCTTGCCCTTTCATTTGTACCACATAGGAAATTAGAAAGGTTGTGGCAAAGATGGCAAACTGGCAACCAGTAGGTCATATGTGGACCATGCATATGTTTTTGCATTGGTCCACACATTTTTGTTTTGATGGTTTTCTGGAGAACATTTATTTTCTTTCATCAATAGTGTTCACCAGAATCTGAAATCAAATAATGTGTTTAGGTGAATATTAAGGTATCATCTAATCGAATGATTTTCATTTCCTGCATTGCATTATATGAACACATTTCTTTTAAAAAAAAATATTTATTTTTTAGTTTTAGGTGACAACATCTTCATTTTATTTATGTGATGCTGAGGATTGAACCCAGTTCCTTACGTATGCCAGGCAAGTGCGCTACCGCTTGAGCCACATCCTTGAGCCACATTTCTTTTTTAGCTAATTTGAATTTGTTGCAAACTTACAAAAATTGTGAAATGTTGCAAAACAGTCTGACTTTTCAACTTCTCTCGAAATACCAGATACTCTGGCCATACTGACTGTCCCTTTTTGTTGAGCCACAAGGTCTTCATTTATTAGCATCTCTACCATTGCATGGCAAATGCCTGACACAGTGACCAAGTGCCCTTTTTCATTCGTAATGGACATTTCCTGCAGTATCTTCCAATGATTCAACCATTCTGATATTCACAGCTTTTTGTAATCATCCCTCCCACTCCTTGTGTGGGTTGGAACTAGTGACTTGCTCCTTAGGAGAAGAATACAACAAAAGCAATGATATGTCACTTGCAAGATTAGATTATAAAATACTATGACTTCCATCTTCTTTGTGCTTTCACGATCTCTCTTTCTCAGTTCTTCTCTTGCTCTTTGGCTTTTCTTGCTTGATCACTTTGATGAAGCAAGCTGCCATGTTGTGAGAGGTTCACTTGACAGAAATTGAGGATAGCCTCCGACCCACAGTCAGTAAGGAACTGAGGCCCTAATTTCAACAACGTGCAAGGAACCGAATCATGTCCACAGCCACGTGAGTGAGTGAGCTTGGAAATGGATCCTTCTTATTGAAGCCTTGAGGTGACTATGGTCCTGGCTGACAACTCTGATTGCAGCCTGTGAGACACCCTGAGTGAAAGGGCCCAACTAAGGCATGCCCACAGATACTGTGGGATCATAAATGTTTTAACTCACTAAGTTTTGGGGGTAATTTGTCATAAGAAATAGATAACTAATACTATCAATTGCTGTGCTTGTGCATTTTTAAAATATATTTTTTATTCGATGGACACAGTACCTTTATTTTATTTATTTATTTTTACTTGGTGCTAAAGATCAAACCCATTTCCTCACACATGCTAGGCAAGTGCTCTCCCCTGAGCTGCAATCCCAGCCCTGTGCTTGTACGTTTTTAATGGCAGTGTTGAGAAATCACATCTATGCAAGTGAAAAGGATTATGCAAGAAGTTCACCTATTTGCTGAAAACAGGAGTGAGCCTATTTCTTTGTTGAATTGATGAATTTTCCCATGTCTCTAAATAAAATGTGTCTGTTCAAAGACCACCATTCAAAATACCTTTTAAAAATAAAATCTTTGTTAAGAAATATGACCAGTATACAAAAATGATGAGTGCTGAAATGAAAACAACTTTAAAAACAGCTTGGAATTTCAACAATCTGTGTTTTTGAATACAGATAGAATAAGTCATGCTGCCATGAAATGCAACTGTGTGTTACATGAAGTTTGTCAGGGGTTGGAAACCTTTTATAGGTGGTACTTTTATTGAAGAATATTGAGTGCAGTAGAAATTATATCATGCATTTATAAAGATTGGAAACACATTTTGCTCAGGATGTCAAAGATGGTTAACTGAACATTTTAGGGGCAAATGGGTCCAGAAGTTCAATTATTTGTAAAGTTTTAGATAGTAGCCATTGCTTATAGCAGATATAAATACCACCCACAGAGCTGTACACTTAGCTATTTGCCTAACCAGTGGTTCTCAAAGTGTGGTCTCTGACCAGTAGCACTGTATCACCTGAACGCTTGTTAGAAATGCAAATTCTCCACCTCTGAAATTGAGGGCAGACTCTCGAACAACCAGTGAGAAACAGGCTCTTAGTACAACAACCCACAAGGAAATGAATCCTGCTAACATCCAAGTGAGTGAACTTGGCAATGGATCCTTCCCCAGTAAAACCTTGAGATGACTGCATTCCTGGCTGACAACTGTGAGTTCAGCCTGTGAGAAACCCCAGATCAGATCTACTGAATCAGAAACTGGGGGAGAGGTTCATCTGTTTTACGAAGGTCTTCAGCTGATTCTTTTAAGTCTGAGAACCAGTGCATGTAGATACAATTTGAATTTCAATATAATCTAACTCTTTTGGACTTGTAGCATATCATAGGTACATTTTTAAATACCTGCATTTTCTGTGTTGAGCAAAGTGCTGGCAATTGACCCCAGGTCTCTGCAATTGCTAGGCAAGTGCTCAACTATTAAACTATACCCCCAGCCAAGTCTTGAAATTTTTTTATATTGATTGATCAAAATTAGTAAATATGACTAGCTTGTGCTTCTGGCAATGTTACTGTTGGACTTGAAACATGTTTTTTAAAGCAGAGACACATTCCAAGGACTTAAACATATACCTGTTTGTTTTTTCCTTAGGATTCACTTTTTACCTAAAAATTCAAAATGAATCAGGTCAAGGATTAGTAATTAACATTATGATTTTGTGAATTAATAGGTTTATGCCATGGAAATCTGTCCTATTATGTGGAGGTTGATTGGCTTAGTTGAGGCACATTACTCAAGATACTGAAAAAAACATGTTTGACATTCAGCACACCCATATGTATTGAAATAAAATATTTTACTTGTTTGGTTGACCTTACAATTCATCTATACATCTTGAATAAAAGCTGGGTTGCTCAAAAATACCTTCACAAATATATGGTTGCATTTGTTCATTCCTAGCAAAATTATGCCTTTGGGAAACTCATTTGGCAAGAGATAAACTGGCTGACTTTCCTTTACTGAAATTAGTTTCCAAGAAATGAAAGTGAAGACCTGAATTACATTCCCACAATTGTGGAGTTTTTTGTTGCATTCCAGAAAAGGCTCTCTGACATGTTTTATGAAAATGAAGAAATATTGTTCAGCCTTTCTCAATGTTCATGGTGTGAAAGAAGAAGAATTGTAATAAATAAATTGAGTTACCATGCTAATGGTACTGAAAAAGAAAAATGATGTCATGGAAATACCAGAATTTTACAATTATTTTGGGAGAAGTTGCACTCAATATAAAACACTATGCTAGCCAAGCTTAGTGGCACATGTCTCTAATCCCAGCTACTCAGGAGGCTGAGGCAGGAGGATTATAAATCTGAGACCAGCCTGAAAAATTTAGTGAGACCCTGTTTCAAAATAAAATTTTTAAAGAATTGTCAGGGCGTGGTAGTGCATGCCTTGCAATCCCAGCAGCTGGGGAGGCTAAAGTAGGAGGATTGTGAGTTCGAAGAGAGCCTCAGCAACTTAGCAAGGTGCTAAGCAACTCAGTGAGACCCTGTCTATAAATAGTACAGAAAAGGCCTGGGGATATGGCTCATTGGTTGAGTGCCCCTGAGTTCAATCCTCAGTACCCCAAAATAAGTAAATAAATAAAAGGACTGGAATCTGGGCAAGGTGGCATATAACTAATCACATGGACTCAAGGGGTGGGTTGAGTGAGGATCATAAGGACAAGGCCAGTCTTGGAAACTTAGCAAGATCCTTTCAAAAATCAAAAAAATAATAAAATGGGGATGTACTTAAGTGGTAGACCACTCCTGAGTTCAATCCCAGTACCACAAAAAAGAGTGGGGTGGGAATGTAATTCAGTGGTAGTATATGCAACATCCCAGGTTTGATCCCTAATACCATAAAAAATAAACTATGGAAACATCTTTCTAAATAGCTGTTGTCCATTATGAAGTGGAATCAACTTGATCACTCCCAGTTAAAGGAGTCAAGACTAAGTTCTGTACTGCACATTTTGACAAAAATATTAGACCTCTTGGGACATAATGAGCAGGATCCAAGGTAGAGGGAAATAAACTAAAAAATGTAATGATCAAAATTGTCTCTTTCTAAACTTTTGTTTTAAAATTAAAATGAAAACCCCAGTATCGTGTGTGTGTGTGTGTGTGTGTGTGTGTGTGTGTGTGTGTGTGTAGTTAACACCCACAGCATGATTTAGTTTAATTTCTGAAAGTTTATTTTTCGTAGCCTCTTGTAAGCATTTGCAAACCCTGTTTCAAGTGCTCTTAGGAATTTCTTACCTTAATTGTCTTCTGCACTTCCTGTCTTCCTTTGTGGGTTAGCCCAGAAGTTTTCTTGAAATCTTGTTCTCTTATTATTCCTAAAGATACCTTCCTTCTGACTTTTCAATCTTGATGGTTTTACTTTGGGCAGAATAAGTGCTTGATCTGATACCTCCTGGTCTCAAATGACTTTGAGGACCTCCAGACATACCATAGACTTTATCCTTTCAGAATAGGCTATAATTTATTTCATAACTACTTTTTCAGAGGATGTGCCAGGCACTTTATAAATAATTTCTAAAATATAAATATTTTAAAAATAGTTTCTAAGTCTTAAATTCAGGTAGGTATTAGATTCTCTCCTTTTACAAATGAAGAAGCTAAGTGACTTCCCTGTAACTTGTTTCTACAAGTTCAATTTGAGCATATGTCTACTGAATGCCACAGCTCCTGCTGTATTTACTGATTATAAAAGTTACTGTCAAAGTATAATTTCCAGCCCAAGGAGGGGCCACAACAGAGTTTTTCTCAAAAAAAAATCTGGTTTTCTTTGGATTCTTACACATGATACCTACAGAAACATGCTAGCCCCTGGCAGCCTAATAGTAATTAATTTAGTCTCTTAATGGTTGAGTTTTGATTTGAACAATGTCTGATAATGCGTAGTTGCATCAACAGTAGTTTCAGACAGTTCAGTTAATAAAAGAGTTCGAGGCACAGTTGAATTGTAAGTCATCAATATTTTTATTGCTAATGCAGATTTACGCACAAGTTTCCCCGCCCCAAATGTTTTTATGAGAGTCTGATTCCTTGTCACCTTTGATTTCCTTTGCTTTGGGATTGAGAAAAGGTAGAAAAGGAAGACCATAGAGCCCTGCCTGAGTCAGACACCAGTTTGGAATATCGAGCATGGTAGATAGTTGGAAAAGTTATATTCCAATGGGATATGAGACAAACTGAAGGAAGTATTGCCTTTGGTTTGAAGTTACTTTAAACAAGCATTTATTAAGCTGTTTCTATGTTCCAGACAGGGAGCTAACATAATTTGCCACTTATGGGCCCACCAGTTATTCTTAGTGAATTTTTGTGCCCATATTTACTGTATATTTTTGAATTGATCTGAGATTAGTATATGCACAATTTTCTAGGTGTCTTTATTTGAGAAACAACATATTTAATGGAAAGAACAGTATTTTGAAGTTGAGTCTCACTGGGTTCAAAAACAGTTTCTGCCATGTTGCTAGCTGTGTGATTTTGATTAAGTTATTCAAATTTTTCAGGCTAGAGTTTTCTCTGCTTAAAAAAAAAAAAGGAAGAGGAGAGGGATTAATGACATAATACCTATTACATAGGGTTAGATGAATAAGTGAAATATTTCTTTAATTGCCTAGCCCAGTGTTTATCTTGAAACATTAATCACTATAGCTTTAGCTCTGTGAGAGGAGGATTTTGTTTCTTGTTTGCAATTTTATCCCCACACCAAGATAACTACCTAGTGTAGTTGAAAAGTTGAAAGTTGCAACCAATTCATTGATTGTCTGCTTTTTGGAAATGTTCTATCTACCAAAGATATAGCAATGAAAAAAAAAAAAAACCCACATTTTGAAATTCCAGCCTTGGGCTGGGGGTGTGGTTTAGTGGTAGAGTGCTTGCCTAGCATTTGTAAGGCCCTGGGTTCTTTCTGTTCCCAGCACTGTAAAAAATAAAGAAATCCAGCCTTCTCGAAACTTATAATCTGGTGGTTAATAGTTTTGTATTTATAGCAAATATGCTTTTTTGTGTGTGGGGGGGTACTGGGGATTGAACTCAGGCTTCTTTTTAAAATTTTTTTTGTAGTTGTAGATGGACAGCATGCCTTTATTTTATTTGTTTATTTTTATATAGTGCTGAGGATCAAACCCAGTGCCTCATGCATGCTAGGCAAGCACTCTGCCACTGAACTCAGGCTTCTTTACCACTGAGCTACATCCAGCCCTTTTATTTTATTTTTCTTTTTGGTTATACATAATAACATTAGGGTTCATGTTGACATAATTATAAAAGCATGGAATATAATTTGCTCTAGTTCAGTCTTAAGTATTTCCCCTTTCTCTCTCCCCTCCTTTCCCCATTCCCTTCCCTCTACTGCTCTGATCTTTCTATTATAGTTTCAACTAGTGCCTTGTGGATATACATAATGGTGAAATTCATTGTGGTGTATTCACATATGTTATAAGAAAGTTAGCTCAAATTCATTCTACTGTTCTTCCCTTATCCTGTCCATCCTCACTTTCCCTAATACCCTCCTTCTTAATCACTGATCTTTCTTTATATTTTGATGGAATTCTTCCCCCCCTAATTTTTATATATTTTTTTTTATTTTGAGACATGGTCTTGCTAAATTGATGATGCTGGTATGGAACTTGCAGTTCTCTGACCTCAAGTCTCCCAAGTTGCTTGAATTAAAGGTGTGTGCCACTGTATCTGTCTAGCAAATACTTTTTTTTAGTTGTTGGTGGACCTTTATTATTTATTTACTTATATGTGGTGCTGAGAATCAAACCCAGTGCCTCACATATGCTAGGCAAGCACTCTACCACTGGGCCACAACCCCAGCCCCTGCAAATATTTTTTATGTTCCTGAAAGCCTAAATATAAAGTGTATAAAATGGAGGATATGAGATTAGGTTGAAGAGGAAGTAGGAACATTGATCCTTCCTGGTTATTTTGTCCTGTATCCTCCTGCTGAAATCTGGGTTTGGGGAAGCACAATTTATTTTTATTTTTATATTTTTGAAAATGAGACGCCAACCTTTCTTAGTCATCTTTCTCTGAGGTTAATATATGAGTGTTGCTTCTTCTAAAAAGGATTCCCCTCTAGGCAGTAAGCTGTTTTTCCTCTGTTCCCCATGGCATTTTTTTAAAAGAGAGAGAGAGAGAGAGAATTTTAATATTTATTTTTTAGTTTTCGGCGGATACAACATCTTTCTTTGTATGTGGTGGTGAGGATCAAACCCGGGCCGCTTGCATGCCAGGCAAGCGCGCTACCGCTTGAGCCACATCCCCAGCCCCGCCATGGCATCTTATACTCATAATTTCTCACATGCTTTTAAATGTCCTACTTTGTGCTTTCTGCATCCTGACACTTAATGGGTCCTCAATTTATATCCATTGAATGGTGAAGCAGCAATGAAAAGCGGTTATCAGTTATTCAAAATCTCAGCTCTTGCTTTAATTTTTTTGTTGTTGTTTTTATTTTTTGTAGTTGTAAATGGACAGAATGCCTTTATTTGTTTATATTTATGTAGTGCTGAGGATCGAACCCAATGCCTTGCACATGCTAGGCAAGTGCTCTGCCACTGAGCTACAGTCCCAACCCTCAGCATTTGGTTTGTTTAAAACTCAAATATACTGCTGTCGCCATCTATCCTAGCTGGCGACTTAATGCTGGGTTCACAAAATTTAACTATTCCAATAACTTAAGAAAATGGCAAAGAAAGCACACAAACACACCGAGTACCTTTTCAAAAACTAGGATGGGTCTCCAACCTTAGGGGTCTGTGGAAAAGAGAGAGAGAGAGCCACTGGAATTCTTAATTCTTATGTAGGGGACACACAAGCAGAGGTTCCATGGAACATTCTGTCCCAAAAAGGGTAAAGGGATAGGATTCAAAGGAATAGGTGAGTGTAACTCAACCCCACTGGGTGATGCCTACACCTGGAGCCACACCTCATTATCTAAGCAGAGGTAAAGCCCAAGCTATGGTGGGGCACAATAATTGTTCAGTATCTCTTGCTCAGGACTTAAGGGTTATGTATTTCCAGAGTGGTTCCTGACATATTCCCTTTTCTTAATATAAAAAAGCAATTGGGGTATCTTCCAGTCACTGGATTCTTGGTCCAAGGTTGTCATGACGTACTGTTGAAACACAAAAGGAATTAGTAGAAAAACATATTATTTCCAATAACATATGTAGAATGTTTTAATATATTTTTTAGGATTAAAGTCATTTAATTAACTTTGAAAGATCCAGGTTATTATTATTATTACTACTCTGCCAAACACTCATCAAAAGATTCTTAATCTTTTCCCAATTTTATTGCAAAGCATTGTGTTTGGCCACAGTAACACAGACATATTTAATTGGCATGGCATTTAAGCCTTTCCCCAAACCATAGAGCATTATTCCCAAATAATGCAAATAATGTTCATTTGCATTATTCATTACAGTGGCTTTTAGAGCATTTAACTGAATTCCAATCTTCCATCAGCACTTATCTGACTATCTTGGAAGTAATTTAAATTGAATTATTAAGAAAATTCACGGGCTGGGGATGTGGCTCAAGCTGTAGCGCGCTCGCCTGGCATGCGTGCAGCCCGGGTTCGATCCTCAGCACCACATACAAACAAAGATGTTGTGTACGCCGATAACTAAAAATAAATAAATAAATAAATAAATATTAAAATTCTCTCTCTCCCTCTCTCTTTTAAAAAAAAAAAAGAAAATTCACATTGGAAATTGTAAAACATAGCTATAAAGGCTTTAATTGTAGAAACAATGAATAATATTTAAAGTAGTCCCTTCAAGGATCATGAGATCAAGAGGTTGCTTAGGTCTAGTTAATGGCATGCACCTGTTTCAAGCCCTGAAAATTAACTTCAGCATGCTAGCTGGCAATATGACAAAGGAACATTGATGAAGGATCAGTGTCCTTTTCCTCTTTTATAACTAGTGCTACAATTAGGCAAGTTGTGTTTTTTATAAGCTACAGGATATTTATCACCCTTTCTCTTAATTCTCAAATTTAAGGAGTCTCTTAGGTCTGTCAGAAATGCAGAAGTTCTGGAGGCAGAAGTTAAGCACCAGACATCCTTTTGGGTGCCATCTCACTGAGGGTTAAAGCTTCTGCAGTTGTCCTTGTCAATTCTAGGAGAGCAGTCTGTAAATAACTGGCCTATATAGGAAAATTCTATTTTAACAATCTTTATATTTTGACAATTGTCCAGATATATAAATATAGTCTTTATAAGGACCAACATGATTAGCTGGTTTAGGTTTCTATATGCTGTCTTTTTCTCAACAGATACTCCCAGATAGCCTGTTTACCATAGGATCAACATATAGCTATAACTGACTATTACAGTCAGTATAATTAATCTAATTACATGGGTGGACTTTCCAGTTCACACTGCAATGCACATTAAAGGTGGACTTGAGAGATAGGTCCACAGAAGTCTCTTCATAACTTTTACTTACCTAATAAGCTCATGAAGCTTCATGGCTATAAACTTTGCAGCTAGAAATTTACCTTTCTGTGCCACGTTTTTCAGACATTTTCATGATGACAGGTTTAAACTTTCTTTTAAAATCTGACTTAATTTACTGAATCATATTCAGTAACAGTAAGACTCTCAATATTACAATTTAAGAAAATTTTTGAAATATATGAAAGATCTACTGTGTGCATATGGGGTCCTTGTTTTCCCCCTTTTTAGTTTATTAACATTGAATGAAAGGCTAGCATAAGTCATAATATCATTAGTTCAAGTTATATACAAGTATTTAAATAATAAAAGATTGAACATCTTTAGTTGGTCTTGAATTTTGACAAAAGGGACTATGGTAAATAGATACTTAGTCTTTATTAATTGTATGACTTGATTTTGACTTTAATAGAATTATGAAAAGTGGAAAATATAATGTTATATGAAAACTTTATACTTTGAAATTAGCTCTAGATTAACTTAAATAATTATCTTAATTTGGGATGAGGCTAGTGACAGTTTTTAACTTAGGAGCTGTGGCTTTTACTAGGGGCATGAGAAATATATAAACATCTATCCAAAATAGGAAGTATGCATGTTAAATAAGTCTAGAGAAGATATTTTGGTTTTTACCAATAAAAAATGAATAGCCTTTCATTTACGAATCTATGAAAAACTGTCATTATTGTTATGAAATCCACTGTTGATCCAAGGGGAGTTAGTATCTCAAATATTAATGGATAAAAACAAGTTAACAGTACTGTTTAAGACAATGATCTAATTTAGAATTTTACATGACATTGAGCTACCAATTACATTTTTAGGTATCTTATGTGAAAAAAATCTTTGTGAATTAAGAAACAGCTGCATGAACATCCTTAACAACTCCACTCAATGTAGCAAAATTAGCTCCAGCAACCATGCATAATCTATGACTTTACTATAATTTCAAAAATATCAATGTATTTAGGGCATCATCTCATAAGTTGAGAAAAGGTCTATCATGTTAAGTTTCTTATTGAAATAAGTTATTGGCTGGTGAACTAATTTATTTATGGCTGTCTGTCTAATATTTTAGGGGTAACTATTTTTAGGGTTATTTTCCTCAGTGACAAACTGTTCACGGGGCTCAAAGTAAGGCCCCATTTCAGTGTTTAGAGGCTTCTAAAATCTGTTTATAACTTAGAAGAGGAGTAAAATTTTTAACCAGGAAGCTTACTTTTCTTGGGGTAAGATTAGCATTTTAATCTCTTACTGTCTGTATGTTTCCCCCGTTGTTTGGTCTCTATTCAACTATGGTGTAACATCCAAACTTGGTTAGGACTTTGTTAACCTTTGTAAATCCCTTGAAATGTTTAGGGATAACAAACTCACCTTTTGAAAAAAGCTGGCCCCCTCTAAATCCAGGGTGCTATACTGTCTTTTTGAGTCCCTCTATGAAAACAGTAGGATTTTTGGAAAGGCTTACTAAAATTATTTTTTAGGCATTTTGTTTACCTGTTGGATATCTGTTTTGGGAAGTTGTCTGTGCCTCAGACAGATTATCAGGTTTGACCTATTCTGTGTTATTGGGACATGGTTAAGATAAGTCTCCTCTAAACCTGTTTTTATTATGTTAAGTAATAGCATAATATCTCTCTAGATGAGGTTAGACATCTGGCATAAATTTCGAAATATTACAATACATAAATTTGGATCTCTTGAAAATCTCCTTGAATTTGTTCTGGTCTATGCTAAGTTTGAGAGGTCCCCTTTTATCTTTCTTTCTAGTAGGTAATTTTTAAGGCCTTCTCTGATGACAGTAATTGAGGCTAGATATGAAAACGAGATACCTTTTATTGATCATTGTCATTTTATAGTATATAGACTAGCTGATACATTTTGATGTTACATGCAAATGGACAATTTAAAAAGAACCCTCAATCTCTTCCTGAGAGAAGTTCTCAAATACCTCTGTATCTCAGAATATTATCCATTAAATAGGTGTCTATTAATTGTTTTTTAGAAAATATGGTTAAGTTTTTTTCCCAGTGTAGGGAGCAATATACAACTCTTACAATATTTCATGGATTATAGGTCCAGTTAGAAAATTTATATAATACAAATGAATTTCCCACAAAGGTTCTAAATTTTATTGCTCAAAACTAACATATGATTTTAATTTGGAGAGCTCCAGTTCTAAGAAAATGTTCTCCCAAATCCCACAAATATCCAATATGTAAGAATCAACAGTAATCATTACTGATATCTTTGAATCAATTAATTTTAGCCTCCAAGAGAAGTGTCAAAATTGGAATTTAAGTCAGCATTTTAAAAGATTTATTGTTTCATGGATATATGAGTTTGATTCATTAAAAATTGGTCCTTGTTCAAACAGCAAGAATTATTGAGTATAAGCTCAATATTTTAATAAGCTCTGTCATGTCAGAATGTGGACAAAAATCTTAGCTTATATCAGCATAATAAAATCAGGGGAAAAGAGCCTGAAATATCCTAGAATTAATCAGTTCAAATTTTTATAGTCAGTTCAGTTATACATAAATCTGTTTTTCATTTGTTTTATAATGATATAAAGATTTCCCTATTTAGGAAAATTCTTTTACCATTAAAATCTTAGAATACATAAAGACCTTTGTTTTACTCAAAGATGATTTCTTTCTTCTTCTTCTTAGGACCTCCAGTGTGTGCTTCCTCTCTATAGAACTATCTTCTTCTCCTTTTAGAATTTTTCTTGGTTATACTTTGGAACAATTTCTGTAAATCTTAGAATCTAAATAAATTATTGTACCTTGATAAGAAGAAATATCTCAATTAAAATATAGTTAAAGCCCTTTGACATTTTTGTTGACAAGATCATATCTGCTTATCATCTTATAAAAGTTTGTACAATAATTTGAGAATTAGAGATTACTTAATGGTTGTATTATCTCTTGAAAGAAAAAAAATTTATAGTTAAGTACATTTATCTTAAATGTGTGTAACTATAAAAGGCAGAGCATCAAATAAATGCATGTATAAGAAGTATAAATTGTGTGGTTTTTTGTTGAAGGAAATGATTAGAAGCAAATAGATACAAATTAAGTAAACAATTAGACATATATTTTAATTATCATGGATTAAAGAATATAGATAATTTAAATAACTGGAAAAATATGTACTAAGAATAAAAGGTAGGGTCTGCGGTTCTGGCTCAGGGGTAGAGCCCTTGCCTAGCATGTGCAAGACCCTGGGTTTGATCCTCAGCACCACATAAAAATAAATAAATAAAATAAAGGTGTTGTGTCCAACTACAACTAAAAAATAAATATAAAAAAATAATGAAAGGTACTTATAATTATGAAACCATATGGTTCTTAAATATTTGGATCCATCTTAACTTATTGTTAATTAGGAGTGCACTTTTACCTCTATGTGACATCACAAAGTTTCTGTGCATATATTTGTCTATATTCTGTATTTACATAGTTAAAAACCAAGAATAAGGATATTTGATTGTCATGAGAGATAATGAGAAAATTATCTCAGATTGCCGGCCTTTTTTATCTTGTGATAATCAAATATACTCTATCTTCAGAAATAAAATACAAACAAACATGCATTACTCATAAATGTAACATTATCTCTGCAATTTTCCTTTATAATACAGCCATAAAGAAATTTTAAGGAATCCTGTCAAGGGTTAAAAATCAGATTATTTAGCTTTGAGAATATGTTAGGATTAGAGCAGCAACATAGAATACTGTGAAACACAATTTTGCCTGAAAAAGAGATGTCTTTTTTAGTGAGAATGTATTAAAATTATGAAGGCATTATCTAACAGCTGGGTGCAGGCCTTTTAATTCCGATTGTCAGCCTGTGTGAGAAAGGATATGTTGGAAGCTGGGAGGCAGAGTGGGAAGTCCAGCTTGAGTATGGTAGGAAGGACCAATGGGTAGCCCACGAAAAATGTGGGAGGTGAAATTAATCTGCCATTTTGTCCTGGCCATGTGGCTGGAGGACTCTTCTGGGTTCTCATAGTCCAAAGTTTTGCCCGAGGTTCTGTGTGTTTCTCATGTTTTATTACCAGTGGTTCTGATTGAAACCCAGTTGTGCCCAGGGATTTGTCCGCGGTTTGTGAAGCTAGCACAGTGTGGTAGCTGCAGTTGCTGATGACACGACACATTGCGACGGACACATTGCACCTGCCAGGGCAAGCACACAGTTGTTATGATAACCCCAGGGCATCACATTTGCTGGAGGTAACAAAGATTGCCTTTTGCGGTGTGCTTCTTTGCCTCTCCTGTGGCCACATCTGGTTCCCATGGTAAAAGACCCTGGCGCTGGACTGACCTCTGCCCATGCCGCACCCAGGCCACTGGGCCTGTGCCTGTGCCCAGGGGACACATAGCTGGGGCCAGCTTGGCATTCAGCCATTGTCTGAGCATGTGTCCCGTGCTTGTGTTCATCCCACCCAAGCAGGGCTTGCGCCCAGGGAGAAAACACATGCATGGCTGCACCCCAGGGGCAAGCCTTAGGAAGCCAAGCGCCATCCCTTTACAGTTGGTCATTGGATCTGTCCACCTTTCCTTGCCTGAGGGACCCCATCGTGTGTGGGCATTTTGCCAGTTGCCTTGGGGAGGCACCTGCCTACTGGGCTGTCAAAAGTGTGGTCGCAAACCAGCAATTTGTCCCTTCCCTGCCAGCAACTCCATCAGAAAGCCACACTTCGCTCCCAAAACTTCCCCAGATGTTTGGATTTTGCCTGACCTGTTTGTGTTTTCCTGCTTTGAATCCCTCTAGGGCAGCACCACGTGGGGGCTCCTGGGGATGTCTCAACAGAACCCTGGATCCATAAGTGGGCTGGGGTCCCATTTGTGCTGCCACAGCTGTGCCTCCGTTCTTGCACTCTCCCTTCACAGCACATGGGCACCTGAAAATTCCCCCAACTCAAAAGCCGGTTCCAGCAGCAGATGCTGGCACCATGGAGTGTGGGTTTGGCACCCAGCCCAGGTTATATAAAGGTTAAAATTATTGCCAGTGGCAAGTTAGAGCCCTGCATCTGTGTGAGAACAGCTGAGTTATAGTTCACTGAACTTTAATTTTTGGTAAGGATACAATGAGAGGCTCAGCAGATTTATTTGCCCAATTCAAGTTGTCTAAGTCTAGAAAGAAAGAATCAAATAAAAAAATTAAAAATACTTTACTTTTTTAGAAGCAGAGAACTTCTGGAATTTTAACATCCCACAAATAAAACAATCTCTCCTCTCTCCCTTCATTCTCTACATACATTTCAGTACATAAATTCAAAAATTCTTATCTAAAACATTTCAAAACACAACAAATCCACGTTAGTTTCACAATAAGTCATAAAAAGTGTTCTTATGAGAGAGGGCTATACTTTAACTGTATACATTTTATCAACTACCTTAAAACATCCCAGTGGAGTCTCCATTTATCACCATCTATCCTAGCTGGCAACCTATGCTGGGTTCACAAAATCTGACTATTCCAATAACTTAAGAAAAAGGCAAAGAAAGCACGCAAACAGAAGTACCTTTTCAAAATCCAGGATGGCTCTCTGAGCTTGGGGGTCTGTGGAAGAGAGAGAGAGCCACTGAAATTCTTTATTCTTATATTGGGGACACACAAGTGGAGGTTCTATGCCAAAAAAAGGTAAAGGGATAGAATTACAAAGGAATAGGTGAGTGTAACTCAACCCCACTGGGTGATGCCTACTCCTAGAGCCACACCTCATTATCCAAGCAGAGGTAAAGCCCAAGTTATTGCAGGGACACAATAATTGTTCAGTATCTCTTGCTCAGGACGTAAGGGTATGTATTTCCAGAACAGCTCCTGACATACTGCTTTTCTGATTTGTTGTTTGCATGTTTTATGGTTTAATCTTCCTAAACTGTTTCCTAGAAAATTGCAAGGTTAACAACTAAACTGGACCAGTTTGGGCCAGGCACTGGAAGATCTGCTTACAGGTGGTACTATTCTGAGGGTTATTGTAGCTAGAAGTCTGTTTCTTTTTGCTCAGGTTAGGATTTAATGGTTGCATTCCAGTCTAGGTTGTATTTTACTATGAATAAATTGCCATGCTGTGTGATGTGACTACTTCTTAAACTTGCCTCATTGTGAAAAACATCTTGGGTTCTTGCTAAAAATAGATTCCCAGCCTGACCCTAAGATCTATTAAATTAATCTCTTCATGGCAGGTACATAGAACTGCCAATTATCTCCTAGAAATTAAAGGACTGTTACTTAACCAGGTGTGGTACTTGCCTATAATCTCAGCAACTCTTGGGACTGAGGCAGGAGTATCACAAGTCTGAGGCCAGCTTGGGCAATTTAGCAAGGCCCTATTTAAAATAAAAATATAAAAAAGGACTGAGGATATAGCTCAGTGGTAAAGTGGCCCTGGGTTCAATCACTGGTACTTCAAACCAAGGAATAATACTTTTCACTGTATACTCTCTTACATTGTTTGACTTCCCCCCTTTGTGTGTTCTGCTTTTATTCAACCATGATATATATTTTTGTGGTGCTGAGGTTGGAATCTTGGGCCTTATAGATGCAAGGCAAGTGCTCTACCACTAAGTCACACCCTGAGTCCCTATTTTTGAATATTATTGCAATTCATGATACCAAACTTGAAAAGGTACAGAAGGATATATGGTTAAAAAAAATCTCCCATCCCTGTCCCCAGCTACTAGTTTCTCTTTTCTAGAGGTGATCAATATTATCAGTTTGTTGTATATTGTTCCAGAGATATTATACATGTAACATCAAATATATATGATATATAAGAATATGTATTATTCATATTATACACACTACACAAAATGTACACCTTTTTAAAAGACACAGCCATCCTATGCTTTTTTCTTTTGATGTGTGAAATTGACCCTAGTGTCTCATACATGCTAAGCACACTCTACCACTTAGCTATATCCCCAGCCTTTACTTTTATAATTTAATATGTATCTTGCCTTTAACATTTAATATATCTTGGTAAATTTTCCACATGTATGTATAGAGTTTTGTTATTTTATGATTCTATACTATTCTATCATATGCATATATTATACTTTATTTAGCTAGTCCTCTTATTGATGTGTAATTAATTAGGTTGTTTCCGGTAATTAGCTATCATAAATAATGTTGCAATGAATATTTTATATACTTGAAAAGTAGTTGTTCAAACTTAAACATTTGCATTGTTATTCCAAGTGCTTTCTGTACCTAAAAGATAAATCCTTGAAGGAAGAATTGTTGGGTCAGTCAGGTGGCACCTGCTTGCAATCCCAGCAGCTCGGGAGGCTGAGGGAGGCTGATACCCCACCCCCTGGCAAAAAAAAAAAAAAAAAAAGAATTGCTGTGTCAAAGCATATGTGTATTTTTAATTTTGGACGATTTTGCCAAATTGCTCTTCCTAGAGATTGTTCAATTTATACCCCTACCAGCAGTGTCTGTGTGTGCCTATTTTCCTCACTAGTATGTTATTTGCAACTAGGTACACGCACCTGTAATCCCAGCTACTTGGAAGGCTGAGATAGTCCTCCTGTGTTCCTCACACAAATTCAAGGCCAACCTGGGCAACTTAATGAGATCCTGTCTCAAAATTTAAAAAATTAAAAGGACTGGAATGTAGTTCAATAGTAGAGTGCCCCTGGGTTCATTCCCTTGTACCACAAAAATAGAAAAGTATTTTAATTCCCATGTCTCTAATCACTAGTGAGTTTGATCATTTTTATAAACTTTTGTTTACTTTTTTGTGAAGTGCTTTCTAAAATTAGCCCTTTGTGCTATGAGTTCCAGATTTTTTGTTTGTCATTTCCTTTTGAGTTTACATTCACCGCCCTTTCCCAAACAGAAATGTTTGATTTTTTCCCTTATTATTATCCAATAATTTATGCATTCTTACTAAAGAAATGTTTGATTTTTGTATAGTTAAGAAAATTGAAGCTGGGGTTGTAGCTCAATGGTTGAGCGCTAGCCTCGCATGCATGAGGCACTGGGTTCCATCCTCAGCACCACATAAAATAAATAAAATAGAGATATTGTGTTCATCTACAACTCAAAAAATATTTTTAAAAAGAAAATTGGTGTTGATCTTTGTATTTTGTTACTGGATTTTCTCTTAAACAATCATGCATTTATTCCCTTATTGTTGGTTACATTCTGAGAACTGTGTCATTGAGAAGTATGTTATGATATTGGTCATGCACATGTACAGTGCACTTATAGAAGGTGCTATATGATGTATGTGAGAGAGAGAGAGAGAGCAAGCGAGAGTGCGGTGGAACAGAATGGAGATCAGTAGAGTTGAGGAAGGGGATTGGGGAGGGAAAGAGGAGGTACTAGGGAGTGAAATTGATCAAATTATATGCATGTGCAAATATGTCATCAAACCCACTTTATGAACGGTCGTAATGTACCACTTTTTAAAAGTTATGATCTTTGTATGATTATAATTTTCTGTAGTAAAAAAGTATTAAGGGGGTGGGGCTGGGGCTAAGAGGTAGTGCACAAAAGTCTATCAATAAATGAAAAAATATTTCAAAACAAATATTAAATTGAGGGTTTTAGGGAGCTTGGGCTTTGTGGACAGAGTTGAATATGAATCCTACCTCCAGTTTTTAAAAAATTGAGATATAATTTGTATACCATATAATTCACCATTTTAAAAATATTTCTTTTTAGTTGTAGATGGGCATAATACCTTTACTTTTATTTGTTTTCATTTTTATTTGATGCCGGGGATTTAACCCAGTGCCCCATGCATGCTAGGCAAGCACTCTACCACTGAGCCACAACCCCAACCATATAATTCACCATTTTAAAGTATATAAGTTGTTAGTGTTTAGTATATTCAGTTATGCAAATATCACCACTATCTAATTAGAGAGCTTTCTTTTTTTCTTTTTTTTTTTTTGGATTGAACCCAGGGCCCTATGCCTGAGAGACAAGCACTCTACCAACTGAACTATATCCCCAGCCCCCACAGAACATTTTTTTAACTTCAAAAGGAAAACCAGTACCCATTACCCATTTCCCTCTTCCTCACTCTAATCCCTGGAAATCTCTAATTTATTTTTCCACCTTTATGGATTTGCCTATTGTGGGCATTTCACACAAAGCAGTTGTTCATCATGTGGTCTTTTGTGTCTGGCTTATTTCACATAGCTTGTTCTCAAGATTCACTCACTGTTCCAAGAATCAGTACTGTTTTCCATTTTATAGCTGAATAATATTCCCTTGTGTGGATGTATGACATTTAGTTTAACCTTTCATCAAATGTGTTGTTTCCCCTTTTTAGCTATTCTGAATAAAGGCTACTCTGAATGTTCATGTACAAGGTATTGGTGAATGTAGCCTTTCAGTTATTTTGGGTATGTATCTAGGAGTGGAATTGCTGGTTCATATATGTTTAGCCATTTGAGGATTTTGCAGACTGTTTTTCAAAGTGGCTTCTCCACTTTTTATTTCTACCAACAATGTATAAGAATTACAATTTTTCCACATCTTTGCCAATACTCAATATTTTCTATTTTTTAAATTATGGTCATCCTACTGGGTATTAACTGGTTTCTCATTATGGCTTTGACTGGTGTTTCTCTGATGACTAATGATGTTGTGATTATACTGCAGCTTCACTATTTTTTAAAGAATTTAACCTTTATTTATCTTTATGTGGTGCTAAGGATTGATCTCAGTGCTTCTGTGTTCAGTTACTCTACCACTGAGCTACAACCCCATCCCCCAGCTTCACTTTTTAGCTATGTGACTTTGGTCAAGTTCTTTATCCTTTGAGTCTCATCTATCTGTAAAATGGAGATATAGTGGTCTCCACCCCCTTATCCATGGTTTTACTTTGGCATGGTTTCAGGTACGTGTGGTCAGCTGTGTTCCAAAAATATTAAGTAGAGAACTCCATAAATGAACAATTCATAAGTCTTAAATTGCACACAATTCTTTTATTTATTTATTTTTTTAGTTGTAGATAGATGCAAAACATTTATTTATTTATTTTTGTTTTGGTTGTAGTTGGACACAGTACCTTTATTTTATTTTTCTGTGGTGCTGAGGATCAAACCCAGTGCCCTGCATGCGCTAGGTAAGCACTCTACTGCTGAGCCAGAACCCCAGCCCCAAAACCTTTAATTTTGAAGTTGAAGATCAAACTCAGTGCCTCACACATCCTAGGCAAACACTCTACCACTGAGCTAACCCCCCAGCCCAATTGCACACAATTCCGAGTAGTATAATGAAACTTTGTGCCATTCTTCCAGTGTATCTATGCTATATAATTACATGTTGATTAGTCATTTAGTAATCATCTTGATGATTAGATTGACTATTAGAGTATCTCAGAGCTTGTGTGCAAGTAACCCTTACTTTACTTACTAATTACCCCAAAGCACAAAAGTAGTGGTGCTGGCAATTCACCTATGACAAAGAGAAGCAGTAAAGTACTTCTCTTAATGAAGAAAGAAAAAAATCATTCTGAAGTTGCTAAGATCTGTAGTAAAAATGAACCTTTTATCCATGGAATTGTAAAGAAGGAAAAAGGAATTGAAGCTAGTTTGGCTGTTATACCTTAACCTGCAGGAGTTATAGTCAAAATATTTAAATGTGAAGTTGGAAAAGGCATTAAATTTGTGTGTATGTCTAAGATAAAAACATGGTATATAAAGGGCTTGGTACCCCCATCAACAATTTCAGGCATCCACTCAGGGGTCTTGGAATATATCCTGGTGGCAGAGGAAAGATCGCTTCAATATTGCCTCACAATATTATTGTGAAGTTAGTGGAAATTAGGTGGGTTTAGATCAGTGCCTGCTACATTGTAGATACCTAACTGATAACTAATATTGGTACTTGAGATGAGGTAGCCAGCAATTCAGTCAGATTTTTCCCAGTGACTTCAGGACATCTACTGTAGAAGTCAAATGCTTAAATAAATGATGGTGCCTCTCATTTGCTAGGGCTGCTTTCTTTTTACAACCTTGGTAGGCCTTTGTTTACTATTATTTACCAGTTAACACTGTCATTAGGACCATGGAGGGATATACACAAGAGTAAGATAGAATTTATGAGATTAAAACTTGGAGATGATGGTACTATCAAATTAATTCTGTGACAGTGACATCTGTCTCAGTGCAATAAAATGCAGGTGAGAAAAATTATCCAAGCATAAGAGAATATCTTGGGTATTTTTATCCAGGAATAATATGGGCCTATGGAAAGTATTCAGCACACTGGGCAAGAAAGGCAATAAGGCATTCTAGGTAAGTAAACCCAAGTGAGCAAAGATGGAAGTAGGAGTAATTTAGAAAACAGGTGGTTATGAAATTAACCTGGTAGGAGTGGGATATTGGGGAATTGCAAGACAGTTTTGTGATATCCTTATTCTGTTGTCTTTTATTATTCTATCCCAGAATGTGTAGTGAAAGAAGTTCTATACCTAGAACCTTGAGATTTTCTTAAAATTTTGCTGCAGATTAGCTCTAGACATTCTTGTTTATTGTTTTTTAAAATATTTTGTTAGTGGTCAATGGATCTTTATTTACATGCAGTGATGAGAATCAAACCCTGTGCCTCACACATGCTAGGCAAACACTCTACCACTGAGCAATGATCCTAGCCCCTCTTATTCTAAGTAATAAATGAATAATTGGCTTTGTTTAGTGATTCTTAATTGAGGGTGTTCATCAGAACCTTTTGGAAACCATTTTGAAATGTGTGTTTGGATCACATTCAGGAAATTGTTTAGCAGATCTGAGGTCAGGACCAGGTTAGTATATTTGGAAAAGCTCTTCTGGTTATTGTGATTTACATTCCTTGTATCTTAGGAACCACCAGATTAGTTTAAAATCATTAATCCTTGGCTTTCTGGAGTTGAAATCACTTGGGTAGAACTGGGTGCAGTGGCATATGCCTGAAATTCCAGTGACTCAGGAAGCTAAGGAAGGTGGATCTCAAGTTCAAGGCCAATCTTAGAAAAGCCCTGTCTCAAAATTAAAAAGTAAGAAGGGTTGTTGAAGTAGCTCAGTGGTAAAATATCCCTAAGTTCAATCACCAGTAGAAAAAAGAAGAAATTACTTGGATTGTAGAATAATCAGCGTCAGACCAGTGAAAGATTAGATGTTGTAGTGAACAGAACATGGATTTTTTTTTTTAATTTTCAGTTGTCAGTGAACCTTTATTTTAAATATTTATATATGGTTCTAAGAATTGAACCCAGTGCCTTACATGTACTAGGCAAGTACTCTACTACTGAGCTACAACCCCAGCCCCAGAACATGGATTTTAATGTTAATCTGCACACATCACTGCTTCCTAGCTCTGAGCATGGCATCTAACCTCTCTCAGCCTCAGTTTCCTCATCTGTAAAATATGGTTTATGATGTTTATGTGATCCTGTTAGGATGAAAGAACATATCACACTGCACTTTGCCTGATGTTTATGTGACTGATAAACTGCAAGAAACTATCACCAGGGGACAACATAAAACTACTTGTATCCTAACACATCTTGGAGTTAATCATAAATCTAGGTATACCCAAATACCTAGGTGGTTCCTTTGTCTAAATATAAAATAACACAGACCTTGCTTTATTTATCTGCTTATCAGTGTACCTCCCTTTATGTGACCTAATATGTGGCGTTATTGTCAACACTGACTAAACTCTTTTTCCATAGCAAAAATTTAAAGCATTGAAACTTCTGTTGGACTCCAGAAAATTATAAACCCTTTACAACTTAAATGAAAAACAGGTAAATTGAGTTTAACAAAATTATCAAAGTCCATGGGGTCTTGAGGTGACATCTAGGATTTTCTCATTATAATTGTATTACCTTGGAGATAATAAGTTAAAATAGGGGTGGGGGCTAATAGTAGTTATACTAATAGTAATTATGGCCTCATAAGGTTATTGTGAATATTTAACAAGTTAATGCATGTTAAGAATTTGTAACATTGCTTCATACATATTCAGTATCTGTTAGTCATTATCATTAGTGTTATCATGTACTAGGGCTTATGTGGGAGCCAGAAATATAAAGTCTCTGTAGAAGCCAATATATAGGTAACATTAATATGCTTTAAGTGTAGCAGTAGAGGTGCATACAGGAGGGGTACGTAACAGTCTGTCACTGTTCCATGAAAAATAGTTCTCTCAAGCTAGGCACTGTGGTGGCACATGCCTGTAATCCCAGGAGCTTGGGAGGCTGAGTCAGGAGGATCATGAGTTCAAAGCCAGCCTCAGCAAAAGCAAGGTGCTAAGCAACTCAGTGACACCCTGTCTCTAAATAAAATACAAAATAGGGCTGGGGATGTGGCTCAGTGGTCAAGTGACCCTGAGTTTAAGCCCTGGTACTCAAAAAAAAAAAAAAATAGTTCTCTCAGCTGGTGGTGGTGATGCACACCTGTAATCTCAGCAACTGGGGAGGTTGAAGCAGGAAGATCAAATGAATGAGGCTAACTTCAGCAATTTAGCAAGGCCTGAAGCAACTTAGTAAGTCTAAACTGTCTAAAATTTAAAAAAAAAAAAAGTCTGGGAGCTTAGCTGGTGGTTAAGCACCCCTGGGTTCAACCTCTAGTACCAAACCAAACAAAAAATGTTCTCCACAAAGGTGCTGGTACAATGGAAAATGTATGTGTACTGAAGTCAGATGAGTCTGTGTTTTAATTCTGTTTACCACTCATTATGCCACTCTGGGGACAGCCAACCTCTTAACAGCCTTTGTTTCCCCATTTTAGAAATGGGGTGAAGTTTCTGACGTCTTTGTGTTTGAAGTGCCTTAGGTGTGTGCTCTTGCAGTATAAACTGCTTCTAAGATAAAAAGCATGAATTTTAAAAAAGAAATGAATGTCAGTTTCTGTTTCTACATTCATTCTGAGGTTTTCATCCAAACATACCTTGTCATGGCTGATCTGATGATAATGTAGGTAGAATATGCATAGTACATAGTAGATTGTGAGCAATAATTAATGGTTTTATTATTTTTCTAACAAAGATCTTCTCTGTCATTGTTTGAAAGTTATGCAATATATACCATGTTAATTTTAGCCTTCTGATTTTGAAGAGTCTTAGGCCAACTTTCATAAAAGCAGTAAAAACATACTGGGAATTTTGAGTGAACACATGTACAATTCTGTCTTTGTTTATAGAAATAATCAAGTTTTAGGCCGAGAGAACACTCTGGTTTTGTTTTTGCTCTTTTTAAATATATTCTGTGCAACCACATGTAATCTTAAATTTCATCAAATTATAAATTTTTCCTGACTTATAACAGTGCAGACCAGTTTTTGTGGCATATGAAATGTTTTTTTTTTTTTTTTTTTTTCTCTCTCTCTCTCTCTCCTAGGTCTTTCAGAGCCTTGAAGATCACCATTTGGAAGTGGTGGCTTTTTTCAGGGAAAATGGCTTCCATGGCCTTCTTGCCCATGACTCCGAGTATGCACTCTACAATATTCCCTCTTACTACAGTTCCCATGCTCTGAAATTGAGCTGGAATGGGAAGAACCTTACTACTAACCAGTTTCTGATGCAGGAGGTGGCCAAGCAGCTGGGCCTCAAGCGGATGAATTTTCCCATATTTGCTGCACTGCTAGGTATGTAGTCCAAAAGAAAAAGTCCAGGTAAATTTTCCTCTTCCATTATTAAGGATTAAAAACTTGAGTGATTTAGCCTATCATCATTGGGTTCATCTTTTTAAAAATTCTCATGCCAAACACCATGATGCAGAAAACACAGTGGATGCTTGGACTTCTTTGTGGAACACCCTAAAACTCAGAATTTTTAACTCATGGATTGTTATAGGATATTTCAAAACATTATTTGTATTCTTGTAAAACGTATTATTTTTTTACATTTTATAACTGCTTTATGCAGAGTACTGTCTTAGGCTAAATGCTTCATTTGTCCTAGTTATTTTGGTTCCTCACTCAGATAATTAGCATTTCTTTCCCAGTGTCTAAATTTAGATCAGGAACACAAATTGTTGATGATATTTTTCTTTTTCTCTTCATTTCTTTTGTACTAATATTTTATTATGAAAATTTCCATAATACAGCAAAACTGAAAGAATTTTTCAATGAAAACACTATATTCACCACCTATATTCTACCATTAACATTTTACAATATTTGCCCCTGAAGGTTAACATATTTATGTTAGATGTGATCACTGCTCTGTAATTCCAAAGGATATGAGTTTGAGTAACCTAAGAGTATCAGCACAAGTTTTGGAATTAGGCCTTGTGCAAATCACTGAAGTCACACTTTGCCCATTTCAATTTTCTCATCTGTGAAATGGGAATAATAATAATGAGGTTAAATGAAATGAGATATAAAATGCTCGGCACTTATTAGAAAGTAATTAATTTTGTTGCTGCTATTATAAAAGGCAGCATAACTACATGATAGGTAATAGCATGAGCTTGGAATTATATAGACTTAGCTTTTCATCCTGGTATGTACATACCTAGGGCCAAGTCACCAAAATTGTCTAAACCTCAGTTTCCTTATCTGTAAATGGAAATAATACTATCATGCATTGATATTATAAAAATGATATGTATAATACACATGATATGTACTAGGTAATCAACACATCCCTACTGTAATTATTATATTAAGAATATCGACCTATGTTAATTATTTGGTCATTTTCTCTCCCAGGATCTTTTTCATGGCCTGGGGGTTCCAGGAAACATTGGTATAGTCAATAAATGACAAATGTACTTTATAGGTAACCACATTCTCCCAGATGAGGACTTGGCTGCTTTTCACTGGAGCCTCTTGGGACCAGAACATCCTCTTGCATCCCTTAAGGTAATGTGTCCCATTTCCTGTCTGTACACATTAGAGGGTAATCAAGTTTTAGAATTTGATGGAATAATTATCTTTCATTAGATTCAAAACACTTCAGATACAGATAAAATTAGTTGTAATAATATCCTTATAAGAATCCATACATATCTATAAAGAAAAATACTAATATCCCATTAGTAAAATAATGAACAAAGAACTGATACAGACAATTCACCAAAGAGGAAATATAGTGGCCAATAATACTATGACTAGATGTTCAACATCTCTAGTGACCAGGCATGTGAATTAAATGAGCAGTATGATATTTTTGTTAACAGTTAAGCAAATATTGAAAAATTAGTCTACTGCTATCAAGGCTGTGCTGAGAGATGCCCACCTAAACTTCTGGTGGTAGTGTAAGATGGTGATTGTATTGTATTTCTCTCATTCTCTCACTTTCCTAGATGACTGTTTCATATTATCTCTTTCTTCCAGCCTAAATACTTCTTTATTTGCTCATTCTCAGTACATAATCCCCCTTCCTTTTCACTGAGAAAATGGAAGCAACAGGAAGAGAACTTTCATAAGCTCCCAAACCCTCCTTACCTCACCAGCATATATCTGTGTGCCCATGTGCTCCTGTTAACTGTGGATGACCTGTCCATGCTCCAATCAAAAGCCAATCCCTACACTCACATTAGATTCTATCCCCTCTTGCCAATTTAAGGGCATTTGTATAGCAATTCTCCTCCTTCTTCACATCATCTATTTTTCTCTCTTCATTGTTTTTTTCCCCACCAAATGTATAAACACACATCCATCTTAAAAGATAAAACAAGTCGGGCATGGTGGCGCATGCCAGCGGCTTAGGAGGCTGAGGCAAGAGGATCGTAAGTTCAAAGACAGAAATTTAGTGAGGGAGGCCCTAAGCAACTTAGTGAGACCTTGCAAAATAAAAAAATGGCTAGGGTATATATAGTGGTAAAGCACCTCTGAGTTCAATCCCTGGTACCAAAAAATAAAAGTAAAAACCCACTGATCCCCCAAAAATAAAAATAAAAACCCACTAACACCCAAACTGCTACATATTTCTTCTCATATCAAAGTCTTCTAAAGAGTTGTCTATTATTAAGCTGCTTACTATCCTCCTCTCCTGTTCTCTCTTCAATCTGATTTGCTGAATTTGCCCTTGACCTTGTCAGTAACCTCCAAGTTAATAGACCCAGTGACCAGTTATCTGTTTTCATCTTCCTTGACCAATTGGCAGCATTTGACATGGTTGCTCATTCTTCATTTGTCTTTAAGGAAACCACTCTCTTCAGATTTCCTCCTGTCTCACTGATTGCTGCATCTCGGTATCCTCTGTTATTCTCTTATCTTAAAAATGTGAAGTGTCCCAGAATTCTATCCTGGTTTTCTTCTCTTCTATCTACACACATGATTTCATCCAGTCTCATGACTTTATGACCTTCTGCCCATTGATGGCTCTCAAGATTATGCCTCCAGCTCTAACCTCTTTCTCAAATTCCAAATTCTAATATCTATCTACTAAACATCTTCATTTACATATATAAATGGGCATCTTTTTTTTCCAGTTTTCAGGGATTGAATCAAGGGGTGCTCTACTACTGAGCTACACTCCTGGCCTTTTCTGGTTTGTTTTTTTATTTTTATTTTTTTTTATTTTAAGACAGTTCAAGGCAAAATATGCCTTGAAATTTAATCTTCCTGCCTCAATCTCTGAGTCTCTGAGATCACAGACATGCACCACCATTATTTCTTGCCTGGATTATTGCAATAGCTTACTAATGGATGGTTCTGTGCCTATACTGTCTTCCCACCCCAGTCTGTTTTCAGTGTATCAATAGATGTCACTCACCCAATCGTTACCACATTCTATAAACCCCTATACTCTTTGGCCCCCTGTTATACCTCTGATCTCATGTTAGAACCTCTGCACTTGACATTTCTTCTACTTGGAATGCCTTTTACTCTCACATAGCCATTTCCTCACTCCTAGAATTTTCTCAATAAGACCTTTCCTGATCACTCTTAAATTTTATGCACATACCTATTTAAAATTTTATGTGTACACACACATATTTGCACCTGCACACATACATGTACTTGAATTCCATGTTACTTATGTTTTTTTTCCTAGCTTTTATCTACCTCTAGCACACTATATATTTTACTTATTTACTAATTTTGACTCCCCTCACCACATACCAACACACTTATACTAGAATTTAAGCTCCCACATGGGCAGGATTTGTGTTTCTTATTTACTGCCATGTCCTTGGTACTTAGAGCAGTACTAGCACATAGTGTGCAGTAAATATTTTTTAAAGGAAAAAATGGTACATCGTTTTGTCAAAACAGTTTTTATCAAAGCATTTAAGAACATTATACTCTAATTCAGTAATTACCATTTGAATAAGTTTATAATTAATTGGAAAGTGGACAGTAAGTCATACCCACATTTCATCATAGCATCAAAATTTTTCTTTAAAACATTTTCAAGTATCAAGCCTATTTCAAGTGACACATGCCTGTAATCCTAGTTACTTGGGAGGCTGAGACAGGAATATTGCAAGTTCAAGGCCAGCCTGTGCAATTTAGTGAGGACCTGTCTCAAAATGAAATTTTATAAAGGGCTAGAGAAGCTGGGCTTGGTGGCACACACCTGTAATCCCAACAACTGGGTAAGCTGAGTCAGGAGAATCACAAGTTTGAAGCCAGCCTCAGAAACTTAGCGAGGCCCTAACCAACTTATTAAGACCCTGTCTCAAAATTTTAAAAAAATAGGGACTGGGGTTGTGGCCCAGTGGTAGAGCGCTTGTGTTGCACATGTGAGGCACTGGGTTTGGTTCTCAGCACCACATAAAATAAATAAGTAAAACAAAGGTATTATGTCCATGTTCAGCTAAAAAAATTTTAAAAGAAAATGAAAATTAAAAACGGGACAGGCATGGTGGCGTACACTTGTAATCCCAGAGGCTCAGGAGGTTGAGGCAGGAGGATCTCGTTCAAAGCCAGCCCCAGCAAAAGTGAGGCACTAAGCAACTCAGACTCTGTCTCTAAATGAAATACTAAATAGGGCTGGGGATGTGGCACAGTGGTTAAGTGACCCTGAGTTCAATCCCTGGTACAAAAAAACATAAAATAAAAATAAAAAAAGGTCTGGGGATGTGGCTCAATGGTTAAATGCCCTTGTGTTCAATCCTTGGCACCAAAAAATTAAAAAAGAGCTGGGGATGTAGCTTAGAGGTAGAGCACCTACCTATCATGTGTGAAACCCCATATTCCATCCCCAGTACTGAAAAAATTATGTAAATAAGATTTTGCTAACATTGCTGGGTTTTGATGTTGTTTATATATATATATATATGTGTGTGTGTGTGTGTGTGTGTGTGTGTGTGTGTGTATAGTGTATTTTAAAGCAAAATGCCATAATTCATGTTATTTCAACCCCACATTCTTTGATATATATATATATATATCACTAAAGAACTTGAGCATTTTCTTACACAAGCACACTGCCATTATCACTAACAGACAATGCTATTTCTTGGTATAATCTAACATCTAGTCCATTTTCAGGTTTTACTGATTATCTCAAAAGGGCATTTTTGTGATTAATTCAAATCAGGATCCAAAGATGGTCCACACATTGTAACATTTCTTTTAATAACAAAAAGCTGGAAACAGGGCTGGGGCTGTAGCTCAATGGTAGAGCGCTTGCCTTGCATGAGTGAGGCACTGGGTTCGATCCTCAACACCACATAAAAATAAATAAAGATATTTTGTAAAAAGTTGGAAACAGATAAAACATCTCATGAAAGAGAACTAGCTGATTATGGCAGTGTCATCAGACAATTGTTATTTATGTAGTAGGATTAAAAATGGTATGTTTTTATGTCTTTATATTTTTCCAATCTTTTCCAGGTCCTTTGTACTGAGAATAAGGGGAGAAAAAACTATTTTAAATATAGTTTAACTATCTTAGTGATTTATTGAATTCCATATCTCATCCCCACCTAACTTTTTTCTAAATGATCCATCTTTTCCTAAAAAAAAAAAAATCTATTGGCACTTGCGATTGAACTCAGGGAAAATCTACCACTGAGTTATATCCTTAGCCCTTTTAAAATTGTGAGACATGGACTTGATAAATATCTGAAGCTGCTCTCAAACTTACAATCCTCCTTCCTCAGCCTCCCAAGTACCTGGGATTACAGGGTTGAATTACTATGTCCTGTTTAGTGATCCATCTTGACATTAGTAACCATTCTTTATCTTGCCTTTTCTAGGTTCGAGCTCATCAACTGGTTCTTCCACCCTGTGATGTGGTGATCAAGGCTGTTTCTGAGTATGTTAGTTCTATCAAAGACCCTTCAAACCTGGATGTGGTTGGGAAGGATGTTTTCAAACAATCTCAGGTGAGCTAGCCTTCTCTTTCCTAAGAATTGACAGTTGTCTTACCTTCTCCAGCAACACCAGCAAGTCTCCTGTTGTCTTCAATGACATGTAACTTCTCTTTGCTTGTCTCCTCCGATCTTATAGATTAAAGCCCCCAAATTTCATTTCCTTTAAAATATTATTAGGCTTGGATTGAAAGGTTTTCTTTTAACTGATGATTAAAGTAAAATAATCCCTCTAGAAAATACAATACATAAGGGAAAAAATTAACTTGAAATACCATTACCAGTTTCTAGGTAATGATATTTTAAGTGACTTGTTTAAATTAATCTGACATATCTCCTTCTAATCAATTTTTTTCCAGTACAGAGGATCAAACCTAGGGCCTCCTATATGCTAGGCAAATTCTCTACCACAGACCTACATCCCCAGCCATTTTTTTTAAGCCAATATTTGCTTCCGTTTTATTTATTTATATATGACAGTGGAATGCATTACAATTCTTATTACACATATAGAGCACAATTTTTCATATCTCTGGTTGTATACAAAGTATATTCACACCAATTCGTGTCTTCATACATGTACTTTGGATAATAATGATCATCACGTTCCACCATCATTTCTAACCCCATGCCCCCTCCCTTCCCCTCCAACCCCTCTGCCCTATCTAGAGTTTGTCTATTCCTCCCATGGAACCACCATTTGAACCAGCTATCCCTCTCCTCGTTCTATACCCAAAGGACTTAAAAACAGCATACTACAGGGACACAGCCACATCAATGTTTATAGCAGTACAATTCACAATAGCTAAACTGTGGAGCCAACCTAAATGCCCTTCAGTAGATGAATGGATTAAAAAATGTGGCATATATACACAATAGAATATTACTCAGCAATAAAAGAGAATAAAATAATGGCATTTGCAGGTAAATGGATGGAGTTAGAGAAAATAATGCTAAGTGAAGTTACCCAGCCATTTTTTTAAGAGAGAGAGAGAGAAAATTTTTTTTAATATTTATTTTTCAGTTTTCGGTGGACACAACATCTTTATGTAGTGCTGAGGATTGAACCCAGCGCATGCCAGGCGAGCACATTACCGCTTGAACCACATCCCCAGCCCAACCCAGCCATTTTTGATGTATATTTTAACATAAAGGAGGTCTTACTTAGTGGAGGATTAAATGGATAATGAAAAAGACACTTAAAATGAGTGCACTAAATCATGAATCAAAATTTCATGGTTATTTATGGGAGAAAGGACTCAATTGGGATTTTTTTTTTTTTTTTGGTACTGGGGAATTGAACTCGGGGACACTTAACCACTGAGACACATCTGCAGCCCTATTTTGTAATTGATTTAGAGACAGGGTCTCACTGAGTTGCTCAGCACCTCATTTTTGCTGAGGCTGGATTTGAACTCACGATCCTCCTGCCTCAGCTGCCTGAGTCGCTGGGATTCCAGGTGTGTGCCACTGTGTCAGGCTTCAATTGGAATTTTATCCTAACAAAATTAAACTAAAAATTATGAAAATATGTTGGTTTTATTTTTAGCAAATTGATTATCTCTTTGTAAGAACACTCAAGCCTATCCCAAACCCCTGGCACCATCAGTTATTCTCTGTCACTGAAGTTCTGTATTCTGGAAATGTCATATGAATGGAATCAGTCATACAGTAGATAATCTTTTGAGATTTCTTTTGTTCAATATAAAATTTATTCAATATAATGCTGAGTTGTTGCATGTTACACATGTCAATAATTTGTTCCTTTTTATTGTTGAATAATATTTGTTGTATGGATATACCACAGGTTTTTTATTCATTCACCCCTAAAGGTTATTTAAGTTATTTTTTTTTTTGTTTTTTGAGGGCGGGCTGGAGTTTGAACCCAGGGACTTGTACTTGCTAGGCAAGTACTCTACCAACTGAGCTATATCCCCAGCCCCTATTTAGGTTGATTATAATTTTGGTGATTATGAATACAAAAGCTGTAAATACTTGTATATAGGTTTTTGTGTGGACATTAGTACATATCTGGGAGTGGAATTTTTGTGTCATATGGTAAGCATATGTTTAAATTTGTAAAGACCTTGCTAAACCAGTTACTATTCCTTTTTTACCAGTGCTTGATCAGTAATTTTTAAAATGCATTTATTTTTTTTCTTGATACCAAGGAGTGAACTCAGGAGTGTTTAACCACTGGGCTACAGCCCCAGCCCTTTTTTATTTTTTATTTTTTTTATTTTTGAGACAGGGTCTTGCTTAGTTAGGGCCTTGTTAAGTTGCTGTGGCTCACTTTGAATTTGTGATCCTCCTTCCTAAGTTCCTGGGTTATAGGTGTATGCCATTACACCTCTCTTATTTACTTATTATTATTTTGGTACTTGGGATTGAACACAGATATGTTTAACCACTTAGCCACATCCCTAGTCCTTTTTATTTTTATCTTGATATAAGGTCTAAATTGTTTAGATCTTGCTGAGTAATTGAGGCTGACTTTAAAGTCACTGGAATTACTGGTGTGTGCCACCATGCCCAGCCATTGAATTAATTTTTTTATTATATGCATTTTTTTTAATATTTTTCTTTTTTTTAATATTTATTTATTTATTTTTTAGTTCTCGGTGGACACAATATCTTTGTTTGTATGTGGTGCTGAGGATCAAACCCGGGCCGCACGCATGCCAGGCGAGCGCGCTACCGCTTGAGCCACATCCCCAGCCCTTATATGCATTTTTTAATCTTTATTTTATTTCTTTTTATGTGGTGTTGAGGATCAAACCCAGTGCATCACATGTGCTAGGCAAGTACTTTACCACTGAGCCGCAGCCACAGCCCCCCATTTAACTTATTTAACTTATTTTTATTTTATCTTACCAGAAAAGAATTCAGGGCCTCAAACATGCTGGGCACTGAGCCACAAACATTTTACCACTGAACCACACTTCTACCCCTCATTACATTTTTAATTTCCTTTTCCCAAATACTAATGATAAAAATGTTTTTTTCTGATTTATTTGCCTGTATCTTCTTTAGTGAATGGTCTGTTGAAAAATACTCTTTTTCCCATTTTTGAAATTTTTTTTTAGTTGTCAAAGGATCTTTATTTTATTTATTTATATGTGGTTCTGAGTATTGAACCCACTGCCTCATACATGCTAGGCAAGCACTCTACCACTGAGCCACAACCCCAGCCCTCTTTTGCCCATTTTTAAAGTTCATTTGTTTGCTTAAATGTTGAGCTTTCAGAATTCCTTATATATTCTGCATTTGAGTTCTTTGTCATGTATCTGATTTACAAGTATTTTCTTCCAGGTTGTTTTTAATTATTTCATTAGCATATTTTATAGAATAAAATTTTTAATTTCCATCAGTTTTTATCATTAATGGATGATGCCTTTGGTATCCTGTCTAAGAAGAACTCATTGCCTAATTGCATGCATGATAATTTTCTCTTTTTGAAGTTAAATAGTTATGCATTTTACATTTAGAAAACTCATCAACTTATACTTCATTTCTTTATAATATGTTAGGAGTTTTTGTTCATTTTCTCGTTTTGTTTTGCATAGGGATACCTAGCTGTTTCCACACAGCTTGTTTAAAAGACCATCTTTTCTCTGTTGAATTGCCTTTGCAGTTTTGTCAAAAATCATTTGGTTAAATTGCATGGGTCTATTTCTGGATTCTCTTATGTTCAGTTGATCTATGTGTCTGTCCTTTTCCAGTAGCACACTGATTATTGTAACTTTATAGTAAGGCTTAAAATTGAGTAGTGAGTTCTCCAATTTTATTCTTATATATATTAGTTGTAGATGGGCACAATACCTTTATTTTTATTTTTATTTGGTGCTGAGGATCAAAACCCAGTGCCTTCCACATACGAGATGAGCACTCTACCACTTAACTACAACCCCACCTAAATTTTAGAATAGTTTTATTTATTTATAACTATAGGGAAAAAATCCTTGTGGGATTTTGATTGGAACTGTGTTAAATATATAGATGGCTTTGGTTAGTCTTTGAATTCATGAATATGATATGCCTCTATTATTTGGTCATGTTTATTTTCTTTCATCAACTGCATGTTTTAGAGTTTTTAGCATGTCCTGCACATGGTTTTTAGTATTTATACTTATTTCCTATTTGTGGCATGTATTGTCATGAATGTTGTTTTGTTCCATTTTTAATTGTTCAATGATGATATAAAGGAATGATTTAGTTTTGTTTATTGACCTTATAAATTGTGACCTTTGTAAACTCTCTTATTCTGGAAGGTTTTTTGACAGACTTCTTGGGATTTTCTGTGTAGTTGTTCATGTTGTCTATGAACACAGACAGTTTTATTTATTTATTTTTCATCCTACATGCCTTTATTTATGTTCACTTACTGTATTATTTAAGATTTCCAAATGATGCTGAATAGAAATGTTGCAAGCAGATATACTTTTCTTGTTCTTGATCTTTAGAGAAAGCACTCAATAGTCATTGAATGTGACATTAGTTATAGGTTTTATAGATATATGTTTTCAGGTTAAGGAAGTTATCTTCTATTCTTGGTTTGCAGAATGTATAGTGTATTTTTCCAAATGCAATTTATCTATTCATTGATAAAATCTTATTGTTTTCTTCCTTAGTCCATTAATATTTTGGATTGATTATTGAATATTGAGCAAACTTGGTCCTGATATGTTATTCTCCCACCCCACCTACCCCCTTTTTTTTGTATAGCTGGATTTTAATTTGGTATTTTGTTGAGTATTTTTTTTGAATTTTATTTTTTAGTAGTTGGACACAATACCTTTATTTTATTTATTTATTTTTATGTGGTGCTGAGGATCGAACCCAGGGCCTAGCATTTACGAGGCGAATGCTCTACCACTGAGCCACAACCTCAGCCCCTTATTGAGTATTTTTAAATTTTGTTTATTTTGAAAGAGTTTTGGTCTGTAATTTTGTTTTTAATATTTGTTTTTTAGTTATAGGTGGACACAATACCTTTATTTTATTTTTATATGGTGCTGAGGATCTAACCCAGTGCCTCACGCATCCTAGGTGACCATTCTACCACTGAGCCACAACCCCAGCCCTGGTCTGTAGTTTTTTGTTTGGTTGCTTTTTGTTTTATTTTTGTGTTTTTGTTTTATTTTTGGTCTGGTTTTGTTATCAGGGTAGTGTTGGAGTCAGGAGTTTACAAGTACTCCTCTTCTGTTTTTAAAGGAATTATATAAAGTTAGTGTTATTTCTTCTTTGTTTCACATGATTTATCAGTAATATATCTGGCATAGATTTCTTTGACCTTATTCTGTTTAGAATTTGATGAGCTTCTTGAATTTCTAAATTTGCACTTCAATAAATTTGGTCAAATTTTAGCTATTATTTCTTCAAATAGATTCTCTGCTCACATTCTTTCTCCTTTTCCTTCTGTGACCCAGAGAACCAATTTAGACCTTTTGGTGTTATCCCCTAGATTTCTGATACTCTGTTCTCTTTTTTGTGAGGGGCAATTAGGGATTGAACTTGGGGTCACTCAACTAATACTGAGCCACATCCTTAACCCTATTTTTTTTTTTTTTTGCATTTTATTTAGAGACAGGGTCTCATTGAGTTGCTTAGTACCTCACTTTTGCTGAGACTGCCTTTGAACTCTCGATTTTCCTACCTCAGCCTTCCAAGCCCCACTGGGATTACAGGCATATGCAACCATGCTTGGCTTTCTATGTCTTCTTCTTCTTCTTCTTCTTTTTTTTTTTTTTGAAGAAATTATTTTTCTTTTTTTATCATACTGGCTAATATGTGTTGATCTATGATAAGCTTCATTAACTCTCTGCCATCTCTCTTTTGCTCTAGAGTCCTTCTACTTTTTTATTTATTGTATTTTTAAGTTGTATAATTTTCATTTGGTTATTTTCATATATTTTCTTTCTTTGCTGAGACTTTGTTTCAAGTCTTCCTGTTAGTGTCAATATTTCTATAATGTCTTTGTTAGGTAATACCACACTGTGTCATCTCAACATTACCATCTCAATTTTCTTTATTCACATGATTAACATTTTCTGGTTCTACCCATGTCCAGTAATTTTGGATTATATCTAAGAAATTTTGAAATTATGTTATGAGGCTATTGATCTTGTTTCAGTATTATGGGGCATATTGATAATTTTTGTTTTAGGAATCAGTAAACCTATTTTGGTTCAGACCACTAGTACTTTAGCCTTCCTTGAGCTGTGCTTTCAGTGTCAATACAGTTGTTAAAGTCCTTGCAAACATATCTAGATCAGTCCTGTGTATATGCCATTTAGTGTTTAGTCTGGGTCTTGGACCATAATCTATCTCGTAATTCAGTTTTAGTCTGTGATCTGCTGTTTAGAGTCAGATTCGTGCATGTGTTATTTCAGGAGTGAACCCAGTAGTTCATAAACCACTTGTCATTTTGCTTTTAGTAGTTCTCCCTGCATCTATTCAGTCTTCCTGGTTCTTTGGGCTACCCCCTTTTTGGTCTTATTGCCAGAAAGTCAGAACTTTAATCACCCAACATTGTGTTGTACTTTTTCTGACTTTGCCTATGACCAAGGAGCAGAAGGACAAAAAGAGAGAAGAAAAATCATTCTTATTCTAATTGGAGAGCAAGGTTCTTATCTTTCAGAGTTTTAGTTTTCTGCTGTTTTTCAGTTGACACTGTTGCCATCCAAGATTTGCTTTGGACTTTTGTTTCCACAAGGGCTTATATTCTTTCTCTATTCAAATGACTCTCTTTTCAAATGCCTTTCTCCCCATTATCTTTCATAATTCTCTCTTTTACTGTTGTTGAATACTATTTGAACACAAAGGAAGAGAAAAAATAAAAAAGGAAAACAGGGTATACTCTGAGTTTTTGGAGACCACTTTTTCACTACTCAGGCCAAAACTGGACTACAATTTCTTTCTTTCTTTCTTTTTTCAGTTTCTTTCATTTTTCTTTTCTTTTTTGTGTCAGATTAAACCCAGGGTTACTCAACCACTGAGCCACACCCTGCCTTTTTATGCCGAATCTCACTAAATTGCTGAGGTTAGTTTTGAACTTGTGATCTTCCTGTCTCTGTCACCAGCCCCAGATTACAAGTGTGTGCCACCACTCCCAGCCTGAACTAGTTTCTTTTGCAGCTTTCTCTGACCCCACCAGTGGACACTTTTAGATTTCAGAGTGCATTGTGTATATACTCAGAGATTCTGGAAGAACAAGAAATCCTAAACACATCATTTAATCAATAGTACTTTTGTCACCAGAGAGGATCCAAGGAATTCCCAAAAGAAGGGAACATCAACTTGGAATCACTCATGTTCTTTTTTATCTTGTGGTACTGGGGATCATACTCAGGGCCTTCAGCATTCTGCCTCAGGCAAGCACTCTACCTTTGAGCTACACCCTCAGCCCCACCCAGTTCTTAACATTTATTACAAAAAGAGTAGTAGGACCTGTACTTAGGTAAAGATTTATTTAAGAACAGCAAAGGAATTCACACTCAGAAGTGTGGATGACCCTCGCCTCTCAGAGAAGTTGAGTGACATGCCCAAATTTGAGTGCTCTGATGATATACATGATTTTTCTGAGGGTGGGCTGGGATCACAAACAGGTGAGCCAATGTTAGATTTTGATGATTTGTTAAATGTTTATAAATTTTCTTGAAGATTAAGTTTCATGACAGCTAAATCCCCTAACAACCACTCTATACTTAGAGGTTAGAATTTTCTCTGTATCAGATAGCCTAGCCATTAATCATTTGTGGGCACATAGAGTAAGCACCTCAGGTGAGTGAAATTTTAATTAATCATATGTCTAATCTCTATAAGCATATGTTAAATGTTCTGTTTATCTTTAACTGATGAGCAAGCTCAACATAACTTGTCATGTTTTTAGATGTCTCCTTTTATTAAGGATCTCTCCCCATGATCCCATTGTAGTTGACCTATCTCACTTTGAATCCTAGTCTTCTTCCCCAGTCTGCCTATAACTACATATTAATAACTATCCTCAGTGGAAACAGAAGGAACTGTACTTATTCCATTTTATCTAATACTGAAACTTCTATGGATATTTTAAATGAAAGGAATACAATATGAGTATTTGGTTTGGGGACCTAAATTTTCCCAACAAAATTTTGTGATAGCACAATCTAATATGTTACCTTGCATTTAACTTGCTAGCACAATCTTAACAAGTATTATCTTACAAAAAGTATACTTGGACTTTTGTTTCCACAAGGGCTTATATTCTTTCTCTATTCAAATGACTCTCTTTTCAAATGCCTTTCTCCCCATTATCTTTCATAATTCTCTCTTTTACTGTTGTTGAATACTAATTACACCTGATCCTCATTTGTCCATGCTTTCCACCATGATGTGAAGAGCCCCTCATTTTCCTTGACTTTAGAAACATTCCCTTATGGCATATTTGCACATTTGCTTTGTTTATTTGTCCTTTTAGCTGTTTGTATCAGACAGGAAGAGACTGATGCACAACAAAAAAAATTGACCTGTTCAGTAGAGTGAAATGTTAAGTATGGCGTACTGTTTAAATGGAGAATAAACTTTATAAATGCTTAGTTGCATGGTGAATTCTTTTTAATATTTATTTTTTAGTTGTAGTTAGGCACAATACCTTTATTTAATTAATTAATTTATTTTTTATGTGGTGCTGAGGATGGAACCCAGGGCCTCGAACATGCTAGGCAGGTGCTTTACCACTGAGCCACAACCCCAGCCTCATGGTAAATATTTTTAATGTCATGATTTTGGATTATCTTTGTGGCTTCATACATTTTTGAAGAATCATAATGATTATTTTTAATAACAAAGGCTCCTTTATAAAAAAAAAAAGAACTAAAATATTGGAAAATAGAGGGCTGGGGTTGTAGCTCAGTGGTAGAGCACTTGCCTCGCATGAGTGAGACACTGGGTTTGATCCTGAGAACCACATTAAAAATAAATAAATAAATAAAGATTGTGTCTACAACTAAAAAAAATTTTTTTAAAAAATTGGGAAATAAAGACATAGTTTCTGATTACACCCCAATCCTCTTTATTTTTATTTTTGTTTCTTTTTTGTGGCAGAGCACACCAGGGTTGACCTACCCAAATTCCCCTTTTCAAATTTTGAGACTAGGCCTCACTAAGTTGCCATGTTTTCAACCATTTTTCATTGGTACTGTATAATCTTCATAAAATCATTTTGTTTGTTTTTGCAGTCCTGGGGATCAAACCCAGGTCCTGGCCCATGCTAGGCTAGTGCTCTACCACTGAGTTATACTCCCACCCCATAAAATCAGAATTGAGGAGAGCTCTTATAAACAAACATACATACTGTTTACTAGCACAGGTTGAGCATCCCTAATCCAAATTACAATATCTGAAACTTTTTTGCATGACTGTCATGATGTCAAGTATAAAATTCCACACCTGACCTCAGGGTTACATGGGGTGAAGTATTTCGGTATATTGGGTCATTGATCTCTACTGATTGGCATTGAAGAGTATATAAGACATATTGTTAAATGCCAAAAGGAGGTGATAACAATGTGATAGTGATTCCATTTGTGCAAAAAACCCAAAAATCATATTGGTGTCCATATGTGTGTGTAAAAATAGCAAAATCCATGAAAGAACGTCTACCAAACATGTCACTTCTTAGGAAAAGAGTAGATGCAGAGAGAGAGATGTTAAGGGAGACTTGTACCCTTTGTAGTTTTTAGAAGATTGTTTTCTATTATTATGTGTATTACTAAATATAACAAGGAGATTATGAATAAATAAATAATGGAATGTTGATAGTTTACTATTATTTAACCATTTAGATGCCACTCTGACAGTCAATAATTTGTGAACATTCTCTGGATTTGAAACCCTTTTTTAATTACATCAAATTCAGTTTTTTATTAGTGCTTTATAGTGATGTATAATTGTGGGTTTTATTTTGACATATTTGTAAGTGCATATAACCTAATTTGTTCAATTTCAATCTCCAGTATCGTACCCTTACCTCTCTACCTCACTCCCCAACCTCTTTCCTCTATTCTATAGAACATCTATTAATTTATTTTAAAATATGTTTTAATTGTCAATGGACCTTTATTTTATTTATTTAACATGGTGCTGAGAATCAAACCCAATGGCTCAAACATGCTCTACCACTGAGCTACAACTATAGCCCTGTTATTTTTAATTGGCTTTTGAGATACCAGAGTGATTTTGTTTCTGTTAGTCTGTAGGACCTCGAGATCTCAGTTCCTTTTTTTTTTTTTTTTAATGTGCATGCACAAATACAAATAAAAGCCCTTGGAATGTTTAAAGATTCTAGATGTTAATAATGACAAACTCTGAGAGATACCATTATACATGTTAAAAATATTTTTTATTATATAGTCTATTGTTTCTATGAGAAATACATATTTTTATACCTAGTAGATAGTAGTTAAGGGTTTTTGGTAGAAAATACTCAACACTGGAATTATATGGTGATCTTGATATTCTCATACATTGATGATGGCAGTATAACTTGAGGCATCTGTTTTGGAAAGAGATTTAGTATAATGTGTCAAAAGTCTGAAAATGATCATACCCTCTAAAAATGCACTGTGCAATAACCCAAGATTATGTTAAAATATGCTTATGAGAGCATTAATTTTAATTAGAAATTGTCTTTAATATCTTAAATTGCATTTGGTAAAATATTATGAAGATCTTAAGATTGTTCAGGAGAAAATTCTGATAAATCTAAAAGCTCCTTCTCAGCCCTTTTTCTGCAAAGGTAAGTAGTACTTTTTGCTTTTACTTTTTTTGTGGTGCTGGGGATCAAACCCAGAATTTGGCCTATGCTAGCCAAGTGCTCTACCACTGAGCTACAATGTTAAACCAGAATTATTTTTTACCTATATTGCTAAAGATTGGTTTTCCCTCTGCTTGATCTTTATATATACATTTGTGTTTTTCTCTTATTCCATTCAGTATAATATCTTTGAGGTTTATACCTATTGTATATATCAGTACTTTGTTCCTGTTTTATTCCTGTTTAGTATTCCATTGCGTATCTATACAACAATTTATCCTGATTTTCTATTGATATACATTTGAGTTGTTTCTAGTTTGGAACTATTGTGAATAAAACTCTTATAAACATTTTGGTTTGTATCTTTTGGAGGACATATGCACTCATTTTTCTTGGGTAAATAATTAGCTGTAAGATTACTTCTGAGTGTGGTGGCACACACCTATAATTCCAGCTATTCAGAGCCTGAGGCAAGAGGATTCCAAATTAGAGGTGAGCCTATGCAACTTAGCAAGACCCTGTCTTAACATTAAAAAATAAAAAAGAGCTGAAGATATAACTTGGTGGTAGAGCACCACTGGGTTTTATCCCCAGTACTGAAAAAAAAATAGGATTACTATAGTGTATGGTAAATGTTTCATTTTATAAGAAACTGCCAAGCTATTTTCTAAACTGTACCAATGTACATTCCCACTAGCAATGGGCTGGAATTCTAGTTATTTCATATACTTGCCAGAATTTAATATCACTAGTCTTTAATTTTAGCTCTTCTGATGGATATATAATATTGTCACATTGTGGTTTTGTATGCTTAAGTGCTCTTAGTTTTAATGTTTATACCTTTTGAACCAATATCATTTTAAGGATGTAATCTGAAATCCAGAAAAAAATTTATATGGACAATATATACTCTTGCTATATAGCTTAAAATAGCCAAATATTAGAAATAACTTAAATGTCAGATATTATCGAAGTAGTTACAAAATTTTATGATAAATGCATAATGATAAAATATTCATCCATTTAAAATTATAGAGTACAATGTCAACCAAAAAAAATATGTATATAAAATGGTATATACTGCAGCACAATTTTTTAAAAACTAATGTAAGGAAACACATTGAAATATTGTTAGATGGTTATATTATGTGATTCCCCACCCCATTCTTATGTATATTTCCTACAGATCATGTGATCATTTTAGAATAGCATGAAATGTAAGTAAGTTTTTTAAAGAAAATCCATATTTTATGTTCCATAATGATTTCTCTCTCACTAATCTTTTCTACAAAGTGGAAATTTGTTTTCTTGGGTTTCTCTAAATATTTGATTTCTGCTATTGTTTTGACTCCCTACTTATAAGTTGTATGAAAAAGACTCTCTTATCATTTCTTTTTCTGACAATCTGATGTGCCAACAACCAGTCCAGGACAGAAGATAAAATAGAACGATTCAAGAAAGCAGTTGAATACTATTCAGTCACAACCAAACTCTCTTCACTGCCAGTGGGTCCCTCTTTTCTAGGTAAGGCTTCCATCTGACCCCAGGCTGCTCTGTTCATAGGGGAAACTGTGTTGGTACATCAGGAACTCCAGGGTCAGAGTGGAATCACTTATTTGTGATTGTGCCTTCCTAGAAGTCATCACTATTTGGAAGGCATTTAATTTTGATTTTCATGTAAAACAATGAAGACCCTGCCTTCCCAAATTTATAGATGGGGAATAAAGTTATTTGCTTAGTTTAGACTGCTTCTAGTAGTAACCCACGCTGTCTTGATATAAAACAGCCCTGGCTTTGGGGTTAGGTCTGAGTTTGAATCCTACCTCTGCTGCTTACCATCTGTGTGACTTTGTAAAGTCACATTCATGATATGTAATCTATAGGGTTATTATCATATGAAATTTTTTTATTTAAGACTCCTGGCATGACACATAGTAGCTATTCAATTAACTAACTTTCTGTGGTGTTGGGGATCAAACCCAGGGCTTTATGCATGCTAGGCAATGGTTTAATCACTGAACCATATCCCCAGCCTGTACCTTATTTATTAATAAAAATTTTTCATTTGGTGGTGGTTTGGCAGAATATAGAATTGTAAATTTATTAGGACTGATTGAAGTACAGCCTTTTCTCTTGGCTTCAGGCTTTCGAAATAACCGTCTTGGAAATCCTCCCCTTCCACGAAATCAAATGGGCACAATTTCTGCTGGAAAGCCAATGGTAAGCATCCTTTAAGAGGCCTGAGACCTTTTGTTAGCATTGGACTCAGATTGCTTCCTGGTTTTTATTATCTGAGTTGCAGAGATAGGCTGACTCAGTGTTAGCAGAATGCCAAGCTCATATATATCCGTATCACATTCTACTTTGAGGCTTTCAGACTATGAAAAGATAACACCCACATCAGTAACCATTAGGGCATTGTGAAGGTAGATTAGCTAATGTTAGGGAATGTTCTAGGTGACCTAGATTGGTTCATTGTCCTTTTTCTAGTGAATTCTGTTCATGCAGCATGGTTAGAATTATTTCTTATCATTCTCAGTAGGATATCTCAACAGTCCCTGCTACTGGTATCATCTACTATGTCACAACTGCTGAGGGAACCATCTTGGAGCCGGTAAAATGTTAAACAGATTTTCTGTCTGTTTTGTCCTTTAGTTTTCTCACCAAGTGCCCCAGAAAATGAAATATCCACCACCATTCCCAATGGGACCCAACTCATCTCTTCTCTTCTCCCATCCTCTGGGGGATTCCCATGCTTTTTCTGAGGATCCCATGCTGCAGGACAGCCCCTTTGCCAATTGGGCTGTCTCTTATGACTCCTCTGCATCCCAGTTTCCCAATTACCTGACTTCCAAAGCTTCACCTCCTTTGGGACCAGACTCTTCCCACTCCTCTTCCTCTGATGGTGATGAGCCAAATGGAGCCAGTTCTGAGTAAGTATCTGTATAGACAACCAGGGGGAAAGACTTCAGAAGGAATGTGGGAAAGTGTATATTTTTGGCTTTTCTCTGTCATTCTTTGTTCTTTTGGCCCTGTGCAGATGATAATTTTCAGATGACCAGGCTACTGAGGTCAAAGGCAGCATAGCAGTTGGTTAGTGAAATCCTGGTATGGATGTGCTTTATAACTTGTCTGTCATTTCTCCGTTTGTGAGGGAGATAATTTGAATGTGAAAAAAAAGAAAAATAATGTATAGAGTTGAAGTGATAGAACAGTTGAGTCGGCAGTTATATTGTTTAGCAACTGAGACAGGGTTCTGGTCCTAGCTCACTTTTTAAAGATTATTCCTCTAAACAATTTTTTCTTGGGAAGCAAAACTATTTTGAGACTGCAGTTATAATTGTTTTCTTAGAATATAAGCAGATTCTTAGAATGGCCTTTTTTTAAGATATAAAGGATTCAGAGTGATTCCCATGACTTTTGATTGCTTTGGTTTGTGTCAGGTGAAAGAATCCATGAAGGCAGTGATGGCCA
Source organism: Callospermophilus lateralis (assembly GCF_048772815.1). Classification (NCBI taxonomy): domain Eukaryota; kingdom Metazoa; phylum Chordata; class Mammalia; order Rodentia; family Sciuridae; genus Callospermophilus; species Callospermophilus lateralis. The sequence continues at coordinate 38,842,252 of NC_135325.1, read as the reverse complement.
CTGAGAGGAAAGGTATCATCTCCAGTGCTAACCCAGTGTCTGGACCTCCAGAGGGTTTGCGAGATTCCTTGGAATCACAGTAGCCATCTTGAGTGGAAGTATCTTTATCAACTTCCCTTTTCTGTTCTACACTGTCTTTCTAAATTTTCAGTCACATCACAGAAACTCTTCAGCAGCAGCCTGGTTGGGAAGATCCCAATGGTGACAGAGGGTCTTGGGTACAGCCTGTGGATGCTGGAGTTTCAGAAGCCAGCCTAGGTGATGGTGAGCCTCACATCCCATCTCTGCTGTCTATGTCTACAAGGAACCACATGGACATCACAATTCCACCCTTACCACCAGTAGCTCCAGAAGTCTTGCGGGTTGCTGAACACAGACATCGAAGGGGTCTTATGTATCCATATATCTATCACGTCCTCACTAAGGTGAGACAGCAGATCAGCACCCACCTCCCTTCTCTTAAGAATATTTTATATAGGAAAGGCAGCAGAATACAACAGACACTAGTATGGCAATATGTAAATCAATGGATGTGCAACTGATGTGATTCTGCAATCTGTATAGGGGTAAAAATGGGAGTTCATATCCCACTTGAATCAAAGTGTGAAATATGATATATCAAGAACTATGTAATGTTTTGAACAACCAACAATAAAAATTAATTTAAAAAAAAGAATATTTTATATTTCTATATGTGTCCATATATCTATCACGTCCTCACTAAGGTGAGACAGCAGATCAGCACCCACCTCCCTTCTCTTAAGAATACTTTATATTTCCTAAGACTATAAGTTATCAGAAAAAAAAGTCTGATGATTGGTGTTTGAAAAAAGATAAAGAAGACCAAGTGTGCTGGTGCTCCTCCTCATATTAAGGGCCCCAAATGAGTCAGGACCAGCCAGAGATAGGACTGTACAGTAAATGATGTGCCTAAAAGTGAAGTATAATTCTGAGATTTTGCATGACCATGCACCAAGTTGGTGGACGTTTTCTAGGGATAGGCAATCTAAGAAGAGGCTTTGTGCCATTGTTCCTTATGTTTTCCTCTACTGCATAGCTATTCCCCTCCTCTGGTCTTACCATACAAATCCATCCACCAGCAAATTGTCTAAGACTTTCCCCAATAATCAGCTATAGTCAATCATAGGTGAGACCTCCAAAATGGAATATAGCTGGGCTTCTTACAACTTTTTTAATCTGAAACTCTGCATACAAACAGAAAATTCAGTGGCTGGGCTGTAGAGGCTGCAGTTCATTGTTGGTTCTTCTCAGTTTGGTTTCAAATCTTGAAAGCACTCATTTTCTCCTTTCCCTTGCACCTTTCTCTAGGGTGAAATTAAGATTCCCGTATGTATTGAGGATGAGTGTAACATGGAGTTACCTCCAGCTGCTCTCCTGTTCAGGTCAGCTCGTCAATATGTATATGGAGTCCTTTTTAGTTTGGCAGAGACACAGCGGAAAATGGAACGCCTAGCCATACGGCGGAGGCTACCTGTGGAAGGTAAGTGTAACTAGATCTAGCTTTGACAGCTCTCAATGCTTGACACAGCAAAGAAAAAAAGATATATATGCAGACACATCATATAGGCTATGCAGTCTTTAAGAAAATGTGTCATTCGTCAGTCACAGTGGTTCACGCCTGTAATCCCAGTGGCTCAGGAGGCTGAGGCAGGAGGATCATGAGTTAGGTCAAAGCCAGCCTCAGCAATGGCAAGGCACTAAGCAACTCAGTGAGACCCTGTCTCTAAATAAAATACAAAATATGGCCAGGGGTGTGGCTCAGTGGTTGAGTGCCCCTGAGTTTAATCCCCGGTATCCCCTAAGAAAACATGCATCCATCATTCATGAGAATATGTAACAATATGAGAAGCACATTATTGTAATAGCCCCAAATCTGCAATTATCAAACATTCAGAATGACTGCTGCTTATAAGAACCATGCTGGGATTTGAGAATATGGAATTGTATCTGACACAGTCTTGCCTCCTCAGAGGGGTTTAGTTTTGGGATTTGAACCTGTGCTTAGGTGAAACCATTGGGGTGTTTCAAGCTACAGAGTAATATGGTCAAATCATTCAAAAAATACTGTAAATTTCTGCTTCCAGGAAGATAGATTGGATGTAGTTTTTCTATTCTTGCTGCTAAGTACAACTAACCCCAGGACACATATAAAACAAGCATAAGATATTCTAGGTGGTGGGGAGAAGGCGGACTGGCTGATAACCTTGAGGCCCAAGGAATGATGCAGTGGTGCACTAGTGAGTGTCCTGGGTTTTCTTTTTGCCTCCCATATCCCAGTCTGGGTGAGGAGCAAGCTGGCAAATGGCCCAGAAATGTCAACAGCTGCAGACCAATAAAAGCCTCTAAAAAGCTGGCTTTCTGTGGTCAAAGGAAGAGAACAAACATCCTAGCAACATAGAAAAATTTTAGGTAAAAACCACTGTACTCCAGCCATAATCCATAGCATACACACACACACACACACACACACACACACACACACACACACACCCCCAGCAAAAGCCTTATGAAGAGAGCCTAGACATTCATCCTTACCGGAGTATAATGAGGTGCCTTACCTGCTGCTACTGGGGAAGTATCAAATAAGGTTAAGCGTGGACTGCAACTTTCCACTCCCACCTGGCAATAATGAAATTGTGTCCTCCTTTACCAGCAGTGGTCAGAAAAGTCCTGCTAAAACACGATATTTAGATAAAATCCAGAATCTTTCAAAACATTCAGCTTTTGCCGGGCATGATGACACATACTTACAATCCCAGTGACTCAGGAGACTGAGACAGGAGGATCACAAGTTCAGAGCCAGCCTCAGTAATGGTGAGGTACTAAGCTACTCACTGAGACACTGTCTTTAATTAAAAAAAAAAAAAAAAAGGACTGGAGATGTGGCTCAGTGGTTGAGTGCCCCAGAATTCAATTCCCAGTACACCCCCTCCCCAAAATACAAAAACTGTTCAGTTTTCAATTAAAAATTCCTCATCATGCCAAGAACTAGGAAGGTTTCAAATTCAAATAATCTCAAAGTGACTAAGAATAAAGTGACTACCAAGATGATAAAAGTCTGGATTATCTGAAAAGGATTTCAAAGCAGCCATCAATAAAATGTTTTTAACAAACAATTATAAATATGCTTGAAATAAACTAAAAATAGAAATTCTAAGCAAAGAAATAGAAGATTTAAAGAAAAGCCAAATGGAAATTTTCAAGAACTAAAAATATATAATTAGAAATAAAACACTCAATGGATGGATTAAATCTTAGATAAGAGATAAAAGAGGAAGAAATCAGTGAACTTGAAGTTAGAACAATAGAAATCACATAGTCTAAAAGAACAGAGAGAAAATAGACAGGAAAAATTAAGCATAACAGAAGATTTGATATTGGTATCATCAAAGTCTCAGAAGGAGAAAAGAAAGAGGATGAAAAATGCAGAAGTGTTCAAGAATAATGGCTGGGCTGTACTTAAATTTGGCAAAAATTTTAATCTACATATTTAAAAAACTGCATTAATCACAAGGCAGTAAGGAAATCCATGTCAAGATAGATCATGGTCAAAGTTTTCAAAAGTAGACAAAACTCACTGAAAGTAGCCACACAAAAATGGTGCTTATTGGGGAAAAATAATGCAAATAACAGCTGATCTCTAATTAGAAGCATTACAATCCAGAAGAAAGCAGCACAGTATTTACTGAAAGAATTGTCAACTCAGAATTCATTATCAAATAAGAAAATTCTCTAATAATTAAATCATGTCATTTTTCAGTTGAAGGAAAACAAAAGATAATTTTTCATAAGCAGAACTACACTAAAAGAGTGGCTAAAGGTAGTTCTTTTCATAGGAAGAAAATGATAAAATAAGGAATCATGGAGCATCAGGAAGGAAGAAAAAAACAGTGGAAAGAACAAAAGAATACATAAGTACAATAGACTTGCTGCCTTGAGTTTCTAAATTATGTTTCACATTGAAGCAAAAATCACAACACTGTTTAATGTGGTTCTCTATTTAGAGAAAATATTTTAGACAATTATAAATAGGGTAGTGTAAAGAAATATAACATAGGTCAGGTTTCTACATTTCACTTGAACTGATAAAATGTCAATACTAGTATGCATAAATTATGCATATAATTTATTTATAAGTATTTGGAATTCAACCCTGTTCCTCCGGCATTCTAAACATGTGCTCTACCACTGAACCATATCCCCAGTCTCCCTTTGTATATTTTTTAAATGCATGTTCTAGGTATTAAATACATAATGAGAGTGTGGTACACTATGTGCCTAGCATTCATGAGGCCTTAGGTTCAATCCCTAGCACCCCCAAAATTATACAAAAATGGTTGTTCTCTATAGATAGGGGCTGGGGCTGGGGCTTAGCTGTAGAGCACTCACCTAGGACGTGCAGGGCACCAGGTTCCATCCTTACAACCACATAAAAATAAAAATAAAGGTATTGTGTCCAACTACAACTAAAATATTTAAGAAACAACACTATTGATAAATCAAAATGGAATCATAAAATTAGTTGAAATAATCCACAAGAAGAAAAAAATAAGAAAACAAATGAAACACTTAAATAAAACTAACATGATAGACTTACTCTCTAATATATCTATAATTATATTAACAATATAAAGTCTAACTATGCCATTTAAAATGTGGTAGACTAGATAGAAACTAGCCCAAGTAAATCTACTAAAGATTTACTTCAAATATAAATGTTTCAGTTGGTTGAATGTAAAAGGAAGGAAAATGATACACATGCAAACCTTAATCAAAAGAAAGCAGGAACAGCTATATTAATCCCACATGTAGTAGATTTCTAAGAAAATAATGTTGCCAGAGACGTTATATAATGATAAAAGTGTCATTCTACCAAGAAGATAAAGCAATCCTGAATGTGTGTCACCAAATAATATAGCCACAAAGTATGTGATATAGTAACTGATATAACTAAAGGAGAAATAGACAAACCCCTAATTATAGAAACTTCAACTGCCCTTTCAATAATGGGCAGAATCACTAGACAGAAGATCAGAAAAGCCACATAACCAGTGAGCAGGATCTGATCAACTCTTAAAGAACATCCAACAAGAGGACAATATACAATATTTTCATGCAGCCACAGAGCATATGCCATGATAGATCATATCCTTGGAAATAAAACAAACCTCAGTAAATTTAAAAGAATTGAAATCATACAGAATATATTCTCAAACTTCTGTGGAATTGAATTAGAAATCAAAAACAAACATAAAATCTGCAAATATTTTGAAAATAACAAAGCATGCATATATAATCTTGGGGAAAAGTCTCAAGGGAAAGAAAGGCAGAACTAAATGAAAAATAAATACCAGTCCTCCTCAACTTAAGATGGGCCTGTGTCCTGATAAACTTACCATAAGTTGAAAATGTGTATATATGGAAATGTCACAGTGGAACTCATTAACTTGTACAATTAATATGTGTTAACAATTAAAAAATAAAAAGCATTTAATATGCCTAACCTAGTGACCATCACAGCTTAGCAACATAGCACAGTGTACAGTATCAGTAGTTTTTCTTCATGACCACATGACTGACTGGGAGTTATGGCTCACTACTACTGCTCAGCATCAAAGAGAGTTTTGGACTGAATAGCTCACCTGGGAGAAGATCAACATTTAAAATATGGTTTCTATTGAATGTATATTAACTTTTGAACTATCATAAAGTCAAAGTAGCATAAATTGAAAAATTATAAGTTGGGGACCATCTGTACAACATAGCAAAATTTGTGGAACAGAGCTAAACCATTGCTGAAAGGAGAATTAATACCACTAAATGCTCACATTAATAAAGAAGAAGCCAGGTATGTAACACATGCATATAATCCCAGCTATTTGAGAGGCTGAGGTAAATTCAAGGCCAACCTCAAAAACTTAGACCCTCGTCTCAAAATTAAATTTTAAAAAGTCTGGGGATGTGGCCCAGTAGTATTGTGCTTGCCTAGCACACGTGAGACTCTGGGTCCATACCCAATTCATTCAAAACAAAACAAATCCAAAAGAAGAGCCTCTAATCAGTACTCTAAAATTTTATTTCAAGATATGAGAAGAGGTTAACCTGAGCCACCCTGGGGGTGAGAAGCCTGCCAGGCTTGGGGTAGCTACATACTGTGAGGAACTGTGCAGGGGGAATGGGGGTACATGTGGGGAAAGCCTGGACCACAAAGTGGAAGGGCCTTTCTCACTCCCTCTCACCCTTCTTTATCAGTAGGCCTCAAATCTATAGCAGCTGCATCAGGCCCAGTAGAGGGTAGCTCCTAGACATGCATCCTGATCCTTTTCCAGGGGGTTTGAGGCCTATCAACCTGGGACCCTGGAAGAAGGCATCACCCAAGTTCATTGGGTGGGGGGAGGAAAACTCAGGTATGCCCAACTTCTGGGGAGAGGGCCTATGTGCATATGGTCACTTAAAGCGCATCTGCTGCCACCAGGGGTGCCCAATTCTTACAGGCCAAAGAGCATGGGTCATGGGGGGGGGGCACAGGGCTTATGAGGAAGTGAGGAAGAAGCCTCCATGAAATCCATGAAGGCATGAGCAAGCCTGGGGGTGGGAGCTGGAACCCAGAGATCGTGGCTGCATGACACCAGAACAAACAAAGAGGGCACAGGGCCAAACAAGGAGGGCACGGGGCCACCCAAGAGCATGCAGCCACCTGTCGTGAAGGCCAGGCCCTTGGCAACAGAGGAGGGTGGCAGGTAGCGAACTGGGTGCTGGTGGAGGAACAGCTGGAGCCTCAGGAACTGAGCACTGGGACTTATTGAAAGTGCCCACTCAAGGGAAACCTTTGGACTAAGAAAGTGCTGCCACCAGTCCTGGACCCCATGAACAGACAGTACCCTCCAGAACATTCTGCTCCAGCCAAGGTGGTAAGAGCAGCAGCTCCTAAACAGCACAAAGACAGCAAGGTTGGTCACTTTGCAGATACAATTAACTGATCCACAGCTATGAGATAGCTCACAAGTGTTTGCAGCCAACAGCTTTTAAAGCCTCAGCTTTCCAAAATACTGCCAGCCAAAACATGAAAGAAAGAGGAGAGCGACAGTAAGAAGAACCTGAAAACCCAACAAGAAAAATCAGGGAAGGAGAAGCATGGGGTTGAGGACTACCAGTAAGATGGGCAGAAGAACAAAGAGAATAAATACATATGGGTTTCGCTTCAAATAGACATGAAGCCTATTGTACCCAGAGAGAAACTTGCCCACCCACAGAAGCGGAGACTTATACCTGCCAAATGTGGGGAAATTAAAGGGTCTGAGCCTGCCTGGCACAACCATAAGAAGGCATCAAGTATGAAGAGTGTTGGGGCGGGTGGGGCACAGTCATCCTTCTGTGGCCAGGGATGTGGTGGGGCATATTACTGAAACCCATTTTGACTGCCAGTGTGGCTGTCAAAACTTTGATGTTGCAGAGGGGCCTCATACCCCCAGGTACATGAACAGCATCACCTACTACTTTGATGATGACAGCAGCACTGAGCTTCACAGTATGAAACAGGAGCTGTGCAAAAACTACATAAAGTGACAGATTAAATACAATTTAGAGCAAAATTTCTTCCTGAGATGGAAAATGGATATCAGTGGTTTCCTTCCCATTACCCTTATTGTTTCCTTCTACCGAATGCAAGCCCTCCTCACCAACAAGTGCTCTACCATTGAGCTACAACTGTAGCTCAACCCTTCCTAACTTCTGACAACAGTAGACTTTAGCCATTCCATTGACATTCATAGCCCAACTCAAGCAGAAGAGAAGTTAGGTATACTCTATGTATATTTTTCTTCCACAGGGTTTTACCAACTGGCAGGCTCCCCTCTAGCCCTTAATTCTTCATTATCCTCTCTTCCCAAGTGCATTCTCATTCTGAGGTGTGGTTGATCAGAGGGTGGGCAGAAATGCCTTGCAGAGAAAAGCTGTTCTCATCTAGAGTTACTCCCAGGCCCTAGGCTGCCATCCTTTCATATACCTGATCCTCAGATATCCCTGAATGAAGAGGCAGGCCCCTTTGAGGTTTGTAGTTGAGGACTTCATCTCAACATAGGCTGAGGAGGGGATGAGGGCCTATTTTCATGTTATTAATTAATAATGCAAAGAGTAGTTTACATCTTCACTTTCTGAAAGCACCTGAATTTAAGACCAGTGTATCTGTAACAAGCATGAATGGCAGGAGCCATCAGGACTAGCCACTTCATACCTATCACCTTTGTGTGGGGATCTAAGATCTGGTTAACAAAGCAACAGCCTGCCTAAATCCCCCTGTTGATGCTCTGCCCTTCCAAGGATGGTTCATGTCAGCATGACCTGTGAACCTCAAACAGAAGGTCTGTGTGCCTCAGCTGTGGTGAGGGGCAGGTTTCTCTTGTGCTCTCTCCAGAACCTGGGACAAATGCACTACCAGTAGAGAAGGCCCACCTGGCCCTGCCTCATTGTGGACCCCTGGGACTCAGAGGTGCTGAGCCTCAATGTCAAAGTTTTAAGTGTTTTGTTCCCTTTTTCCCCCTTTGTTGATGATTGATTTACAAAAGAAAGGAAGCTGCTTAGAGGGCTCTGGAAGTGGAGAGGAAGGAACAAGAAGACCAGTAGTTAGGGAGGGGGGGGATCTTTTGCCAAAAACCTGGGTAGAGTGGTCTGGATCATCTGGCACATGGCAGAGGCAGAGAACAAAACTTATAGACGATTCTCACTAAAAAGGAAAATTTGTCATTTGGCTTTGCAGAGAAGTTCCATCCTATGCTTATAGTTCATACTTACCATGTGCTAGGATATTACATTTAAAAGGACAAAAAAAAGTAAAATACTTGAATGAACTTATACTATGACATTGAGGGTAACTGATTTCCAGACTGAAGTGATTCATTCATTATTATAGTCCCACTGTTAGTCCTTTGTAATTTGTGATAACTATGTTTGACTTTTTAATGCAAAAACATATAATAATTAAAATTTGAAAAGACAAAAATACACATAATGTTGAAATGCTAACCCCCCCCCCATGTGAGGATTTTCAGAAGTGGGGCCTTTGGGAGGTAATTAGATTCTAAGCATGTTGCCTTCGTGAATACAATTAGTGTCTTTCTAAAAGTGACCTTAGAGAGCTCTCTCTTCTCCCTCCTAGGCAAGAAAACAGTGAAAAGACGGCTACCTACAAACCCAGGAATCATGGCCTCATCAAATTGTATCAGCTAGCATTTAGCTCTTGGACTTCCCAACCTCCAAAACTGTGAAAAATAAATTTTGTTGTTTATGAGTCACCCAATCTATGATATGTTGTCATAGCAACCTAAACAGACAATATTGCTGGGCATGGTGGTGCATGCCTATCATCTCATCTGCTCAGGAGGCTGAGGCAGGAGGATTATAAATTCAAATCCAGCTGTATCAACTTAGCAAGCAAGACCCTGTCTCAAAATTAAAAAGGGGTGGGGATATTGCTAAGCGGTTAAGCACCCCTGTTTTCAATCCCTGGTACCAAAAATATAAACAAACTAATACAATATAATGCAAAAATTCTTAAGAATATATTGCCCCATAGAATTAAACAACATATAAAAAGAATTATACAGCATGTTCTAGTAGGATTTATCCTATTGCAAGGTTGGTTCAGTATTCAAATTTAACTCAAAATTTGGAAAAATCAGGCTGGGGTTGTAGCTCCGTGGTAGAGTGCTTACCTAGCATGTCTAAGGCACTGGGTTTGATTCTTACCACCATATATAAATAAATAAAATAAATGTCCATGGACAACTACAAAAAATAATTTGAAAAAAAATTCAATCAGTTATCTAATCAATCATCTAAATGAGCTAACAAAGAAAAATCATATGATCATATCAATGAATGCAGAAAATTATTTGACAGAATTTGACATTCATCTGTGATAAAAACTCCCAGAAAACTAGGAATAGAGAGGAGCTTCCTCAACTTGATATCAAGAATATCTACAAAAAACTTACAGCTGACTTTATACTTATTGATGAAAGAACACTTTTCTTTTAAAATTAGGAACAAGGCTATAATGCCTGCTCTTAAACATAGTTTTTGCCAGAGAAGAAGTCAAGAAAATGAAATGCAAGATTCAATAATGTTCTCCAAGATGATACACAAATATAATGCAATACCTATTCAAATCCCAGCAAGATTATTTGTGGATATAGACAAGATTATTCTAATGTGGAAAATCAAAGGAATTAGTATAGCTTAAATGATTCTTTAAAGTAAGAATAAATTTGGAGCAGTTGATGAATCTAATTGCAAGACCTATTATGTAACTATAGTATCTAAGACAGTATAGTATTAGCAGATATACTGACACATAGAAGAGTAAAATACAATAAGGAATCCAGAAATAGCCTCCATAGGAGTAGAGTCAACTGGTTTTTGACAAAGCTGTTAAAGCACTTCAAAGGAAGAAAGATAAGTGTCTTTTTAATTGGTGGTGGATGAACTAGATATTCATAGGTAAACAGGTTCACATCTAAAAGTAAACATTATAAAAACCAATTGGAAAACCAACAAATGTCATATACAGACATTTCACTGAAGAAGATAACAGAACCCCACTATTATGTATATAACTATAATACACTAATAAAACATTTATAAATGAAGTTATGTATCATTAAAGAAACGCAGATTAAAACCACAGTGAATTATTACTGTATACCTATCAAAATAGCTAAGATGAATAATACTGATAATAACATGTCAGAGACGATTCAGAGAAACTGGATCACTCATAAATTGCTGGTGGGAATGTAAAATGACACTGCCGTTCTGGAATGTAATTTGTGGTTCCTTTCAAAACTAAAAATAGACACATCCCAGCACTTATACTCATGAACATATACCCAAGACTTATTTTCCTGCAGAAACTTCACAATACAGCTTTATTCTTTTTTTCCCAGCACTAGGGCTCAAACCTAGGGCCTCATGCATGCAAGGCAAGTACTCTACCAAAATCTTCATTCTTTGTTTTTTTAAAAGCTCTTTAATTTGAAGGACATCACTTTTTATACCTTTATTTTATTTATTTATTTTTATGTGGTGCTGAGGATCAAATCCAGCACCTTGCACATGCCAGGCAAGCACTCTACCACTGAGCCACAACCTCAGCCCCCCAAAATCTTTATTCTTAAGAGCCCCAAATTAGTAATAACCCAGTTATATATTCTAATGTCAAGGAATAATACTCAGTAAAAAAGAAACAAACTATTGATTCAACAACAGAAATGGATCTCAAGGGCATTATGCTGAGTGAAAATGCCAGTCTCAAAAAGTCACATACTGTATGATTCCATTTTTATAACATTTTCAAAATCACAAAATCATAGAGATGCAGAGTTAGGGATGGTGTTGGAAGGCTCTGACTACAAGCGATAACATAATGGAAATCTTTGTGGTTATGGAATAGTTCTGTATCTTGATTGTAGTGGTGGTTATGTGGATCTACATTGCGTGGAGCTACATATAGAGCTAGGGCTGGGGCTCAGTGGTAGAACACTTGTCTAGCATGTGTGAGGCACTGGGTTCCATTCTCAGCACTACATATAAATAAATGAATAAAATAAAGGTCCATCAACATCTTAAAATATTTTTTAAAAACTACATACACACATTATTTCAATATCAATTTCTGAGCACTGGTTTATATAATTTAAGATAAAACAGGGGAATTTAAGTGAGGAGTACACAGGACCTCTATACTATTTTGCAACTCCTTGTAAATGTATAATTATTTCAAACTAAGAAGTTTCTTTTCGTTTGTTTAGAGAGCACTGTAGGGCAAGGTATGTAGCTCAGAAAAAGAGCACTTGCCTAGTATGAGTGGGGCCCTGTGTTCAATCCCCAGCACAAAAAAAGGAATTCTCTAGTGATTGTGGAGCATGGGGCTGAGAGGGACCAATCAGGATAAAGGTAGGAACAAGCAGTGTAGAGAATCTTGTTAGGTGAAGGATGCCATATGAACCATTAGAATATTTTTTGTGATGGAATAAAGGATAGAGATAGAAGGGATGATCCTGGAATAGAATCAGCAGGACCCTGGTTTAGAAAACATGTTTAGGAGGTGAGAAGAAAGAAAACTCAAGATGATTCCTAGGTTTCTGGCTTGGGTGATTGAGTAGACGCTAGACATCTCAATCAAAAGAACCATAACTTCAGAGCCAGAAGTGTACTAGGAGTAGACAGAAGCCATGTTTTTCTGCTCTGTTATACCCTTGTGAATCTAAAAGATGTTGAGGGGTGGGTTTCTCACTATGGTACCCAGGTAGGCTTCAAAAACTCTTGGGCTCAATTAGTCCACCTCCCTCAGCTTCCCAAGTAGCTAGGATCACAGGTGTACCCCTCCATGCCCAAGATGTTTGATTTTTTGAGAATTTTGTGAAATCCATTTATGTCTTTTGGAGTACCCTATTATGTATTGGGAAGCCAGATATTCACACAATTTTCCCTTCAACTTCATTCCTTGTCAGCCTGGTACATTTACTTAAGAAATGAGTTTCAAAGCAGTTAAGAGTTGTATGACATTGGGCTTTGATTTCTTCCTCTGCAAAATGAGCACTGTGTTTTCTAATAAAGTAATCATAATAGTTTGCTCTCTGGGTTTTGTGAGAATTAAATGAGATAACATATGAAAAGTACTAAACATTCATCAAGTACCTAATAAATGCTTGCTACCACAGCTAAAAATAAAAAATTAGAGTGATAAGAAAATGTTGAAATGTAATAGACCCTGTCAATCGCAGCCATCTGACAACAATGCTCAGATTTTCTAGAGACTATTTTTCCTCAATTTGTTTTCTAGTTCCTTCAGTGATCCTTAAAGAGTGGTCCGCCTATAAAGGGAAGTCACCTCAGACCCCTGAACTGGTGTCTGCACTGACATTTCGGGAATGGACTTGCCCAAACCTGAAGAAGCTCTGGCTAGGCAAAGCAGTTGAAGACAAGAACAGAAGGATGCGAGCTTTCCTAGCCTGTATGAAGTCTGACACACCCAGTATGCTCAATCCAGCTAATGTCCCCACCCATCTGCTGCTCATGTGCTGTGTACTCCGGTAAGCCATGAAACAGGGAAGTAGCTAGTTCCTTTCTCTTTTACTTTTTTTTTGGACAATGATTTTAAGTAAGTGTTTTTATGGTGTTTCATTGCGGGGAAATTTTTGATTCACGTTCACCTTAGACTTCAGAAACACTGGAAATATTTGTTAGAATACTCACCCCAGCTTATGATCCTCTGTCATCATCATACCATGAATAATCCCTCATTTTTGTCCCTTTCAGTCCTCATTCCTGATCCAGTTCCCTTCTCCTTTCTACAAAGAGTCCTTCATTCTTGAGTATTCGATTTGTGCACTTCCAAGCTATATTACATATGTTTGTATTTATATCCATATCCATGCACAGTATTTGTTTTTTGGGTTTTTTGTTTTGTTTTGTTTTGTTTTGTTTTGTTTTGTTTTGTTTTTGGTTCTGGGGATCCAAACCAGGGTATTGTGCATGCCATTCAAGTTCTATATCCTTAGCTCTAATAGTATTTTTTGTATATGTTCTTTTTTTCCCCTTTTTTTTCTCCTGGTGCTGGGGATTGAAACTAGGGATGCTTTATTACTGAGCTACTTTCACGGACCTTTTTATTTTATTTTTTAAATTTTGTGTCTTGCTAAATTGCTAAGACTAGCCTCAAACTTGTGGTCTTCCCACCTCAGCCTCCCAAGTAGCTAGGAATAAAAGCACACACCACCATGCCCTGCTTTTTTTTTTTTTTTTTTTTTTTAAGAGTCAGGATATTGTTACATTGCTCAAGATGGCCTTGAATTCCTGGGCTCAAGTGATACTCCCACCTCAGCCTTTTGAGTGGCTGGGACTACAGATGTACACCATCTCACACAGCTAGAGTTTTGTTTGTTTGTTTGTTTGTTTGTTTTGCTTTTTTGACATGAAAGGTATTGTGCTATATACCTCATTCTATTTCTTAGCTTTCATTTACTGTTCTTCTTTCCTTCCTTTCTTTCCTTTCTTGACAAGGTCTCTGTGATGCTCATACTGGTCTCTTACTAATGGACTCAAGTACTCCTCCCACCTCAGCCACCTTAGTAGCTGGAACTATAGGCATGATTCACCCCACATTCAGTGTTATTTTTTAGGTGTATCCATATTCATATATGGTTCATTCCACTTAACTGCTGATTATGTTCCATCAAATACTGATATCACAGTATTTTATTGATAGATGAATGGATAATTGTTTCCAGTTCTTTGGAATTACAAACATTGCTTAATAGATGTCTCTTCTCTGTCTTTTTGTGTTCCTTTGTCAGTTTATCTGAAGTATAAACTCAGGAGTAGCATTTCTGGATCCTGTAAAAATACATGTAGATCCAGAGCAATGTTGCCAATTGCACTAGATAAAACTGCTAATTTGTATTCCTATGAACAATACATAAGATTTTCTAATTCCTCATTTTGCTACTACTGATTGTACAACTTAGTTTTTACCATTCTGGTAGGTTCCTAATAACATTTTAATTTGCATTTCTTTTGATTACAGATGAGACTGATCTTTGTTTTTCTTTATTCTGGTGCTACAGATCAAAACCACTGTCTTATGCATGCAAAGGAGGTGTTCTACCACTGAGCTCTATCCCCAGCCCTATTTTTCTCTGTTTTTATGCTGATTAGCCATTTGAGTTTTCTCATTCTGAAGCACTTATTTACTTATCTTGCAACTTTCTATGAGATCATTTGTCTTTTCTCCTTGGTTACTGAAGTTCCTTGTCAGATACACTGCAGATATCTTTTCTGTATTTGTATTAGTTGCATGTGCTTATGTGTATATGTGTATGTATATATCAAATATCTTTTCCTGTTCATCAGCTTGTTTAAATTTTATGCACAATAGCCTTTATTGAACAGAAGTATTTCATATTAGCCAAACTTTTAGTGTTTCATTTTGTTTTGTTTTGTTTTGACTGGGGATTGAACCCAGGGATGCTTTACCACTGAGATACATCCCCAGTCCTTTTCATTTCATTTCACTTCATCCCATTTATTTATTTATTTATTTATTTAAATTTTTTGGTGCTGGAGATCGAACCCTGGGGTGCTTAACTGCTGAATTGCTTAGGGCATCACTGAGTTGCTGAGGCTGGCTTTGAGATCTTCCTGCCTCAGCCTCCCAAGCGACTGGACTCACAGGCATGTGCCACTGTGCCCGGCCTCCTTTTTATTTTTGGAGACACAGTCTTATTAAGTTGCTGTTGGTCTTGCTAAATTCGCTGACCTATAACTTGCAATTCTATTGACTCAACCTCCTTCCTAAATTGCTGGGTTTACAGGTGTGTACCACCACTCCCAGCTCTTAGACCTTTTATTTTTATAATTTCATATATACAGAAATGTTGGAAGAATAACCACCTTGTAGATTCTAATAATTAATATTTTACTGTGCTTTATCCGACAGAACTATCCATCTGTTAATTTCTAGTCACCTATTTAACCATTCTTCTTAACCAATTTCCAAGTAACCTTCAGATATCAATATATTTTCCTTCTCCTCATGAAGTATTTTGCTGAGCACAGTAGTATACACCTGTATTCCTAGCAACTTGGGAGACTGAGGCAGGTGGATTGCAAGTTCAAGGGCAGCCTCAGCAACTTAGGCCCTGAGCAACTTAGCCAGATCCTTTTCAAAATAAAAAATGTAAAGGGCTGGAGATATATCTCAGAGGTAAAGTGCCCCTGGGTTTAATCCACAGTACTAAAAAAAATATTTATTTTGGTTTTGCCAAACCCATTAATATGTACTTTTATACTGTGTATTTTTGTCTTTATTTAATAAACTCCCCCTTATTCTTAGGTCATAAAGATGTTTCTAAATTTTCTTATAATTTTATAATTTCATGTCATGTTCTTAATATAGTGGGTATTCATTTTGTACATGTTCAGAAATTCTGTGCATGTTGAGAAAAGGGACATTACTTCATTACCTCATTTTCTCTATAAAATAAGCCATTTCCCCAGTGATTATTAAATGACCCCTTCTTTCCTTACTGATTTGTATTACCACCTTCATCTGCACCAGTTTCCTATATATACATGAGTCCACTCCTGGATTCTAATTTGCTCCATTGCCCATTTGATCCCTCATCAATATTATGTTGTTTTACTTATTAAGGGTTTGAAAGTTGCCTTAATAATCAGTTACGGCAAATCTTCACTCTGCACTTCTAGTTTCACAATTTTACTAGCTAGCTATTCTTATATCCTATAAATCATTATTCTATGAACAATTTAGCATCAATCCAGTTTCCACAAAATATTGTTGAGATTTTTTTACATTGAACTGAATTTGTAAATTAATTTGGAGTACACTGACGTCTTTATACTGTTAACTCTTTCCATCCATAAATCAGAGTTTACCTTTCATGTATTCAAGTCTCTTATATCTTAGGATTAATTTTTTTCCATAGAAGTCTGGACTTTAATTCCTAAGTACCTGGTATGTATTGTTTTGATTATGAATGGTATCCTGTTCACTATTATATTTTCTCATTGTTTGTTTTCCAGAATAGAGGTAGTAAGTTGTTTTTATATATATACATATATATATAAAGGGGAGGACCAGTCCTACAAGTAATAGAGCAGTGCACTTTGACACTGAGCAGAACTTAGTTTGAATTGTCCTTTTCTAGCACTTTTCAGCATGAATAAGTCACTTTAGCCTTTCAGAACATTTTATTTCCACTGTAAATGGTGTGTTAGTCAGCTTTCCATCACTATGACAAAATACCTGGAAAGCAACTTATAAAGAGGAAAGATTTATTTTGGCTCAAAGTTTCAGAGATTCTGTCTATGGTCTGTTGGCTCTGCTGTTTCTTGGCCTGTGATGAGGCACAACATTATAAGAGGGAGGGCATGGTGAAGCAGAGCTACTTACCTAATGGTAGACAGGAAGAGAAAGAGAGAGAAAGGGACTGGGGAACAAAGATATGTCCCCCAGTGACCTACTCTCCCCAACTAATCCCCACCTCCTAGTGTTTCCACCACTTCCCTATAGTGGCATGGGCTGTCTACCAAGTCTTTACCACATGACCTTTGGGGGGATATTTCATATCTAAACCATAACAAATAACAATAATGATTCTTATTTCTCAAGAGCTTTTTGGACATTGAGAAAAATGTTAGGAAGTAGAAGGAGTAAGCCTTTATCCATTTTTCTTATTGTAAAAGACTCCCAAGTCACCAATTTAATTGTCAAAGTAGTTAGGGAATTATACAGGGAAATATATATTGAGCACCTCTTATGGGGTAGGGCCTCTGCATGCATTATCTCAATGCCCAAACAGTGGTGAAAACTCTAGGAGGTGGGACCTATTTGTAAAGAGTGGATCACTGGGGGCTTAAAGGTAGGAGGCTGGGGTTGTAGCTCAGTGGTAGAGCATTTGCATAACATGTATGAGGCACTGGGTTCAATTCTCAGCACCACATAAAAATAAATAAATAAAATAAAGGTACTGTGTCCATCTACAGCTTTAAAAATGTTTAAAACAATTGCAAGGTAGGTAAGACAAAGTAGGATCTATTGTTAGATTTGGCACCAATGACAACAGTGTTAAATGATAGCTTACTGCTAAAAGTAAGGATAAAGATACAAAGATTACTTTGTTTAAAAAAAAAAAGTCCAAAAAGAATAGGCAGCATCTAGAGTCATGTAGTATAGGATGAAATTGCCCTGTATAAATCAGTAACCAAGTGTACTTCAAATCATCAAGAACAGGTACTATAATATTACCTGTTGTGTCTGCTACGTCAGCCCTTTTTTCTTTCTTTCTCTTCTTGGTTTTGTGAGTTTTGTTTTGTTACTAGGGATTGAACCCAAGGTGCTTTACCACTGAGCTACATCCCCAACTCTTTTTATTTTTTATTTTAAGACAGGGTCTCACTGAGTGGCTGATGCTGGCCTTGAACTTGTCATTCTCCTATCTCAGCTTCCCAAATTGCTGGGATTTTAGGCGTGTGCCACCATGCTCAGCTAAGTCAGTCTTTTGTGTGTGATGTTTCTAATCTTTAAAATAGTGTTGAAAATTAGATGAGGCTACAGGCTCAAAGAGCACTAATTCACAACAATGGTATAACTTGGAAAGGAGGGATAGTAAGAGGGTTTGAACTCAATGCTCCCCAACTTTTGAATTCCTATTTTTTAAGCCAAAGTGTGGGAACAAACAGTTTTTACAACAAATTATGGTTGGAATTTTAAAATTTAAACTTAAATGAAAATTAACTTATTCTAAATAGTACATTCCCCAGCAATAAGTAAAGACTGGGTAGGAATAATGAGCCATAGCCTAATTGAGTACAGAGTCTGAATTTCTCAATTACTTCTAGTAATAGATAAATATGCCTCTCAGGACAGAAAAAGTAATATTGGGGAAGTTGTACAACTAAAATGTATGTTGGTGAAGTTCCTAGATAGCTAATCTAGAGAAATAGAGTTTTCTAGAAAGGATTGATACAGTTTAAGGAAGGCAGGATACAAGGATTGGATTGCATCTCTGCTGAATGTGGAGAGACATGCACCAAAGCCCCATCATTTCTAGCAAAAGTTCATTCAAATCTCAACAGTCTTCTAGATATAGAACATGGAATTGGACAAGAGCTCTCCTTTTGACTTCCTGGTAAAATTGAGGAGTCTCTCTCGTGAAACAATTCTGTTAAGAAACACTGGATTGCGAGACACGGTGGTGCATGTCTTTAACCCTAGCTACTTACAAGGGTGAGACAGAAAAATCCAATTCTGAGACAAGCCTGGATAGCATAGTGAGACCCTGTCTCAAACAAAAAAACCCCCACTGGATTCACTCCTAACATTGTGTTTACTATGTGCCATCCTGATAAATAAAAAATGAAAATATATGGAAACTATTTTTAATTTGCTTGTCAGTATAATTCTGAAGTTCATCAGGGAGCAAATGAGTAAGAGTAGCTTAACATTTTTCAAAAAGAAAACAAGAGCTAGATGTGGTGAACTCCTGTAACCCAGCAACTCTAAAGCAGGAGGATTCCAAGTTCAAGGCCAACATCAGCAACTTAATGAAGCCCAAAGTAACTTAGAGAGGCTCTGTCTCAAAATAAAAAGGGATCGTATGTGGCTTAGTTATAAAAGCACCTCTCGGTTCAATCCCTGGAACCAAAAAGAAAAAGAACAAAAGGAAGTCTCATGACTCGAATGATATCCAAAATATATAAACTCATTATGAAATATTGTGCCAGTATTGTTATTTTATAACAAATAAAACTAAGACCATAGACATATTAGAACTTAAAATACATGAAAGGACACAAATAATTGAGGAAGAAATTAATTTCTAAAGTAATTGTTGTTAGAGAATTGAATCTGTATCTGGGGAGACATATCTAATATGAATCTCAGATGGACTGATTATAGATGTAAATTTTTTTAATACCTTTATTCAATTTGTTTCTTGTATGTGGTGCTAGGGATCGAACCCAGGGCCTTAAGTATCAATTTAACTTTCTTTGAGATAGGAAAGGTATTTTAAAATGAAAATAAAGATTCCTCAGTCCCAGGACACTATCAGAAACAAGGCAATCTCAGTTACAAACAATCAGGAAAGGTAAATACCTCAGTTGCTTGTGGCTCCAAACCACCAAGTCAAAATTTAACTTGGAGGTCTGTGCAATAAGATAACCATACAGGGTTTGATCATCTCTCATGTATTCATTTTTTTAAAAATTTTGATGGACAGAATACCTTTATTTTATTTGTTTATGTGTTGCTGAGGATCGAACCCAGTGTCTCACGCATGCCAGGCAAGCGCTCCACCACTTGAGCTACAGCCACAGCCACAGCCCATCATCTCTCATGTATTCTTGAATATCTAAGAGACTGGACGTACACTCAGGAGAGGGATCCAGTTATATATTCCTACCTGACTCAACATGGGAATTTGAACAAGGTGAAAATAAAAGCCAGGATAGAGTCTAGTAATGTAGCTCAGTGGTAACATGTGAGCTAACATGTGCCTAACATGTGAGGCCTTGGATTTGATCTCCAGAACAACAACAACAAAATCCAGGACAGAATTATACACTGCCTGAATTTTTAATGAATGCTCCAACATACACAAAAATCCCCTTGAGATTGATGGAAGCTTTATTACTCAATGTATTTATACACAAATTTGACCAATCATTGGCTGCCTAATGAGATATGGTAATCCAAAGGAGACCCCTAGGAAGCTAGGATTAAAAATGAAAAGAAGAATTAAAAATCTGAGCAGGAATGTCCTGGCCCACACCTTGCAGGGGACACAGGTTTTTTTTTTTTTTTCCAAAAATAGTTCAGATTAGTTACTAAACAAACACCAGCAAAAATGACAGTACTTACTCAGGAAATTTGAAGTCCAGAGTTGCTATAATATATTATCAAAACCAATCAATTTCCAATAAGAAATTACCAAACTTGCAAAGAAGAAATACTGTGTGGCTCATACATAGGGAAAAAAAAATCAGTGATTTGAAACTGTCTCTGAGGAGATATAGATGTTAGATGTGTTATCTAAAGACTTTTTAATCAAATCTACTCTTAGGAATTGGTTATGAGGTTGCCACCCCCGCCGCTGCCCAAAAATTAAAAGCTCATGATTAAATTATGAGAAATGTGACCTAAATTGGTGAATTAATCCATTTAATGGATTAACAATTTGAAAAGACTACTGGGTGATAATTGTAGGCAGGTAGGGCGCGGCTAAAGTAGGTCACCAGGAATGTGCCTTTGGAGTTTATATCTTGTCCCTGGCCCTTTTCCTTCTCTCTACTTTCTAGTTGTCATGAGCTGAGCAGCTTTCCTTCACGCCCTTCTACCATGATGTTCTGCCTTGGGCTCAGAGTGATGGAGCCAGACAACCATGGACTGAACTTCTCAAACTATGATATCAAAATAAACTTTTCTCCTCTAAATTGTATTCTCAAGTATTTTAGTCACAGCAACAAAAAAATTGACAATGTTACAGATATATTCATAGAACTGGAGGAAACCATATTTCAAGAATTACAGGGGAGAATAGAGGATAGCTTGGGATAGCTTAGCTTAGTTTAGCATGCTTGAGGCCATGGGTTTAATCCTTAGCACAAAGGAAGTAAAGAAGGAACTATACACTTTATGGTTATAGTGGTAATTTTTTTAATTTTTATTTTGCCATAACAAGAAAGGAAGGCAAGGGATGAGACTTCCATAAATTCAGAGTAAGGAGATAGCAATATTTCAATTTCACTGATGAAAAATTATAAAAACAAATCTTTTAATGTTTCTGGAGTTCGTCCTAAGGACATCAGCAAATGGAGAAAGATTCATTCAAGAAAACCTACTACAAAAAGTGAGTAGGGCTAATATACAGTTTTCTTCTCCCAGAGAGAGCATAGGAGAAAAGCATTAGCTATGTTGTCCCTGATCATAAGGTGAGCAGCACCACAGTAGCCCCAGAAGCCATTGGTTATTACAGTCAAGCTTTGTTAATTCACAAGGCCATTTACATTTCAGGATAACTAGGTTTGGACCCTTCAGGTGGACAGCCACTAGGGCTAGTGGAGGGACAGTAGAAGGAGCCAAGCAAGCACTTACAAACATGAATGATATTTTGAAAGCCAGAGGCTGTGACTTCACTTATGTTGTAAAAGCAACTGTTTTGCTGGCTGACTAATTATTTGGGTTCAGTCAATTAAATCTGCAAGCAGTATTTTCGGTTTTCTGCTAGAACTGCTTACTGTTTTGCAGCTTTGACCAAAGGACACTGTCTTCCAATTAAAGCAATAGTAGTCCAAGGACCCCTCACAAAAGCGTGACTATAAAGGTACCCAGTGTTGTTTAGAGTGGAATTTTCATTGAGTTTTTAAATTAACATCTTAATTGTTAGAATTGATGTTGGTATGCAAAGAAAGGATGGCAAGGGATGAGATGTCCAGAAATTCAGAATAAGGTGTAATCAAGCCTCTATCCAGCAAAAATCTCAATTTAACTGGTAAAAATTATTAAAATACAAATCATTCATGGATTTGTTTAAAATAACCGAAGTCATTGTTGAAACATATAGGGAGAGTTGAACATGAAGTGAAGAAGAGAGAGATAATCTCACTGGTACTATCAGTTACACTGTGTACGTTTATAATTGCTGAATATGGGAGAAAGACATTCATTACATAGATACTCAAATAAATAAAAGAGAAATAACATGTAGGGAAGGTGAGTTACTATTCCTGAAAAATAATGACATATCCATTTCATTCAAATCTTATTAATTTCATGATGTGAAATATTTAATTCTCATGTTAGATATGTTATTCTACTTTTACTTGAATAACATTAATATATTCGTATTTGAATGGTAGATGTAAAGGAGAATAAAGTAGGCCAAAATTATATATAGACAATATTTTTAATGGAAATAAAAATGCAGATTTCAAAGAAAAGAAAGATTGAAGGCAAGGTGAAAGGAAGGGAAGAAAAAAGGGAAAGAATCTTCTAAATCTGGGTAAAAACAGCATGAGTCTTTAGCATTTGAGTTAAAATTCATTCCCTTACTCTCATATCTGTTATTACAGTAGGTCTCTTTCAGGCACGAATAGCCAAGAAGACAGGGATCCCTTTTTTTCCCAGCCTTCATACTTGGGCTGTTTTACCCTGGGAGGGGAAGGCTGCCCTTTCTCATCAACTTCATCCCTGTGTCCAGGTAAGTGTGGACAAGAGGATCACCGACTAAATCCCTTCTCATAGAGCAGAAACTCTAATCAGGGGCAATGGGGTCTGAATATTGTGGTCCCCAACTGTGCCCAGTCCAGTTCATATGTAATGGGGGTATTGCTATACTGGCACTAGAAACCCCATCCTCAATGTCCACTTATATCTACTTATAGGTAGGTAGGAAAGCATGCCTACCTCTCATGAAACAACCAGGTATATTTCTCAGGGCGTAAAGCAAGACATGAGGACAAGGAAACTGACTTTTTAGAACAGAACATGAAGAACTCCATGCCTAAGAGATGTTGAAAAACAATAGGAATCTTGCTGGTGAGCAATTAAAGAGGAGGCAGGTAGCACCATGATAGAAGCAAGAAATCCAGAATGGCTCAGAAATCCAGAAATTTTATAGCAAGAACCAGAGAAATAAACAGCCAAGAGGACCCCCTCCTGGGATCACAGTAACGTAGAATCAGGAAAGGTGTGTTCATACACTGGATCAGGAGAAGATTTAAGGCAAAACTTTGGTGCTTTCCCTAAGCCACACTCAGACTCATCAGCACAGTATAGATGCCTCCCTGACATAAAAGGCTAAAACACCACCTCTGAGAAAACATTGTCTGAAAAATACTTTGACTCAGAGGTAACTCCTAGGAATTTAGAATTAAAACTAAATGTATCCTTTCATTCTGGAAGACTGTGAATGGTCCAAGGCCATGTCTTTGTAGGAATGAAGCTAGAAGGTACCTCCAAGCTATTACTCCCTCATTGAATGTGGAGCAAAAGAGTGTAAACTCCCTGGCCTATATAGAAGCCTTCCTCCTGACATATATTCAGTGATAAAGGGTAAACATCTAACTGGCAGAGAGTTCTTAGGCATAACCTTTGACTAGTTGGTGGCTTATGCTGACCTAAAGGTGACACTTAGGTAAATAAGCTAAAGGATAAAAACAAAGTGGAAAACTTTCAGCAGGGACATCAGGTGTTTTACTCTGCATGGAAATACACTTCATACAATTATCACATCTAAATAATTAAACAAGACAACAACCAAGCAACAACTTTGGCCACCTCTGGGCTGGAGAGTTGCTACATTATCTAAAATATTCTGTTTTCAACAAAATATTCTAAGACAGGCTAAAAAAAACATGAATTTATAACCTATAGGCAGCAATAAATCAGGGTTTTGAAGGGGCTCAGGTGGTAGACATAGCAAAGACTTCAGATCAGTGTAAGTATGTTCAGAGAACTCAATGAAGCCATGCATAAAGAATTAAGTGAAGGCATGATGATTGTCAATAAAGAGAAACTAAAAAAAAAAAAAAAAGAACCAAATAGATATTCTGGAGTTGAAAAGTATAGTAACTGAAATGACAAATTTACTGGAGAAGATCTATAGATTTAGCTGGCAGAAGAAAGAAGCAGCACACATGAAAATAATCAACAATATTATGTGATCTGAAGAACAGAGAGAAAAAAAAAAGTGAACAGAGCTTAAGAGAAATGAGTAACACCATTAAGTAGTGAACCAGCATGAATATGATGTAGTACCAGAAGAAAAGAGAAACGGGGGAAATATTTTTTAAAAACTGTTTGAAATTTTCTCAAACTTAATGAAAAACTATATATTCAAGAAGCTCAATTAACTTCAACCAGGATAAACTCAAAGAGGACCACATCAGACATGATGAAAGACATAACCTACATAATGATCTTTCCTGGCAGTCTTTTTTTTGGTATGGATTTGAATTACTGTTTATTATTGCTTTCAATCTATATAACTTCAGTATTTTGTGATTTTTATTGGTGCATTATAATTACATATAATGTGATTCATTGTGACATACTCATACATGCACAAAACATAATTTGATCAATCTCATTCTCTAGTACCTCCCCTTTTTCCTTCCCTTGATCCCTTTTTCTACTCTTTTGGTCTACCTTCCATTATTATGTTTTAATAAGTACATTATAATTATAATTAAAAGTGGGATTCACTGTGGTATATTCATATATGAATGTAACATAATTTGGTAAATTTCATTCTCCAGTACTTCCCTATGCCCTCTCCTCCTCCCTCCCACTTGATCCTCTTCCTCTACTCTGTTGCCTCTACTCTGTTGCTATCCATTCTATTTTAATGAGATCCATTTTTCATTCCTGGGTTTTTTTTGGGGGGAGGGGGGTTGTTATTGTTTGTTTGTTTGTTTCCTCCCTCCAGCTTCCACATATGAGACAAAACATTTGAGCATTGATTTTTTTTTTTTTTTTGATTCTGGCTTATTTCATTTAGCATGATGTTCTCCATTTCATAATTTCAAATGACATAATTTCATTCTTATGGCTGAATAAAACTATTATGTATATATAACATGTTTTATTCATCCATTCATCTGTTGAAGGACACCTAGGCTTATTCCATAATTTTTACTATTGTGAATTTTGCTGCTATAAACATTGGTAAGCATATATCATGATAGTATGCTGATTTTAATTCTTTTGGGTAAATACCAAAGAGTGGAATAGGTGATTCATTGATAGTTTTTTACAAATCTCCACACTGCTATCTAGTTTTTTACAAATCTCCATACTGCTATCTAAAGTGGTTGCGCTAATTTTCAGTTCTACCAACAATGTGTACCCCCCCACACACATCCTTTAATATTTCTTATAATACATATCTGTTGGCAACAAATTGGTAAAAGACAGCATGCTTGAGTGCTGGAAAAGAAAAATGACTCATCACATGCAAGGGAACCACAAAGACTAGACTTTTCATGGGAAATAATAAAGGACAGTAGGCAGTAGGACAGAATATTCATTATAATGAAATAAAACATTATCAACTATGAGTCTTGCGTCCAATAAAACTATGTTTCAAAAATGAAGACAGGCCAGGTGCAGTGGCACACGCCTGTGATTCCAGCAGCTCCAGAGGCTGAGGCAGGAGGATCCTGAGTTCAAAGCCAGCCTCAGCAATAACAAGGTACTCTGCAACTCAGTGAGACCCTGTCTCTCAATAAAAGGCTGGGGATGTGGCTCAGTGGTTAAGTGCCCCTGAGTTCAATACCCAGTACTCCCTACCAAAAAAAGAAGACGGGCATTTCAAATAAAGAAAAGCAGAGAATTTATTAGTAGATCTGCTTTCTGAGGCGTACAAAGTATGGAAAGCTGAGTTTATTGAGTATTTGACTGTAATCCCAGTGACTCAAGAGACTGGGAGGAATGTCAAAAGTTCCAGGCCAGCCTGGACAACTTAGCAAGACACGGTCTCAAAAAGGACTGGGGTTGTAGCTCAGTGGTAGAGTGCCCCTGGGTTTGATCACCAGTGCTTCAAAAGGAAACAAAAAGTATTAAAGTATTAAAATTTATACTTAGAAAATGTCTACTAAAAGAATACATAAAAGAAATAGTAACAAAAGAGACATGAGAAATGTGAAATACAACACTGTAGATTCAAATCTGCCATGGCGAGCTGAGGTTGTAGCTCAGTGGTAGAGTGCTTGCCTAGCATGTGTGAAGTACTGGGTTTGATTCTCAGCACCACATATAAATAAATAAAATAAAGATCCATGAACAACTAAAAATTATTCTTTAAAAAATCTGCCATAGGGCTGGGAATGTGGCTCAAGCGGTAGCATGCTCGCCTGGCATGCGCAGGGCACTGGGTTCGATCCTCAGCGCCACATAAAAATAAAATAAAGATGTTGTGTCCACCGAAAACTAAAAAATAAATATTAAATCTTTTTTTTTAAATCTGCCATGGTGGTGATAAATTTGAATGGATTACAAATTTAGTCAAAAGGCAGAAATTGTTGGCTTGGGTAAGGAAACAATCATCTATACACTGTTTAAAGGAGATACACTTCAGTAAATTAAAAGATACAAATATGTTGCAAATAAAAGGATAGAAAAAGTTACACATAAACAACCACCATAACAGAGCTATACTCAGAATGCTAGTAGCAAATATTAAGATAATAAAAATATATAACTAGAAGCAAAGAGGGTGTGTTAACTTTCTTTCCTACTTTTAAGTTGACAGAAACAACTTAAAAGTAGGAAAGATTTGTTAGGCTCAAGAGTTTCACAGGTTTCAATTCATAGTTACTGGGTCCAATGATTTTGGGGCATTTAGTGAGGTAGTCCATAATGGTGGGATGTGTGCAGTAGAACAAAGCTGATCACCTTATGGCAGCCAGGGAGCAGAGAGAGAAAAAATGTGCAGGGAAAGAGACTGGGGATAAAATACAGCCTTCAAGGGCATGCCCCCCAGAACCCAACCTACCAACTAGGCTCCACTCCTAATAGTCCATTGAATTATGAATCAATGATCTAATCACCTTCTAAAGTGAACACTGTGACCTTCAATACTGTAGGTTTTGGGGGACATTTCACATCTAAACCAGATATTTTGTAATGATAAAAGATTAAGTTCATCAGGAAAATACCATTATATGGACTTAACAACAGAGCCCCAAAATGTATGAAATCAAAACTGACAAAAAAGAGCTGGGTGTGGTTGTGCATGCCTATAATCCCAGCAATTTGGGAGGCTGAAGCAGCAGAATCACAAGTTTAAGGTTAGCCTCAGCACTTAAGAGAGGCCCTAGGCAATTCAACAAGACCCTGTCAAAAAAAAAAAAAAATAGAAAAGTTTTGGGGATGGGGCTCAGTGGTAAATTGCCCCTGGATTAAATCCCCAGTACCATGTGAAAGAAAGAGAAAGGAGAAATAGACGATTTAACAATGATAATCAGGGTTTCGAGGTGTAGCTCAGTTGTAGAACATATACTTAACATGCACAGGCCCTGGGTTCAATTCCTATCACCAAAAATGGTAATAATCAGAGCATTCAATATTACACTTTCAACAAATTTGCAAAACATCAAGGATTTAAAACACCTGAACCATAAAATAAACTACTGGTAACAAACATCTATATAATACTCCACACAACAACAGCAGAATACGTGTTCTTTTCATGTGCATATGCATCCATTCTGCATGATAGAACATAAATTAAATTGTCGTCTCAGACTGTAAAGCGAGACATGGTGAATTTAAAATGATTAACAGTGACATGAGATTAGAAATTATTAACAAAAAGAAACTTTGAAAGCATAAATATGTCAAAATTGATCAGCACACTCCTACATAACATATGAGCCAGAGGAGAAATTACAAGGGAAATTAGAATATACTGAGATGACTGAGAACAAAATGATGATTTATGAGATACAACTAAAGCAATGCAAGGAGAGAAATATATAGCTATAAATATCTATAATATAGAGGAAGAACTGAAATTAACAATGTAGTCTTCAAGCCAGACACAGTGGCTCACATCTGCAATCACAGTGACTCAGGAGGCTGAGTCAGGAAGGTAGTAGTTTGAGGCCTGCCTGAGCAACTTAGCAATACCCTGTCTTAAAAAGGAAGTGTGGCTCAGAGGTAGAGACCCTCTGGGTTCAATCCCCAGTGCCACCAAAAAGGGAAAAAAAAGAACCTTAATCTTATAAAAATTATAAAAAGATCAAATTAAGCCTTTCCCACAAGAAACCAGGTGAACCCAGTAGCATTTCCTATAATCCCAGCTTCTCTGGAGATTAAGACAGGAGAATCACTTGAGTCTAGGACCAGTATGAGTAACATAGCAAGACCCAGACTCAAAAAGATTAAAACGAGAAAATCATATTACACTAAGCTGGAATAATTGCTCACAGGTAAACACTAGATTGGATATAAAGAAAGTAAAGAACAAAATTGACATGCCTTTACCTAGAGTGACCAAGGGGAGGGGGGGAGACTGAAGTTACTAATAAGGAATGAGCAGGGGGGCATTAATATTGCCCTTAGAGAAATAAACAATCCAGGAGATTATTATGCCAACAAGTAATACATGCAATTGACAAACCCCTAAAAAATCACAAATTACTGAAACTAAAGAAGAAACAGGAAATCTGAACAGAAATATAATGAATAAAGAGCTTAAATTTGTAATTTATAACGTCTTACAAAGTAAAGAACAGGACCAGGTGGCTTCACTGATTAATTCTATCAAGCATTTAAAGAATTATATCCAATCTTTTATAGATTTTTCTGAAAAATAAAGGAGAAAGGAACACTTTCCATTTCAATTCTGTGATTATAGACGTATAGTCCTTATGAGTGGTAGGTGCAAAACTTCTCAACCAAACAATAATAAGCCAAATCAAGCAATATATATAAAGGATTGTAAGCATTAACAAATGAAATTCATACCTGGAATGAATGTAAGATTTGTTTAACATTGAAAAATCAGTAAAAATGTAATAAACCATACTTACAGAATAAAGGACAGAAATTATAAGGCAATTTCAATAGACAGTAAAACATTTGTCCAGATCCGATTCCCTTTTATGATAAACACAGAGAATAGAAGGAAACCTTATCACTTGGTAAAGGCCATCTATGAAAACCCCATAGCTAACATTCTATACTGTGACAAAATGCTTTCTAATTATTATTTTTTGGGAGGGAGGGGGTGTACTGGTGCTTTGCCACTGAGCTACATCTGCATCTATTTTTATTTTATTTTTTATTTTGAAACAGTCTTGCCAAATTGTTCAGGATCTCAAAAAGTTGCTGAGGCTGGCCTCAAATATGTGATCCTCCTGCTTCAGTCTCCTGAGTTGCTAGGATTATAGGCAGGTGCCACCACACCTGGCAAGAGTCTCTTAATAATGAGAACAAGGCAAGAATGTTCATTGTTTCCCTTCCTTTACAACATTGCAGTAGAAGTTCTGTCCAGCTTAAGAAGAAGGAGCCTTTCTGTTGTTAGACTTCAGTGTTTGATGTCAAAATAGGCAACTTCATGAAACTCAAGAAGGTGGAGCTGGTCCTGGCCAGATGCTACTCTGTATACAAAGCCATCAAGAATAATGTTGATGATGGCTCTTCAGACTGCCCCTATAGCCATGCTCTCTAGTGGCTAGAATTGACCACTATTCTCAAAAAGTGACTGCTGCCATGGGCAAGAAAATTGCCAACAAGTCTAAGATCAAGTTTTGAGAAAGTTTAGAACTATTACTTCATGTTCACAAGGAACACTGTCAATATGCCTTTAGGCAAAACTATATCAATAGCCATGTATGGTGGCTCAGGAGAATGATGCAGGGGGGTTGTAAGTTCAAACCCAGTCTTAGCAACTTAGCAAGACCTTGTTTCAAAAAATAAAAAGTGCTAGGAATATGGCTCAGTGACCCTGGGTTCAATCCCTGGTTCCAGTATATGTATATATCATCAACAAAAGTGTCTTCAGGGACCCTGCTCTTAAAAGCAAGAACTGACCAAAGGTCAAGTTTAAGTTTGAAAAGGAGTACAAAGATGGGCAAGAACAAGTAGTTCTTTCAGAAGCTGCAGTTTTAAATGTTCTTTTGTTCTGTCACTAAAAATAAAATTCCCTGGAACAAAATTAATAAAAGGCATAAATACTGTAAAGTAAAAATCATGGGACATGTAGATTATTCTGTAGGTTAGATTTCCTCAATACAATGCCAGAGATATAAGTGACAAAAGAAAAATAGATTAGACAGGGATCAAATTTTTAAACTGCTGGAAACAATACCACAACATAAAACCACAGCTACTGTAAGGGGAGAAAATATTTGCAAACCTTGTATTTGATAAGGGCCTAGTATACAGAAAAGAGTTCTTATAACTCAAACAATGAAAGGCAATTAAATTTCTATTTTTTATCTGATCCATAAAAACAAAAATTGTACATATTAATGGCATACCATATGATATTTTGATATTTGTATTTGTTGCATAATATTTAATTCTGGCTAAATATAATGTATCTAGCCAGGTGAGGAGGTGCCTACCTGTAATCCCAGCAGCTCAGGAAGCTGAGGCAGGAGGATTGAAAGTTCAAAGCCAGCCTCAACAAAAGTGAGGCACTACGTAACTCAGTGAGACCATCTGTCTAAATAAAATACAAAATAGGGCTGGGGGTGTGGCTCAGTGGCTGAGTGCCCTTGAGTTGACTCTTTAGTACCCTTTAAAAATGCATGTATCTACTAAAACATCTCATTTCTTTATGGTGAAAACATTCAGAATTTTTCTAGTTGTTTTTTGTTTGTTTTGATATGGGTATTAAGCCCAGGGGCATTTAACCTCTGAACCACATACCAAACCCTTTTTATTTTTGTTTTGAGTCAAGGTCTCACTGAGTTGCTTAGGGCCTTACTGTGTTGCTAAGGCAGGCTTTGAACTTGGGATTCTCCTGCCTCAGCCTCTTGAGCTGCTGAGATTACAGGCATGAGCCACTGTGCCTGGCTCCTTCTAGCTTCTTTTAGATATATGGTACATAATTGTTATTTGTAGACAAAATGTTTCAATAAACATTTTTTCAAAGGTATGCAAGTGTCCAAAAAGCACAAGAAAAGATGATCAATGTCATTAGTCTTTGAGGAAATAAAAACCACAATGAGAAACTAGTCAACACCCTTTATGGTGGTGAAAACATAAAGGACAATCAAGTGTTGTCACAGACATGGAGGAATTGGATCCGTTATACATTGCCAGTAGGAACATAAAGATATGTCCACACAAAAACATGTTCATAAATGTTCATATAGATTTTTTTCATAATAAGCAAAAGTGCAAATAGTCAACTGTCCATCAACTAATGAATGGGTAAACAAAATGTTATATCCACACAATGGAATATTATTCACTTATAAAATGAATTTAACTGTTGGCTCATGCTATAACATGGAGATGAACCTTGATAACATTAGGCTATATGAAAGACCAATCACAAAAACCATATATGATTCTATTTATATGAAGTGTTCAGGACAAGGCAAATTGATACATACAGATTAGCAATTATTAGGGGCTGGGGTGAGGACTGAATAGAGTGATTGCTATTGTATGGGGTATTTTTGTTAGGGATAATTTAAATGCTCTGAAATTGGTAGCAATGACTCTGTAACCCTGCTAATTGTACACTTTTTAAAATATTTATTTTTAGTTATAGATGGACACCATACCTTTATTTTCTTATTTTTATGTGATGCTGAGGATGAACCCAGTGCCTCACAAGTGCTAGGAAAGAGCTTTATCACTGAGCTACAACTCCAGGCTCTGTACACTTTTAATAGATGAATTGGATGTCAATTTTATTTAAATAAAATTATGAAAGAAAAAATGAGATGAAATAGATCCTTAGATTATCAAAGATTAAGGAAATTTATTGCTACCAACTTGTCTTACAACAAATATTAAATGATGCCTTTAAGACTGAAAGGAAATAATAACAAATAATTATCACCTACAAAGGTAATTATGCATATATGTGTATGTTTTTCTTATTATTTAACTGACTTAAAGCAATTATTAATAATTATTAATTTATGTGTTAGCTTTAGAATAAAGGTAAAATATACATGACAATAGCATTATGGAGGAAGAGAGAACTATATTGGAACAAAGCTTGTACTGAAATTAATTTAGTATCAATTTGAAGTAGTATGTGATAAGACACATATAGTGTTCTACAGTGCAATCACTATGAAAAAGACTAAAAATATAGTAAAAAAAATCATAGAATTAGCATTTTTACATCACAGAATATCCTTTAGCACAAAAACAGTAAAAGAGTAACAAAAAAAGGTATTTGACCTATAAATCTAACCATATTGACAGTTATATAAAATAGAAATGGTTTAAACACTCCATTGAGACTTGATTAAAAAGGTTGAATATGCTGTCTACTAGAAAAATACTTAAGATTCAAAAACACAAATAGGTTCAAAGAGAAAAATTGAAAACAAAATACCACATACAATAGCCATGTGAAAATTATTATGATTGTACTAATACCAGACATAATAGATTTTAAGAAATGTAATATTACTATGGACATATAAGAACTTTTTATAGTGATAAATGTGTGTATTCATCAGGATTGTAACCCTGGTTGTAACCCCTAATGACAGTGTCCCATTGTTGTTGAATTTAGTATGATGATGAATGACAGTGATGTTGAATGATTAATTTAGACCCTTACTTTACTCAGCACATAATAATTACTCAACATTGGATCATAGACCCAAATGTAGTAGTTTAAACTATAAAAATTTATTGAAGCAAACAATGCAAAATTGATGATGTGGAGTTGGGCAAAGATTTCTTAGATAAAAAGACCGAAATGAAATCCATTATATATATGTTGGATTTGATTAAAATACAAAAGTTGCTTGCATTTCAAAAGCCACCATTTATGAAACTAGAAAAGGAAAACCACTACTAGACACAACCTATATTATCAGCCCTCAGAGGCTGAGACAGGAGGATGACTTCAGCTTAGGCATTCAAAGCCAGCCTGGGCAACATAACAAGATCCCCTCACAAAGAAGGGAGGGAGGAAGGAAGGAAGGAGATAGAGACAAGGCATACACTGGAGGAATATATACAAATCTTGTATCTGATTATGAACTTGTATCCAGAATATACAAAGAACTACAGCTGAGAATGGTGGTACACACCTGTAATATCAGTGGCTGGGGAATCTGAGGCAGGAGGTTCATGAGTTCAAAGCCAGCCTCTCAGCAACTTAGTGAGGCCCTGAGAAACTCAGCAAGACCCTGTCTTTAAATAAAATACAAAAAAGGGCTGAGGATGTAGCTCAGTGGTTAAGCACTCCTGGTTTCAATACCCGGTACCAAAAGAAACAAAAGCAACAACAAGAACACTTAAAACTTGAAAATAACCCAATTTAAAAATAAGTAGGGGGGCTAGGATTGTGGCTCAGCGGTAGAGTGCTCTCCTCGCACAGGCAGGACCCGGGTTCGATCCTCAGCACCACATAAAAATAAAGGCATTGTGTTGTATCCATCTATACCTAAAAAATAAATATTAAAAAAAAATAAGTAGGGGCTGGGGATATAGCTCAGTTAGTAGAGTGCTTGCTTCACATACACAAGGCCCTGGGTTCAATCCCCAGCACACACACACACAAAAAAAGCCAGGAATGGGCTGGGGTTGCAGCTCAGTGGTAGAGGGCTTACCTAGCATGTGTTAGGCACTGGGTTTGATTCTCAGTACCACGTATGTAAATTAATTGATTAAATAAAGGTATTGTGTCCATCAACAACTAAAAAAATGATTAAAGGATGTGAGTAGCATTTCACAAAGAAAGTATACAGGATTGAAGCATAAGACATGAAAAAATTCTCAACCACAGTAATCATTAATGCGATCCACAATGAACACTATTTCATCACACAATGATGGTAATACAAAATACAGTAACAAATATTAAAGGCTGTTGAAAGCCAGATCCCCTCATACATTGTTGATAGGAAATTAAGGTGGTATAACTACTTTGGAGATCTGTTTGGCATTTTCTTTTTTAAGCTTGCTTTCTTTCTTTTTTCTTTCTTTATTTATTTATTTATTTTTGTGGTGCTGGGGATTGAATTTAGGGCTTTACACATGACCAGCACTTGCTCTACAAATATCTCCAGCCCACATTTGGCATTTTCTTAAAACTCATTAAACTCTAATGGAGCATATAACTCATTTTTTCACTCCTATTTAATCCAAGAACATTGAAAAGATACATCGACTCAAAGTTGCACATGAATGTTCATGGAAACATTATTCATAATAGCCAAGTACTCTATCACATAGTAACACTCCCATTCCTTGCATAGCCATTTTGGAAAACAATTTGGTAGTTTGTTTTTTTAAACTACCATACAAGCTGGGTATAGTGGCATACGCATGTAATCCCAGTGACTCGGGAGGCTGAGACAGGAGGATCCCAAGTTTGAGGCCATCATCAGAAATTTGGCAAGTCCTTGTCTCAAAAAATACAGAAGGCTGGGGATGTAGCTCAGTGGTAAAACACCCCTGGGTTCAATCCCCAGTACCAAAAATAAATAAAATAAAAATTTATAACCCATCAAAAATTGTACTCTTGGGCATTTATACCAGAGAAGTAAAAAATTAAGTCCTCACAAAAACCTATACACAAATATTCATAGCATTCTTATTTAATGTTTACATTTGGGTGCTTAGGATTGAATCCAGGGCCTTGTGCATGCTAGGCAAGGACTTTACCACTGGACTACATACCCAGCCCACATCCTTTATTTTATTTGTGTGTGTGTGTGTGTGTGTGTGTGTGTGTGTGTGTGTATGTATGTATGTGTGTTTTACTGGGGATTGAACCCAGGGCCTTGTGCATTCGAGGCGAGCACTCTACCAACTGAGCTATATCCCCAACCCTCCTTTATTAATACCCTCAAACAGGAAATAACCCAGCTGCCTTTCCATGGATTATTATCTGTTGTATGCAAATACCACGGAATTCTACTCAGCAGGAAAAAGCAAGAAACAGCATAAATAAATATTGAGCAAGTTGTACTTAAGTTAAAAAACAATCAAAATACCAAATTGTGAAAATGGAGAACAAATGTTTCTGGGGTACCTGGAGATTGGGAAGATAGGAGGAAATCATTGTGATTTTTTTTTCAAAAGACCACATGAGATATCCTTTAGTGAAAAAACTATTCAGTATCTTTCCTGGATCAATGTCAGTACTCTGATATTTTTAGAGTTGTGCAATATAATACCATTAAGTAGTGCAATATAATACCATTAAGTAAGTGTCAATTGATCAAGTTTTAAGGGATCTTTCTGATTTGTGTCTTACAGTGCACATGAGTCTACAATAATATAAAAATTAAAAGTTTAAGACACATTAAACAGAGTACCATGACACATGCCTGTAATCCCAACAACTTGGGAGACTGAGAAGTATCACAGGTTCAAGACCAGACTTAACTTAGTGAGAGCCTGTCTCAAAATGAATATTTTTCTTAAAAATTATGGGAGAGCCATGAGGACAGAGAAAGGAGGTTGTGTTCCTGGCTGCTTCATGACATGAAACCAAGAAAGCAGACAGGCAGCTTCTCCCAAGGTGGGTGAACAAAAAAAGTGGGGGGGACTTTATTAGAACCTAAAACTGGACATTCAAAGCAGATCAGGGACACACAAAGTTATATATAATAAAGTAAGGAAAAAATCCACAGTGGCATAGCTGCTGCCACAGCAAGCAGATGCTCCACCAGAGAGGTCCCTCTATGAGCACAGTAGAGGGATAAGGGAACGTTCATTTTGGAGAGGCCCAAGGCATTTCTGGGTATGGAGCATTTAGAGACTAAGGATATTGCCCAACAAACCTTAACAACATGCTGCATGATATCCAGCAGCATGTGGAGGACAAAAGAAGCAACCGGTTTACAACTGTGGCATTGGGGGCCAGCAACTGAGGAAGTCAATTCCTGGCAAACCCAAGTTTGGCCTGAAATACAAGCCCAGTAAACACATGCTGCACAACATACAGTGTGCCTAAGTGACTAAAAAAAATCAATCATGGAGAGAGGTTTACACAAGGTTGAGGAAACCCAGCTCTACCCCTCCCTCTCCTCTGACTGCTTACAGGACCAGCTATGAAAGGAATCTGGCCAGGAAGTCAGAAGAGTGGGGAGAGGAAAAATTGTTTGGAGACTGAACCCAACACCAGTAAACATGGGGTCTGCAGGTTTCGTAGGGGACTAAGAATTGGCTCCCCCAGTAGGTGTATGAAACCCAAGGGTATCCCTGAGGTAAAGTCTTCCAGCATGGACAACAAGTACCAGGTGCTGGATATGTGTTGAATTAAATCTCCAGGCCAATTAGCAATTAGTGAAGACCCTGGAGCCCACCTCAGCCTCCTAAGCCACTGGGATTATAGGCATGTGCCACCTTGCCCAGCTGTAGGGTCATTTTGATAGCTCCCTTTTGGTTGATTTTTTTTTCTTTCTTTCTTTCTTTTTTTTTTTTTTTTTTTTTTTGATTTTTTTTTTAAAGAGAGAGTGAGAGAGGAGAGAGAGAGAGAGAGAGAGAATTTTTAATATTTATTTTTTAGTTATCGGCGGATACAACATCTTTGTTTGTATGTGGTGCTGAGGATGGAACCCGGGCCGCACGCATGCCAGGCAAGCGCGCTACCGCTTGAGCCACATCCCCAGCCCCTTGTTTGATTTTTTAAAAATATTTTTTCTTGTTTTTTTTTCCTTGATTAAACTTGTTAGATTTTTATCAACTTTTAGCTGTATTACTTCGTTTGTATTTCACATATTTCTACTCCTCTTATTTTTTCCTTCCTACTACCTAATTTGAACATAATTTGATTGTTAATCTAGCTTCTTTCTGATACAAATACTTTAAGTTATAAATGTTCATCTGACTACTATTTCATCCCAGAGATTCTAATATTTTAAGCTTTTATTATCACGTAGTTCAAAGCACTTTTTATGTACTTTTCTTGTGCTCTCTTCTTCGATCTGTGAGATATTTCTAAGTGTGCTGTTTGATTTTGAAGTAGTTGAGACATGGGTTTAGGGTTCTATATATCTTAAGGTGATTGATTTCTAATATAATAAATCATGCATGAAACACAGTATGCATGATTTCAAATATTTTAAATTTCTCAAAGCTTATTTTATGACAAAATATAATCTCTCATTAATTTTTTTACTTGACAATTTTGTGTATAGTTCTCTATAAATAACAAGTAGGTCAAGGTGGCTGATAATGTTATTAAGCCTTCTGTATCATTACTCCTTCCAGCAAAGTGAGGGGGCTTAAAAATTTCCAAATGTAATTGTGGATTTGTCTTTTCTAGTCTTATTAATTTTTACTTAATGTATATTGAAATTTTATTATTAGGTACATACACATTTAAGATTGTTGTACTTTCTTGAAGTTACCCTATCATGGTTATGAAATGTTCCCCTTTATGTCTAGAAATACATTTACTTGAAATTTGTTTATTTATTTATTTATTTTTAAAGAGAGAGAGAGAGAGAGAGAGAGAGAGAGAGAGAATTTTAATATTTATTTTTTAGTTTTCGGCAGACACAACATCTTTTTTTGTATGTGGTGCTGAGGATCCATCCCAGGCCACAAGCATGCCAGGCAAGCGTGCTACCGCTTGAGCCACATCCCCAGCCCCAATGAAATTTATTTTATATTAATAGTTCTACTTCAGATTTTTCATGCTTAGTTTCCCCTTCTTTTGCTTTTAACCTATTGGTGTATTAATATTTACATACATAGTCAGCATTGAGTTATTATTTGCTTTTCATACATGTTAAACATTTATACCTTTTAATTACAATATCTGGTTCAGTTATATGTGAATTAATATAGATACTATTGGAAGAAAAGAACACCTGACATGAAGGTCAGTGGAAAATTGGGTAAATGATAAGTTTGATGATGTAATATTATGGAAAACGGGTTGAGAGAGAAGATTATTGGAATGCTTTTGTTGCAACTGTTCATTCTCTCATTTATCATATGTTACACAGGAACAGACTTATTTTTTGTCAACACATTATTTAGCAAAAATAAAAATATATTCATAAAAAATAAAAATTATGATGAGTAATACAGCCAGGTACAAAAGACCATATAGGGTATTATTCCACTTGTATGAAATATCCAGAACAGGACTGGGGCTGTAGCTCTGAGGCAAAGCACTTGCCTAGCATGTTTAAGGCACTGGGTTTGATCCTCAGCACCACATTAAAAAATAAATAAAATAAAGGCATGCTGGGGCTGCATTTGTAGCTCAGTGGTAGAGTGCTTGCTTAGCATGTGCGAGGAACTGGGTTAAATCCATGGCACCACATAAAAACAAATAAATAAATGTGTTGTGTTCATCTACAACTAAAAAACATTGAAAAAGTAAATAAAACATAAAAGCATGCCATCCATCTGCAACTATAAAAATATAAAAAGAAAAAAAGAAATAACCAGAACAGGCAAGTACATAGACATAGAAAGTAGATTAGTGGTTGCCTTTGGGTGGGTACAATGAGTGACTGTATATGAGCATGAGGGATCTTCCTGGGGTAGTACAAATGTTCTAAAACTCAATTATGGTGTAGTTATAATGAAAACAGTTTATGGTATACAAATTATACCTTAATAGAACATTTAAAAAAATTTTAGTTGTATATGGATACAATACCTTTGTTTTATTTATAATTTTTAGGTAGTGCTAAGAATCAAACCCAGTGCCTCATACATGCTAGGCAAGTGCTTTACCACTGAGCCACATC
Organism: Callospermophilus lateralis; assembly: GCF_048772815.1. Taxonomy (NCBI): domain Eukaryota; kingdom Metazoa; phylum Chordata; class Mammalia; order Rodentia; family Sciuridae; genus Callospermophilus; species Callospermophilus lateralis. Next base: position 38,803,270 of record NC_135325.1, on the reverse strand, counting down.
CCTAACCCCTTAATAAAACATTTTAAAGGTTAGATTTTTTAATACATTAAAATTATCCTAAAATAAAAGTTTTTTTTTAACATAATGAGTAGTGTTAAGGAAAGATATAAAGACTGGAGCCCCTCCAAGATGGAAAGACATAGGTCTAGGGGTGTATAGCTCAGTGGTAGAGCACTTGCCTAGCATGCATAAGGCCCTGGGTTTGATTCTCAGCACGGTAACATATGAAGTGAGATATAAAATTGTTATCAATAACTATGCTAATTTGACCTATGTACACATAAATTTGTGTGATTAAATAGTCAAAAAAACAAACAACAACAACAACAAAAAAAAAACATGACAGCATCTGTGCCAGAATGCATCAAATTAAAAAGACAAATGAGAATGTATTTGCAACAGGACAGTGTATTAATATTCTCTCTACGTAAGGGCATTTTAGCTCTCTGCTTCCTGGTGCCATTTCCCCAGCTCCTTTCCTCTGCCATACCTTTTATCCATTGATGTTCTGCCTCACCTCAGGCTCAGAGGAAAAGAATGGGCTAAGACCTCTGAAACCTTTGGAAAATTTAGTGACTACATGCTAGGAATGCAGGTGACAGGAACAGGTCTAAACATGTTCCCTTGTGGTTACTCTGGGTATCCAGCATATTCAGACAGATATTCATTAGCTGATGACCCAGTGTGGACTTAATTTCACTTATGTTGGTGGACAGGATGGTAAAGAGATGCTGAAGAACTTCAAAAATGTTTGACACAGTCTGGAATTAGTCGAGCTTATTCTTCCTTCAGTTTGGAAACCTGTAGAATTGTGGTTGCCATATTGAGTAGAGATTACACAGGAAAAATGGAATTTAGTGAATTCAAGGAGCTTGAGTAGCTCTTTTTAAAAAAAAAAAATTTTAGTTGTAGAAGAACACAATATCTTTCTTGCTTTATTTATTTATTTTTATGTGGTGCTGAGAATTGAACTCAGTGCCTCACATGTGGGATGTAAGCATTATACCACTGAGCTACAGCCCCAGCCACTTGAGTAGTTTAGTCAAACCATTGCTATCATGGGTTATAGGTGAGTCCTCAAACGTTAACTTCTATTATTAAATATTATAGTAAGAATGGCAGAATTTTCTTTGATAATTATGTTCCTTGCTGTATGAAGCTTCAAGCATTGACAGTCTTCTTTAGGAGAAAAGACCACTTGCAACAAGGGTATGTGAACTTTGTTTATGATGATGTTTTTGCAGCTTTTCATGTTAATTTGAATGACTAGTATTTGAATGCTGAAGAAATACTATGAATTCTTTTGCTTGAAAGATCTGGACTAACTTAAATTAAATTTTTGGAGCTTTTTCTGTTCTTACGTGTTAAACCTTTTCCCTTACTATGTGTACTTTACTTTAATCCACAGTTCAAAGAAAGTAAAGATACACACACACACACACACACACACATACACATGCATATACATACACATTCATATATTTTTGGGAAAAGGTATCACTTTGCAAATATCTACATACTGTTATAGAATATTGGTATAGAATTAATTGATGTAAAATATTGTAAATGTGGGTTTTGAGGGCCAGCTAGAAGGGAAAGTCTGGATTGTGTGCCATCTTTGTAGTAGGATTTGTTCTTTGGTCACATAATCGAAGAACATCTTATGGGGTTTTGCCTGTGAAGAGGAAAATTGCAGTTACTAAAAATGTATCCTAATTTGAATCTATAGCGAAATAAAACTACAGGAAGGAAAAAAGGGCTTTTTAGAAACCAGAACTCCAAAGGGGTAAATGATATTCTTATGTCAGTTTTTGTTATTGTAATAAAAATACCAGACAACAACAACCTTGAGGAGGAAGAGTTCATTTTGGATCACAGTTTCAGACAATTCAGTCCATTATTGGCTGGCTGCATTGCTCTGGGCCTGTGATGAGGCAGAGTATCATGGTGGAAGGGCATCGTAGGGGAAAGCTGCTCAGCTCATGACAGCCAGGTAGTGGAGAGAGAAAGGAAAGGACCAGGGACAGATAGAGTGCTCAAAGTCATGTCCTCAGGACCTACTTCCTCCAGCCATTCCCTACCTGCTGACAGTTATCTCCAACAAACCCTTTCAAAATTTTAATCATTCAAGTGAATTAATCCACTGATGAAATTACAGCCCTGGTGATTCAATCATTTCTTAAAAGCCCACCCTGTGAACATGATCCAAAAAATAAGAAAAGTGGTACACACTGGAATTGTCCTGGAAAGTTAGAGTCTGAGACTGCCCAGTCTCACTTGGGCCTCTGTAGCTATTTTTATTTTCTTTTCTTGTCTGCTTCACTGGTCTCTGCTTTTCTTAGTTTAAATTCTCAAGACTGATTGGATTAGCTGTCCACCCCTTGTTCCAGTAGCTCTCGTTATTATAAAGAAAAGGCTTTAGATTATCTGAGAAGGAGGTGTAGATAGAACAAGTAAATTAACTGATATGTTTATGATAGACATGAATCACTCACAGAAGTAAGTAAGAGTTTGGAAAAACATATGCAACCTCACCATTAGCAATCAATATTTTACCCATTATGTCATCAAATATTAACAATAACAATCCTTGCTGACACACTGCTTGGGGATAGGGTATAAATTGGGACAAACTGGCCTGTACTAGGGATTGAACTAAGGGGCAGTCTACCACTGAACTACATACACTCCAGGCCTTTTTATTTTTTATTTTGAGAAAAAGGTGTCACTCTGTTGCTGAGGCTGGCCTTGAACTTGCAATCTTCGTGCCTCAGCCTACTGAGTAGGCATGCCTATATCACTGTCCTCTCTGTTATAGTCTTTTGAGATGCAGATGGTATTATCCCCATTATAGAGATGAGCAAACTAAATCACCTAAAGGATAAAAGCAGTTGTTGGAAGTCACATGGAAAAGGTATATCGGAACCTCCTTTAGAAACAAAGATGTTAGCATCCAAGTTTTTATTCATTTCCATTATATTCTATGAACATAAAGTCCTTAGCAAGGTATGTAGAATATCATATGCATCAACTAAATGTTGTTCATATGAGTAGTTTATAATTTGCTGCATATTATAATAGAATGTAGTACTTAAAAAGTATGTTTAATAATATAACCACTACTAATAGTAAGGATGTCATCTTGTCCTTGAGATTGAGGAATTTCCTTGGGAAATAAATAATGCTACAGTTTTGCCAGAGAAAATACCCAGAAGCATTATATAATTCAGAAGATAGTACATTTTATATGTTATTATTTTCTACTGTCCCATTTCTAAGCCCTATGCTCCTCTGATTTATTGGCCCTTACATTCTTTGTGTCTTAATTCGTTCAATACTAGTTGAATGGCAGTTCCCGCTCAAAGATGGATCTTAGAATTTCCTTCTGAATATCCTGACATTTACACATTTGTTTGACAAATATTTATTGAACACCTACTCTGCCCTTCATTATACTAAGGTTAGAGAGACATTTCAGATTTCAAATTAATATAGTATAGACCAAACCAAACCAAAGCTGCAGTCCCCAGGAAATTAAATGTTTCTTCCTCTATGGAGCTTTCTCTGATTCTGTCAGGTACATTTAGTCAGTCACTACTCTCTCCTTAGAGTACCCAGAACAATCTGTAAACTCATACTCTTTGTATCATATTAAACTTTCTATGAGCTTGCCTGTTTCGCACACTCAACTGCTTTAGGTAAGTTTTTCTTACATATCATTTAAGATGATACTGTTACAATTTTGCTTTGGAGGGTTTGCTTTGTTTTTCCTATTTGTTTTCTTCTTAATTTTTTAAAAATTTGTTCTAATTAATTGTACATGACAGTAGAATGCATTTTGACACATTGTACACAAATGGAGTACAACTTCTCATTCCTCTGGCTATCTGTGGTGCAGAGTCACACCCATAGTGTAATCATACATATATATTGGGTAATAACGTCTGATTCTACCATCTTTCCTATCCCCACACCCCCTCCTCTCCCTTCACTCTCCTCTGCACAATCCAAAGTTTCTTTATTCTTCCCTACCATCCCCCCCCCACAAACACCCTATGGTTCAGCATCTGCTTATCAGAGGAAACATTTGGCCTTTTGATTTTTTGGGATTGGCTTATTTCACTTAGCAGGATATTCTCTAGTTCCAGAGGATTTGCTTCTGTTGAGGTTTTGTTTGTTTTGCTTTGCATTCAGTCACTCTTCCAGTAAATATTTATCAACATCTGCCCTATGCCACGTAGTGTACTAGCAAGTTTATAGTAAGTAAGTTTTAATAAACAGAGATAAGCAAGGACCTAGAACTCATGGGAACCCATATGGGCACTTGAAAAATATGTATTCTTTGTACAAAATCAGTCAAGCTCTTAAACATCATTTATTCCATTAATAAGATCTTCTGTGACTTTAAATATAGGTATATTGTGTTCATGTTCATTTTCTTCTATTGGTGTTTTGCATCTTGCCAACAAACTAAGATGGAAATTTTTAAAATAAAAGAAAGGTGAAAATTAAATTGAAGAATAACATTAATATCAGACTAGTCCTCAAGGCAAAAAGTATTGTAAACAAGAATATTGTATATTTATTAAAGATTAGCTACAAATTGCATGCTAAATAATATAGCATCAAAAATATAAAATAGGTAATAAAGAATAAATTCTCCATGTGGATAAAGTGTGAGTAGTGAAAATAGAAAATTTCTGAGGAAAGGGAAATTTTCTGGAGCCCAAGGAGATCCCTCCTAGGGAGCCCACTCATTTAGAATTTAGTTCCTAAAGAAGCAAAAGGAATGGGCTAGGATTGGAGCTCAGTGGTAGAGCACTTGCCTAGCATGTGTGAGGCACTGAGTTCAATACTCAGCACCACATAAAAATAAATAAAATAAATGGTCCACCAAAAATATATAACAAATATATAACAAAAGCAGCAGCAATAGGATTCTTTTGGCATGTCCTGCCATCTCATCCTGGAACTCAGAGAAACACTTCGGGTTTGAAGAAAGAATAATGATGTAGAGATGCCTATGCTGTTTTAGTCATTCTAGGTGAAAAATATTTAGCTCAGAGAGTTTCTAGATTCTAAGCCAGACTGACTGTAGAACCCTGACTCTTTCCAGGGTACCATATTGTCTCGTGGTTACTACCAGACTTCCCAGGAACCTATCCCATGTGCCACTCAAGAAAACACTGCTTGTTTGAAATGCCAAACTTCCGAAGTCTTATACAGCTTCAGTAATTATGTATGATCATTGTTGTCAGCTTTCAGGGAGCGAAGAACAAATTTGTACTGATATATTTGTATTTTTTCCTCTCTGTCTCTGTCTCTCTCTCTTTCTGCATTCTTAGTGTCTAAAACAGTAAAGCATATTCAGTTCATGGACATTCAATTCAAATACTCATCAGTGAGTACCTATTTATTTAATTAGTGGATTGTCTATCTTAGAAATCTATGACTCCATATCATCTAGCCATCTGCCCAAGCTAGAATTTTAAGAGACTTAGACTCTCCCCTTCTTTTTACTCCCTTCCCATAAAACCCATGACCAAGGGCTATGGATGTAGCTCGGTGGTAGAGCACTTGCCTATCATGTGGAAGACCCAGGGATTCACCCTAGTACTGCAATTAAAAAAAATCCATCACTAAGTCTTATGGATTTATTTCCTTAATAGCTCTTGCATTTGTCACCTTGCTCACTCCATCTTTTCATCTAGTGCCTTTGTTCAGTCCCTCTCTGGCCACTGATTCAGTCACCTTCCAACTGGTATCCATGCCTTTACTCTCTTTCCCTCTGAGCCCATCAACACCAAAACAGTTAATACCACTCTTGCTGGCAATCCCTAAATGTCTCCCATAATTCAAAATGATAGTCCAAATTCCATACTTATGAGTGGAGACACTTGATCTGGCCTACTTTCTAATTTTGCTTCCTATCACTCTAAACATTCTTAGCTACAGCAGTACTGAACCAGGTACATTTTGCCAAGTGATGCTTCATGCCTTTACACATATTCTCCAGTCAACCGAGAACATCTTTCCTTAACTTTTCTTTTGTCTCACTAAATTCTACAGACCCTTTGGAACTCAGCTCCTGCTGACTTTTTCAGAATGCCCTCCCCCACTCTTAGAGTTGTGGGACTCTTCTGTGCTCTCAGAACCCTGTGTATTCTTCTCTTGATACTTAAAACACTGTCCTGTCATTGCTGATGTACAAGCCTATCTCCTCTGTCACCCAGACTATGTGTAATCAAATGCAGAGATTCTTCTACTTTATTCTTTTGTAATTGCCAAAACCTAGCCTAGGATCTGGTCCATAATAGCTTTCAACTTAATAAGTGGTTATGTGATAAATACATGAGGTCTTGTGGCCTAATAATGATGCTTTTATTTTCTAGCTACATGGTTCAGTGGCCTGGTGGCAGAATCCTGCATCGCCATGAGCTAGACACCTTTCTTGCACAGGCAGTGTCTACCCAGCTTTATGAACCAGATCAACTCCAAGAACTCAAGGTGATTTGATTCTACCTTTATTTAACTTTTTCCTGTACTGTAGGGTCTTTTTCTCCCAGAACGGGGGGTGGGGGAAATGAGTTCTGCAAGTAAGGATTGACTTACCTTATTCAAATATACAAAAATCTGTCAGTAAAATCAAAAGATGCCTGCTATACTATCCCCATATTGATGGATGAAAATGGACAATAAAGATGGATATTATGCAAGGCAAATGAATCATGGCCCATAGACTATGTGTCCGACTCTCTTTGTAAAAAAATAACTTTTTGGCCAGGCACAGTAGTGTACAATTATAATCCCAGTGGCCTGGGAGGCTGAGGCAGGAGGATCACAAGTTCAAAGCTAGCCTCAGCAACAGCAAGACCCTGTTTCTAAATAAAATTTAAAAGGGCTGGGGATGTGGCTCAGTGGTTAAGCACCCCTTAATTCAATCCCTGGTACCAAACAATTTTCTTTTGTTTGGTGTCACTAAGTTGCTGAGCCTAGCCTTGAACATATGATTTTCCTGCTTTAGCCTCCTTGGTTTCTGAGATTACAGGTGTGCAGCATAATGCCCACCTCTGACTCTTATAAGAAGTACTACAGGGACTTATCCTGGTATCCCTGCTTATTTCCGAATAAATGTCCATCCCACCTTTAATAATACATATTGGGTACTAGGGGGAAGTATAGAAAAGCATGAGGAAAAAAATAAGTCCACCATGTAATTGAAGGCAGTACAGGATGGTAGCATAAATGATAGGCTCTCAAGGAACGCTGCCTTCAGTTTTAATTCTGGCTTCATAATGTCCCAGCTGTGTGACCTTGGACAGGCTACTTAAACTCTCTAGCTTTAGTTTCCTTACTTGTAGGATTGTGAGAATATTAAGTAAAATAATACATGTAAACAGTCTCTTGCATATTTTAAGTTCACAGTACTCAATAAATATTGCCTGTCAATGCAGAATATTCCAACCCCTGACTTCAGTAGCTATGTTCTTTTGCGGCCCTAAGGTAAACCAGAAGATCAAATGAATAAGATTTGCAAAACTGAGCTGGGTTCAGTGACAACACATCTGTAGTCCCAGTTACTTGGGTGCTAGAGCAGGAGGATCCCCTGAGCCCAGGAGTACTAAACTGGGTAACAAGGAGAACTCTTCTCAAAAAAAATAATACTTGGGGATAGGAGTATAGCTCAAAGTTGTAGCACTTACCTAACATACAAGAGGCCCTGGGTTCAATCCCTTGCAATCCCTTGTACTAAAAAAAGAAAAATAGGGATTGGGATGTGGCTCAAGTGGTAGCGTGCTCACCTGGCATGCGTGAGGCACTGGTTATGATCCTCAGCACCACATAAAAATAAAACAAAGATATTGTGTCCCTCTAAAAAACTAAAAAATAAATATTTTTTAAAAATAAAAAATAAATAAAAAAAGAAAAATACTTGTAAAATTTTAATTTAAACTGGGTACACTGTTGTATGTCTGTAATCCTATCTACTCTGAAGACTGAGGCAGGAGGTTCAAAAGTTCAAGGACAGCCTGGGCAAATTAGTAAGACCCTGTTTCAAAATTGAAAAAATTAGCCAGGTACAATGATGCTCACTTGTAATCCCAGTGAATAGGGAGGCTGAGGCAGGAGGGTCTCAAGTTCAAAGCCAGCCTCAGCAACTTAGTGAGGTCCTAATCAATTTAGGGTTAATCACCTGTGGGTTCAATCTCTGATACAAAAAAAAAAAAAATTAAGAGCTGGGATGTAGCTCATTGGTAGAGCTCTTGACTCACCTTTATAAGGCTGTGGATTCAATCCCCAGTACAACAACAGCAAAAATCTTAATTTATTTCAGATCAACTATGGGAAAGATGCAATCATCCTAGGACAAAAAGTGTTTCCTTTTTGGAGTAAAGTAGTATGGCTGGATGGTAGAGCAGCTCCTGATGCCCAACCACATCTAGCAGGCACCTGAAAATACTTCCCTTTTTCCTATTGAAGCCATCTAACATACCAACTTGAGATAACCACTGTGAAAACTGTTGATGTTTTCTTCCAGTGGTTTTTGTGTGTGTGTTATGCTGAGGATTGACTCTTTCAGACTTTTGTCATGCATATTGATGTTTCTTAAGTAGTTATAGCCACAGTTTCTGTGTATGCAGATTGAACCAACCACAGATGTATAATATTTTTTTAAAAGTTGCATTAATACTAGATGTGTAAACTTTATTTCTTGTCATTATTCCCTAAATAATACACTTTAACAGCTATTTACATTTCATCTACATTGAATATTAGTAATTATACATAATCTATATGCTATAAAGTATATAGGAGGATATGTGTAGGTTATGCAAATACAAAAGGGACTTGAATATATATGAATTTCATTATGCTTGTTGGGAACCAATCCCCAGTGATACCAAGTGATGACTATATTGTGTTTTTTTTCCACAATATAACATATATTTTCTATATGTTAAAAATTTTAGTAAATATTTTATCATATGGCTGTATCATTTAATTATTATAATGTTTATAGTTTTCCCCTGTTATGTGTAATGTTATAATTAGCATCTTTACGGATAAAATTTTATTCACATCTCTACTTCTTAGAATAGATTCTTAAAGTTGATATCCTCTAACCTTATGAATACCTTTCAAGTCATCTCAGGGAAAAACATAGATAAAAACTAATTGTGCATTCAAAGGTCTGTATTAAAAAGCACATGTTCAAATTTAACTGCAAGAATTAGCATGACAGAAGGGCCGAGGGTGTGGCTCAGTGGTAGAGCACTTTCCTAGCATGTGCAAGGCTCTGGGTTCAATCCCCAGCACTGAAAAAAATAAAAAGAAAGAACTACTTTGTCAGGAATAAGAATAAATGTTATCAGTAACAGTACATGTTGAATATCCCTTATCAACAATGCTTGGGGCCAGATTTGTTTTGGATTTCAGATTTTGTTTGGATTTTTAAGTATTACATATACCTAATAAGATATCTTGGAGCTAAGATCCAAGTCTAAACATGAAATGCACTTGTGTTGTATATGCTCATACACATAGCCCGGAGGTAATTTTCTATGATATTTTTAGGGTAACTACATTTTGACTGTGACCTGTCATATGAGGCCAGGTGTGGTTGTTTTCACCTGTGGGATCATGTCTGTGCTCAAAAAGTATCATATTTTGAAGCAGTTTAGATTTTAGATTTTCAGATTAGGGATGCTCAACCCTAGTTTTGGGGGTTTTTTTTTTCAATTTTTTAGTTGTAGTTGGACATAATACCTTTAATTTTTTATTTATTTTTATGTGGTGCTGAAGATCGAACCCAGGGCCCAGCACGTTCTAGGCAAGCACTCTACTGCTGAGCCACAACCCCAGCCCTCAACCCTAGTTTTTAATACTAATTTCTCCTCTATGGTTGTTTCAGATTGAGAAACTGGATGCCCGAGGGATTCAGCTTGCTGCCCTCTTCATGAGTGGGGTCGACACAGCTCTCTTTGCAAATGATGCCTGTGGCCAGCCAGTCCCTTGGGAGCACTGCTGCCCCTGGATTTACTTTGATGGCAAGCTGTTCCAGAGCAAGCTCATTAAAGCAGGCCGAGAACGAGTATCCCTGGTTGAACTCTGCGATGGCCAGGTACCAGCACATTGGGCAGTTGCTGAGGGCCATCTCTAATCTGCTGAATGGGAATGAATGAATGGGCAGGGAGAGGAAAAAGAGCTGAAACATTGGAGAGGGAGGGAGCAGAAGTGGGAAAAGTGTTTCTAACCTTAACCTAATTGAACCAACATGGCCCCAAACCCCAAGTATAATCTTGTAATGTACATGTTATAAAATCATATGTTGAAAGTTTTTTTTTAATGTTTTATTTTGAGACAGGGTCTTGCTAAGTTGCTTAGGGCCTTGCTAAATTGCTAAGACTGGCTTTGAACTTGTGATCCTTCTGCCTCAGCCTCCTGAGCCACTGAGATTACAGGTGTGCACCACCATCCCAGCTTGTTGAAAGTTTTTGTATGAGCTTGAAGTAATCATGTCCTTTTTCATATTTCTTCCCCATGGAATACTCAGTCATAGTATATGCTTTTTCTCTAACTCTTAGGATTTCATTTCCCTTATTTACAAAAACTGTAAGTCACTTTTGCATGTGATGACCTTTTTTTTTGTAATGAAACTGTTTACAAATAGGTAAAGCAGACGAAAGGGTAGAAGTGGAGGAATTTTTGAAGCCAAACTTTGGAAAAAGTGAGAAAAGACAAGGGAGTGGAAAGATTACTCACTCTTTCATCCATTTGGAGGGAATTAGCTGAGATTTTAGAGCAGGGGTCAGCAAACTACCCGGTCTGCCTCCCGTTTTCTGCAAGACAGTCCATCCCCTGTTTTTGTAAATAAAATTTTATTGGAATACAGCCACATTCATTTGTTTGCATATCACCTCTGCTTTCATGCAACAGTGGCAGAGTGGAGTAATTGTGGCAGACCCAGTGTGGCACACAAAACCTAATATATTTACTGTTCTATCCATTCCAGAAGAAGTTTGAGCCTAAGCAGAACTTAGGGTCTCCAATCCTGCAGATAGGGGAGAAAGTTGAAATTAAGGCTTCCTATATATCGGGGTTTTATTCTTTTCTCTTTTACCTAATTCTGTTACCTGTCCCTTAAAAAATGACCTAACCTACCTGCACAAGGACTTGTGTTCAATCCCCAACATTTCAAAAGAACAAAAGAAAGAAAATAAGATAAAAATAAATTATCTATCCTATTGCTGGCCATGTAAGAGACCATCAGTAAATTCTTATTGTTATATTTGTTTTCAGTGGTCTAGTTAATGTGCCTCACAAACCCTCAGTCAATACTAATATGATTGGTAGTGTGGTTTCATGAGAAGAGTGAGGGCTTTGGTGTTAGATGGGCTTCTTGAGTGTGTGGCCTGAAGCCATTTAACTCCAGACCTCAATTCCCTTAATGGGAATAGAATTATGGGGCCATACCTAAAGTGCTCAATAACTGAGCCTGAAACATAGGAGAAGTTAAAAAGATGGCAGCTGCTATTACTATTTTCTCCTTATTTGAAGGCTGACCTGGCAACCAAAGTGGAAAAGATGAGACAGAGTATCCTTGAAGGAGTCAACATGAATCATCCACCACCTTCTGCTCTACTTCCATCACCTACTTTTGTGCCTCCTATGGTGCCCTCTCTGTACCCTGTTTCACTTTATTCCCGAGCCATGGGTTCAATGCCACCTCCCCCTCAAGGAAGGAGCCGAGGGTTTGCAGGTCAGTATGTCAGAATGAGGTATTTACCATCCAATTCATTTCAAAATAACCAACCAGTACTCATTGCTATTACAGAATTACCAGTTTCATATATGTCATACTTCATTTACATTCTGTGCTCTGTTGTGGTAGTTTGAGGAGCATCCTATTTGAGATGGAGGGATGCAGACGGGGAAAGAAAGTCCTATGAATTCCCAGACCACTCTCCATAGAGGTAGTTGGTCCCCAGGAATTTGACTTTAACCAACCAAACTCGCACAGTGACTGACAGAAAAACCAGGATTGACTTTTTTATTTTGAGAACAATTCATATGAACTGGATCTGTATGTTTGCACAGAAGCTTGCAGGAAGAGCAGTAGGAATAAATGACCAATGGGAATAAATTATTTGATATAGACATTTTTACTCTGGGGGTTGACCTGACACATTTCCCTTCCTTCTGCTCCAGAAGCATAGAGATAAATGTAAATGTCATTGTTCATGCCTCCCAAAGGATTACAGGTTAGTAGGGAAAATAAATGCACAAATATACATACAAATACACACATATACATGTAAACATATACATATATGTATAAATTATGGTGACATTTGAGCTGCTCCTTAACAAGAAATCAACAAGCATGCTTAGGTAGCCCTAATATTTTAAGCAACCTGATATTTTAAGCAACCTGTCTCCTGGTGAAACAGGATATTTTAATGGGAACCTTTTAACATGAAATAGCAAGAGTCTGTGATCATGTGAGAGTGTCATTGCTATGTTGAATGTGTGTGTTGTTCATTGCTCCTCTCTTAAAAATGATCTTTTGGGGAATCACAAAATTCAGTATGGATGTTTAATTCAAAGCTGGGCTAGATGAGCAGTGTGAAAGTCAGCTCTTCTTCAGTTGGGTAACAATCAAATCTTAAAATCCAGGAAACTAGCTATTTCATTACTTTAAAGTGGTTCTACAGATCTCTCCTCTGATTATTTGTTTTTATTTCATATTCTTTTGTGTTACCAGGGAGTGAATCCAGGGCCTTGCACATGATAGGCAAGTGCTCTACCACTGACCTATATCCCCAGCCTTTTTGTTTGTTTGTTTTGTTTTGTTTTTGAGACAGGGTCTAACTTGCTGAGTCTGGCCTGGAACTTATGATCCTCCTTCCTCAACCTCCAAGTAGCTGAGATTAGAGGCACATGCCACCACACCCAGCTCTTCTTTGATTCTTTGTGTGTTGTCTTTATTCTGTAAGTCTCAGAAGTCATCTTAATTATGGCCAACTTCTCAGGAGGTTGTCACCATTGTCCCAGCTACCAGTAATACTATAGTCTCCAGGTAGTGGTGGTCCATGGTAGCCTCCTTCCTCCCAAAAGGACACCGTAGAAATATAAATTTTCCTTGTCCCTTTTAAGAGTATAGTTCCTACCTCCTGGGATTCTCACTTTTATACAAACAAAGAGCTCTTCACTAACTACTTGATTAATGAGTTAAGGGTTATTACCTTTGGGGTTTTTTTTCCATAAACTAAAATGCCTATTAGAACTCTATACATATTCTTTGATGGCCATATTACAAACCTCAGCTATGCTTGTGGGTTTACATACACAGAGTTGGAATTTCCTCTGTCTTAAATAACTATATTACCATCCTGCCTTGAATGGTCCTGGGTTTCAATTATTACTTTTCTTGCTTTTTAATTATAAATTGCTGTTATTCTAGCTTCTTTTTTTCCTGTTTAGTTTGGTTGTCTGGCTAATCATATAGTGGGTAGTGATACATATCTGTATCAAGAGTGGGTTTAACCTATAATTTTTTAGTAACTATATTTTAAGATATTATTCCTACAGATATATATATACAGATCTTTTACCACCTCCCCCTATATTTGCTTCCATCATGACTCCATGTTATTTGCATAGTCTTCTTATCAGAGAGAAATGGAGATAAGAAGAGTAGATAGATTGTAGGACCTTTTGTAGGACCTTGCACTTAGCATTCTTTGCTGTTGTTCCTCCTCTCTTGCCAGGTCTCCATCCAATCCCACCCCAAGGAGGAAAACTGGAGATTGCTGGTATGGTGGTGGGCCAGTGGGCTGGCAGCAGATCCTCCAGAGGCCGAGGATCCTTTGGCATGCAAGTGGTTTCTGTCGGTGGGCCAGGAAAGGGGTATGTATTCAAATGGGTTGGTATGAGCTAGTGTCAATCAAGGTGCCCTTGGGAAATGACCAGCTATTGAATCCTTCTATTATGGTAAGAGGCATTAACCAACTATCCATATTTAAAGCCAATTTTCTGTTTAGTTCAGCAAACATATACTAAATGTCCTGCCTTGATGAAAAAAAGTTTTGTATTAGAGAAATAATATAGTACATATACTGTATTATACTGTGTATGTACTATATGGTAATATATGAAAAGGACAGAAACATAGGTTTATAATAGTAACTGAGGAGGGGCATCTAACTAAGCTGTGTCAAACTTCCTAGAGGAGATGAGCAGCTAACCAAGTGAAAATGATATGGATGTGGGCTTTGTGTCTCTCATGATCACTTTTTCTCCCACTTGCTAAAGGCATGGAAAAGAGCAGACTGGTAGAGGATCCAAAGGACACAAAAAAGGAAATAAACAAGTAAGTACCTTTTGTCGAGACTCTTTATTTTCTGTTTAATAATCTTTTTTTAACTGAGTTGCCAGACATCACAGACATGGAAACCTGAGCTACTCAGGGAAGGAAGTTGTCATATCCTCTCCAGGCATTTGATTCCATTCCCCTCCTCTCTAAAAGTCTAGTGAGGGTTAGCCTGCCTAGAACTCTTCCTGCAGGGCTGCAGAGGCACATCCTTAACCCTGAATGAGGCCACAAGGCAGATTCAAAGTACTGTGTCCTAAAGACCTGTGTCTAGCATAGTATTTTCTACATAGATACAGAAAGGTACCAGAGTGTAATGAACAGTGTAGTTGCCTACAGTCTGCCTAAGCTTCTAAGAGGCCACCAGAAATGTTTTAACAGTGTTTTGCACTTTGCTGAATGTGGAAAAGGGAGGGGGCATTAACATTCTGCTTGTTTTTAAAATGTTTTTATTAGTACATTATAGTTATACATAATAGTGGGTCCATTTTGACATAATCATACATGCGTCGAATATTATTTGATCCATTTCAGTCCCCAGTACTTCCCCCTTCCCTCCTCTCATCTCTCCCCCTGTTCCCCTTCCTCTATTCTACTGGTATTCCTTCTATTTATTTGTTGATTTTTTTTAATTGGATACACACACATACACATACACACACACACACACATATACTTTCACTGTGGTGTATTTATATATGTACATAATTTGGTCAATCCATTCCACAGTTCCTCTATTTCCTGTCCCTCCCTCTTCCTCCTCAATTCTCTTCCTCTACTCTACTGATCTTCCATCTATTTTCATAGGATACCCCCTTTTTATCCATATTTTCCTGTAGATTCCATGTAAGAGAGAAAATATTCAACTCTTGACATTCTGGGTCTCATGTTTTTCATTTAGCTTTATGATTCCATCCATTAACTGGCTAGTGAAATAATTTCACTCTTTATGGCTGAGTAAAACTCCATTGTGCATACATATCACATGTTCTTTATTCATTCCTCTGTTGGTAGTCATGTGGGCTGGTTCCATAACTTGGCTATTGTGAATTGTACTGCTAAAAACATTGAGATGCCTGTATTCTTATAGCATGCTAATTTTATTTCTTTTGAATAAATACCAAGGAATGAGATAGCTGGGTTACATGGTGGTTCCATTTCTAGTCTTTTGAGGAATCTCCATACTGATTTCCAAATTGGTTATACTAGTTTATAGTCCCACCAACAATGTATGAGTGTAACTTTCCCCCTATATCCTCACCAGCATTTATTATTATTTGTGTTCTTTTTTTAATGAGGTGCTAGGGATCCAACCCAGTGTCTCATACATGTTAGGCAAGTGCTCTTGCCACTAAGCTACAGCCCCAGCCCTATTATTTGTATTCTTGATTATTATTGCTGTTCTAACTAGAGTGAGATAAAATCTAGGTGTAGTTTTGATTTACATTTCCCTGATTGCTAGGGATGTTGATTCATTTTTTCATATATTTGTTGGCAATTTGTATTTCTTCTTTTGAGAAATGTATGTGTAGTTCTGCTTATTATTAATGACTCAGAAAGGTCTTAAACTTTCTTCCAATCTATGCCTTGAACTATATCATAGTTCCCACAGATCCCACTGATCCTGACATTCCCCCCCCCACCCTGCCTCAAAATATAGACTATGCGAAACTATTCCTGTACTGATCTAAAGTCTCATATAGGGGCTGTGCGTGCAGCTTAGTGATAGAGCACTTGCCTAGCATGCACAACTGAGTTCAATTCTCAGAATTACAAAATAAAAATCTGGTACTGAACTCAAAACTGCTAGGCTTCTCATAGTATTACAAAAAAACTCTTGAGGGCCTGCTCTCCACCAAGCCCCATACAGTTTAAATGCAGTCTCTAATCCTAAGCAATTTTGTCATCACTTCTCAATAGTAAATCTACTCTCCTATATACCATCCACCCTCACTGCATCCAGGTTAATCCCCAACATCTAATGTTTTCTCAAAGAATAAAAATTTTCGTTAATGTTATTTTAAGCAAAAATTGAAGCTGGGATATCACACAAAGCATTTTATAATGCACTCAAAGTTGGAGAGCAGTGATTTTGGGAGAAAGTACTGTATCAGTGATCTATATCCTCAGCTCCACTATTTTGGGAGTTTTTTAAAGCTGCTCACCTTTTTCCAGAAACTGCTCACTAGGGTAAAAAGGATTGCAGCTAGATGGAAAATTAGTCAGCCAGATAGGTTTCCACAAGAAGATACAGTTTTGGTGAATTCACCATGATTCAGGATTTGATCCTCAGCTGTAAAATCTGAAAAAAATATTCTAATTTTAGCACAAAAGGAGTAGATCAATTTCTCTGTGGTTGACTCATACCATCCAGGATCACAAAAGTGTCAATACCACTTATGTTATGACTGGGCAGTAGGGGAAAAGGAAGGAATTAAGAGATAAGTACTAGTAAGTTCTGATTTATGATAAGAAATTATTATTACAATGTATTGCACACATGCTCTTTTGGAGTCACTCTTAAAAATGTATGAGCTCTGGCTGGGGTTGTAGCTCAGTAGTTGAGAGCTTGCCTTATATGCGTGAGGCACTGGGTTCCATCCTCAGCACCACATAAAAAATAAATAAATAAAACAAAGATATCGTGTCCATCTACAACAAAAATAAAAGCTTTTAAAAATGTACAAGCTCATCAAAGTCACATGAATACCCTGTAAGGTACTTATTACTCCCCATTTAAAATAAGATGAAACAGAGGCCCAGAAAAATGAAGGACCTTGCCACAACTTATTCATCAAGTCAGTTATCAGAGATAGCATTCCTGCCTGAGCTAACTGATTCCAGAGCCCTGTCCTGAATTGATGCCAACACAGCACAATGACTCATTGTTAAAGACAAAAGTCAGACCCAGGTCTGGCTGACTGTAGTGCACATATCCTTAACCATTACTGCCAGAAATTTCTTTCTCTAGGTTTAAAATAGAAGAGAGACTACAGTATTAGAAATTTCCTTGGGGCCATAGAATCAGAATAGTGATGTTAGTTACCATTTGAGTTGTGCAAGACACAACATGTTCTAAATGCTTTATATGGAGTGTCTCATTGAATCCTCACAGGAACCTATGAAGTATATACTATTAGCCTCTATTTTAAAGATGAAGAAAGTGACAGAAAACAAGGGATGGCAGGGATCTTAAGTTTCTTGTAGATATGATTCCTTCTATTCTAGAGGGAAATCCTTATGTTGACTTTGTTTTTAGCTAAGGTATCTTCACTAACGGAGCTGCTGCTATCTTGCTGACTCGCCTTTTTCTATGCAGGGCATGAGATAATTAATTATTCTAGCCTACTAAATCTTATTCTATAGTCCTCTCTTCTGAGATCATCATTGTTTTATATGTTCTCAAGTTATTAAGTCACTTGTTTCTAGTATTTTTATTTCTTTGTGGACTCCCTCAGATGGCTCACTCCATCCTCTGTGTGGATTTTACTAGTTTCATCTTATTTCCATTTTCTTGAGCAACACTTCTTGGTAGCCTCCATGTTGTACAGACCTTTAAGCCCAAGGATTTAGCTTTGCATCAGGTTTTGCAATTTACCGGTTCTGTGGCCTTGAGCAAGTTACTTAACCTCACGCCCTAGTTTCCTCATGAATATAATAGAGAAAATATTATCTACTTTGCAGGGTTGTGAGGATCAAATGAGATGACATATGTAAGGTGTGTAGCACAGAGCCTGGAACATGGGAAGTGCTCAATGAAAATTAGTAGGTGTTATTTATAATCAACCACAAATTCAACAGGTATTAGCTTTCCATTATGTATTGTACCTTATTGGGAAGAACAAGGCCTCTGGGCTCAAACAGGCTTGGATACAAATCTAGGCATACCAGTGACCTTAAGCAAGTCATTTTATTGTTTTTTTGTTTTTTTTTTTTTTTTTTTTTTTTTTGGTGGGGGAGACTCTATTGTCTTATCTAGAAAATGAACAGGAAACTGTATAACATGTCCAACCACATGGTAATCAGAAACTACTGTTATTCCTACTAACATTCATCAAGAATCAGCACTAGCCCACAAGGTAATGCAGTTAATGTCATTTGCAATAGCAGTTAACATTCTTGGGATTAAAAGAAAAATAAGTGATTATTTTTAGTTATAAGAAGAACCAATAAAAATTTAAAAAGAGAGGGAAATGCTAATTACACTGATTTGATCAGTGCATACTGTAAGCATTTGTTGAAATATCACACTGTCTCATTAAATATGTATAATTTGTAATTAGATAAAATAAATAAAAATTTTAAAAAGATCCTCTGGTAGTTAAAATGGTAAATTTTATGTTATATTTTTACCACAACAAAAATTAAAATAAAAAAATAAGATTCTGTGGAATATTACACATAAATCTGTTTTTTTCTTTTCCTTATAAATAAAAGGAACCAATCACAGCATTAGACTATTTTGCATGGAAGTTGAGAGACTAGAGGCTGACACAAATGGAGTGGAATTCTGACCCAACCACTTTCTATCTTAAGCAAGTTACTTTCATCTTCCTGAGACTCAGCTTCTTTGTTTATAAATGGGACATCATAATATCTACCATTTAGATCACTATAAGTATTAAAAAAAAAACAAACATGCCAGGGGTATTGGCTCACACCTGTAAACCCAGCAGCTCAGGAGGCTGAGATAGGAGGATTGCAAATTCAAACCCAGCCTTGGCAACTCAGTAAAGCCCTGTATAAGACCCTGTCTCTAAATAAAAAAAAAAAAAATTTAAAGGGCTGAGGATATGGTTCAGTGTTTAAAGTGCCCCGAGTTCAATCCCCAGTACTAGAAAAAGAAAAAGAAGAAAAAAATATATCGTAAAGTTTGGTAAGCAGTACCTGTGTCATTATTGTGTTATCATTTCCATTAGATTTTAGTCACATCAATCTGTTTACCCTAAATTCTCAGGCAAGTATCAGAATACTATCCTGATAGTATTGATATCCAGTGTCAAGCTTTAATCTGTGTTGTATTTTTAAAGAACTGAACCAACTTCCTCAGGTTCGTTTATGAACATGTTTGGGAATGGCTAGCCCATTTGAGATTAACATTTCCACTGAGCATCTATCTCTGTTTTTGACAGGGCTCTTCAGATGGAATTTCTAAATCCCTGGAGCTTCGTCAAGGGCGGTCCCGCTCACAGGTAAACGGAAACAATGGCACATTGATCAAGGAAGAGAAGAGTGATCATCGTCTTCCAGCTCCATCACAATGTGCCTTATCCAGAGACAGCAACGTGTGTAATAATGGTAACCGCTGCCTCCCTGTGAAGAATGGGGAGAAGAACCGCTTACAAGAGCAAAAACTAGAAACTGTGGCACAACGGAAAGAGGAATGACAAGCTGAAGATGGCTTCACCAGTCAGGAAGAGGGGAAAACTATACTTTTCTGATTCTAGGCCCAAGTTAGAGGAGGCTATAAATGCTTGCCCTAGATTTATCCAGGATTTTGATAAGATATCCTATTGAATTCATCTATTCCCCTTCTCTATCTTATTCTGGGTCCCCCAACCTAGGACCCAGGGAATTTCTGGTTAAAGGTGAATAGCAACAAAACTAGTTCCAATTCTCAAATTTAATATAATAGTACCAATATTCTCTTTATCTCCTCTGGGAGGCTAGTAAGGCAGTAACTGTCAGAAAGCAGGTGTTATCATGTAAAGTCCTATATAAAAGTTCCAGCTTTGGTTTTCTGAGTATCTATCACGGCATTCATTTGCAGACTTACATGATAAACCTGTGGAGTCAAGGAAACAGCTGTCTATGGCTTGCTCACTACTTTTCCTCTATGAAGTGAAGGGGCTGACCTTGATATATAATCAGTATCTACTTCCTCCTCTATCTTTCTCCCACCTCACATACCCCAGGATTTTTGTATACCACCTCTAGCTCTGGCCTGACAATCAGATAGGTAGATGTTTTCAGGGAAGTGAGTAGTATTGGTTATTTTATTTTATCTTATTTTATTTTAT
This sequence comes from Callospermophilus lateralis, assembly GCF_048772815.1. NCBI lineage: Eukaryota > Metazoa > Chordata > Mammalia > Rodentia > Sciuridae > Callospermophilus > Callospermophilus lateralis. The sequence continues at coordinate 38,782,876 of NC_135325.1, read as the reverse complement.
TTTTATTTTATACACTTAAAAAAACTACCAATGGCCTTTGTACTGGGAGATTCAAGTGAGTCGGAAAAGTACTGGGCAGATTTTTCCTGCCTCTCAACCAGTGCATTGTTTGTAAAATAGAAGATGTGGTGCAGTTCACCCACTCTCTGCTGCCCACACCCTGAAAGGGTGGGAATCAATATTATGAAACTGAGTACGAAAGGGACTCAAAAGACTCTGTGTGTATGTGTGTGTGTATGTGTGTGTATGGGTGTGTGGGTGGGTGTATATATGAATGCGTGTATCTATATGCATACACATACCCTTTATATAAAGAGACAGATCTATTTATCTATACATATTTTATATATATATATATAAGTGTGTGTGTGTATATGTGTATGCATACACATACATACATACATGGTGATGTCCCAGAAGATTTACTGAATATCCCAGAAATGCTTCCACTGCTATGGAGTGGTGGGTTTCAAAAGATCACACTTTAAATCTAAAATCCTTACTAAGTCACAGCCCATTGCAATTATGAGAAGATGGGCTACTCTAAATCAGACACAAAGTACTCTCCAGAGATTGCCTGTTCAGAACAACACTTGGGTTGTTACAAGCTTAATCTTGAACAGAGCCCTCACATCCCATATGGTGAAAACAGGAGGTTGGAATGGGATTGGGAAGAGTTGGGTGTTTCTTTAAGAAGGTTTAGAGAGAAAAGGAGGATGGGAGGTAATTACCATTCGAAAGTGCTTTCAGCCAATTTGAAGCAAATCTCTTCTGGAACTCCAACATCAAATTGGCTTCAGGTAAGAATAGATAGACCTGAAATCCCTGAAGGAGGGAAGACTAACATTGGAAAGATGGGGTAGGGAAGTGTGAGGAAATTTGACAATTTGATTTTACATGCCTAGATTGTTTCATTTGTTCATTGACATTTTGACTACCGGATCTTTTCATTTCCTTTGCAAGGAAGACTTCAGAGGACTCTGTCCTGGGCCTTGGGAAGCATTCTGTAAAAGATTCTTAGCCCCCCATGTGGCTAGGATCTGCCCAGGATAAAGAGGCTGTTCCTCCTTGCTGGAGATAATCTTGAGACAACTTTACATTTCCAGTTTCCCTCCTTGGACAGCCAAAATATGAGGGGTGGAAACATGGCTTATAACAAATTAGCATCATATCTTCATTCAGGAATTGAGGCTTCCAGCCTCACACACCTCCTTTTGGGCTTTATGATATTCTTGCCCAAGAAGTACCATTTCTACTAGACTATAACTGACTATAGACTTCTAGCAGGGTTCTCTCTTTTTGAAAAAAAAAAAAAAAAACCCATGCACCTTAACCCACAGCAGGTCCTTGGTGATTTTATTTTTTCAGACCAAAAGGCTGCTAATTACCCACTTACAATGACAATATGAGTAATTGAAAACAGTCTCAGACTGTTTAATCCTAGTCTGGCCCAGTTTACTAGAAGCCACAAATTGCAGAGGGAAGGAGCCCTGGAGTGCCTTGTCCCCTGCCCAGATACTTCTTACATAAACCAAAGAAGGATGACAAGAGTGTACACCTTGCCAGATATAAGCAGTAACAAAGTGTACCAAAACCTCTTTGGAATTAGCTCCCCTGATTTAGTACCCCTTCTTCTCTTGGACCATCCCAACCTTTTGCCAACATCTTGAAGGTTAGGACTTCTGTACCCAGCAAGGGAGGGAATTTGTAGTAAATTTAGGTGGCTTGGAATTCTCTTTCTGAGCCACGGAGGGATGAATCCTTTGGAGCTCTAAAAGTAATCAGAATCACTGAGCTGTGAGTGAATGAATATATATATATATACACACATATATATACATATATATATGTGTGTGTGTGTCTGTGTGTGTGTATATGTATATGCATATATATACATATAATATATTCATTTTATAATAGGAAGTACTTGGAGTTAAATGTAAGGTATCTTTTCAGTTGCTGTTCTGTGTATCTTGAATCTTATCTGACACAATCAGATGACAGTATTGTTAACTCTCACAGCATTAAGAAGACTTCTTATTTTGTAGGCATTCACTGTGAGAGGCAAAATTGCTGCTTTGACAAAGATGATTCCAGTTTGCCAAAAGGCTTGCTTTTCTCCCTTCCGCACACCTCTACTTTCCTCCAGCCTGGCCCAGGGTGAAACAAGTGGTTTACCTGCAACCGTGACTTTTATTTGAATTCAGCATTTTGAGTTGGAAGATTACAAGAAAGAAAACAAAGGGCCATATGCCTAGATTTTCATTTATCTGCCAAAATGCACAACTTCAAAGCCAGAAAAACTAAGGTTCATTGCTGGGAGTTGAACTTTTTCTAATTGGAGGACAAATTGGGATGGTAGGGTCTGATCTTGGAGAGACTATCATCCTTCACTTGAGGTTCCTTTTCTAACTGTGATGTGGTCTCTCTTGAACAGAGTCATGTTGGAACCCTCAGAAATGACCCACTTACCTTGTAGGACCACGAGCAAAAACACCCTGGTGGTGTAAAGCCACTGATCCCCAAGGACTTGTAGTCCTTGATTTCTGCTGGTGTGTCTTGGGATCAGTCTATAAATCTTACCCATTTTTAGTGGCCAGTCTGGTCTGGACCAGGCCTGACAAACTTCTGCACATTTGCATCATTTTCATTCTGAGCCAGTAGGACATTGGGTAGACTAAAGCCCAAGAAGTGGTACTTGCTTTGGCTAGGGACATTTGATTTTTGTCTCCATCTTGATTTTCTGACATTGTTAGCCAAGTCACAATAACCTTTTTTGATCACTGGGAAAGCCAGACAAGACATTAAGGGAGGGTGGTTAAGGTGGGGTGGGGGGGCAGGAATGCTTATGTAGGATAGAAAGAATATGGGAGTAGCTGTTTGGTTATGGTGATTCAGTCCTTTGGAACCTTAGAAGGCTCCTGTGGGCATGTCAGTGCCACCATGTCAGCCTCTAAGCCCCCCACTCCTTTGAAATGACAATACAAGTAGACCACAGTTTAAAGTAGTTAGTATAATTCTACTAAGGTTTAATCATTATACTTGTTCACTTCCTGATGCATATTTCCTAAATATGCTTGGGGTTCAGGGTGTGGGGGGGAAATTGTCACTGTTCCATTGTGTGTCACCTATATTTTTCTCCCTCTGGTGACTTTGGCATCTTCTTATTTGACTTTCTCTTTTCATTTCCCTTGGCTTATTGCAGTAGTCTGCTGGTGCAGGTAGAGAGCTCAGTGCACCTATTCCCCTATTACTGTTAATTATCTTCAGTATTGTCCAAGGTTATTTTGATGTTCTAAGAAAATAATGTCATTTTTTTACAAAATTATCTTCTCCGAGTTAAAAGCAAAATAAAACATCCCCTGTGCTAGGGTGCCCATTTCAGCTTTTGATATTGCCCCCTGTACTTTTTATAGATGCTCTTTTGTCCGTGTTGGTAGTAACTAATGACTAGTGAATTTTCATGTAAATGAAGCAAATTAAATATTTCAGATTTTATTAATCTCATAACCCTGCCAAATCTGATGACTTCATTTTAATTACTTCCCAGAAGGCACTTCCCCTCCTACCTTTTATTTTATTCTATTCTATCTTTAGACTAACACACTAGGTAAAGAAACTTTAACTGCAAGGAGTCAGTGATTTTTTTAGTGTTCCCTGATAAATGATGTTATTGACAAAAGTAAGAAATTCTTTCATTGTTTTTTCCTGTGTTACTATCTCTTCTCCTGTGCTCTTGACAGTGTGTTTAGTGGATGGATAATACGTATTTCTCTTTCCCACTCCCAGATTCCAAATTCCCTGCCTTTTTGGCCCACCTCACCACAAAAGCTCCATAGTTTATTAATGTAAGTTTGAATGGATGCTTCTTTGGGGAAACTGCAGGAGTTAATGGAAATGTTTCAGAAAGGAACGAGACTGTCTCAGGAGTTGTTCTGTGATGGAATTTGGTCTGTTGTTTTGTTAATGCTGATGGAAAGAAACTTACAGCGCTTAATAAAAATCTATTCTTTTAGTAAAAATATTGTGGAACAATTTTGGGTGTGTGAAGTTTGATTTCTTCTCCCATCTCTGGATCCCTTTCTACAAAGGGGGAAATACTTGTCTCAATTCAGAAATGTTGCACAGAAATTGTGGAGTCTGTAGAATATCAGGCTAAGAGATCCCATATAAGAATAATCAAAAGGAAGAGAATATTTAGCTTCATGGTTAACTTCTTTATTTGGATGTTCTACAGGCACCTTTGACTCGACATTTCCCAAACAGAACCTGTCCTTTCTTCTGAAGTCTGCTCCTCTCCATGAGTGACACTCCCATCTACTCAATTGCCTGAGCCACAAACTGACCTGGGGTTAGTCATCCTAGAGTCATACCTTTCCCTCATTTCTCAAATCTAATTGGTGACAAGATCTGTTGATTACACTCAACTATCTTTCTATTTCTCATATCTCTCTCCTCTTTCCTGTCCCTGCTCCTGTGGCCTGATTCAGGCCTCATCATGTCTCAACTGTTGCCAGTTGCTCCCCTGTCTTACTCCTAACCAGGCAGTTGTAACCAACATTTTGTGTCTGAGTGAATGTACTTTTTTTCTGATTAAAAGGGCCTATACCTTTTTTCCCAGTTTTTTTTAAAGGAATCTATGACAAAAGAAAGTTAAGCACCATTGCTTTAATCCACCATGCTTATCAGCTTCCAGAGTAATCTGTCTTTCTAACACCATGCTCAACAACTTCCATGGTCCCTTCATTATCTGGCCTCTGACCACTTCTCTAGCCTCATTTCCTTCCTCCCCTACTGCACCCAGTGATAATAAAGTGCATCTCATACACATTAAGCTGTTAATATCTGCTTCTTCTCATTTGCTTGTACCACTCTCCCTTTGTTTCTGATGCAGTCTCTACTTATTCCCCAAGATTCAGCTCATGTCTTTGATTCTTCGTGATCCCCAACTTGGGATCCCTATACAGACTCATCACAGCCAGCCTCTGTGCACTTTGCTGCATCTCTGTCCTCAGATGGAATGTGAGAGCAGTGTCCATGTTTAACTATTTCTGTGAGTTTGGCACCTACTGCACAGCATGCACTTAGTAAGCATTCAATAACTAAATCAAGGACAGCCAAAACACATTTGAAAGTGTGCTTTGGTACGAAGTGGATTGTAGACGTTTTGAAGCAAAGGATATGTTGGTGGCAAGAACACAGGAAGATTGAGTATGAAGGTTCATTCCTGAATGGTATTCATTTAGATGTATTTTAAAATTGGCTCTGAGAAAAAGGAGCTCTGAGTCACCTTTGAGCAATAGAGGGATGCTTTGAGCAGAGTCTGAAGCCAGGACTCCAGGGCATTCTTCTTACCTTACAGCTTCTGCTGAATGATGAATGACACTAGCTGAGCTTGGCCTCACTGATCACTCTGTGCCTTATACATAAAAATTATAAAAGGAAACAGCTGAGCCTGAAGGGGAGCATTCGAGGCCTACTGAAGCTTGCAGACACTTCATCCTTAAATGAAAATTCTATTATTTATAACATACTTTGTTTTAGTTATATTCACACATGTCTTTTCCTAGCCTTGGATCTATGGTGGGAGTTGGGACTCAGAATTCAACAGGAGGAAATCCTTAGCATTTGGCTTTTGAAAGTTAGTTTATTGAGGGTCTATTTTTTTGGTTTTGTTTTGTTTTGTTTGTTTGTTTGTTTGTTTTTTATTTTGTTTTGGTTTTTGGTACCAGGGATTGAATCCAGGGGCACTTAACCACTGAGATATATCCCCAGTCCTTTATGTTCTTTTAATTTTGGGATAGGACTCACTAAATTGCTGAAGCTGGGTTGGAACTTGCGATCCTGCCTCAGCCTCCTGAGCCTCTACAATTACAGTCATGTATGCACCACCATGACCAGCAGTGTTAGGCTCTTGAACATTATTTCTAATCTTCAAATAACACTGCAAAGTAAGTATTGTCTGCACTCTTCATATGAAAAAAAAACATTCAGTGATGCCCAAATCTGGGTTCTAAGTTTGTTTGTCTTAATAGATAATCCATTTCTGCCTGCTCAATATTCCTCTTTGGTAATCTTGAGGTGCATGTTTTTAACCATTACTACCAAAACCTTCTTTCTCTAAGGTCAAGCCACAAGGGAGGCTACAGTATTAGATATTAACTCGGGCCCATCATTTGTAACTTAGCAAAACTCCGTCTGAAAATTAAAAAATGGAATGGGAATGTAGTTCCATGGTAAAGCACCCATGGGTTCAATCCCCAGTACCAAAAAAAAAGAAGAAGAAGAAGACAACGAAGGACTTTTCTGCTGATACAGTTGTTACACTGTAACAATGAAAAATTATAAAGCATCTAGAAGATAACAGAAAATCCATGTGATCTTTAGCTTGATGATAAGTTTTTAAATGTAACACCATGATCCACAAAAGGAAAAATTCGTAGACTTTATTACATTGAAAACTTCATGCAAGGTGTGGTAGCACATGCCCATAGCCCAGTGACTTGTAAAGCTAAGGCATAAGGATCACAAATTCAAATCCAGCCTCAGCAACATAGTGAGATCCTATCTCAAAAAAAGGGGCGGGGGCTGGGGATGTAGCTCCATGGTAAAACACCCCTGAGTTCAATCCCCAGTACCAAAAAAGAAGAACGACTTTCATGCTGATAGAATTGTTACATCATTAAGAGTAGTTTGTAGGCTGTGACAACATTGGGTTAAATTTTTGGTAAATTACTCAAAAATGCACACCTTGGTACCTCTAGAGCTCATGATTCTTGCCCAACTTTTCTCCATCATGAAGATGGAGGAGTATATGACCCAAGCAAAGCCAAATATAGTGCTTTTACATGGATATGAGAGAGGAAGTGACAAAGGATGAAAATCTCTCTTCTTAGATCACAAACACTAGAGAAAATGTGAGCCAGGAATGTTGCCTTCTATTTACATTTTCTACAACTAGTATTTATTTGTGCTTTAAAACAATGTAAAGTCTCTGGTTGTTTAGTAGCATATACATGAATGCATCTATTAAGTGCTTACCATGTACCAGAGAGTGTTCAAGGCACTTTGTGTATATTTTCACTTCATTATTCAATTCTTATACATTCACAATCTCTATGTCTAGAAAAAGGAAATGTATCAGGCAAGATAGGCTAGGTTTTGCTGTCATAGCCTCCAAATCTCAAATTAACAAAGGTATACTTACTCATATTTTATGTCCAACACTGATCAACAGGGGAGCTTTCTCCACCCCCAATCACTTGGGAAGGCAGACTAATAGAAGCTCCATCACCAACTCAGGGGAACGGACATGACTAAAATGCACATTGGCACTTTTTGTTTATTTTAATCTCAGAGACTCACACTAAACAAGTGCTCTACCATTGAACTATCCCCCCAGCCCTTTATTTATTTTTTTTAAATTTTGAATCAATGTCTTGCTAAATTGTCCAGACTGGCCTTGAATTTGGAATCCATTTGCCTCAGCCTCCTAGCAGCCCAGATTACAGGCATGTACCACCATGTCTAATGCACACAGGCTCCTAAAGCTTAGAGTATCACACATCACATCTTTCATTGGCCAAAGCAAGTCATGTGGTTTTGAGACAGAAGTATAATTCTACTGTGTGCCTGAAAGGGATAGATCTTGGTAAACTTGGTAAGTCACAGCAATAGCCTCCCAGGAAGAAATATAACCCATTTCTGGGTAGGCTTGATTCATCACCTTTTGGTTGGTTGCCATTACCTAGTCATTTTAATCTTTGTAACAAGAGTTTGGAATGGAATAATGAAATATTATTATTCTAGTATCATAGAAATTCTATATATGTGATCAAAGATGACTATATCTGGTGGTAACAAAAGCCTTGATTTTAGGTCCTTTAGCCTAACCCATAGAGGTGGCTATAAGGATTAAAATGACAGTAGTATATGCAAAGTACCTGACATAATATCCTCAATAAACATTAGCTAATGTTGTGGGTTTGGGAGGAGATGGTAGTATATGAAAGACTTGTCAATGTTCCCAAACCTGACTTCCTCCATAACATATTTCTTTCCATCTTCTAATCTGGCATCAGCCCTCCCCGTTTGAATAGGGCTGCTTCCAAAGGTAATCAGTGTGTTCCCAGTCACCAAGTCCAGGGTTTCCAGACAAGCCTGATCTTGCTGAGGATTTTCATAGGATCTGATGCTGAAACAACCCATTTCCTTAAATTCTGGCTTCCTCAAAATTTCTTTTCACTTTCCTTTTTACCAATTAAAAAATAATATTTGATAAACACAAAATTATATATAACACATACTTTATGATACTTAATGTCCAACTTAATTCCACTGCCCAACCTAAGAATAATCCTATCTCCATATCTTGAATTATTTTATTCCTTTGTTTTTGTTTTAAATAGTGTTATGACTTACGTTATTACCACTGAACAATACATTGTTTTGTTTTACTTTTTAAATTTTTAAATTTATTTTACAGTGCAGTGGATCAAATCCAGAGCTTTACACATACCAATCAAGCACTCTATCACTGAGCTACACCCTCAACCTCTAATTTTTATAAAAATATTATTATTTTTAATACAAACAATATTAAATTTAAAATAATATTTTTGATACTGAGGATTGAACCCTGGGGCACTTTACCACTGAGAAACATCCCCAGTCCTTTTTTTATTTATTGTTTTGAGACAAAGTCTCATTTAGAGCCTCACTAAGTTGCTGAGGCCATCCTCAAACTTGCTATCTTCCTGCCTCAGCCTCCCATGTTGCTGAGATCGGCATGCACCACTGTGCCTAACCAAAATGTTATTTTCATGTGGTTTTCTGTAACTTCTTTTTCACTCAATTTGATTTTTCTAAGGCTTAGATGTGTTGTTGCATGCAGTGGTGGTTTTTCATTTCTATATGGTATTCCACTGTGTGACTATGCCACAATTCATCTATCCAGTCTTCTCGCCAGTGAAAGGATGGGTTGTTTCCATTAATGTTGCAATGAATTTTTTGAACATGTCCTCTGCTGGAATCCATGGCATGCAAATATTAACCTTTATTAAGATAGTGAAAACCAGATGGCACTCACCTGTAATCCCAGCTGCTTGGAAGGCTGAGGCAGGAGGATTGCAAATTTAAGATCAGCCTCAGCAACTTAGTGAGACCCTGTCTCAAAAAATTAAATAAACAAAAAAAGGGTTAGGGATGTTGCTCAGGGCCAAGTGCCCCTGGGATCCATCCCCAGTATAAAAAAAAATGGGAGGGTATTGCCATCTATTTCTCCATCCATCGAATCAGGATTAGTCTTTTATTTTTCTTTAATAGATTGACTTTGACAGAAGTCCATTATCATCTACGCCTCAAGATGCGTTGCATGCTTCCACTCACTGGACACCTGGAACTACTGTGCGAATGAGCCTTCTGAACAATCAGCCTTCTGGCTATTCTAGCCAAAACTACTCTAGACCAATCAACTCACCAGCAGCTAATACATGTATTAGTTATCCCGGTCAACATCAGCCAAACTGCTGGGTAGGGTGTCACTAACTTGTAATCCCATCAACTAGAGAGGTTGAGGCAGGAACATCACAAATTTGAGGCTAGCCTCAGCAACTTAGTGAGACCCTAAGCAATTTAGTGAGACCTTGTCTAAAAATAAACAAACAAAAATAAACAGGAGGGCTGGATTTGTGGCTCAGTGGTAGAGCGCTTCCTAGCACATGTGAGACACTGGGTTTGATCCTCAGCACCACATAAAAATAAATAAGTAAAATAAAGTTAAAAGGGCAGGGGATGTAGCTCAGTGGTAAGTTCCCCTGGGTTCAATCCCCAATCAGAAAAAAAAAAGACCAGCCAAACCTAGTCCAGATCAGTAAAGCTATGTAGCCAATCTATTATGGACTCATGATTGGCTGAGTGGTTGCAATTTCAAGTCAATGAGTTTTGGAATGGTTTGTTATGTAGCAATTGCTAATTTTACATCAGACAAGGCAATACAAATTATATTTTTGTGTAGGATCTAGTTGCTTTATAGTTGCCAGGACCTTCAGAGTGTCTAGTCTTCTGTACTGTTTCCCTGACTACTACTTCTTCATTTCCTCCCATAGTATCCCTCCTATATTTCTGGGCTGGGCCTGTAGCTCAGTGGCAGAGGACTTGCCTACCAACACCGAGAGAGAGAGAGAGAGAGAGAGAGAGAGAGAGAGAGAGAGAGAGAGAGAGATAGAGACAGAGATAGATAGATAGAGAGAGAGAGAGAGAGAGAGAGAGAGAGAGAAGCATTTCCCAAAGTTTCCATTCTCTGCCATCTTCTCACAATCCTTTGCCCCTGGTTCGCTTCATCCTATTTTCCATGGCCTCAACCCCTGTCTTTAATGGAACTCTACTGAGCTCCAGATGGAGAGGGTCAATGGACTGCTGGACAAGTTCACATAAGGTTCCCCCAGAAAAAAATCAATATGTTTAAATAGGAAGTCTTGCTCACACTCCTCCATTGTTTCCTATACTTTCTCCTCCTCCAGCTTGATTCTCCCATCCTTGATTAGGATTGCTTCCATCCTCATAGCCACACAGGCCAGAAATTTCAGTCATCTCAGACTTTTTCCTCATCACACATGCCCAGTTACTTCTGTAGTGTCTCATATCTGTCACCTCTTCCTTCTTTCTCTTCTTTCTCACTTCCTTCTTTCTCTTTTATGTTCATTGATTCAGCAACATTAGCATCACCTGGGAACCTATTATAAATGTAGATGACTGGGCCATATATCAGATCTACTCTATCAGAATCTGCATTTTAGCAAGATCCCTGGATAATTCATATGCACATTATATAGTCAGTACGGTGGTTGAGGCTCAATCTGGACAGGTGTAAGTCCTCTCCAACTTATTAAAAAAATTTTGAGAGGTTCTTGCTATGTTGCCCAGGTTGGCTTTGAACTCCTGAGCTCAAGTGATCTTAACCTCCTGAGTAGCTGGAATTATAGGTACACAACCCCACTCCCAATAATCTAGTCCTCACTAGTTTATAATCTATGCACCAATAACTGAGAAGTTTCTAATTTTCCATTCATATTTTCATGATTTATAGCACTTTTTAGTTGCTTTTTTCAATACAGAAATACAAAGAAGGAAATTTAAATTGACTTGTGCTGTGCCCAGATAGCTCAAAATGATATTTTCTTTATAAAAAAGGGGAAATTTACCAAAAGTTAGTTCAAACAGAATAGAAATGTACAAAGTGAAGACTGAAAAACCTATCGTACTAGCCCCTGTCTCCAAATATAGCCTTTTTAAAAATTTTTGCTTTCTATGATGCTGGGAATTTATGCCAACTATAGAATCTACCACTGAGCTATACCCCTAATCTCTGCAATGTGTTTTAACAAACTAGGTGATTCTGATATATGCTAAGAGTTGAGAACTATTCATTGCTTTAAACAAGGTGACCATAAGACAGCTGCCAGTGACAGTGGAAATGAGTCTCTTCACAGACCAACAGGAAAGAGAAAACTTCTAACCTAGTATTCCAAGCAGGATTCCCAACACTCACTCCAAGTGACTTGCATTAGATCACAAGTCCTCAACTGAATTAATAAGTCTGTGACCAGAACATCTGGGGTAGGGCCAGTTTACCCCAAACACATGGACTATGAGTGGCAAGAATACATATGCAATTTAAAAATGTAGGAATTAGGGGCTGGGGTTGTGGCTCAGTGGTGGAGCGCTCGCCTAGCATGTGCGAGGCCCTAGGTTCGATCCTCAGCACCACATAAAAATAAATAAATAAAATAAAGGTATTGTGTCCAGCTACAACTAAAAGCTAAATATTTAAAAAATTAAAATGTAGGAATTATTAAGAAGGAAAATTGGGGGAATGTTCGCTAAGAAAGCAGTACCAAAGACTATGATATCCATTCAAGGAATATGGGCATGTTCTATTTTAATATATATTGCCAAATTGTACCATCAAAGTCGCACTAATATATAGTGCCTTCATTAGTGTGTCAGAGTATATTTCCTCATGCCTTCATTAGCCCACATATAATCACACTTTAATTTTCCCCCAATCTGATAGGTAAAGATGATAGTTTATTATTTTAATTTTTTATTAATTTTGTTTTGGTACCAGGGATTGAACCCAGGGCTGCCTAACCACTGAGCCACATCCCCAGCCCTTTTTACTTTGAGAAAAAAAGAATCATAGTTATTATTTTGGAAAAAAATAGCTATATCCCTACATCTTATCAAATGCGCTAAAATAAATTCAAGATGTATTCTAGAATCTGGGAAAAAGACAAAATCTCTATGTTACCAGGCTTGTAATCCCAGCAGCTTGGGAGACCAAGGCAGGAGGATTTCAAGTTCAAAGCCAGGCCCCAAGCAACTCAGTGAGATCCTACCTCAAAATAAAATACAAAACAGGGCTTGGTATGTGGCTCAGTGGTTGATTGCCCCTGAGTTCAATCCCCAGTACCAAAAAAAAAAAAAAAAAAAAAAAAAAGGATTGGGAACCTGGTATGCTGGTGCACACCTGTACTCCCAGTTCCTCTGGAAGCTGAGGTAGGGGGATTGCAAGTTCAAAACTAGCCTCAGCAACTCAGTAAGGTCCTAAACAACTTAGCAAGATCCTGTCTCAAAATAAATAAAAAGGGGCTGGCAATGTGTTCAGTGGTTAAGTACCCCTATCCCTGGTACAACGAAAAAAATCTCTACTTTCATGAAACTCAAGCAAAGGAGAGAAAAATCATGGACAAATAAGTAAATTATATAACTCCGGAGGGAGATGATCTATGAAGAAAATAAATCAATTTAATGAAATGTGGCAAGAGTGAAGTGTTTGATTTAGTTAAGGTAATTAGGGAAGGACTTTTTAAAGATGTAATATTTGAATTGATCTTTAAAGATGTCAGCTAAAGGGAGATCTATGGGATGGGAATTCGAGATAGGAGAAATGAGGAAGAAATGAGTTGAAGCTAGATTAAAGACCTAAAAGGAAAACACTATCACAAAATGAGAAAAAAGATAATTCGGTTGCTACCTTGGATAAGGAAGATCTTCTACAACAAAGAAAACAGAAAAGCCCTAGAAGAAAATAATGATATAAATGTATCAAATTACTACATAAACATTTAAAACTTCTGCATAATAACACAAACCATAAACAACTTATGATGATAAATATTAGCAACATACATGATAAGGATTAATATACAAAAATAGAAATGACTCCTACAACTCCAAAAGACAAATAATCATATAAGAAAAAATAGGCAGCCAGGCATGGTGGTATCATGACTGAGGCTGAAAAATCATACGTTCAAGGCCAGCAAGAGCAAGTTAGTGAGGCCCTAAGCAACTTAGTGAGACCCTGGCTCAAAATTAAAAATAAAAAGGGCTGGGGAGCCTAGGGTGCTGGTGCATACCTGTACTCCCAGTTCCTCGGGAAGCTGAGGCAGGGAGAATGCAAGTTGACTCAGTGGTTAAGTGTACCTGAGTTCAATAACCAATACCAAAAAAAAAAAAAAGAAAGAAAGAAAGAAAGAAAGAAAAAAGAAAAAGAAAAACTAGGCAAAGATTACAAACAGCTCACAGAGGATGGGCCAATCAACATTGTATGAGAAGATGCTCAACTTCACTAGTGATGAGGGAGTACAAATTGAAAAACAAACACTCGAGTTACCATTTCTCATTTATCAGACTTGCAAACAATTTAAAGGCATTTAAGTGTTTGAAAATGTCAGCTAAAGGGAGATCTATGGGATGGGAGTTTCAGATAGAAGAAATGACATCTTCAAAGATCAATTCAAATATTACATCTTTAAAAAGTCCTTCCCTAATTACCTCAACTAAAGGCATTTCAATGTTTCCTCTGACATTTCCTGGTTTCAGGAAATGTGAAGTTACACTACTGATAGAGTGAAAATTGGTATAGCACTTTTGAAAAGAAACTTGGCAGTATGTATTTATTTACGAAAATTAACTTAGGGTCATGCACATTCTAAGAGTTCTACCACTGAGTTACACCCCCAGCCCTAGCAGTATGTATTAAAATTGAAAATATCCATACACCCCATGACCCAGTAACCCACTTTTGAGTGTCCACCTAGAGAAATACACCTGGGCACAAGGCATCCCCTACTAGGATGCTCACTGAACTTGCTCTCTCAGGGAAGTAGAGAAATAAATTCAGATGCACCCAAAGAAGGAATTCCCTGCAAGTAGTTAAGGAAGGTTGATTTAAAAAAAAAAAAAGATCTCCAAGACATAATGTCAAGTGAAGAAAGTAATTGGCTGTATAATTTGAATGAATGGTATGATCCTGCTCATGTGAAAATGACAAATATCTATATTGTCCTCCATATTTCTGTATTATCCTGCCTCTAGTGAGCCCCAACCCCACTCCCAGTGGAGAGGATTTTGGTTAGAGCAGCGAAGCCATTAGAATGGCTAAAATATGGTGATTGTGTTTGTAGCTCAATGGTAAGAGCACTGGCCTAGCATGTGTGGAGGCACTGGGTTCAATTGTCAGCACCACATTTAAATATAAATAAATAAATAAAGGTTTGTGTCCATCTACACCTAAAAGATTTTTTAAAAAATGGCTACAATTCCAGATTATCTCATGATTACCACCAAGCAATAGGGGGAATCTGCTATATAATTGTGTCTGTGTCTGTCTGTGTGTGTGTGTTAGTTACTGGGGATTGAACCCAGGGCCTCACACTTGCTAGGCATGCACTCTACCACTGAGCTGCACCTAGTCCCTCTGGCTCACTTTTCTGCAAATTCAATTATTCTATCATTTTAAATTTAGCAAAACCCTGTCTGAAATTTTGAAAAAATATATTAAAAGGGCTGGGGATGGGCTGGAGTTGTGGCTCAGTGGTATGGCACTCGCCTAGCATGTGCAAGGCCCTGGATTCAATCCTCAGCACCACATAAAAATAAATAAAATAAAGGTATTGTGTCCAACTGAAACCAAAAAAGGGGCTGGGGATGTAGCTCCAAGGTGAAGCACCCCTGGGTTCAATCCCCAGTACCAAAAAAAAAAAAAAAAAAAAAAAAAAAAAGTAGAAGAGGAACTTTCCTCCTGATACAATTGTTACTGACACTGTTAAGAGCATTTTGTAGGGCTGGGGTTATAGCTCAGTGGTAAAACACTTGACTAGCATGTGTGAGGCACTGGGTTTGATTCTCAGTACCATAGATAAACAAAATAAAAGTCCATTGACAACAAAAAAAATTTAAGAAAAGAGTAGTTTGTAGATTGTGACAACATTGGGATAAATTTTTGGTAAATTATTCAAAATGTACACCTTAGTACCTCTAGAGCTTGCCCGATTTTTCTGAAAAATAAAAAAATTAACTCTCCATAAAATTAGTTTTAATTGCATTCGGTCTGAATCATTTCTTAATATAAATTTATACGATAGCATTTCAATATTTCCTCTGACATTTCCTGTAACTTGTGAAGGTCAAACAAAAAAATGGAAAGTGGCTTCATGATTTGTACATAATTCAGAATTATTTATGTGTTCTACTGGCTTATCTCCAATTACAAGGAAAAAATTTTAATTGTCTTCCTCACTAGTAATTGGTTCATCCTCAGCTTTTCATCTAATATGTCTATCGTGACTATCTTTATTTTATTTTTCTGTGCAGGGTCTATGTGCATGTTTGGCAAGCAATCTACCATTGATCTACATCTTAACTCACAGTCTTTGATTTTAATTTCTAATTCTAATCCCCTGAATATTTGCTTTGAAATGTTGCACTAGTTTTCAAAATCATACACACACACACACACACACACACACACACACTCTCTCTCTCTCTCTCTCTCTCTCTCTCTCTCTCACTCACACACACACACATAACTTTTTAAATGTTTAATTTTTTTTCCATGCTGGGGATCAAACTCAGGGTATGCTATGCAAGTGCCTCACCACTGAAGAACATTCCCAGCTCCAAAATCAGATACTTTAAATTTTTTGAGGAATTCTAAGAACCCCATCATCTATTTAACCACAATGTCCATGGCTATGCTTTTATTTTGTAATAGTTTCTTGGCAAAGTTTATTGCCTGAGTACCAGCAGTTCCCATCCCAGTGTGCAGAGTTAATCTTTGTGCAGATACTGCAGGGACAGTCTCTGGTGACAGAAGCACAAGCTTATCTCTCACCATGATTCACCTCACTGCCTTTGCAGACCTTCCTCTCTCCCAAGGTTATTGCCACTGCTATCTCTGCTCCTGCTGCCACAGTTGTTGTTGTTCGTATGATGTCCCCTTTTGGGCCCTGTGGTGCCCCAAACTGCCTCAAATGTGCTTGTGCACACCAGGTGACCTAAACAACTGCTCAGCATGCATACTGTTTGTAGTGCCCACAAGCTGTATACACTGCCCCTGAGTATATCTCTTCTGCTACATTGTTACATTGGACTAGATACAAAATATAAGTTCAAAGCTAAAATTATTGAGAATTTCAAGGCAATAACAGCAGTGTATCAAACCAAGCTCAAAGCCCCTTATGAGAGCAGAGCTCTGCACAGGTAGTTATCTAGGAAGCTGGCCCTCGAGGACTAGGTTGGTGTTCTCAGCTGCCTAGTTTGGTGCCTGGGGCACCATCCTACTAATTTCTATTCCATGTGTGTGCAAACTATATTTTGCTTCTATGATTCAAATTATTCTAAGAACCCTTGATTGATCATCTTCCTCCATTATAGCTTATACATCAGTTGCTATTAAATCTGTACCAGTGGTATAATAGTATAGTGGAGTGGGTAAGGGCCTGGATTCTGGACCTGTATCACCAGAAACCCCAGGTTGGATACATACTAGCTATGTGACCTAAGTGAAGTCCCTATATTCAGCTTCCTCATTCATTTCATAAAGTGGGTATAATACTAGTATCTACCGCATAGGGTTGGTGTACGGATTGGGTTAATGAATGTGAGAATTTACAATGGTACTCAGCACACAGTAAATTCTCAGATGTCATTGTTTTCTCTTTTGTATTCACTATTTTTGTACTTTCAAGTTGTTTTGGAGCAAGCCTGTTCTTCCTCATGTAATCTTTTTCTTTTTTCCCATTCTCCCCCACTCCCTTTCTCCTCCTGCATTTTGTACTCTACTTTAAACCTCATCATGTTATCCAAACAGCTAGATGTACCTCTATGCAAATAAATGAGTTGCTAAGAGCCAGGCTGGGTGGAGTTCGCTCTAGAGAGGTAGGCAGGTGGCTGGCTGGTGGTCAGGGGCATTCTTCAGCCCAGATAACTGAATGCTTACAACAGGAATGCATTTGCTAATATCTGTGTGGTTAAAAATAAACATTTATGTTAAGTGGAAGTGGGTAGAAGAGGAAGCTTCCAGGGCAACCTTGGGCTATGGCAGCCAGTTCAGCTCAGTACTGTCAGGTTCACTCCCCTGGCAGTGCTGCCTTTCCCAGTATCCTTTAGTTCTCCCTCCCCATCCTCAAGAACACTGGGGAGGAACTTTTAGGGAAAGCAAAGAGTAGCACTGTGCCCAGTTCAAATGCTATCTCTGGCAGTCTTTCTTGACACACCCACTGAACATGATTGAATTAATTGTACATCTCTCTTTGCTTCCACACAATTTGTCCAGACCTCTAGGTACCACTTAAGAGTTTGTTTTTTTTCAGGCTTGTTATTAATTTTACGTCATCCTCCTCACTAGATTATATATCCCTGAAAGATACATACAGGGGTCTCTTATTCAGACTTTACCCCAATCTTCACCTATAGTACTTCCAGTCCTCCCACTACCATTTTAGGACTTTTATGCTTTTGATTCTTTATTTCCTTGTCCCTAGCTAACCCTTCTTGTTATTCAGATCTCAACTCACATGCCACCTTCCTTGGCTAACCCACCTAAAGTACACTGCTTTCCCTCTAGATCATTCTTGAGCTCATAACTTGAATTATTTTTCCTAATAGCACTCACTACAACTGAAATTGTCTTGAGTTACTTTATTTTCTGTCTCCTTTGCTAGATTGGGAATCACAGGAGAGAAAGGACCTTGTGTGTTTTATTCACCCCTGAAACCTCAGTACGTAGCATAATAATAAGTGCTTAGTAAATATATATAGTAAGTATAATTTATAATATAAATTATAAAATATAATTTTATTTGATTATTGACTTGATTCCCCCACTAGAATATCAGCTTCATAAAAGGCCAGCACCTTTAACTGTAATATGCTGATATCTTTAGCATTTGTCATATCATCTAGTGCATAATAAATGTTTAATAATGAATTGCTGGGTAATGGCACAGACCTGTAGTCTCAGTGACTCAGGAGGCTGAGGCAGGAAGATGGCAAACAAATTCTAGGTCAGCTTGGCAATTTGTGAGACTCTTGTCTCAAAATAAAAAAAGGGCTGGGGTGTAGTTCTTTGGAATACTCCTGGATAAAAGCCATAATGCCACCATAAGACCCCCCCCCCCCCAAACAAACGATGAGCAATAAGGGTATTTTTAGAAGCAGTTCGAACACCTGGGAAATAACTATTTTGAGGCCCAACATTTTTTTTTTCTTTTTGGTCACACTGAGGATCAAACCAAGGGCCTCACACAATGAACTACATCTCCCGCCCCTAGTTTCCTTTTATTTTGTGATAGGGTCTCATGAAGTTGTCCAGGCTGGCCTTGAACTTCTGATTCTCCTGCCTCAGCCTTTTTTTTTCCTGAGAAAAAGGAAAAAAGAAGTTTTATTGCTTTGCTAGCAAAGGAGAAACACAGGAGACTCCAGTTCCAAAGGCTGTGATTCTCCTATCTCAGCCTTGTGAGTATCTGGGGTTACAGGTGTGAGCTAGACTCCTTACTGCCCAGCTATAAAGCTATATGAAGACTATATTACTTTCTTAAAGAAGTTCTCTGTCTTCACTGCCCCAACTGCTTAAGCTTCAGGTCTTCAGGCTTAGTGGGACCTGAAGTTACTCTTGTCCAAAAATCTTCAGTGGATTGTTACTGCTTATCGATAAAATCTAAATTATTTTGCATTTTGCAGTCTTTCATGATCTGAACCTCCTACCCATCTCTTTTGTCCTTCCTATTTCAATAATAGTCAATTTATTTTAGTAAATGTTTCCCGTATGCCTCCTTAAATTTGTACATATTGATCCTTTTGTGTCCAAAGTTCTTGCTTGTTTATTTAGTAAACATTTATATAATCTCTAGGTCTCCCTGAAGTCCTCCTTAAAACAGCAAGCAGCTTCTGAGGCTCTTTTTAAAGTTTATTTTATGTGTTTTGGGTTTTTTTTGTTTTTTCCATTTAAAAGACAGGGTCTCACTTGTTGTCCAGTCTGGCCTCAAACTCCTGAGATCAAGTGATTCTTCTGTCTCAGCCTCTTGAGTAGCAAGGACTTAAGCAAAGCACCCTTACTGGCCATTTCATCTGACTTGTTTTACATTTTGTATGAGGAATTAATGTGTGTACTGGTCTTTCTACTCCAATTGTTTACTTGCAAACTTGTCTCCTGCACTGGCTGGTGATTTCTCACTACAGAGGCCATTTTCATTATTGGGTCACTGGGGCCTAACCCCTCCTCACTGGTTTGGTGAGTGCACATTTTCTTTTTTTAAAGTGATGGCACCCTTTAAAAAAGTGATATGGTGAGAGAACTAGAGAATTTTCTAGAATGTTTGAGGAAAACAGGGCCATTTTGAAGCACATGTGTCAAGCTCCCACTCAACGGTTCTTCTCACCACACATTGAGACTGTAGTTTGGAAATTTTGGAACAGGTGCGTGGAAATCACCCATATCCGCACTTAACTGAACTGATAGGGTCAGCGAAGAGAGAGTTCAGAGAGAGGTGGGAAATTGGTATAAGTCTTATGGAGGAACTACATTGAGGGAGCAAGGATCGGACTGAGGAAGGAATATGGGGGTGGAAGAGGGTCAACTTCCCAGTTCTGAAACTCAGGTTACTTGGCTTCTTGAAAATAATCACAGAGCTTTCTTCACAGGGTGAAGAATAAACGACACGAAGACCGTGGGAAAGCCTAGCCTGTTGAAGGTGCTCAATGAACTGCAGCTGCTGTGAGTACTCCGCCTCCATCCCAGCTGAAGCCCGCCCCCGCCGCCACCTATTACTTTTGCAGTTTGGAGTCACAGTTCATCTCTTCTCATAGGAGGAGAAGGATGGGGAGGAGTGTGTATGTGTGTGTGCGGGGGTGTTGCTTAACTCCCTGTTTGCCCAGAACAGGGGAAAGACTAGGAAATTTTGGGCCCCACTCAAAATGGAGCCAAGTCCCTGCCTCGCCTAAGATGGCGGCTTCCCCGCCTCTTGGTTCAAGGTCTCCAGCGGCAATTGGGCATCTCTAAGAGAGGAGCGGGTCCAAAGGTAGCTGGGCACCGCCCCACTGTCTCAGTGGCACCCCGCCCCTGATGACATCACGCGGGAGCCTGCGGCTTGCTATTCCCCGCCTCCTACGCGGTCACCTCGCGAGCCCATCCCTCATAAGATGGCGGTTGGTTTGTCTCCTCACGGTAGCGCCGCCACTCTCAATATGGTAGCTGTTTACCCCATATTTCTCCTCCCCTCTCCGCCTCAACTTCCTCGTTGTTTTGAATAAACTTTATTGACTACTACGAATTGCCTAGCACTGCTGCCGGGCTTCTCCTGGCGACTTTTCGGTCTGTCTTTCTTGGACCAGGCGGCCGGTTCATTTCGTTTCTCCTTGGTTTGCTCGCGGCTTCTGCCGGCCCAGCGACGACGCCACTTGCCCGTTCGCAGGGCAGCCACCAGACTAGGCCCGAGCTGCGGTCTCTAGTAGGCCCGAACGGCGGGGCCGTGGGGAGTGCTGTGAAGAAGGCTGCCCTGAAGCACTGCTGGGCAGCTGGCGCCGCGCGACCCAGCGGGTGGTTCGAAGGGAAGGCGAGCAAGGTTCGCAGCTTTACGGTGACTATCCCAGAATTCGGCGCGCGCCGCTACTGGGGCCGGAACTGCCGGGCGAACCTCCGCTGAGCGAAGCTCCGCGCCGCCTTGGAGCTAACCCGGCCGCCGGCGTGTCGCCGGGACTGAGCTCCGCCGGCGTGAGGACTGCCCTGCAGCTTTGGCCATGAGGCGGTCCACGTAGGATTCGGGACCGAGGACATTCTTGTCAGGTTTGGGGCGTGAAGACGTTCCTGTTAGGGAGGCGTAAAGAGATTCTCGTAAGTTTCGGGGGCTGCGAGGAGGATATTCCTGTCAGTCTCAGGATCTCGGATGAGAGCCCTGGCAATTTGGGGGTGTAGGGGAACCTTCGTCATTTTGAGGGGGCTGCAAGGAATACATGTCAGTTTCCGAGCGGAGGAGAAAGAAAATCGTTGCTTAGTTTTCAGCAGTGTGAGGAAATTCTAATCAGTCGGGGAGGGGGGGCGTTTGAACCGATCCTTTTTAGTTTCAAAGGTGCGATGAGAACCCTGTCATCTTGGAAGTAGGGGATGAGCTGATGAGTTTTTAAAGAGGTTTGTTGGGCGTGATGAGACTCCTGACGGGTCCAGGAAGGGATGATATTGAGTGACGGAAAGATCATTTAAACTCCGAGAACGCGACCCCAGAACTGTGATTTGAGTTTGGGCGCCTAGTCTTGTCTGCCTTGTTCCCTAAGGCTTTGGGGTGATTTTTGAGTAACCTGAACAGACTTTCAAGGTTCCCTCATTTCTCTGGTTGATCATATTAGGGGAGTGAGAGGAGGGTCTTTGGGTTGTTTCCTGAGGAACCCCCAGCCCCATTCTTTACGCTGTGGTTTGCGTCATAATAAAGGGAGCCGGGAGCCCTGGGAAACGAGAGGCTAGCAAGGACAGGGTTCAGTGAGGGATTAGGAGAGCTTCCTGAAAAGCTTCAGATATTTCCATGAAACCCGGAAAGAAGTTATCACTCACTCCAGGGCTTAGAAGGTAGGGGATGGGAGACAGGGGATGGGGGGAGACTCAAAGGTGGAGCACGGAACGTTCTTTCTGAGTGAAAGAAATTCTAAAGGCCGGGTGGACTTTCTCTGGTTGCCCCCTACAGCCACACCAGCTGTGTTGCATCCCTGCTGGCGGAGGTAACTCCCTATTTCATAGCTGAGGGTTGGTGCCCCAAGGCGGGTGGGAGGGGGTCGGTGTGGGGGGACCTGATTCACTCTGTAAAAAGTGTTGTTTGTGCCCAGCTATCGTCCAGAGAGGACGTGTCCTGTTGCCTCCAGCCCCTCCTTGACACCAGGAACCTGGCCCTCCGCAGATCGCTCCAAGGCCTGACGAAGATGGCCTCGGTGCCTGTGTATTGCCTCTGTCGGCTACCTTATGATGTGACCCGCTTTATGATCGAGTGTGACATGTGTCAAGACTGGTTTCATGGCAGGTAAGGAGGGCAGGCCAGGTTGGACGGGGTACAGTGGCCAAGTGCATTCATTCACTCTCTCCTTTTCTCAGCTCTGTTTTAGATTCATGCTCAGAAACTGTCCCCCCTTTTCTCAGACCCAGGTTTTTCCATCCTCCTTTAAGACCAAGGCTGCCTGACATTGGCCTTTGATTTCCTTTCTTTCTCTGTTTTCCCCTACAATTCTTTTTTGTGTCCTTTTGAAAAAAAAAAAAAAGATGTGTACATGTGTACAAGTATGTGCATGTATGTGAATGTACATATTTGTGTATATGTATATGTATGCCTGTGTGTGTATGTGTCTGTATAATACACACACACACACACACACACACCCCTTCCATTTTAGCTACAAAGAAAGCATCATTTTTGTATTCCAGCAGTTGTGTTTTGCTTTACACACTGGCTTTGGGGGAGGCAGTACTGCATTTTTGAGGTATCTGAATCTGACAAACATACATTTCTTTGCAACTTACTATCAGAGTGGCCTTGGGCAAGTTGCTTTTCCTCTGTGAGCCTTATTGTCTTCACCAATAAAATGTATCAAATACATCCTTCCTGGCTTTAAAGTAATTTGCATGCATTCAAAAAATGGAGACAAATGCAATAGTATTTTATTTCTACACTGTCTGCAGAACCATCCTTATAACTAAATTGAATTAAGCAGAAAGGATATTGGGTAAAACAGCAGGAGTAAAACCACTAATGAATTCCTTCCAGTTAACCATGTGTGCACATAAGCACCTGTCACCCAGAATTCCAGAGAGGTTAGTATATGGAATAAAACTGTAATATTATCCCATTATTGAGATTTAAATCCCAGCTATGGAAAAATAACCACAAGACGGATATGTACACTGGAATACAATAAAGCAGTATATGTCATTCTCCTTCTGTCATGTAGATTCTAGAACCCCCAGTTGTCAGTAGTTCCTTCCACAGGAGCTGTTTCTCTTATCATGCTCATAATCAAAGTAATGGTATTGACGTTGCCAAAATCCTGCCCTAAATAGGGGTTACCCCTTGCAGCATATCCAATTCATATTTAACTGATCTTTATTGAATATTTACCATTTATGTACCAGATGCAGAGTTCCATTTACTGCTTCATGTTTATTTAAGAGGGACAGATCTAGAAAGTAAAGTCTTTTCTTTTGCTCTGGAAATAAGTGGGGATTAAACGTTTTTCATATCCGGGCATGACAGAGCATGCATGTAATCCCAGTGACTTGTGAGGGTGAGGCAGGAGGATTGCAAGTTTGAGGCTAGCCTCAGCAACTTAGTGAGGCCCTAAGCAACTTAACAAGATCTTATCTCAAAAATAAAAAAAAATGAAAAAAGTCTGGGGAATGTAGCTCAGTTGTTAAGCACCCCTGGGTTCAATCCCTGGTACTAAAAAGAAAAAAAATTCTGGGCTGGGGATGTGGCTCAGTGACAGAGCGCTTGCCTCCTAGCATGTGTGAGGCACTGGGTTTGATTCTCAGAACCAAATATAAATAAGATAAAGGTCCACTTACAACTGTCCACTTACAACTAAAATATATATATTAAAAAAACGAAGAAAAAAAGTTCTTTCAGGATTCTTGGTTATCTTTGCTAGTGCTGATAAGTCACTCCTCAGCTTAAAATTATTCTTTCATTCGTTTTCCTGCAGGATAAAATTGAGTCTTCTTTATGTGATAGACAAGACTTGTTTAATCTCATTTCCCACCCCTCCCTACCCACTCCCTCTGTACTAGAGGTTGAACCCAGGGAAGCTTTACCACTGAGTTAAATTCACAGTCCTTTTTATTTTGAAGCAGGGACTGTTTGAGTTTCTGAGGCTGGCCTTAAACTTGTAATCCTCCTGCCTTAGCCTCCTGAGTTGCTGGAGTTGCTAGGGTTAGTGGCTATGCACCACAATGCCTGGCTCCTCCGTGTCCCAGCAAAACAGAACTGTGTACAGTTTTGGGACAGTTTTATACTCCTTTATATCTCTTTTCTTTGCATATGCTATTTCCACTAATGTCCTCCCCTTTATAACTCATAGAATATCTCCTCTGTATAAGGCCTGCTTCCCCTGGGTTCCCACTGAACCTTTTATGCATCCTTATTAAAAATAATTATTTCATATTATAAATATGCTGGGTCCTACTCATTGGCAAGTGCTCCCTGAGAGGAAAGATGCCATCTTTTCATTTTTGGTATCGTCAGAACGTGGTTCATGTAGTAGAGTCTAACATGTAATAGATGCTGAGTATATTTTTGAGTGAAAGAATGAGTCTTCATGAAAAAACTGTTTTTGTTGCTTTTGGCCCTTAGTTTGTATTATACAGGAAGTACGTAGGTTCAGTCCTGGAAAAGGGGCTTCTGCTCACAATATAGAGACCTTATCTCTACACACTGGGAACAGGGAACAGGAATGAATGCTTCCCAAGTGTATACCTGTGACAGACTCTATACCAGGGCCTTTGCATAAATTATTTAATTTATACTCAGGCCTGAAAGTTAGATTTCTAAACTGTAGCATGTTATGCTCATTGTAGAAAATACAGGAAAAGAATATAGAAGGAAACAAAAGTCAACTATCCTTCTACAATCTGGCATAATCCACTGTTGAAATTTTTGCTGCAATAACTCTTCTCTTTTGACTTCAAACATAAACATGGTTTTTTTTAATAAAATGGGATTGTATTATAAATACCATTTTTGTTACCTTTTATTCTTCCCTAACATAATGTGGTATTTGCCATGTTATTAAATAGTCATCTAAATTTAGTTTCTGATATTTCATTATATGTATTTGTTACCGTTACTTGATTATTTCCTTTATAGTTGTATACTGATATTATTTACATTTTTATATTATAAATGTTGTTGAGATGCAAGGAAACTATGGGTATTGTGTGGAAAGATTTTGCATCTTGATATGAGTGCTGATTAAAACAAAAGGAAAAACATTGTGGTGAACATCTTTGAACAATGGACACTTGACATTTATAAGCAGCACCCACTGAAGCCAAATTTACAAATTTACAAAATGTGAAGATGGGTTTTATGGTCCAGGCCCCTCTTTAAGAACATTTCAATGGTGAGTTCTGTGTTTCTGTGTATACTCTGATATGAGTTAACTGCTCTAATCTTTTTCCATGAAAGAAGCCAATTTTTTTAATCTCTTCTGTTTCTTTCTATGGGCTGTCAGAGAACAAGGACGGTAGCTGAGAATCAGGTCTTTGGTGGGTGGCTGCTCTTGCTTACTCAGTGCATTGCTCACTTGCTTTCTCTCTTGCTCTCCCTCATGCGTGCACACACATACCCCAGGCTCACAGTGCTCCATTTAAGTTTATATTTCAACACAACTGAAAGTAACTAAATATTATGAACTTTTCATGGTGGCTTTTAAAATTAAGCCTACAGATTTTAAATCCACAAATGCCTAGAGGTGATGATAGAAATAATCTGTTCTTATCTCTGATGGATTTCATCAAGTCCAGTTAGGAATTATGGTGTGTAACACAAAGTTACTAACTGGAGAGGTTGTAACAAGGGAGGCAACTGTTCCATTTCAAGGATGGGAGTCTGGAATTTATGAAAGTTAAAGTGATTTTGTAAGTGTGGATTTGAACTTTGAATTATCTAATTCCAGAGTCCAATTTCTTGAAATTAGAAAAACTACTCATTCCTCACTTAAGAGAGATCGGGTTTTACAAAAACACTGATTTGTAGAACAGCACTTCTTAAACTTTAGCATGCATAAGAATCCTATGGAAGACTTGTTAAAACACAAGACAGGTAGACCCCAGCTATAGTGTTTCTGATTCAATAGGTGAGCAGAGCCCACCCTCGACAGCTACAGATTTAAAACATTATCCTTTCTTGATTTCTTCTTCTCTAAGGTGTGATAGCTTGTTATTGGGGGATGGATGAGCTAACATATTATTGTTGTGTACCAGTCACCCTTGTGGGGTTCATCAACTGGGAATTTTATTTTTAATATTTATTTTTTAGTTGTAGTTGAACACAATACCTTTATTTTATTTATTTATTTTTATGTGGTGCTAAGGATCAAACCAGGGCCTTGCATGTGCTAGGTGAGTAATCTACTGCTGAGCCACAACCCCAGCCCTCAACTGGGAATTTGTGCAAAAATGCAAATTATAGGGCTGGGACTGGAACTCAGCAATCTACATTTTTTAAAATATTTATTTAATTTTAGTTGTAGTTGTCAATACCTTTATTTTATTTATTTATTGTTATGTGGTGCTAAGGATTGAACCCAGGGCCTCGAACATGCTAGGCAAGTGTTCTACTGCTGAGCCACAACCCCAGCCCCAGCAATCTACATTTTATCAAACAGATTATTAATTCTGAGACACCCTAACCTTTAAGAAACATTACTGTACACTGATGGATAAAACTAGTTGGCATCCATTAATTAATGTCTGGAGTTTTGACAAAAGCCTCACCTCTTTACAGCTTTTCTATTTGTAAAAGAAATATTGGTTGATACTTTGCAAGGATTTGGCTGTGGTGTGCATTCTGAACTCTAGAGAAAGGTGCACTGATTTCAGTTCTTGGTTCAAATTCTGACTTGTTGGGGCTCAGTGGTAGAGCACTTGCCTAGCACGTATGAGGCACTGGGTTCCATCTTCAGCACCACATTAAAAATGAATAAGTAAAATAAAGGTATTGTGTCCATCTACAACTAAATTTTTTTTTAAAATTCTGACAAATTAGAATAAATTTTAAAAATGCACTAAGGAAAAAAAAAACTCTGACTTGTTACTTTTTTTTTGCGGGGGGGTACCAGGGATTGAACTCAGGGGCACTTAAACACTGAATCACATCTCTAGCCCTTTTTTATATTCTGTTTAGAGACAGGGCCTTGCTAAGTTGCTGAGACTGGCTTTGAACTTGAGATCCTCCTGCCTCAATCTCCTGAGCTGCTGAGATTACAGGCATGTGTCACCATGCCTGACCTGACCCTGTTACTTATTACAAAAGAATTTCATCTGTTCGTCCTCAGTTTTACTGAGAATGGTTATAAAGATATAAATAAAGTGGTTGTAGCTATTTTTTGTTGAGCACCAACTAATATGCCAATTGTTGTGCTAAACATTTTGCCTAATTATCTTTATTTAATCCTTTTTAAGTTTTAAAATTAGGAATCTATTTAGTTGTGATAGTTTATATTTTCCAAGGAACTGCTGATACATTTCACCTAAGTTGTCAAATTTATACAGTTATTCATAGTGTTCCCTTATTATCCTTTTAGTATTTGTAGGCTCTGTTTTGATATTTTGTTCCTGTTTATTAAAATTTTGTGTCTTGCCAGGAACCATGGCGCACACTTATAATACCAGTGGCTTGAGAGGCTGAGGCAGTTCAATTTATCCATCTCCATATTTGTAAATTTGGAATTCTTAAAGACTTGCAAGTTCAAGGCCAACCTCAGTGAGGCCCCAAGCAATTTGGTGAAATTCTGTCTCAAAATAAAAATATAAAAAGGGCTAGGGATGTATTTCAGTGGTTAGCACCTCTGGATTCAATCCCTGGTACCAAAAAAATGGCATCTTTTCTTAGAATTGATAACAGATTTGTCAGTTTTATTTTATTTTTCCTGTATTATTTTTATTTTTGATTCACATTCTTTTCAAAGTAGAAGTTTTTTTTGTTGACTTTCTCTTTTGTCTTTCTGTTTTCAATTTCATTAATTTTCACACTTTATTATTTCTTTCTTCTGCTTGCTTTAGATGTATTTTGCTCCTCTTTATCTTGTTTCTTGAGGTGGTACCAGGGATAGAAGCCAAGGGTGCTTAACCACTGAACTACCCCTCTAGCTCTTTTTATTTTTTATTTTGGGACAGGGTCTTACTAAGTACCTTAGGGCTTCTTAAATTGCTAAGATTGGCTTTGAATTTGTAATTCTCCTGCATCAGCCTCCTGAGTCCATTGGGATTACAGATGTGCGCTGCCACACCTGGCTTGTTGGGTATATGTCCTGTAAATGTTAATTAACTTGCTATTGGTTGGTGGCATTGCTGGATTCTTTATTCTTGCTGATTTTCTATGTAGTTGTTCAGTAAGTTCTGGGGAAGTTGGTAATGGGGATTGAATCCAGGGCGCCTCATACTTGCTAGACCAGTGCTCTACCACTGAGCCATCCCTAGCCTCCCATTCAGTAAATTTTTGAAAGAGAGGTGTTGAAGTGTCCAACTGTAACTGTGGGCTTATCTATTTCTCCTTTCAGTTCTATCATTTATTGCTTTACATATTTTGTATCTTTGTTGTTTGATATTTATGTACCTAGAATTTCAGACTTGGTGTATTGAACCTTTTATCATTAATGTAATGTCTGTTTCTCATAGTTTTGTTTGTATGCAAGTCTACTTTATCTTATAATATAGATACTCCTGCCTTCTTTTGATTAAGGGTTGCATGATATATACTTTTTCATCCCTACTTTATTCTTTTGAGGTGCTAGTGTTTGAACTCAGGGCCTTGTGCATGCTAGAGAAGCCCTCTACCACTGATCTACATTCTCAGTCCTCATCTCTTTACAGTCAGTCTATTTATATACCATATATAAAGTGCATTTCTTGCAGACAATATGTAGTTTGGTATTATTTACTCTGCTAGTTTCTTATAATGGGCATATTTAGTCAATTTATACTTAATACAGTTATTGATGTATTAAGGCTTAAATATGTTATTTAAATTTTTTCTTCTCTCTTCTTTGTGCCTCCGTTTTCCCTTCCCCTTCCTCCCCCACTCTTATTTTGTGGTACTGCCGATTGAACCCAGGGGCACTCTACCACTGAGCTATATCCCCAGACTTTTTTAAAATTTTTTTTATCTTGAAACAGGTATTCATAAGTTGTCGAGGCTGGCCTGGAATACAGTCCTCCTGCCTTGGCCTCCTGAGTCCCTGGGATTACAGGTGTAACATACTGAACCCAAGTTTATGCCTCTGTTTTCTTTCTTCTGTCTTGTTGATTATTTATATCTTTTTTACAATTCCATTTTGCTTTATCTGTATTGTTTTAAAATGTGTCTTTGTATAGGTTTTTCAATTCTTGCCCTAGATGTTATTTCATACATATATATAATTTACCACAATCAGCTGGTGTTTTTATTTTTCCTGTTTGAGTGTAGAGTAGAAACTTACTTTCTCTTTAAATTCCTTTATATTCCCTTATTTATAATATAACTAGTCTTAAATGTTCTACATACATTGAGAACCACACAATACAGTGCTGTGCTTTTTTTCAGTATTGAGGATTTTGAAACAGTCCACTAAATTGCCCAGGCTGGCCTGGAATTTGCAATTTTCATGCCTCAGCTTCCTGAGTATCTGAGATTACAGGTTATACCACTGTGCCCAGTTTATACCTCTGTTTTCTTTCTACTGCATTTTTGTGAGTTACTTATACCTTTCTTACAATTCCATTTTGCTTTTTTTTTTTTTTTTTGGTACTGGGGATTGAAGTCAGGGGCACTCAACCATTGGAGCCACCTCTCCCAGCCCAATTTTGTATGTTATTTAAGGACAGGGTCTAGCTGAGTTGTTTAACACCTCGCTTTTGCCGAGTCTGGCTTTGAACTCATGGTCCTCCTGCCTCAGCCTCCCAAGCTGCTGGGATTACAGGCTTGTACAACCCTGCAGGGCTCCATTTTGCTTTATCTACAATGTATCTCTTTGTGTATGTTTTTCAGCACTTGCTCTAGATCTCTAGGGATTGAACTCAGGGGCACTTAACCACTGAGCCACATCCTCAGCTCTATTTTTTTTAAATTTAGCGACAGGGTCTTATTGAGTTGCTTAGCACCTTACTGTTGCTGGGGCTGGCTTTAAACTCAGGATCCTCCTGCGTCCACCTCCTGAGCCTCTGGAGAAGATGCGCCTGGTCAGATGTTATTTTATACATAATATAATTTCCCACACCAATTCGTGTTTACACTTTCCCAGTTTGAGTAAAAACTTATTTCTCATGCTTTGTCAGCAGTAGTGGTACACTCCTGTAGCTCCAGGAATTTGGGAGGCTGAGTCAGGATGATCAAAAGTTCTAGGCCAGCCTCAGTTACATATCCCTAATCCCTGTCTCAAAAAGGGCTGGGAATTTAGCGTGTTGGTAAAGTGCTCCAGATTCAATCCCCAGGACCAAAAAATTTTTAAAAAGAAACTCTCTTTCAACCCTTTTACATTCTCTTCTTTTTTCTACACACATTGAGAATCACATCAGACAATGCCATTTTTTTCTTTAGTACTGGGGACTGATCCCAGGGGTGGTCTTATCACAGAGCTATATCCCCAGCCCTTTTTTTGAGACAAGGTCACTCTAAGTTGCCCAGGCTGGCCTGGAACTTGTCATCCTCATGCCTCTGTTTCCTGAGTAGCTGGGGTTATAGGTTTGTGCCACCACCTCTGGCAAGTGCCATATTTTTTGCTTCTACCATCAAACATAAGTTACAGAACTTGAAAGGAAAGTGGAAGTATATTGTATTTCCTTATACTTTTCTCTTTCCCTTGTTCTTTTACTTCCTAATTCCTTCCTTCTAAGATTCCTTCTTGTATCATTTCCTTTCTGTTTAGATAGCTTTATTCCCCCCCCCCCTTTTTAGGATAGGTCTATTAGCAACAAATACTTTTTGTTTTTTTTCATCTGTCTTGATTTCCGTTGATCTTTTTATTTGACATCAAATTCTGTATTTCCAGTTCTTTCAGCACTTGAAAACTGTTGTGTCTCCATGGTTTCTGATGAGAGATCCTGTCATTCAAATGGGTGGTGTGCTTTAGGTAATATGCGACTTCTGTCTTACTACTTTCAAGATTTTTCCCTTTTATAATTTTAGGAGTTGATTAAGCCACAGTCTCACTATGGTTTCTTTGTTTTTGTCTTTTGTTATAGTCCTGTAGGTTACTGAGTCTCTGTGCATTTTTTTCAGTGCTGGGGATCAAATCTAGGGTCTCCTATGTGTGAGGCAAGTGCTCTACCATTGAGTTACATATCCCTAGTCCTGTACATTTTTTTCTACTCCACATTTCTTTCCATTTAGATTCTGTCTTCAAGTTTACCAATTATTTCCTCTGTTGTCTTCATTCTGCTGTTGAACTCATCCAGTGAATTTTCTTTAAAATTATTGTATTTTTCATATCTAAAAGTTCCATTTGTTTGTTTGTTTTTTGAAAAAAAAAATCTATTTCTTTGCAGAGATTTTCTTTTTTTGGCACTTTCTACTTATTCATTTGTTTCTCGCATGTTTGTAATTGTCCATTTTTTGTAGTGCCTTTAAAATTCTTGTCAGATAATTCCAACATCTATGTCATCTTAGTGTTGACATCTGTTGATTTTCTTTTCTCATTCAACTTGTGATTTTCCTTGTTCTTGAAATGGTGAGTAATTATTATAATTATATCCTGGACATTTGGGGCATTATATTATGAGACTCTGGAGCTTATTTAAAACTTCTTTTTTACAACCCTCTTCAGACACTGTACTTTGGTTGCAGGATTGAGGTACAAGTTCATTGCTACCACATGGGGGTGGAAATCCAAATTTCCCACTTTGTCTCTGTTGACACAAACCACTTGGTAGGTGGTTGGATCCTGCTACACCTAGTTGTTGTTCCTTCTTCTCTTTACTTTTCAGATTCTTATTATGTTTGTTTTGTATGTAATGCCGTGGTTTATAGCTGTACTTATGGGAGAAGTAGGGAGAAGTGTATCTACTCTATATTGTTTTAGAACCAGAAGGGACCACTTAATTTTTACATTAGCTCTTTGGAGCTACTATTTCCCCCATGAAGTTAAATAACTTGTCCAAAGCTACATAGCCCATTAGCTGTTGCACCACAAATCAAACCTGGATCTCATGGACTCTTGCTATAGGATATAGTATAGTACTCTTCAGTTGTTAGAAATTGTGGAAGATAGGGAAAAATCAGGGTTTAAAAATTTATACATACTCCACATTTTTGTTCCAAGTAAAATCAAGTTAAAGTATATACCATTATTTTTGAAGCAGCAGAAGGATAAGCTGAAGCTTTAGGAATGTGTAACAAAGTCCCAGCATTCATATTTAGGGCTTTCTAGATGTAATGCATAGGCTGCAGAATTCCTACCCTAGAGAATGTTCTGTAGGATGTGGAGTTAGAAATGTCAAAAGGATAGTTTTTTTCCCCTGTGGGATTCATAGAGATGTGTCTTGGAGTGATTTAATTTTTAAAAGAAAAATTTAAAGTCATTATAGATTCATCAGAAACTAAAAAAAAAAAAATATGTTGGGGTGTTCCTGTGTATCCTTCACCTAGTTTCCCCCATGGTAACATTTTGTGCAACTATAGTACAGTATCAAAACCAGGAAACTCAGATTGGCACAATCCATTAATCCTATTCCAATCTCACCAGTTTTGCATGCACTCATCTGTGTATGCATATTTAGTTCTACGCAGTTTTATCATATTTGTAGATTCAGAAGGTAACCACCACAATCAATATACAGAACTGTTCCTTAATCACTGCGGTGTCATAATTTTTGGTTCAACCCACCTGGAATGTTTCTGGTGGTGAACATGTACCAAAGCATGGGTGGTCAGCATCCCTGAGCGGGGGAGGGTACCATAGAAAATCAGGATACAGTGGAAAATCTGATAGGCATCATGGGTGGTCAGGACTAAGTTATAGCAGCTAAATGAGAGTCCATTTTGAAACAGGCCAGTGGCCTGGGAGTCAGTGAAACCTGTCCTATCATCCCAGCTCATCCATTTTCTAGTTCTGTGACTTTGGGCACATTGTTTCACATCTCTGTGCTTCCATTTTATTAGCTTTAAAACGTGAGGTTTAACAAAGTCCAGAAAACATCTATCACAGTCCTTGGCATAGTAGATTCTCAATTTTGCCTGTCACTTGGATGATTCATGCAATAAATATTTATTGAATAGATACAATATATTTGCTAAGGGGTAAGCTAAGAACTATGGAAGACAGAGATAAATAAGACATAGGCTGTGACTTCTAGATAATTTCAGGCTAGGAAATTAGATGGAATGATTCATTTACTCACTATATATATATATATATATATATATTTTTTTTTTTTTTTTTTTGCGGGGAGGATACTGGGGATTGAACTCAGAGGTACTCAACCACTGAGCCACATCCTCAGCCCTATTTTGTATTTTATTTATAGACAGGGTCTCACTGAGTTACTTAGTGCCTTGCCATTGCTGTGGCTTGCTTTGTCCTAACCTGTGATCCTCCTGCCTCAGCCTCCTGAGCCACTGGGATTACAGGCATGCACCACAGTGCCTGGCCATTTATTCACTCATTTATGTATTCATTCAATACATAATGCTAGGCATTGTTTTAGACACTGTGTGAATGGATACATCAATGGATGTGGAACAGGGAGCTAACAGCTAAGTATATCTTGTGTCAAGTGATGATAAATGGTATAGATAAAAGAAGAGTAGGTGAGCAGAAGAGGGACAGCCACCCTCGGGACTGGAGGCCTGGTTATTTTACATAGGGTGATTATGGATAGTTACATATGAGCAGATGCCTGCAGGAAATTGAGAAAAGAAACCATGCTGATAAGTCCAGGAAGAATATACCAGGTACAGAAAATAAAAGATTTGAGTGGAGAGCAGGTCTGGCATGTTATCATTTCAGTCACAGCCAAGAGGCCAATGCTATAGGAGTGAGGGTAGAGTAGTAGAAGTTGACTTTAAGGGTGGGGATAGGGGTGTAGATCACAAAGGGCAGTGATTCTCCAAGTGTGGTCCCTAGATGAGCAGGATCGGCATTACCTGGGAACTGGTTAGGCCAATTCTTGCATACTACCTCAGATTTACTGAATCAGGAACTTTGGGGGTGGGACCCAGGAGCCTGTGATTTGAGAGCTTTTCAGATGATTCTGATGCATGCTTAAATTTAAGAACCACAGATATAAGCCCTATGGACTGTTGGAAGGTTTTGGATTTTACTCTGGAAGGGATGGGAGGGAGCCACAGAAAGGTTTTGAGTAAAGGAGACCTGTGATCTGATTTAGGCTTTGACTTTTGTGAGAACAGACTCAAGATGAGGAGCAAGTGTAGAAGCAGGGAAAATTTGGGGGTTACTGTCTATCATTATTTCCCAAAGTGTGGTTCTTGGACTAACAGTATGGGCATCACTTGGGAACTTGTTAGAAATTCACATTCATAAGACCCACCACAGGGCTGGGGTTCTGGCTCAGCGGTAGAGTGCTCGCCTCGCACATGCGAGACCCTGGGTTCAATCCTCAGTGCCACATAAAAATAAATAAGTGAAATAAAGGTGTTGTGTCCAACTACAACTAAAAAATAAAATATTTTTTAAAAAGTTTAAAAATAAACAGACCCACCTCAGACCTGCTGAATCAAAATCTCTAGGGATGGGGCCTGGGAATCTGTTTTTTTTTTAAGTATTTATTTTTTAGTTTTAGGTGGATATAATATCTTTATTTTATGTGGTGCTGAGGATTGAACCCAGTGCCTCACACATGCTAGGCAAGTACTCTACCACTTGAGCCACAACCCCAGACCCCATCACCCCGGAATCTATGTTTAAACAACCCCTCCATGTGTTTCTGATGTTCCTAAAATTTGAGGAAACACTAGTCTGGTTAGACAATGCTGTCTTAGACCACACTCCATGATGATGAAAAGTAGTTATATTTTTGAATACATATTGATACAGGATTTGCTGGCAGATAAGATTGAGAATTTGAAAGAAAGAAGTCAAGGATGACTGCATTTTGAGGAGTTTTGTTATAAAGGGGAACAGAAATGCAGCAGTGACTGAGAGGGTTACAAGAGGGTTTTTTTTTTTTTTTTTTTAGAGAGATAAAGATAACAGCCTATTTTGTGTGCATGTCAGTTCATGTGAAGTTATTCTTTTGGTGCACTCAGAATTTAGAAAAGCCTGATATATGGCGGACTAATGTGTCTCAACTGGATAGACAAAGGAGTGCTCTGGAAACTTGTTCAGTGCATCTTGCACCCCTTCAGGTCCTGTGTGTCTGGAGGCCTGGGGAAACACTGATGAGAATGGTAGATGCCTTTGCTTCTGGTTTTACAATTGTGTTTTGTATGGTCAATGTGGTTTTAGGAAACCAGAGATTGACTTGAATTTTTCTGTTATGTTTTGAATGAAGGAAGGTAAAATATATTGCTTTCCCACCTTATTCATGAATGAAGATATACTTTCTAGGGCACAGGAGTAACAGGACCTGACTCCTTGAGTACTTTCAGAGAGCAGAGATTGAGCGGATCAGCCAGACAGGCTCTTGAGCAAACCTTGCAACCTCTCAGTCGTCTCCAACCTTCAGCTCCCACTCAGTTCCATAATACTGAAAGAATTGTGCCCACTTGTCTGTTCTTGAAGCATTTGGCTCTATTAATGACCCACATTATATTCTAGTTACATATTTAGTGGTGTATGAAGTCATGAAGACCTGAAATTTTGTCCTTTTCTGCTATTTGCTAGTTTTGTGTATGTGGAGGTGTGTCTGGGGCAGGGGGCGTCAAATATTTTATTGAAGGTAAGTATTGAAGAAGCTGAAAAGGACAATGAAATCTGTTGTCCTTGGCAGGACTGGATTATTTTCTCGAAGGACTGGATCTTGTCACCA
Source organism: Callospermophilus lateralis (assembly GCF_048772815.1). Lineage (NCBI taxonomy): Eukaryota > Metazoa > Chordata > Mammalia > Rodentia > Sciuridae > Callospermophilus > Callospermophilus lateralis. The sequence goes on along the minus strand of NC_135325.1, from coordinate 38,746,878 downwards.
AAAGCACTTACTAGTTTTTAAATTTATTTATTTTATTTTTTGGGGGGAGGTACCAGGAATTAAACTCAGGGGCACTGAACTACTGAGCCACATCCCTCAACCCTATTTTGTATTTTATTTAGTGACAGGGTCTCATTGAGTTGCTTAACGCCTTGCTTTTGCTGAGCCTGGCTTTGCATTCAACATCCTCCTGCCTCAGCCTCCCAAGCCACTGGGATTACAGAGGAATGGCACCATACCCAGCTATATGTTTTTTAGTTGCCATCAATTTGCTTAACTACTTGGACTATTATTGCCCATCTGTTAAATTATGATAATATTGATGGTGATGATAGCTATTATTTATCATGTGTCAGGTACTCTTAAATATGTTATCTATTTTAGCTTATTGAATCCTCATAACAACCCTATAAGGTGAATACTTCAATTTCACAGATTCAAAAACAGGCACAGAAAAATTATGTAATGCCTACTTACAGCTAGTAAGGGGCAAAGGTGAGATTCAAATCCAGTCAGTTTGGTTTTCAAGTCTGTATTTTTAACCTCTGTGTTTTATGTCTCTGAATACTTTATTGAATGCCCTGATATTGTGGAGATTGGATATAAGAATATATATTAAGTTTATAGCTCAGTTTTTTCTCAGTTCCTTTTGTGCAGGCTTCAAATTTACTCATTCACTCACTGTCCTGTTACCTTGCTTTATTATTTTAGCACTTAAGAAACTATTCTGGCACCACCTGTTTGTCTCTCCCTCTAGAACATCCACTCCATGAGGGCCGTATCCTGTGTATAATGAATATCTGTTCATTTATGTACTCATTTATTTAATAAATATTTATTGAGTGCCTGTCATGTGCCAGGCTCTGCAGGACATGTTGGGGATAATTCATCTTAATTTCAAGAACTGGACCTATAATAATTCTCCTCTTCACTATGGAAGCCATTGAGAACAAAAGAGTACTGACCATTCTGGGTTTCAGGTGGTAATTATTAAGACAGTGCAGCCAGAAATCCAATTTTCTTTTTTTTAAATATTTTATTAGTTATTGATGGACCTTTATTTATTTAATTGCTTATATGTGGTGCTGAGAATCGAACTCAGTGCCTCACGCATGCTAAGCAAGCACTCTACCACTGAGCCACAACTCCAGCCCCCAGAAACCCAATTTTCATCTGTCTTCCTGATCTCAGGAGTTACCTAGGTCAGTGAATGTTGAGTAAGACAGCAAAATGGAGAAGGCAAGGACTTTGTTGGTCAGAATATATAGTCTAGTAAATGTAGTAAGGCCAGACAGCAAATAAGTGAGCAGTTGCAGGTCAGCATGGTGAGGACTGAAATAGGGATAGAGTATGTGTGTGTGTCTGGGGGATGCCACAGCAGCAGGGAAGAAGAATGGGAATGGTCCAGGTAGAGGGAGCCATGTGTGATGAAGCCCAGAGATAAGAAAGAACATAATACAGAGAGTTCAGCTGGCTTTTTGTTTTTAGTTTTCTCTTTTTGAGGTGCTAGGGATAGAACCCAAGGCTTCATCCATGCTGGCAAGTGTTCTACCACTGACATCCCCAGCCTGCTTTTTAGGTCAAGGATGGATTCATGTGCATATGATTACTGTAATCACATGAAGCCCCACACCTGAGATTATTGCTCTGACATTGTTCTGAAATTCTTAATAATTTTATTTTTGGATTTGTTTTGTGTGTGGTGAGACAGCCAAGCGTGTGCTAGAAATTTAGAACATTTATTCAGACACTATTTTAAACACTTTATGTTTATTCATTTACTTACTTATTTATATTTTGGGTACTGGGCATTTAACCCAGGGGTACTTTACCACTAAGTCACATCCCCAGCCCTTTTTATTTTTTATTTTGAGACAGGGTCTCATTAAGTTGCTGATTCTGGCCTGGAATTTGAGATCCTTCTGCCTCAGCCTCCTAAATCACTGCCATTATAGGCATGCGCCACCATGCCTAACAGCTCATTTACTTTAGATAATTTAAGGATGAGGAAACTGAAGCACAGAGGGGTTAAATATAAAGCTAGTAAGCAGCATTCCCAGAATTTTATTTTATTTTTTCCACGTTACTTGGGATTGAACCCTGGGGCACTCTACCACTGAGCTATATCACCAGTCCTTTTTATTTTTTATTTTGAGACAGGCTCTTGCCAAATTGCTGAGACTGGCATTCAATTTGCGATCCTCCTGCCTCAGCCTCCCAAGTTTCTGGGATCATAGTCCTGTGCTACCATGTCCCCAGTGCATAGCCAGGATTTAAATATAGTTGAAGTGCTAGGAATATAGCTCAGTGGTAGAGCCCTTGCCTAGCAAAGGTGAGGCCCTGGATTTAATCCCTGGCACTACAAAAATATATATAAAAAAACAAAATGGAAAGTCCCAACAAAAGACAAAGAACCACAGGTGGTCTATCTCTAAAGCCTGGTTTCTTTTTTTTGTTGTTGGGGGTTACTGGGGATTTAACTCGGGGGCATTCAACCACTGAGCCACATTCTCAGCCCTATTTTGTATTTTATTTAGAGACAGGGTCTCACTGAGTTGCTTAGTGCCTCGCTTTTGCTGAGCCTGGCTTTGAACTTATGATCTTCCTACCTCATCATCCTGAGCTGCTGGGATTACAGGCATGTGCCACAGCACCCAGCAAGACTGAATTCTTAAGTAGATGCTAGATATCTTCTTCAGAATATAGTGAAGGGAAGGGATGAGAGGCAAGTCAGTGATGGCTGACTGGCTTAATTGTCTGTTGAAGTTATGGTACCATTTGTTGAAGTAGGGAATGAGAGAGAGAGAGAGAGAAAGAGAGAGAGAGAGAGAGAAGGTTTAGGGGCTGACAGGAGGAGAAATGTAGTTTTCATGTTGAATTTTAAGTATATAAATGGGCTATCAAGTAGAAATACTCATGAGAAATTTGGAGGAAGATTATGAATCTCAGCTGAAATACCTGGGGTTGAGTTCTAAGTGTATACAGGACACATGGACCTGAGAGTGAGATCAGTGAAGGAAAGTGAGGAACTAGTGTCCAGGCAGTATTTATAGACTAGACAAGAGAAAAAGTTCACTAGGAAACAGAAGGAACAGATAGAGAAAAATATGACTATATTATATCCCTTTTCACAATCCTCCTATGACTCCCTAGTTTTTTACTCAGGAAAAGCCAAAGTCCTTAACAGTGTCCTACAAAACTCTACTATATGACCTTATTTCTTTCCTGTACTGTTACTATCTTCCTCACTCTTATTCCAGAGCAACATTCCTCCTTTCTGTTGTTTGAATATTCTAGGCATGCTATTCTAATTGGGGTATTCTTCCCACATATCCATATGGTCTGCTCTCTTATTGTCTTGAGGTCTTTATTCAAAACTCATTTTGTTAGTCATTCCCTGATTTCCCTAACCTATTATTTCACCCCACAATCATTTTTTCCTCACCCCCATTGTGTGTGTGTGTGTGTGTGTGTGTGTGTGTGTGTGTGTTTGTGTGTGAACTTGTATATACAGGTTGGACATCCCTAATCTGATATCTGAAATGCTCTGAAATTCAGATTTTCATGTTACAGATAGTCACCTAGTAAAGAATATAAACATATACATGGGAAACCCATGGGTACCCTGGTGCCTATTCCTTAGCTAATGTTTAATGAGATGACATTTAATGAATATCTGCCAGGCCATGGTTTAGGGGCTGGTAAGACAAAGATACAAAACAAATCTGAAGCACTTCTTATCCCAAGCATACTCAACTGGTGTACACACATATATTCTCTTTCCTGCTTTAATTTTTCTATTTGGCTCTTCTCACTATCTAATTACAATATACATCACTGATTGATTGTATTGGTTTATCTTGTTTCTTGTTTGCATTCCCTGCAAGAATGTCAGCTCTATGAGGGCAGGGATTTTTATATGCCTTGTTTTGTATCTTTGTCTTACCAGCCCCTAAACCATGGCCTGGCAGATATTCATTATATATTATCTGATTAAACATTAGCTAAAGGAATAGGCATCAGCATGCCCATGGGGTGTTATGAAAGTCAGGGGTAGTAATCTTATCAATGGAGAGAGTGCAGGGCTGGCAGTATGGAAATGGTGCCAAGAAGTCAAGTGAGATAAAGGAGATAAGTGCTTAATGCATATATTAATGAAGAGATTAGGGTCATTGGTGAGATCTGTTTTAAAGAAGCTGGGAACTACAGTCATCCTATATAGCAGGCAATGAGAAAGTAAATATTGCAACCCTAAAAATAATTTTCATCATTTTGAATCTGGTAGAACACCTCTGGTTATTACTGAGCAACTATGAGTGATAGAGAAACTTTATTATATATACTACTGTGCCTTTTGAAGATTGTACCATGTACAACTATAACCTATTCAAAAAAGGGTAATTATGAAATATATAGGTTTGGATGTGAAGAGTTAGAGAGGATCAGATAGCAGTGAGGAAAGGAAAGTGCATAGATGGGTCTTATCTTTTTTGTTTGCAAAGATCAATGGGTTTGTTTAAATGCTATTTTGAAAGAGGTAAAGAGGAACAGGTTGCAGATACTGCAGAAAGAAGGAATAATTGATCAAAAATGTAAGAAAAGATGTAACCTGGATTTAAGCACTGGCTTTAGAAGGAAAGAAAGGGGTACTTTCATTGTAGGAGGAGGAAAAGATGGATTTATAAGGAGGTAGATTTGGTGGTGGGAAGATTAGATAGTTTCTATCTGATTACTTCATTTTCTCTAAGAAGTAGGAAGCAAGGTTATTTGCTGAGAAAGAAGAGGGAAGTAGTAGATCAGAGATTTGAAATCCACTGTGGATCACGGGGAAGAGCTGAGTAGGGAGTTTTTGGAGGATTATTTTGGACAGTGTAAATTTATTGTGCCCCCAATACAATGTGTGATTTCTCTCTAGCCATATCCAGTGGTACAATTTTATGTAGTTGGATTGAGCCATGGTTGGAGTTTACATGGGGTGGAAGGCAGTGGGGCAAGTGAGGATATCTGTAAGAGAATGCTGGAGGGAGGAATAGTGGATCTTTTTCTTTTTTTCCCAAAAACTTGGGATCAAACCCAGGGCCTTGATCATGCTAGGCAAGCACTGAGCTACATCCCCAGTGTCCCCACTCCATTTTGGTATTGGAAATGGAACCTGGGATGCTTTATCACTGAGCCACATCCCTGGTTCTTTTTTATTTTCTATTTTGAGACATCGTCTTTCTAAGTTTCTGAGGATCTTGCTAAGTTGTTGAGTCTGTCCTCGAACTTGTGATCCTCTTGCCTCAGTCTCCTTAGTGTCACATATCTGCTCAACAGCTTTTAAATTTTATTTTGAAAATAGAGTCTTGCTAAGTTGCCCAGACTGGCCTTTAATTTGATACTCCTGCCCCAGCCTCCTGATTAGGTTATGGTTGCAGATGATCCCCACCATACCTAGCTATGGAGTCTAAGCTAGATAGGAAAATAGAACAAAGTTGAGAAGAGGTGAATAGGTGAAAAGTAGAAGGATCAAGATATTCTAAGGACAAAACAAGGTGTAGTGAGTGAGTGCTGGAAGTATATACTTGTGGTCAGAGAGAGTGATGTATAAATTTCATATTCCAGAGATGAAGTAATTGCTCTTTGTTGAAAATATCTGTGGGATGGCCATGAAAGTTGGTAGCTGAAATAGGAGTGGAGGTAATAGTGTTGGAAGATGAGAAGATCAAAGAACTAAGAGCCCAGGATGTTGGGCCTCCATGTTGATGCTGAATACCACATAGTATATTGGCAGGACTTAGGGTAAAATGAATCTGTGAGTAGGTTCTTTCGTGATAAAAGGGGGGTTTATTGGGGAAATGGTTACTGGCAGTGATGAAAAAGAATAGAAAGTAGTACAGCTACATAGTATGAAACTGAGAGGAATGAGAGATCTTACACAAAGGTAGAGGAGAGGTGATCTTATCTCACTGGAGGGTGAGGGTGATATCTGCTCACAGTGCTGCCCTGAGTTATGAGAGGATCTTGGGGAACTTAGAGCTTCTGTTTGCAAGGCAAGAGCTTCCACTTGCAAGGTGTACAATGCTTCTTAGACTTTCTGTGGCAAAGGATCCAGGGTATTTTTTTCTTTATTTCTGTTCTATAATAGACCAATCCTTTTCCAAAATAAATTTTTTACTTAGAAAAATAGTATGAACAAAAATATTAGCTATCACTTATTGATTACTTACTGTGTGCCAGATTGTGCTATATACTTTCATGATTGAGTCTTTAAAGAAAACCCCTCAAAGTTTTTATTGATAGCCACAATTTATTGATAAGCTATAGGTTTACAGACACAGGATTTATTATTTGGGAATATTGTGGTATGTTGGGATCTTGATCCCAGACAGTATATGAGCATGGTCTAATTTCATTGTAGAGATAGAAAATACAAATAAAAAGCAAGAAATAATCACTCATAAACATTATTAACTATAAAATATTTTTAGTGCTTTTCATTTAATAAAGGATCTCAATAGTTTCAAATTTGGATTATATGTTGATTTTGTGGCACTGGGGATTGAACTGAGGGACTCACACATTCTAGGCAAGTGCTCTACCACTGTTTTATATGCCCAGCCCTCTGTTATATGTTGAAAAAGTGTTTTGGATATATTGGATATATAATTAAATAAAATACTATTAAAATTAATTTCCTTGTTTCTTTTTACCTTTTAAATGTGGCTATTTAGAACACGTAAAATTACATATTTGGTTCATATTATATTTCTGTGGATAGAATCTCTTCTAGCTTTGACTATTTTTAAGTCTTAATGAAGCTTTACTGTGTGTAGCTTTGTCATAATTATTTTAGATCAGAAGAAATTTTGCATTGATGAAAATGTTTCATAATCTGTTCAATATGATAGCAACTAACTACATGTGGCCACTGAACACTTGAAATGTAGCTAGTGTGATAGAGGAACTGCATTTTATTTTTTTAATTTATTACTTTTTTGTTTTTGTGGTGCTGGGGATTGAACTCAAGGCTTTGTGCATGTGGGGCAAGCACTCTACCAATCCCCAGCCCTTGTATTTTGTTTTGTTTTAAAATTTTTGTTGTTCTTGTAGATGGACAGTATGCCTTTATTTTATTTGTTTTATTTTTATGTGGTGCTAATGATCGAACCCAGTGACTCACACATGCTAGGTGCCCTGCCACTGAGCTACAGCCCAGCCCAAGGAACTGCATTTTAAATTTACTTAATTTTAATTAAATGTAAATAGTCATATGTACTAATAGCTACCATGCTGACAAGCTACTGTACTGAACAACACTGTTCTATACCTTATAAAAATAAGATTTTTATAAACCTTGGCCGTTTTTTTCTTTTCCAGTTGTGTTGGAGTTGAAGAGGAGAAGGCTGCTGACATTGACCTGTACCACTGCCCCAACTGTGAGGTCTTACATGGTCCCTCCATTAGTAAGTAGATCTTAAAGTTTCCATCAGAAGTTGGTCTAAAGGAGGGAGAGAACAAAGGAAGCTTGGGGAGGGGTGATTGCCTTTGTCTGAGTGCTTCAGATTCATCATCTTTAGAAAACAGCAGAAATCTGTGCAGGTCAGCAGCTGCTGCAACAAGAGGACAGAAATGTATAACTTTACCTGCCTTCCTTCCCAGGGATTGCCCAGAGAAAGCACCCATCTGCACTAGGAACTTTCCTGAGTCTGAGAGCCTCATTGACGCCTGATACTTTTGGGGGTTGATAGACAGGAAGAGAGGAAGAATCTGTTGAGGCCTTTGTTCTTGGAATCATAGATCACGGCCACTCTGACTCATGATCTCGTGTCTTTTTCTGGCTTAGTGAAAAAACGCCGTGGATCTTCAAAAGGGCATGATACACACAAGGGGAAGCCAGTGAAGACTGGGAGCCCTATGTTCATTCGAGAACTCCGCAGTAGGACTTTTGACAGGTGAGGACCGTAGGGCTCTGGGAGGCTGGAACCCATCTCTTCTCAACTTTTCCAATGTCTGTGCTGTTAGGTGTCACCCCATTCATGGACATTTTCTGGGCTCCTTAAGTTCCCTCTGGGGAGGAAATTTCTGTTTTGGTCAGTTTCTGAGAAATAATAGCTAAAGTTTAATTTGATGTGCACAATATATTATAGTCCACTTGTAAAAATTTGTTCTAGCATGTGCAATACCCTAAGTTCAGTCCCCACCACTGCAAATAAACAAACAAGAATGTGCAGTAATTGGGAGGTAGTATTCCCAAAAGTCAGAAGATGATATTTATATGCCCCCACAAAGTGTTAGAACCGGCTGGAAGGAATCTTAAAAATAAGTAAATTTAATTCTCTCATTGTAGAGAAGGGAAAACTTTGTTTTTGGTACTAGGGATTAATTGCTGCTTAAAATGAACTCTTATCAGATTCCTAACCATGACCATTCTAAGTCTTTTTTCATCCACAGACCTTTATTTTTGTTGTTGTTGTTGTTAATATTATGAGGATTGAACCCAGTGGCTATATCCCTGAGCTACATCCCAGCCCCCTTTTTTAATTATGAGACAGCATTTTGCTAAGTTGCTTAGGGCATTGCTAAGTTGTTGAGGCTGGTCTTGAACTTAAAAACTTACTGCCTTAGCCTATTGAGTTGCTGGGACTACAGGTATGCACTACCATGCTGGGCAGAGAAGAGGAAACATTTTAAAAATAAAAATTTTTGAGTGGTCATCTATTTCTTTTTCAATCAAAAAGAAGTTTCTTTTTCCTTTTTTTATTGAGTTGCCTTATTAAAAATAGATTAAATAATTTATGAATTGAACAAAGATAATGAGTTAAAAGTTAATGAATGAAGAACTCTTTTACTTGTTTTTTTGGAGGGGGCATTTTCAGGTTTTCTGTGATTAAGTATTACTTTTAGGATTAAGTATTATTTTTTTTTTTCATCTTAATATTTTTTTTTTTTGCTTTTTTTTTTAAAGGCCTGTGAGTCTCTTCTCCACCCCAGACCTCTTAGGTCCTTTCTAAGTCATTTAATAACTTGTGAATTATTTCAAAAATAACCTTGCATATATGTTTTTTTCTTTTCTTCTTTTTATAAACCAGGGATTGAACCAGTGGCACTTAATCACTCAGCCACATCCCTGGTTCTTTTTAGTTTTTATTTTGAAAGGGGTCTTGCTGAGGGCCTTGCTGAGTTGCTGAGCCTGGCTTTGAACTTGTGATCCTCCTGCCTCAGCCTCCCACGCTGCTGGGATTGCAGGCATGTGCTAATGTGCTCAGCTCTTTTCATTTTTGGACACAAATGGAAACCATATATTCATCTTCCTTTTTTTAACTTAAACTATATATCTTGGAGATAAATCCATAACGACAAATACTAGTGTTCTTCATTCTTTTTAAAGCTATTTAGTATTACATTATTTGGATACAACATTTATTTAACTAGTTCTCTATTAATGAATATTTAAGATGTGCAGATATTTTGGTATTAGAAAAATACTTCTGTGAATATCTATGTACTTAACATTTTTGCATATGTGAACATATATGTAGATTTACTGTCTTTCAGTGAAATTGTTAGGTCAAAGAGGATGGGCTTTAAAATTTTAAATGTTGCCATTTTTTTCGTTGTTTTCACCATTTCATACTCCCACAGACAATGTGTTAAGGGTGCTGATTTCCCTATATCCTGCCCAACATTATTTATTATCAAACTAGTTTTGCCCTTCTGATAAGATAAAATGAAATATTTTTGTTTCTACTTGTATTACTTTAATTATGAAGGAGGTAAATAGATTTTTGTACATTTATATGTCATCTTTATTTCTTTTTAAAATATCTTTTAGTTGTAGTTGGACACAATACCTTTATTTTATTTATTTATTTTTATGTGGTTCTGAGGATTGAACCCAGAGCCTCACATGTGTTTTTGAGCTCTCTACCGCTGAGCCACAATCCCAGCCCTTATCTTTATTTCTTTGTCTGGTAACCATCTGCTTATATTGATAATTTTTCAATTGTTTTACTGTTTCCTAGTAATTTATAACAGCTTTCCTTGAAGAAATTTTAATTTTTTGTTTAGTTAAATTTGTTTATTACTAATTTTAGTGACTACTGGGCCTTGGCGCTCTCATGGTTTTCCCACTACCCTTATGGCTTTAGTTTTTGCAATTTAATCTTTGGGCCACTTAGAGTTAGATAGATATTAAGCTCTTAATATGTTTGTCCTAACACAACTTGTCAAATAGTCTATTATCTTTTTTTTGTGTGTGTGTGGTGCTGGGGATTGAACCCAGGGTCTTGTGCCCACTAAGCACATGCTCTGCTACTGAGGTACATCCCCAGCTACTCTATTATCCTTTTTTGTTAGTACCAGGATTGAACTCAGGGGCACTCAACCACTGAGCCACATCCCTAGCCTTATTATGTATTTTATTTAGAGACAGGGTGTCACTGAGAATGCCGCAGTCTGGCTGGGCACAATTTAGGAGCCACTTGTCAAAAGAAACTAACTTTATTTTTAGAACCACTCACGCCAAACGAAACAGCTCCTCAGGAAAAACCCTCAGAGCCCAACTGCCACCACCGGCTTCCCACAAGCCACTCCCCCAACCACCAGCCTCTCCACCTCCCACAGTCCTCCTGCTCTTGAGGCCAATTGGCTGGGTCGCATGAGCGGAACCAAAGAAGTCCCCCAATGAGCAGCTCCGTGGCCTGAAAGGGCAGGGAAACAGTCCAATGAGCATCACCGCAGAGGAGCCAATCAGCTAGATGTTGCTGGGGCCGCTGTGAGCCAATCATCAGCTGGAAGTCTGAAAGTTTGCTGGGGCCCCTTCGGCTGTGGCTCTCAACAGACAGGGTGTCACTGAGTTGCTTAGCACCTCGCTTTTGCTGAGGTTGGCTTTGAACTTGATTCTCCTGTCCTAGTCTCCCAAGCTTCTGGGATTATAAGTGTGCATCAGCATGCCAGGCTTAAGTCTTTTATCTTTTTACCAGCATGTTCTTTTTAAAACTCTTGTTGGGCTGGGATTGTGGCTCAGTCGTAGAGCACTTGTTTAGCACATGTGAGGCCCTGGGTTCAATCATCAGCACCACATAAAAATAAATAAATAAAATAAAGGTATAAAAATATTTTTAAAAAAGAAAAAAAAGAAAAACTCTTGTTTCCTAGCTAATTAAGAATGTTGAGAAAATACTCTCATTGGCTAATGTTTTAAATGGAATGCTGTTGCTCTCGGTTAAAACAAATCAGCTAATCTTATTAGATGTGTCTTTTCTTCCTAGGCAGGCTGTTCATGATTTCTTCTTTTGCCATCCAGAGAAAAGCACCCTATTGACTGGATATTCCTGAACTTTGCCAATGACCTTATCTTTAGCCTTGGACAGGTTGTTTCTTCCCTGGCACATGAGGTTTATGCCATTAGTCACCAGTTCATATGAGGCTCCCCGGGGATGACCCCACTCTTTGAGTAATAGCTTCCCATGAGGCCTTTAGTGAGCCCAGCCTCAGACTCAAGATTTCTTTCCTGTGGCCCACAGCTCAGATGAAGTAATTCTGAAGCCCACTGGCAATCAGCTGACTGTGGAATTCCTGGAAGAGAATAGCTTCAGTGTACCCATCCTGGTCTTGAAGAAGGATGGGTTGGGAATGACGCTGCCCTCGCCATCATTCACCGTGAGGGATGTGGAACACTATGTTGGTAAGACACTGCAGATCCTCTTAACTGACATATTCCACTCTTACCAAGATCTATGTCCCTTTCCCTCCAATCCACCTTTTGCATTTACTTTCTAGTCATCTTGGGCATCTGAATAGCTTGCCTGGAGTCATTCTTGGGTAAAGCTAGAGCCAAAATCTTAAGTTTCCTCTTTTTTCCTCTTAATAGACCACAAAAATTAGGTTGAGCCCCATTTTTGCCTGTGGAATTTTAGGGATTATGGCTTTATTGTCCTCGGTTGAGATAAGTGTCTTTGACTCTTACCCTCATATGCCAGTTGTTACTCTGGACATGATTTTGGGGGGGATAGAAGAAGAGAATGAGGAAATAGGGCCAAGGAAGGTAGGAACTCTGTGTCAGGGAGTTTCATAGTCCTAACAAACCTGGACCCACCACATAGGTCTACAGTAAGTGTAAGTGATGTATTCCTACCTTACCTCCTTAATGCACATACACACACGTGCATACATATATACATCATTCAAGGACAGAAGTTTTGAGTAAAAGGCCATATGCTTGTGATAAACCAGTGAGTCTTCCCCTTTCCTTGATTTCACTTGGTACAGAACCAATCTCTTTACTCTAGGTTCTGAGAAGGAGATTGATGTGATTGATGTGGCCCGTCAGGCTGACTGCAAGATGAAACTTGGTGATTTTGTGAAATATTATTACAGCGGGAAGAGGGAGAAAGTCCTCAATGTCATTAGTTTGGAATTCTCTGATACCAGGTAGGAGGGCAAGGGTAACAAAATAAACTCTGACAAAGTGTCTGCAACTGCTGGTATGCTGAGTATATATTTGTGTTCCTTTCCCTTTCAAGGGTAGCCACTCCCATTATAATGAGCAAGTCATATTTCTTCTCCAGAGTTTCTAACATTAGAAAATTATATAGTTTCTTTTAATTTTTGTCTCCTTCAAGGCCTAGGACAGCATTCCAAATTTTTACAGTATTTAGCTTGTGTCCTGGTCATTGTCTAACTACTGCTGGGATAAGTCTTCTGTCCCTGGAAATAGATTGACTAAAATTACCCCCATGTAGTTTCTCTAATGATAAAATGAAAACAAAGCTGTATTATAGACTTTAGATGATTCCATTTGGACTCATGTACTCAATAGATAATAGTCTTCACTGTATACAGACTGGGAAATACAAAGAAATATAACATGTCATTTTACCCTTAGGGATGCTTACTGTCTGGTTATATATGTTTTTTACTTTTAATTTTGAAATACTTGGAGATTCACAGGAAGTTACAACAAACTGTGTAGGAAGGTCCTGTTTCCCACAATGGTAACATCTTACATAATTGTAGTACAATATTAAAACCCTTGCTGTTATTTTTAAGATTCAAAATTAAACAGGTATTTAAGACCTGTTTGTTTTTTTAAATCTTGCTTTATCATGAAAGACTATCTGAGATAGCTTACAGAGATGCAGAGAGGGGGAAAAGAGAATATTAGAATATTAGAACAAAGGAAAATAAAGGTGGAAAAGTAGGGAGCATATGATAGTACTCTGCACATGCCATGCAATGTATGAATGTCTGGATAGTCGGGGTGGACTGTTTTCACTGAATCTTTTAAAGGTTGGAACAAAGAGGAGAGTGCAACATTATAAGATCTGTGGTTTTATAAGGGATAAAATCAAGCAGATGTTTCAGAGTAACACTTGTTTACCCAGAACTGATCCCTGAGAGGTTTCACTAATGACTTCTCATAAAGAAGATACTATGAGGGGCTGGGGTTGTGGCTCAGTAGTGGAGCACTTGCCTCACACCTGTGAGGCACTGGGCCCAATGCTCTGCACCACATAAAAACAAACAAAATGAGGGTATCATGTCCATTTACAACTAAAAATTTATATATATATATATATATATATATGTGTGTGTGTGTATATATATATATATATATATATATATATATATATATATATATATAAAAGATACTATTAGGTGGAGATGATACAATAACTGTTATAAACTAATTGCCAAGTATGGATAGTATGAGCATTTAGTGGAAGAAACAACTAACTTCTCCTGGGAAAGGCTGTGGTGTTGGGGTTTGGATTTTGGGAACTGTGTGAAATAAAGATGCTGATCCAACTTATACATGGAGAGAACTTGTTCTGTCTTATCTGTCAATGAGATACTAGGATTTTATTCAGGTATCATCCTTCAGTTCCCAATCAGAACTAACATTTGCTTTCTACTCCTTCCTTGGTAGGCTTTCCAACCTTGTGGAGACACCTAAGATTGTTCGCAAGCTGTCATGGGTTGAGAACTTGTGGCCTGAGGAATGTGTCTTTGAGAGACCCAATGTGCAGAAGTACTGCCTCATGAGTGTGCGGGATAGTTATACAGATTTTCACATTGACTTTGGTGGCACCTCAGTCTGGTATCATGTGCTCAAGGTAGGAATGGATATGACTTCTGGAGGCAGCCAGGCCTTGAGCATCCCTGCTTGTGTCAAATGACAGCACAAAATATGCTGCTTGGGTCTACTTACCTCCTCAATCCTGTTTGGGTGATATTTCTATATAATTATTCTGTCAGGATTCTCTCCTTGGTGGATGTTCCATATAATAAAATGATGATGGTCTGTTTCTATAGTTTTAGTGCTCAATCAAAAATTTTTTTTAATAACAGCAGATGCCTAAGTTTTTCCCCCACTGTTACCTCCTTAAATGAACCAATTTATACTCCAACCAACATGTATAAAAATGTCCATATTTACTTTAGAAATTCTGGTATCATGAGAAACTTCTGCTCCCCTCACATTTATTAAGGTGTAATTCATACACATTAAAATTCATCTATTTTAAGTGTACAGTTAAATGAGTTTTGAAAACTGTATACAGTCATTTATCTGCCACCACAATTATAATAGACTACATATGAGAAGTCTTTTAAAGTCACAATTTCTGTAGTTTTCCTTTCACTCGTTATTATAATTAGTAATTAGCATATTGTCAGTGATCATAAAGGATTTTTGCTGTCTGGAAAACAAATTTCCTAACTAAGTTTGATTGTTTTTCACCATTGTTCATACTATTTCATTTTCTTAATAGAAATGCCAAGGAAAGTGTGCAGGCTATTTGGATGATGGTTGATATCCAAATGATTATACCTTTTCAACTAGTTGTTTCCATTGGTTTATCATGAAAACATTGGAGCCAGGTGCTGTGGTGCACACTTGTAATCTCTAAGATACTGAGCAGGCTGAGGCAGGATGTTTTAGTCAGATTTTTTGTTGCTGTGACCAAAGTCCTTTAAAAGGTGAATAGTTTATTTTGGGGCTCACAGTGTCAGAGGTCTCAGTCTGTAGATGGCCTACTCCATTCCTCTGGGCCAGAGGTAAACCAGGACATATGGTGGAAGAGTGGTAAAGGAAAGCAACTGGGAACATGATACCAGGAAGCAAAGAGAGAGCTCTGCTGAACAAGGACAAAATATAAACCCCAAAGGCATACCCCCAGGGGCTCACCTCCTCCCGCCACACCTTACCTCCCTTGGGATACTACCACATTAATCCCCTGAGAGGGGGATTAATACACTGATCAGTTTAAACTTTTTAAACCCAATCATTTTTTCTCTGAACTTGTTTGCATTGTCTCATACATGAACTTTTGGGGGGACAACTGACATCTAAGCCATAACACAGGAGCATGGCAAATTTGAGGCCAGCTTGTGCAATTTAGCAAAATCCCACCTCAATTTTTTTTTAAATGTGTTGGGGATTTAACACAGTGATAAAATTTGACCAGCATGTGCAGGTTACTGGTTCCTAGTACCACAAAAAAAAAAAAAAAGAAAGAAAAGAAAAAATCTGGAGCCTGCAGCATGTAAATAAAAAATGCTGCTGATGCAAATGCTAGATTTAACTCTTATTTTGTTTTTATTATTATTTTGTCACTGGGGATTGAACACAGGAATACTTCACCACTTTATATTCTCAGTCCTTTTTGCTTTTTATTTTGAGACAGGGTCTCACTAAGTTGCTCAGGCTAGCCTTGACTTATGATCCTCCTGTCTTAACCTCCCAAGTTTCTGGGATTAACTTAAGTCTTTATTTTTAAATAATTTTATTTTCGTAGAAAAGTTAAAAAAAAAACAATGGGAAGATTTCCTGTGTATTCTCTACCCAAATTCCCCAAATGTTACCATTTTATTATATTTTTCTCTTTAAATCAAGCATAATAAAATGTATATATGTGTGTATATATGTATACACATACACTTTCTGAGAACTTTGAGAGTAGTTTCAGACATAGTGTCCTTTATCTCTAATAATTCAGTATGTAGTTCTTAAAAGCAAAGGTATTATATAATCACAGTATAGTTATCAAATGAGGAAATTAACATTGATATAATACTATTAGCTAATCTACAGGGCTGTCAAATTTCTCCAGTTGTACAGTAGATATTTTTAGTTTTGCTTTCCTGTGTTGAAATTTATTATTGTGAAATACTTGTTAAACAATAAAGCTATGGGAATATCTTTATGATAGTGGGTTTTTGTTTATTTTTTGCTTAATTATCTATCTGGTGATTATCCAGGCAAAACACAATTAGGAAATAAAATGTTCTTCCAACAGATAATCACCTAACATATAATCTTCCAGAAGTCCTTGGGCGATTACTGAACTTTTAAACTTTTATTAGCTTTGATTGCAGGTGTGAGAAGGAACACTCTGTAAATGGCATTTGAAGGCAAATTCAATTTTCTTCTCATGAGTAATATGGCCTTATAGTCTCCTAGGGTTAGAAGTATTGATCTACTCATCTACAGAGGCCATTTTTCATTTGGCATTGTATCTAAAATGGGAGCACTTGGTGTACATTTGTCCTAACTTGAGCAGTTTTGTTCAAAATGCCCCTTTCAGATTGTTTCTGTCAAATTTGTAGAAACTAAAAAGTGCAAAAAGGACTTTTGAAGTTTTCCAAATTCATATAAAAATGATGGCTGATGGATCTGGGAAAGAACCCTGACATCTTGCCATAGTCATGGAGTATGGGAGAGAGAATAGGTTTTTGGAACACCTCCAAAGGACTTCTCTGGCAACTCATGATATTTTTGGCCCTTCAACTTCTTTTTGTTTCAGGGTGAGAAGATTTTCTACCTGATCCGCCCAACAAATGCCAATCTGACTCTCTTTGAGTGCTGGAGCAGCTCCTCTAATCAAAACGAGATGTTCTTTGGGGACCAGGTGGACAAGTGCTACAAGTGTTCTGTGAAGCAAGGACAGACACTTTTCATTCCTACAGGTCTTTCCTGGGCTCCTATGGGGGAGGTTTGGGGAAGTTGTAAAGAACAGAGCTGTGGCACCATAGTCAGTTTCTTCCCATAATGTATTATCCTGATTATGTGGGATATCTCTCTCATACCAGCTGAAGGCTGAGAACCAGACCTCAGGAAAATTCATGTGGTGGCCAGTAAGCACCATGGTTGCTTTGGGGAGGTTGCAGATAGAGGGGTTAGGATGGGTGTCCAGGAGGAGGCTGGTGGAGTTCTTTGCATTGGGTTAATGTCAGTTTGCTAGACAGAGAACAGGCTTCTCTCTGCTCCCAGTATAGGAATAGTGACTGGAAGGCTTATAGTCTAGTCAATAAATTAGAATAACCTGTGATGCGGGTGGAACATTTTTCCTTAAACAATATATATCTAGCTTTTACTTATAGAATTCTTAAATCTGAGATGGGATCTGAGTTTGTGTTTTTTTGAAATAATTCCCCAGTTGTCTCAATTAGGGGAGAATTGACATCTTCACTTGATTCTTTCGTGAACACAAACTTCTCTTCATTTATTTAGATATCTCATGTCTTATATAATCACAATTATTGTGAAAATTTTTTGAAGTTGGTCTTTGATAAAACTCTCTAGTGAAATCACATGGACCTGAAGATTTCTTTTTTGGGGAACTCTTTAGTATTCAATTTCTTTAATATTTATAAGGCCATTGAAATTGTTTATTTCATGTTAGATGAGTTGCAGTAATCTATGCTTTTCAAGGAATTGGCCTATTCTATATTTTTTAATTTTTTTTTGCAGCACTGAGGATAGAATATCTCAAGCACATAATCTACCACTGAACTATGCCTCCAACCTTATTGTATCTGAATTGTCAAATTTATGTGCATAGGCCAGGTATGGTGGTATGTGCCAGGTACTCGGAAGGTTAATGCTGGAGTATTGCTGCTCATGAATTTTTTAAAAATATATTTTTTAGTTGGAGATGGACACAATACCTTTAATTTATTTATTTGTTTTTATGTGGTTCTGAGAATTGAACCCAGTGCCTCACACATGCTAGGCAAGTTTTCTACCACTGAGCTACAACTCCAGCCTTGAGCTCTCATGAGTTTGAGACCAGCATGTGTAACATGGTGAGACTACACCTCAAAAAATTTTCCTTAAAATTTGTGTGAATATAGTTGTTCATAGTATTACCTTTTTGATGTCTTCCAGATCTATCCTCTGTTTCCTTCCTGATATTATTTGTGCCTTCTCTTTTATTTGCATTAATCTTGTTAGAGTTGGTCTATTTCATTGATCTTTTTAAGAACCACCATTTGTTTCATTTATCTTTTCCAATTTTATTGATTTCTGCTTCTATCTTTATTTTTCCTTTCCTCTGCTTGCTTTGGATTTACTTTCCTCTCCTTTTTCTAGTCTTAATATGGGAGCTTAGATGATTGAAGACTTTCCTTCTTTTTTTTAAATATTTTTTACTTGTCAATGGGCCTTCATTTTTTCTTATTTACATGTGGTGCTGGGGATTGAATCCAGTGCCTCACACATGCTAGGCAAGCACTCTAGCACTGAGCCACCCCCCTAGTCCCTTTTCTGATGTAAGCATTTAGTGCTATAAATTTCCCTCTCAGTACTGATTTAGCTGTGTCACATATTTTGATATGTTGTATTTTCATTTTTGCCGCAGTCTGGCTGGGCACAATTCAGGAGCCACTTGTCAAAAGAAACTAACTTTATTTTTAGAACCACACAAGATAAACAAAACAGCTCCTCAGGAAAAACCCCTCAGAGCCCAACTGCCACCACCGGCTTCCCACAAGCCACACACTCCAACAACCTCTTCCTCCCACAATCCTCCTGCTCTTGAGGCCGATTGGCTGGGTCGCATGGGCGGAGCCAAAAAAGTCCCCCAATGAGCAGCTCCGTGGTCTGAAAGGGCAGGGAAACAACCCAATGAGCATCACCGCAGAGGAGCCAATCAGCTAGATGTTGCTGGGGCCGCTGTGAGCCAATCATCAGCTGGCAGTCTGAAAGTTTGCTGGGGCCCCTTCAGCTCATCAGCTGGCAGTCTGAAAGTTTGCTGGGGCCCCTTCGGCTGTGGCTCTCAACACATTTTCATTTAGTTAAATTTGCTTTTGAAAAAAAATTGAGATATAATTCACATAGCATAAAATTTACTACTTTAAAGGATACAGTTCAGTTGCTGAGGCAGGCTTTGAACTTGCAATCCTCCTGCCTCAGTCTTCCTGAGCGTGCCACCATGCCTGGCAGCAGTCACTTAATATTCCTCCCTCCTCCCAGCCTTTGGCAACTACTTTTGTACTTCCTTTGTGTATGAGTTTTCTCCCTTGACTATTTCACATAAATGGAATCATGTAATATGTTATCTTTTGTCTCTAATCTCTTTCACTAAGCATGTTTTCAAAGTTAATCCATGTTATAGTATGGGTTTATAGTTTATGGGTTTATAGTTATGTTTATGGGTTCATGTTATAGTTCTTTGTTCTTTTGAATAGATAAGTAATATTCTACAGTGTGGGTTTTGTCACATTTTGTTTATCCATTCATCAGGTGATAGTTGAATTTTTGTATGATGCTGAGGATCGAACTCAGAGTGCTCTACTGCTGAGCTATATTCCCAGCTCCACCATTTTTTTGATTTATGAATAATGTTGCTATGAATATTCATGTATAAGTTATTGTGACAGCATAACAGGTTGAGAATTTCTATTCTGAAAATATGAATTCTAAAACGATCTATAATCTGAAACTTTTAAAAATGTGTGTGTGGTGCTGGAGATTGAACCTGGGGTTTTATGTATGGAAGGCAAGCACTATACCACTGAACCACAACTCTAAAATCTGAAACTTTTTGAGCACCAGCATAATACATGAAAACTTCACATCTGGCCTGGTCACATTCAAAACACGGCTAAAAATAAATAAAAATTCCTTTAGCATATGCACATAAGGTAAATATGAATCATAAATGAATTTCATGTTGACTTGCATCCCATCCCCAAGATGTTGAAACTTTTGGTCACAAGCATTTCAGATAAGGGATACTTAATCTGTATTTTCAGTGCTCCTGGTTATGTACATGGGAGGGGAATTGCAGGATGATACCGTCACTGTTTATCTTTTTGAGGAACTGCCATACTAGTACTGAAGCAGCTGTATGTACTGTTTACATTCTTGGCAATATAGTTTCAGTTTTTTTTATATCCTCCCTGATACTTGTCATTGTTGGTCTTTATGATTATAGCCAGCCTAGAAGGTATAAAGTATTATCTCATTGAGATTTTTATTTCTGTTTTCTTAATGACTATTGATGTTGAACATCTTTCCATGTGTTTGTTGGATGTTTGTATATCTTTTTTTTTTTTTTTTGCAAAATGTCTATTCAAATCATTTGCCCATTCTGTGATTTCGTTGTCTTTGTATTATTGAGCTGTAAGAATTCTTTATACATTTTGGATACTGGACCTTTATCAGTTACTTTATTTGAGAATATTTTCTTTCATTCTTGGAAATTGTCTTTTCACTTTCTTAGTAGTATCCTGGGAAGCAAAAAAGTCATGAATTTTGATGCCCAGTCAATCTATTTTTCTTTGCGTATGCTTTTGATGTCTATCTGCAGAACTGTTGAAGATTTATGCCTCTGTTTTTCTTCTGTATGTTTTATAGCTTTCTTGTTCTTATATTTAGATACTTTATTAATTTTGAGTTAATTTTTATGTATGGTATGAGAAAAGCATTCAATTTCATTATTTTCCATGTAGAATACCCTGTTGTCTAAGACAATTTGAAAATTTTTTCTTCCAATGAATTATCTTGACACCTCTATCAAAAATCAGTTGATACAGATATATGGATTTATTTCTGGACCTTGAATTCTGTTATATTGATTTTGTATCATTGCGACAGTAACACTGTTTCAATTATACATTTGTAGTAAGTTTTGAAATTGGGAATTTTTAATTCTCCAACTTTTTTTTCAAGATTGTTTTGACTCTTCTGGACCTCTCAAATTTTATTTGCTATAGTTATTTTTAGTGGTTGGTCTAGTTATTAACATTATATATTTATAGCTTATCACAGTCTACTAGTATTTGCATTTTGGCAGTTTAAGGGAAGGGTTTTGGTCTCATATTCTCTGAAGTAGTTTCAGGGAACCCAAGAATGACCTGGACCACACCTAGAGAACAGTGAATGTAGAGGAGCCAGTTTGGAGGTTGTTGCAATAGCCAAGATGAGAAACAATGAGGGATCTGAACCAAGGCATTAGTATGATGGAATAGAGGGAGAAGGGGAAATAAATATGGAAAAGATTTAAGAACAAAAATCACAAGGTTTCAGGAAGAAAAGGGCCACATGGAAATTGTGTTCTAAATGGGTGCATGCTTCACAACCAACCTGTAAAATAGATATTTAGCCAGGAAATTGCTGAATTTGAACCCAGGTCTGTATAGCACAAAAGTTATTTTTGTTTTTCTCTGGGTAGAGTTAAAAGGAGGCATTATGGCAAGGACGTGATATCCTTAGAGAAGAGAGAGTGGTGAGACAAGAGTAAGATTTTTTTGTAGTGGGGAAGGAGGCAAGTGGAAGTTGTTTAACCTCATAGGTTGATTCAGTTCAGGATTATAGTGATGGCAGACTAGGCCAGGTTGGCCTAGTATTGAAATGGTAGAAGAACTAAGAATGTTCTGAGTCACTCTTAGGCCAACTGTTCTTAAGGAGTTGAGATTAAACTGAGCAAGCAGTAGAGATGTCAGGAGGAAGAAATGTCTTCTACCAGCTATGATTTTTGCCTTGTTAACTCTGCAGGTTGGATCCATGCTGTTCTTACCCCTGTGGACTGCCTTGCCTTTGGTGGGAATTTTTTACACAGCCTTAACATTGAAATGCAGCTCAAGTAAGTCCTGAAGTTGGTCATTCCTATGCACCAGAATTCTTGGGCTCTTCCATAAAGTGAGCAGCACAGCATAATAAGAGGCAGGACAATCAGAAAGAATGGATTCTGGTTCCTGATAATATTTAGCTTGAGAAAATATCTTTTCCTCACTTAGTAGTTATGTGACTTTGGGTAAGTCATATAACTTTTGAGGCTAAAGTTTTCTACTGTATAATTCAAGGTTTTATGGATTTATTGTGAGAATCAGAGATAGATACATGGCATCCAGAATAATACCTGGTTCATAGCATGTGCTCAGTAAATGGATTCTTGTAATTGTTATGTCTCCTCTTTCCAGAGCCTATGAGATTGAGAAGAGGCTAAGCACAGCAGATCTTTTCAAGTTCCCCAACTTTGAGACCATCTGTTGGTATGTGGGAAAGCACATTCTGGATATATTTCGAGGTATGGAGCCCTTTGCCAGCTCTTCCTTTTGCCCTGCTCCCTAGAGAGAGAGAGAATATGAATAACTATCACCTCAGATTAGATACAGTGGTATTCTATCACCACAAAGACCTCACTATGAATATCAAAACATCATGTTGTACACCTTAAATGTAAACAAAAAAATGTAAAAAGCAATAAATTGCTACTTTAAAAATGTTTCTAATAATATCTCTTTAGATTATCACCCACTTTCTTCCCCTGCACTATCCATAATTTCTGAAAACCAATATTTTCCATCTCTACAATTTTATCATTTCAAGAATACTATATAAATGAAATCATACAGTGTATCTTTAGAGATTTGTTTTTTTTTTTTATTCAGCATAAGGTATGGCAGAGCATGGATTTAAATATATTTTTTTAAAATTTTGGTACCAGAAATTGAGCTCAGAGGCACTCAACCACTGAACCACATACCCAGCCCTATTTTGTATTTTATTTAGAGACAAGGTTGCACTGAGTTGCTTAGCAACTCACTTTTGCTGAGGTAGACTTTGAACTCACAATCCTTCTGCCTCAGCCTTCTGCACCACCACCACGCTCAGCTTAAATCTTTTGTTGTTTACCAAATATAGCTGAAAAAATTGGATCACAGTGAAATTATCACTATTTCCTGCTAGTTAAGGTCAGAAGCACAGTTTGGATTAGTCAAGGAGTTTCCTGGATGTGTTTTCGAGTACTGACCATCCTGGCATCATGTTGATTCCTGGGTATCAGCCCAGATGGATGCCAACTTAACTGGTTTTCTCTTTCTTAGTTTGTTCTGAAATAGAATGAGTCCCTTGTTCCGGCCTGAGACTTATTATTTTTTTAAGGTGACTTGGCTAGGAGGAATCAGTATTTCAGAGTTACAAAGGACCTAAAAGCCCAATGAGTACAGTTTCCTACTCAGAACCTTAAAACCTTATTCTACCACCTGGATAGACTCTGACTTAAGTGTTCAATCAGGAATACTGCCTACTTATTACCTATCCTGAAGAACTTGTTTTTGTAGAAATCCTTTATAGAGCTTCAACCTGTTTTTTTTTTTAAATATTTATTTATTTTAATTGTACACAATACCCTTATTTCTATTTATTTATTTATTTTTATATTGTACTGAGGATCAAACCCAGGGCCTCACATACACTAGGCGAGCACTCTACCGCTGAGCCATAACCCCAGCCCTTAAATCTGTTTTTTTTTTTTAAATTAAAGCCTATCCTGAAGAAAGGTAAAACACAGATAATCCATCTTCTACACTGATGATTCTTTAAATCTGTAGTAATTATGGTCCTCCCAAGTGTTCTCATTTTGAGACCTAAGAGGCAGAGTAATGCAATGGTAGGATCACAGCCCCAGAAACAAATAGACATGGTTTAAGTCTTGGCTCTAGTATTTATCACATATGTACATCCTTCATTGAGTTTCAGTTTCCTAAACTGTAAAAAGAAGATAATAATTCCTGGCTTGCAGGGTGGATATAAGGATTAAATAAGGTAATAGATGTTAAGTGCCTAGCCTGTAAGTAAGTGGGTTCTCAGCAAGTGAATACTGTTAGAATAACTGAGATCTTGAGTTGAGCTCAGAACCCTGAGCATTTTTCTGGTTCCTGAACAAAGGTAACAGTTCTTCACTTCCCTGCATGGGTTTTGTTGATATTACATTCTTCTTTCCCCCTTTAGGTTTGCGAGAGAACAGGAGACACCCTGCCTCCTACCTGGTCCATGGTGGCAAAGCCCTGAACTTGGCTTTTAGAGCCTGGACAAGGAAAGAAGTAAATGTTTCTATTTCTATACCTCCTCAGGAGTTCTACACTCTGTAGGGACTGGCTTTGTATAGATAGATACTTTGGTGAGATAGAAAAAAGACAAGAGGCTTGTAGGCTCCTGGATATAGAGTAGAATTCTGGACTAGGATTCCTTGAATTACTTTATTTATTTATGGTACTGTGAGTTGAACCCAAGGGTACTCTATTACTAAGCTATAACCCCAGCCAATTTTATTTATTTTTGAGATGGGGTCTTACTCTGTTGCCCAGGCTGACCTTAACTTTCAGTCCTCCTGTTTTAGTGTCTCAGGTAACTGGGATTACAGGTACCACCATACCAGGCTCCTTCTGGTCTTTTTTGTGTATTTTTAAAAAATAATTGCTATTGCATTGTATACTCAATTTTGTATGAGAGTCTGTTGGAATACCTTAAGTTTCCTGTGTTATTCCAGAGTTATCCATAAACATTAGTAGTTTAAATTTTATTCTTTAATAGTTACATTATATTCTTTTACGAGGACATACCATCTTTACCTAATCACTTGCTTATTGTTGCTTCCTTTTTATTTATTTGGAGGAATGTAGTCACAGAAAATCATACAATGAATATCTATATGCATCAGTCTTAGTCCCTCATCTCCCCCCCACTTATCTATTTTTTAAAAAATATTTTTCAGTTGTAGATGGGCATAATATCTTTATTTATTTTTATGTGGTGCTGAGGATTGAACCCAGTGCCTCACACATGCGAGGCAGGCGCTCTATCTGAGCTACAGCCTCCTGCCTTGTCTCTTAATTGTTCCTTCAGAATAGATTCCTGGAAGATCAATTACTAGATTGAAGTCTATGAAAAAATATAAGGCTCTTGATACATACTGCCAAAATGGTATTTTAGAAATGTATCAATATCTGTCTACCCAACTGAGTACTAAGTAGGTATAAAAGAGAATAAGAAAACTCTCTATGTACTGATTTCCAGAATTTGTCAAGTGAAGATACAGAATTGTATGTATAGTATGCTATCTTTAATATGTTCAAGGATGGAAACAATAATTGTTTTTGTGTATACTCATATTTGCCTGAAGATACAATCTGGAAGAATTCAGAAACTTTAAGAAAGTGGTTACCTGTTGTGTAGGGATTATGGGGCTGATGTCAGAGACAAGGTAGGAGTGAGGCCATATATTATATATATATATATATATATATATATATATATATATGCACACGCGCATATATGCACACGAGATTTTTGAACCATGTGAATTGACTACATTTTCAAAATTTTTAAACAACTGACTTTAAGAAATACAAAAATTAGAATAAATAACAGTACATATTTAGGCTTCAAATATTCTACCAACTTCTTCCCTTTCATACAGTGGCTTAAGGGTATCTTTTATCCATTGTAGGCTTAACCTGCACAATCTCTCCATTTTCTGTTGCCAGACTTCCCCACAGATATTTTTAGACTTTATGTTTAGGGCTTTCTCTTACTCCCTGAATTCACCTATACCTGGGCCTTAGACTGTGATTCTGCTTCTATGCACTCTTCAGGCATGGCTACCTTTAATTTCACCTCTGATCCCTTCCCTGAAGTAAACTTTAGAGTGATTCTGTCCTAGGAACAGCAAAAGGGAAGTGGGTGGGTGAATCCTTAAGCATTCATGCCCTGAGTCAGAATGGACCTGGGAACCAAGTAATGGCCCTGAGCAGCATCACCAAAGGGGGTTGGGGGAGAGTAGGATGCAGTTCTGAGGAACCCACTCTCAAGAAGAAGTCTTTTGTGAAAGCCAGATGACTTTCATAGGAGGCATTTCTTCCCTCACATTTCCAGAGTCCCTGGTCTGGGGGAGAAGGAGCCATTAAAGATTATCCAGCTGGGTCACTTGGGTTCCCAGCCACCTAAATAATTCTAGATATATTACAAAAAGGGGGAAAAGAATAAGACCATGAGAAACAAGAAGGAAATGCTGAGAAATTTGTCAAAGTCAGTCCTCTGGATTACAGAAGTGAAGTGAAAAGTGGTGGAAGAAATCACAAGGGAAAACTTTGCAATCATCAAAAAGAATGGTACACATTGGCATTCTCCTGTAATCCCAGGTACTCATGAGGCTGAGGTAGGAGGATTGCAAGTTTGAGGCCATCCTGGGCAACTTAATGAGCCCTGTCTCAAAAAATAAAAAAAAGGGCTGGGGGATGTAGTTCAGTGTTAGAGCATCCCTGGGTTTAATTCCCAGTACTAAAGTAAACAACTATCAGGTATCTCCCTGGGTAGCTGTTGCACTTGCCTTGGGCCTGTAGGTGCGCAGTAAGCACTGAGTTCTGTCCTCCCAAGTGGAGGGGATTGCTTGTTCCCATTGATCTTAAGATTAAAGTCCTTGGCTTTATAAGGTCCGTGACCCAAGCCCACAACTGAATCCCTAAAGTTTCTCGATACTGTCCTTTATCAGATATATGTTTTACAAACATTTTCTTTCAGTCTGTGTCTTGTCTCCCATTACTAGAAGTTTTTCAAATACAAATTCTTTTTGGTGGGGGGGCACGTGTGCTGGGGATTGAACCCAGGATCTTGTGTTAGCTAGACAAGTGCTCAATCACTAAATGACATCCTCAGCCCCAAGGTTTTTTGTTTTTTTTGTTTTTTTGGAGGTGGGGGGTACCAGGGATTGAACTCAGGGGCATTCAACCACTGAGCTACATCCTCAGCCCTATTTTGTATTTTATTTAGAGACAGGGTCTCACTGAGTTGCTTAGCACCTCTCTTTTGCTGAGGCTGGCTTTAAACTCTTGATCCTTCTGCCTCAGCCTCCTGAGCTATTGGGGATTATAGTCATGCACCACTGTGCCCAATCTCAAGGTTATTTTTTATTTTTATTTTTTAGTTGTAGTTGGACACAATACCTTTATTTTATTTATTTTAACGTGGTGCTGAAGTTCGAACCCAGTGCCTCGCACGTGATAGGTGACACTCTATCACTGATCCACAACTTCAGGCCCTCAAGGTTATTTTTGATAAGTCCAAATGATCATGTTTTTCTTTTCTGGTTCATGCTAGTTATGTCTTAAGAAATCTTTGCCTATCCAAAGGCCACAAAGATATTCTCCTCTATTCTAAAGGGTTTATAGTTTTAGGTTTTACGTTTAGGTCTGTGATCTATTGCATATGGAATGGAAGGGGAGTGTAAGAAGTGAACTGAATTTTTTGTTAATGTGTGGAAATCTAATTGGTCCAGTACCAGTTTTTAGAAAAAAAGAGTACCCTTTCTCAGTTGAATTGCCTTGGTTGGTTTGTTGAAAATTACAACAAATGAGCCATTTGTGTGTGGGTCTGTTTCTTGTGCCTCTTGTTTGACAGGCTCTGCCAGACCATGAAGATGAGATCCCGGATACGGTGCGGACCGTACAGCTCATTAAAGATCTGGCTAGGGAGATCCGCCTTGTTGAAGTAAGAAACATTGGGGGAGGGAAGGCATTTGGGAAGGGCTCGAGACTCAAATGTCAGGTCAGGACTTTGTAGTTGGCATAAAGCCCAAGGGAAGTGTTGGAAAGACCCCACCAAGGGGTCAAGTCAGTCATTAAGGTAATTATTATGTGCTTCAAATGTATGTAATGCATTGGGAAAGGCTCTTAATATACATGAATAATGCAGGGCCTGTCCAACAAAGAACTCCTAGTTAAGAAGAAGATCCTGAACAAAATTAACCTCTCCAAGCCTCAGTTTCCTGAACATCTTTAAAATGAGGATAATTGTACCCAATCAAGTATTGTTAGTAGGAATAAATAAGGTTTGAGCATTTAGTATAGTGCTTGGCACATAGTAGGTGCTCAAATTCTGGTGGTGGGTGGTGGTAGTGGTAGTTATAGTTGTTGTTATTATTAATATTTTGACTCAGTCTCTGCATTCTACAAAATGACAGTTCTCTCGGGTTGAAGATGATTACAAAGCCATGTTTCAACAGGTGGCATATACTACGAGGCAGTAAGGTATAGTGGTAAGAGACTCAGAGAAACCTGGGTTTCTAGTTCCTGCTGTGTCACTTGAAAGCCTTTCAGAGCCTAGTTTCTCCATCTTTAAAATGGGAACCAACTTTACCAACCTTTCAGAACTTTGGTACAATTAATAGCTAATATATGTAGAGCTCCTTCACACAGTGCCTGGCAGAGTAAGTACTCAATAAATGTGAGCTGTTGTTATTAATAGACTTTGTAGCAGAGAGAACAGTGTGGGCTGGTGAAGTAGCAGGGACACCAGAGGAGAATTGGACTTGAGGATATTTAAACTGTCTTTTTAGCTCAGGAGCAGTAAAGTTCCATTTTAGCACCCAGGGCATGCATCTGTGCTTAAGGGTGGTCAAGTGAGCTACTAGAAGTTGGACTTCTAGCCTCACTGCTTGCAGTGTTTCAATCCCCAGCACAAGTGTGTCCACAGTGTCCACCTCCTACCTCATTTTCCTTCACTCCAAGTGTTAAAATCCTTCAGGATTTAGTTAAGGCCTACCTTTTCTCCAGTTCTTCCCACTCAAGTCAATCTTGGACACACAGTATACTTTGGGCTGGTTGAAAGAGAACTTAGAGCAATCTGGTCCATTGGCTTTCAAATGTTTTAAAGTAATAGAATCTTCTTTTCAAATGAAATCTTGTGTGCAAAGCCCTGTGTATACAATGAGTCAAAGCACAGCTGCTTTGATTAAGATGAAGGTGGGAGGCTTAGGGCTCTATTTGTTCTTCTCATCTGTTTTCCACCTACCTTCAGTCCCTAGAGCTTCTCCCCAAAAGCTCTAAAGAATCCCAGAAATATTTGTAATTCTCATGTCCAGTCTAGTCCCTTAATTTTAGAACTGAGCAAACAGAACTTCAGGGTAGTCAGGTAACTTTCCTGAGTCACATAGCTAGCTAGTAGCAAAATTAAGTTTGAAACCTCTCTCCTCCTCTCAAATCCTATAGTCCTAAAAATTTGAATCACACAGTTTAATAGTTGATTATTTTCTGTTGTATGTCAGCTACTCTTGGAGTTGTTTCTCTCCAATTTTGACAATAGTGCTGGACCTTTCTTTTGCTCGTCTTCTCCTTATTTGTCAATGGCTGGGCAAAGAAATGCCACCCAATAAATTCTTGATGACTTGTGTAAAAACTAGGGTGTGCATATGTGGAGCATTTGTAAGCTACTTCCATGGCAGTACTGCGAGTGCCGGGAACAGACCTCTGCTCTTAGCATAGAGAACCCTTGAGTAAGCTCTAACCCCCTCATGTACTAACACTCTTGTAGGACATCTTCCAACAGAACGTTGGGAAGACGAGCAATATCTTTGGGCTGCAGAGGATCTTCCCAGCCGGCTCCATTCCCTTAACCAGGCCAGCCCATTCCACTTCAGTGTCCATGTCCAGGCTGTCACTGCCCTCCAAAAGTGTTCCAAAGAAGAAAGTCCTGAAGCCCAAGGAACTCTTCAAGAAGGCAGAGCGAAAGGGCAAGGAGAGTTCAGCCTTGGGGCCTGCTGGCCAGTTGAGCTATAATCTCATGGACCCATACAATCATCAGACACTGAAGACAGGCTCTTCCCAGAAAGCAAAGGTGGGTGCTGGCCCATGGGTTCAGCCCAACCCTTTTGGGTCCCTTGGAAGAGCAGAGTTTCAAAAGGACAGACTATCCTATCTTGCTCCCACTTCCCTTAGAACCCCTAGTGTTTGGCTACCAGTCCCACTTATTTAACTAGCATTTATTGAGACCTTTTCTATGCTGGGCACTGTGATAGGTGCTGTGGATGTAACTCTCAAGAGACTGATAGGTTAGTAAGAAAAATAGGCATTAAAACAAATGAATGCAATGAAGTGTTGTGGATGCTACAATGAAGGGTATGTGTGGGACCCTGAGAGACAGAGGTGGGTTGAGTCTGTCTTAGTAGGAGAGGTGATCAGGAGCTCTTTTCTAAAAAAAAAAAAAAAAAAAAAAAAAAATATGACATTTGAGCTGAATCTTGAAATGCTGGGATTGAAATGAGATTTTAGAACATTGTGTGTCAGATTGGAGTCTTGAACAGGTCCTTGAGAAAAGCCCTCCCCCAGGGGTCCACCTTGCATCAAGATTATGGTGCCCTCCATGGGCATGTGAAGATGCCCCTCTCCTTTTTTTTTAGGGAACATGTTTTACAAGATTGGTAGATTTCCCCTGAGCCATACATTCTCAACATCCTACTCCTGTGATTATTGGGTGGTGGTGGGGAGATATAGTAGAAGGTTCAGGGGGTTTTGACAGTGAACTCAACCAGTGAAACCAGAGGGAACTGGCCATCTTCATTCACCTCGGAGTCTCAGACTGGAAACAACTGAGCCTCCTCCTCCTGCAGTTCAACATCACTGGTACCTGCTTGAATGACTCAGATGATGACTCACCAGACATGGACCTTGATGGGAATGAGAGCCCGCTGGCCCTATTGATGGCTAATGGCAGGTGAGGTGGAAAAAAGAAAAACAGTTTTTGGGATGTCATTGGCAATATCCCACTAAGACAGGGAGTGGAATTGGGACCCAGGGGTTTGACAAGGGTGGGGGAGGGCTGTACTTAGGGCAATACCCAGATATTATCATGTATCATTGCTTATATTAGAGAATCATGGTGGGTAGGAGCAGGGTTGTGGAATCTAATTGGCAATTCTGAGAAAATGCTTATATAAATCTAGAATTTCAATAAGTCAGTGGGATGGAACCTCAGGCTGAAAACAAAAAGTATTTTATTGGTCAGAAGCATTAGTGTTTTATATACCTTTTGACTTGTGATTTGATTTTTGGAATTTTGTTTATAGAAATCTTTGCACAAGGGGCTGGGGATGTGGCTCAGGTGGTAGCGTGCTCGCCTGGCATGCATGCGGCCCGGGTTCGATCCTCAGCACCACATACAAACAAAGATGTTGTGTCTGCCGAGAACTAAAAAAAAAATATTAAAAATATTCTCTCTCTCTCTCTCTTCCCCTCTCTCTCTCACTCTCTCTTTAAAAAAAAAAAAAAGAAATCTTTGCACAATTGTGTAAAGAGAAATGTTCACTGCTCAACTGCATCACTATTTGTAATAATAATTAGAAATGGTCGAATATTCATCAGTGAATGTTAGATATATAAATTATGATATGTCTTACAGAATGGAATACCATGTAGTTGTTTGAAAAAATGGGACATTTTTAATATCCATTGACACAGAAAGATGACCAAGATATATCCATATATCTACAAGTATATAGATATATCTATCTATCTATTTTTGAGATGGGGTTTTGCTATGTTGTCCAGGCTCTTCTTGAACTCCCGTGCTTAAGGGGTGCTTCTGTGTTAGCCTCCCAAGTAGTTGGGACTACAGAGAGTTCAGCCTTGGGGCCTGCTGGCCAGTTGTGCCCCGCTTTAAGATATATTCTCAAGTGAAAAAAAATTAGGTTACAAAATAATGTATAAGAATAGTTCCATTTTATTTTTTAAAAAGTCATGTATGCACACATGTATGTGTATGCATGTGTAGTCCTTTGTTTGAATCCCAACTCTGACACTATATTTACTGTGACACTTTGGTAATTCAATTCATCTTTCTGCATCTTAGTGTTGTCATTTTATCTGTTCTACATATGAAGCTTGCTTTAGGATTATTGGGGGATTAAATAACACAATATGTGTAAAATTCTTATTATGGTGCCTGGCACATAGTAGATGCTTAATAAATGGTAGTTCTTATCCAAGTGCTGATAAAATGGAGATCAAAGGTAATGATGATGATGTGGGTATGGCCAAAAGCTAAGTAGTTCATCAGTAAACCCTGAAATATGTAGGGAAGCAGAGGCAGGGGAGGGCAGTAAGGGCTATCACCTGGATACTCAGAACACTACAGACAGCAAAGTCAAGAGTCAAGTACAGAGTATGAATAATGTAGAGACACAATGATGATACTTTAATAGCCTTTTTGTAGAAAAGGGCTCACTTTAAATCTCGAGGGAGAGTGTAGTATGTAGTAGTTCTGTGTGACTGGAAAATAAGAAAATGGAGTAAGGGTAGAGCAGATTCTGAAAGCACAACTGTTCTTGGGGTTTGAAAACTGAGTTACTGAAGAGTAAGATTACAGAAAATTTTGAGCATTGCCTTCGTTCAGAATTCCTGGTAGGTTTCCTGGAGAGGAAAAAATTGAGAGCCCTAAAACTTCAGTTTATAATGGCCATTGAGAATACTGGGAGGTATTCCCCCTTCCCCACCAGTCTTTCTCTTATGCTTCTTCTCTTACCTGCTGCAGCTGTCAGAAGCTATCATTAAGTGAATAGAGAGTGTCAAGGTGTAAAAATATTTACAGATCATAATGATAATATGTTTGGGCTTTTCTTCAAATTCAGTGTTTTGCAGGGAGTGAGGTGTAGATGAAACAAGATTCGCTGTATGTTCACACTTGTTGAAATTTAGCTAGGTACTAGATGGGAGTTCATTGTATATTTTTATTTTTGTATATGTTTGAAATTTTTCATAATTAGAAGTTAAAAGATCAGCGTATGAATAACATTTATTGAGCATCTGTGTTGTATCAAACTCTGTCTTAGCTATTTACATTTTATTTAGTCCTCAAAACAACCATCAAGGTATTGTTATTCCCATTTTACTTAAGTGATAACTGAGGCCCAAACAGCTTAATTGTACTAGTAGCCATGGGCACTTGTCATGCATTAACTCATTTTATCTTCCAACAAGTGTATGAGATAGAAAATATGCCAATTTAATAGGTCAATTCTCCGAAAGATACTTCAACAAAAATGAGTATTAGATGAATGTGTGAATACACTGATTTATCAGAAACTTGTTTTCTTTTAAAAAACTGTTTAATATTGTTTACCATATGTAACAGGATTGCTGAAGCCATTTTTGAATTTTTTCCATTTCCTTCATAGATATGTATTTTTGATAGGCATACTTTTTGTAACATGAGGTACGCTGTGATGCTTTGATTCATAATACACTAGGTAGTTATCAATCCAGAATAATTATTTACTTTTTTTAGTTGTATGTGAACAGCATGCCTTTATTTGTTTAGTTTTTTATGCAGTACTAAGGATTAACACCTAGTGCCTCACACATACTAGGCAAATGCTCTGCCACTGAGGTACAGACCCAGCCCAATTATTTACTTTTTACCTTTTTTTTTTTTTTTTTTGTACAAGGGCTTGAATGTGGGATAGGGGAAGTTTCCACTGAGCTATATCCCCAGTCTGAGTAATTATTTCATTATGATGCATACAAGTTCCTCTTTTTAACTGTTTTAAGATTATAATGTGTTTCTATTAGGTATAGTCACCCTGCCATGCTGTAGAATGTCAGAACTTATTCATCTTCTTGACCAATAATTATGTACCCATTGATTGACTTCTTTATTTTCCCCTTTCTCATTTTCTCCCTGGTCTCTGGTAACCAACCACTACTCCATTATCAACTTTTATGAAATAAACTTTTTAGGTTCTTCTTATGAGTGGGATCTTTTGAGGTATAATTTATATACCATAAAACTAACTTTCAGGGGCTGGGGTTGTGGCTCAGTGGTAAAGTGCTTGCCTAACATGCACAAGGCACTGGGTTTGATTCCCAGCACCATATAAAAATAAAAACAAATAAAATAAAGGTATTGTGTCCATCTAAAAAAAAAACTGACCTGTTCCAAGTATACAATTAAATGAATTTTAGTAAATTTATAGAATCATGCATCCATCACCACAATCCAGTTTTTTGTTTGGTGATGGGGATTGCACCTAGCATTCACACATGCTAGGCATGCACTGTACTACTACTCAACTAAATCTTAAACCCCAGAATCCAATTTTAGAACATCTCTTTCATGCTCAAAAGATTCCTTATGACCATAGGCACTCATTCTCATACAATCTCTAGCAACTGCTGATTTTCTTTCTGTCTATAAATTTGTTTTTGTGGATATTTCACATAATGAAATCAAGTAACATGGGCTTCTTTCAGGGCATGATATTTTTCATATTCATCAATGATTTAGCATGTTTCATTAGTTGGTTCCTTTTTATTGTTGAATAGTATTGTGTTGTATAGATATACCACTTTCATTTATCCATTCACAAGTTAATCATCTTTTGGATTGCTTCAACTTTGGAGCTATTCTGAATAATGAATGATGTTCTAAGCATTCATGTTCAAGTTTTTGTGTGGACATATACTTTTGCTTCTTACTTAGAAGTAAAATTGTTAGATCATATGATAACTCCATGTTTAGCTTTTTAAAAAACTATCCAACATTATTCTAAAGTGTCTGTACCATTTTAATTTCCACTAGTAATCATGAGTTTCTGAACATACTGACCACCACTTGTTATTGCTTGCCTTTTTGATTATAGCTATTCTGGTGGGTATAAAGGGGGTACCTCATTGTGTTTTTAAAAAATATGTAAATTGTGTGTGTGTTTGTGTATATATATATATATATATTTTTTTTTTTCTGTGGTCTTGGGGATCAAACCTAGGACCTGGCACATGCTAGCTAGGTAAGTGCTCTACCACTGAGCTACATACGCATCCTTCAAAATTATATATACTTAAGGTTTACAGTATGATGTTTTTGATATACATCTACGTTCTGAAATATCAAACTAATTAATACTTCCATCACCTCACATACTTTCCATCTCTGTGTATATACGTGTGTGTTTGTATTAAGAATACAAATATTTTAGGAAATTTTAAGTACGTAGTATAGTAGAATTGATTAGAGTCACTTTGCTGTATATTAAATCTCTAGAATTTATTCATCCTACATAAGTGAAATTTTGACCAATGTTTCTCCTACGTTATCTTACTCCTAATACTATTTTACTCTTTGCTTCTATGAATTTAACTTTTTTAGATTTCACTTTTAAGTGAGATCAATGCAGTGTTTTTCATTCCATGTTTGGTTTGCTTCACTTAGGAGAATGTCTTCTAGGTTGTCACCAGTGTCAGGATGGTTTTGATTTGCATTTTCCTAATGACTACTGATGTCAAGTATCTTGTATGATTATGGCCATTTGTACATATTACCTTTGGAGAAATGTCTATTTAGACTTTTTGCTTGCCTTTTTTTTTTTTTTTTTTTTTTGTACTGAGGGTTGAACCCAGGGGCGCTTAACCACTGAGCCACATCCTGAGCCCTTTTTAAATATTTTATTTAGAAACAAGGTCTTACTAAGTTGCTGAAGCTGGCTTTGAACTTGTGATCCTCTTGCCTTAGTCTCCTGAGCTACTAGGATTGCAGGTGTACACTGTCTTGCCTGGCTTTTGTTTGCCTTGACTTGTCTTACTACTAAATTTTAAGAGTTCTTTAAATATTCTGTGTACAGTTCCTTTACCTGATAAATAATCTTTAAATTCTTTCCAATCTATGGCTTGACTTTTTGTTTTCTTTTGTTCTTGTTTTGTTTTGAGACAGGATCTCGGTATGTTGCCCAGTCTTGTCCTAAATTCCTGGCCTCAAAAGATCTTCCTTCCCTCAGCCTCCCAAAGAATTAGGCTTCAGGCATATGCCACCATGCCCAGCCTTACTTTTCATTTTCTTAATGGTTTTGTTTGAAGCACAAAAAATTTTATTTTTACCTAATTCCAGGTCACAAAAACATTTTCCTGTTTCCTTCTATGAGTTTTATAGTTTTAGCTTTTATATTTAGATCTGTGATGCATTTTGAGTTAACCTTTCTGTATCATGTGAGGTAAGGGTGCTCATTAATTTCTTTGCATCTAAATATCCAGTTGTCATAGCACTCTTTGTTGCAAGAATCATCCCACACTGAATTGCCTTAATACCATTGTCAA
Source organism: Callospermophilus lateralis (assembly GCF_048772815.1). Taxonomy (NCBI): domain Eukaryota; kingdom Metazoa; phylum Chordata; class Mammalia; order Rodentia; family Sciuridae; genus Callospermophilus; species Callospermophilus lateralis. Next base: position 38,710,971 of record NC_135325.1, on the reverse strand, counting down.
AATCAGTTGACCATAAATTTAAGAGTTTTTTCTGGATTTTCTATTCTTTTCCACTAAACTATTTAATAGTCTGTTCTTGTTCCAGTATTACACTCCCTTGATTGCTATAACTTTTTAGGTTATAATTTTGAAATCGGGTAGAGTCAGTTCTCTGATATTTATTCTTTTCAAAATAGTGTTGGCTACTTTAAATCCTTTGCATGTCTATGTACTATTATTTTGTCATTTACAGAACAGCTAGTTGAATTTTGATAGGGACTGCATTGAATTTATAGATCAATTTGGGAAGAATTACTACCTTAATTTTTTTTTTTTTTTTTTTGGTGCTGAGGATTGCACACACCAAGCATACATTCTACCATTGAGCCACACCCCCAGCCCTGCCCCGTTACATGACTCTTTTTATGTTCTCTTTCCCTTTCTCTCTAGTACTAAGAGGGTGAAGAGTTTATCCAAATCTCGGAGAGCCAAAATTGCCAAGAAGGCAGACAAGGCAAGGCTGGTGGCTGAACAAGTGATGGAGGATGAATTTGACTTGGATTCAGATGATGAATTGCAGATTGATGAGAGATTGGGAAAAGAGAAGGCTACCCTGATAATAAGATCAAGTGTGTATCTGTTTTTCTCTTTCTTGTCCTACCCATTTTACATTTGTTTTTGACTCCCTTGATAAACTCAAAACCTATTCCTGAGCTTGTTGGCATTCTGATTTACCAGGCTGTGTAGTTCTCCATCATTTTCTTTCCTTTAGAGGTTTAATTTTCAGTTAATTCCTCATGTTTCTTTCTTTTTGTGTGTGTGTGTGGGGGTGGTAACCAGGGATTGAACTCAGGGGCACTCGGCCACTGAGCCACATCCCCAGCCCTGTTTTATATTTTATTTAGAGACAGGGTCTTACTGAGTCACTTAGTGCTCACTGTTTCTGAGGCTGGCTTTGAACTTGCGATCCTCCTGCCTTAGCCTCCAGGAAATTTAGTCTTATTTTCTTTCTTCTGATTTTTTATCTTGGATGCTAATCTTAGTTTCATGATAAGTATATTCCATTGCTTTTTAGAATTTCCTCGGAAGTTGCCCCGTGCTAAGCCATGCTCTGACCCCAACCGAGTTCGTGAACCAGGAGAAGTTGAGTTTGACATTGAGGTAGGTGCCTTCCCTGTGTCTGGTCTTGTGTTCATTCTGGTCACAGAGACAGAAAACAGACTATAATTTTAGTTGAAAAGGGGGCAAAGATATCCTATGCATTCAATTATTTTGTGGGGGATAGGGTGCTGGGGATTAAACTCAGGGGCACCCGACCACTGAGCCACATCTCCAGCCTTATTTTGTATTTTACTCAGAGATAGTGTCTCACTGAGGTGCTTAATATCTCACTTTTTGCTGAGGCTGGCTTTGAACTCTCAATCCTCCTTCCTCAGTCTCCCAGGCTGCTGGGATTATAGGCATGCACCACTGTTCCAGCTACAATTCTTGAAATATTTATTAAGTAAAAGATTGTATACTGTGCAGCATGTAAAGGAATATTACAGTTTAGTTGGAAAATTTAAAAACCCTGTAATACAAAAGAGAATAAAATCCAATGTGATATAGCAAAAAGTTATCTGATGCAACTTGCACAAATCATTTTACTTCACTAGACCGTTTTCCCTATTTGTAAAATAGAAGGTATGCTGCTTCACAAAGATGTTTTAGAGATTAGGATGAAAGAATAAATACTTTGCTTAGTATTTTGTCTGCACTTGGTGCTCAGAAGATATTAGGAGTCAAACTATCCATCTTGTATTGGGGCCTCAGCAGACCAACCCTGGGCAGCTGAGTTGATGTGCTCTCTTCCCCCAACAGGAGGACTATACAACAGATGAGGACATGGTGGAAGGGGTTGAAGGCAAGCTTGGGAATGGGAGTGGAGCTGGTGGAATTCTTGATCTACTTAAGGCCAGCAGGCAGGTGGGGGGACCTGACTATGCTGCCCTCACGTGAGTACTGTCTTTGATCTCCCATTTCCAGGAAATGAGACAGCATCACCCTCTCCCATCCAAGGAGCTAGGCAACTAATCATCATATATTTATTGATCCATTTAAATGGACAAAGAATTATCCAGAGCATTTAGGCTGAAAGAATAAAAGTAGACATGAAACCTGTCCCAAGGAACTTCAGATCTGACAGTGATAGGGTGGATAGACTTCAAAGGGGTATCAGTTCTGTGCTCTTTGGAAGTTGGAAGAGAGGCCAAAAGAGTCAGAGAAGGATAACTTTTAAAAAAGGAAAAAATGCAGCATTGTTGAACAGGGAAGGTGGAGTGCCCCCTTTTGCCATCTTGCTTGCTGTCTGTGGAGAGAGATTTGAGGCTAGAAGGACTGGCTTTTCAGGAAAACAGTCTTTGTTACTGTCTTGATCCATTACCTTGATTCCTAGTTTTTCACCTTGGATGGTTCTCTCCTTCATCCCATCTTGATCCCCACAGCTGATGTCCCTCTTCCCTGACTATTCTGATAACTGGTTTCTTCTGATAGCTAGAGAAACTTCCTTAGCATTTCTCCTCTTTTCCTTGCAGCGAGGCTCCAGCCTCCCCCAGCACTCAGGAGGCCATCCAGGGCATGCTGTGCATGGCCAACCTGCAGTCCTCATCTTCTTCACCGGCTACCTCTAGCCTGCAGGCCTGGTGGACAGGAGGGCAGGACAGAAGCAGTGGGAGTTCCAGCAGTGGTCTGGGCACAGTGTCTAGCAGTCCTGCTTCTCAGCGCACTCCAGGGAAGCGGCCCATCAAGCGTCCTGCATATTGGAGAACCGAGAGCGAGGAAGAGGAGGAGAATGCCAGTCTGGATGAACAGGACAGTTTGGGAGCATGCTTCAAGGATGCAGAGTATAGTAAGGACAGCTAAGCACATGGGTCCAAGCCAGCATCAGTCTCATATCCAGTCCCAAGAGAGAATAGCCTGTTGAGCAAAGATGTGACATTAAGCCTGATACTTAGTTTCTCTGAGTCATGTTTTCTTATTCTGTAAAATGGGAGGATATCTCAAAGGTTGATGTAAGAATTAGAGATTATGCTTGCACAGAGTACCTGAACCACCAGTGTCTCGCTCGTGAGAAGTTCTCAAAAAATGGTTGCTCTTATAATTAGCTATTGTCTATTTTTAGTACTGTCCAATTTTCATTCTGGTAACTTTGTTTCCCTCTTATTTTTCTTCTACTACCTGTATTTATGTTTTGTGTTGACCAGTTCATCACTTGCAAAGGTATATACAATCAGTCCTTCATATCTGTGGGTTCCATAATTGCAGATTCAATTAACAGTGTATTAAAAATCTTCAAAAATCTGCAATGGCGAGGCACTAAGCAACTCAGTGACACCTTGTCTCTAAATAAAATACAAAACAGAGCAGGGGATGTGGCTCAGTGGCTGAGTACCCCTGATTTCAATCTCCAGCACCCCCAAAAAAATCTTTGGAAAAAGAAATTACATCTCTACTGAATATGTACAGATAGTATAACAACTATTTTATTTAGCATTTACATTGTACTAAATATTACAGGTAATCTAGATATGATTTAAGATATACAGGAGAATGTACATAGATATATACAAATGCTGTGCTATTTTATATTAGGGCTGAGCATCCTGGGATTTTGGTTGAGGGGTGGTTCTTGAGACCAGTTCCATGTGGCTACGGAGGGATAACTAGGACTTTTCAGTGGACCTTTTACATTTACAAATGAGTATTTTGAATCTAAGCTTTTTTGAGGACTACAATGTACTTGTTTGTATAATGCAGATAACATTGTGTGGGTTTTGTTTTAATATTATTTTTTAAAAACTATATAATATGGTTAGTGTTCATTGACCAAGATTAAAACAAAGCAGAGAAATCAAAACTTCCTTATAACTAACATTCTTCCTCTCTAAGCCCAGTTTGATGTATACCCTTCCTCTCATCATGTTCACACTCTATATAGACATAATATAGTTAGAGGTGTACTTATTTACTCTGTGTCTTTCTGCAATTTGCTTGGATATTTTCCCCCATTAGTACATAGAGATCTACTTCATTGATATGTTCATATCTCCTTGCTGTATAGTATTTTACAACACAGATGTACATCATGTATTTAATTATTCATTTGAAGTTGACATTTAGGTTTGTTTTTAAGTTTATTTTTGTTACTAACAAATGGTGCAATGAAAATATTTGATAATATTTCTTTGCACCCATGTGCCAGTTAATATTTGTCCAGGGTAGACAGACCTGCTGGGTTAAAGGTTATATACAAGATAAATATTAATAGATAGTGCAAAGCTGTCCTTCACTGGGGCCAGCATATTGAGCAGTGTATGAGAAATAACCTGTTTCTCCACAGCCTTCCCTAGCAGTGGAGATATTATCAGTTTTTTGAATCCCATGGGAAAAGATGGTGTTTTAGTTTGTTTTACATGTTTGTTGTTTCTTTATTCCTTCTCTGTGAATTATCTATTCAATCTTTCACCTATTTTTCCTACTGGAATTTTTTTCTTATTGATTTGTAAGAGTTCTGTACGTGTTCTAGATTTGTTGGAATATTTTTTGCTCCAACATATGTTATGGATATGTTGATTTTTTTTTTTTGTTAGAGAGGAGCATCATGTATTTTTTCTCATGTCTACACAGTCTTCCATATAATTAAGCTTCAGTAGGGAGAAGAAGGAAGGGTAGAAGTAAGGAGCGGGGTGAAACTGGTTCTGGGGCCATCAGTATTCTGAACTACTGAAGCAGTTCCAGACTCCTATTTCATTGCCTCACTTCTGATCTGATCTCTATACCATAGTTAAGTGACCTCCTTAAAGCATGAGGGCTAACCTGTCATTCTTCTTAAAACCTCTTGTGGTTTCCCATATCACTTTATAATGGAAACCTAACTTCTAACTGTTGCCTTCAAAGTTCTGCATGATCTGCTGCTACCTTCCCCTCCCCCCCATCTCTCTCCATTTCCTGCTCCTCTCCATCTACATTATACTTCCTGTCATTTATTAAACTGCCAACCAGCCACTGTGTCAGAACCATTGTACAGGCTGGTTCTTCCCCCAGAATGCTCTTTCTCAGCTCTTTAAATTACAGAAAAATATTTCAGTCTATTATATTTTAATTTTATGTATAATATTTTTAGCATGTAGAAGATTCTAACCACTGTGCTATTTTTATAGTTTTTATATTTGTGTTTTCATTAAGAAACCCTTTTTATATTTTTATCTAAAACTTGTGTAGGAGATAAAGCTTTTAGTTCTTTATCTGAAGTTAACCTTTGTGCATTGTGGAAGGTAAGACTTTAGCTTAATTTTGTTTCACGTGAATATTTATTTATCTCCCCCCACTGCATTGTTAACTAGCTCATCATTAGCCCCATGATTTAAAGTCCACCTTTGTCATAAACTGATTTCTCATATATGTGTGTATTTAATTTTCTATTCTAGTTCCAGTTCTGTGCCTTGATAGCTATGTGAGTTTAGGAAAGCAAGCTAACTTCTTAGCCTTTTGTGGTAATAGTACTTTAATAGTACTTACTTTGTAGGTTGTTGTGAGGAATGAAATATATATATATATATATATATATATATATATATATATATATATATATATATATATATATAAACATTGCCCAACATATCATAAGCACACTATGTTAGATATTATTATTATTATTCTGTTCCATAAAATTTATCAGTCTAGTCCAGTGGCAATATGATATAGTTTAGTTACTGTAGGTCTTTGTTTCTGGTGAAGCAAACCTGCTCTGCAGAACTTGCTTTGGACCTGAGAGTACAGATGCTCAGCAAGCCCATTATCTATAGGCTAAAGTATAATTGGTCTTAGAGACATGCTAAGTTCCCCTGGCCCACCCTACCTTCAACAGCCAGTTGCATCAAAGTACAACTAAGATTTCTGGACCTGGTTTAACCAGTCCTCAGAAGAACAAACAGTTCACTCAGCTTCTGTTTCTCTTTTCCCCTACTTTGTCCAGCTACATGGCAAAAGCAGTTAAAGAGAGATCTCCTTAGGGTTTTTTTTAAATGTTTCCAGAATTTTTGACTGGTAATGAGCTTTTTTCTATTATAGATGAATTTTTAGAAATCAGCTCATCATCAAATTCCATGAACAATCCTTTTAGGATCTTTAAATTAGGTTTGCATGGAATGTGTAAATGAATTTATGAAGACAGACATCTTTCACCGGAGTCCTTTCTGCTCTAATGGGATGTATACATTCCTGAAAAATCTCATGTCCTGAATATTTATGAACAAAAATGTAGGGATTGGGGCTGGGGTTGTGGCTCAGTGGTAGAGCATTTGCATAGCATGGGTGAGGCACTGGGTTCAATCCTCAGCACCACATAAAGGTAAATAAATAAAGGTATTTTGTCCATCTACAACTAAAAAGTACTTTAAAAACACAGGGATTATAAGAAAAAGAAGTTAGGGGCAAGGTGTGGTAGCATATGCTTGTAATTCTAGCAACACAGGAGGCTGACAGAAGGTTTGGATGTTTAAGGCTAGCCTCAGCAATTTAGCAAGACCCTGAGCAACTTAGAGAGGCCCTGTGTCAAAATAAAAAAGTAAAAAGGGCTGGGGATGTAGCTCAGTGGTAAAGCACTCCTGGGTTCAATCCCCCAGTCCCTCCCACCCCCTACAAAAAAAGGGGAAAATAAGTTAAGGTAAATCCCTCAAAATATTATATGAATTTAAAGCCAAAACACTGGCCCAGATTCCTAATAATAATCCTTGCCCAATTAGAGTCCATTGGCATTTACACCCAGCATCACAGTCAGCAGATCATCTATAGCCTTAAAGCATGGACTCTAGTTTTTTACTTCCAGATGTGGATTTTTTTTAAGGTTCTTAGAATTGAACCCAGGGGCATTTTACCACTGTGTTGCATTCCCAGCCACCTTCCTCCATTTTTTTTTTTTTAATTTTGAGATAGGGTCTTAGTGCTGGTCTCAAACTTGCAATCCTCCTGCCTCAGCTTCCCAGGTAGCTGGCCCAGATGTGAATTCCTGAAAACATTTGATTAAAGTAGGTGTCAACTTCATCAAATTAAAATTGGATCCAGGGCCTTGTCTTTATCAGTCTTTTTCTTTCTTTCTTTCTTTTTTGTGCTGGGAATTAAACCCCAGGGCCTTGTGCATGCTAGGCAATCTCTACCACTGACCTATATTCCTAGTCCTTCTCTCCCTCCCTCCCTCCCTCTCTCTCTCCTTTTTAAACACAGGGGGATGATATTTTTGCAACTGTGTATGCTCTGACAGCAAGCTTCTTGTCCCACCAGAACCTAATTCAGTTTAAAACAGAGTTACCACTTGGTCTTGCTCTGGTGGGAGGCACTATTGCAGGATTTTTAGCTTTTGTTTGTATGTCTTCGTATATTGCTAAGGATTTCTCTGTAGTTGTAAGGGGAAAAAATACCACTAACTGAGTAAAAAAAAAATATGCCAGGGAAAATTGCTTTTGAACCAGTGCAACTTCTCAACAGCATTGGCATCATTCCTCATACCTTTTGGGTATGAACAATGAACTATTAATAGGCCCTGTTCTCTTCCTGTCATTAAGTGTGGTCTGCTCTGCATTTATTTAAGTGTTCTTGTATATATATATTTTTTGGTTTATTTCTTCAGTTTATTCCTAAGTATTTTATTTTGGTTCCTACTAAAAATGACATCTTTTCATGTGTTTTTTTTCTTTCTAATTGGCTATTTGCTAATATGGAGGAAAAGAGGTGATTTTTCCATATTGATCCTGTATTCTACTCCCTTATTATACTCATTAGTTGTATTAATTTTTCAGTTAATTGATTTGACTTCTTTTGAGGTAGGTGACCTATGCATCCTGTATTAGTTTGGTAGATGTGCCCAAAAAAAAGAAAAACCACAAACTGTGTGGCTTAAACAACATTTTTTTCCTCACAGTTCTAGATGCTGAAAGTTCAAGATCAAGTGCCAGCACGGTTGGTTTGTCCAGAGGTGTTTCTCCTAGGCTTACAGATGGTCCCCCTCTTTTTGCCTTGTCATGAGGTTTTCCTTCTGTGTACACAGGCCCCTGATATCTGTGTAGCCTACTGTCTTCTTGTAAGATAACAGTCAGATGGGATTAGAGGGTATACTAACAGCCTTATTTTAACTTTTATACCTCTTTAAAGGTATCTCCAAATACATTCACATTCTGAGGTTCTGGGGGTTATGGCTTCAACATATGAATTTCGGAGGGGACACAGTTCAGTCCCTAGTTTTATTATAATGTTGAGTCATCATGATAATAGTGGGCATCCTTGTGGTATTTCTGACTTTAAAGGGGATACTGCCAATGTTTCTCAGACTATACTCATAAAGTTTAGGGAAATCTCTCTTATTTGAGCGATTTTGTTTAAGATTAGGTAGTATTAGGTTTCACCAAACAGTTTTTTGGGCATGTTTTGATAAAAAGACATTTTTTGTTTATTAATATAGTGAATACTAATTTTGAATCTACATTTTCTTGAGATTTGCTATGCTTGGTCATGGTTTTTAATTATAGTTTGTCTAGTTTACTTGATTAATGTTCTTTTTTTAAATTTTTTTTAGCTGTAGTTGGACATGATATTTTTTTAATTTATTTTTTATATACATGACAATAGTGGAATGCATTACACTCTGGACACAATATTTTGTTTATTTTTTTTTAGAGAGAGAGAGAGAGAGAGAATTTTAATATTTATTTTTTAGTTTTTTCGGCAGACACAACATCTTTGTTTGTATGTGGTGCTGAGGATCGAACCCGGGTTGCACACATGCCAGGCGAGCGCGCTACCGCTTGAGCCACATCCCCAGCCCAATGATATCTTTATTTTCATGTGGTGAAGAGTACTGAACCCAGTGCCTCACATATGTGAGGCAAGTGCTCTACCACTAAGCTACAACCCTAGCCCGATTAATGTTCTTTTTTTAATATTTATTTTTTAGTTTTAGGTCGACACAATGTCTTTATTTTTTATTTTTATGTGGTGCTAAGGTTCGAACCCAGTGCAGTGCCTCATTCATGCTAGGTGAGCACTCCACCACTGAGCCACAACCCCAGCCCTAATGTTCTTCTTAAAGACTAGTTTTTTGTTTTATTGATCCTTTCTAATGGTTGATGTTGTTTACTATTTTCTTTATGTCTGATTTTTTGTTCCTTTTATCAGTGTTCTTTTTTAACATCTTGAATTAAAAGCACTGGTCATTTATTTTCAGTCTGCCTTTTGATGAAGGGTTTTAAAATTTTATGTTTTTAATTAAAATGAAGTAAAATTGGCTTTTTTGGTATACATATGTTTAGATACTTGTGACCACCACAGTGAGGATGTAGAACCCTTTGATCACCCCCTATACTCTCTTATGTTACTTCCACTTTGAAGTCATGTCCTCCCTCTACTCCAAACCTCTGGCAGTCCCTGATCTGCTCTTTATCATTATAGCTTTGCCTTTGCCAGAAAGTCTTATAAATGGAATTGTGCTGTATGATATTTTGAGACTGGCATTTTGACTCAGCATAATGCCTTTAAGATTCATTAATGGCTTGAATCTTTGTGTCTTCTCTCCTTTTTTATTGATTAGTTTAGCTATAAGTACTTGCCAGTTTTATTGAGTTAACTTTTGGTTTTCTTGATTCTATTGCTTTTCTAGTCTATTTCATTTATTTCTCATCTTTATTATTTCTCTCTAGCTTTGGGTTTAGTTTGGTCTTCTTTTTCTTAGCTTTTTGAAGAAATATTATGGAATTTAGGCTATTGATTTAAGATCTTTCATGTTTTTTACATGAAGGTATTTTCAGCTATAAACTTTTGTTGTATCCCATAGGTTTTGGTGTATCCCATAGGTTTTGGTGTTGTGTTTTTTTATCCATCTTATAATTTTTCATACTCACACTTTTGATTTCTTCTTTGGTTATTTTAGAGAGTGTTATTTAATTTCTACCTGTTTTTTTTTAAAATTTTCCATTTATCCTTCTGTAACTGATTTATAGTTTCATTCCATTGCAGTTTGAAAAAATATTTTGTATAATTTTAGCTTCTTTTTGTTTGTTAAAAATATTTTTAGTTGTAGATGGATGTAATATCTTTTACCTTTCTTTTATTTATTTTTATGTGGTGCTGGGGATCAAACCCATTGCCTCCCACGTGCAAGGCAAGTGCTCCACCACTGAGCGATGCAACTCCAGTCCTGATTTTGGTTTCTTAAAACACAATAAGACTAATTTTGTGACCTAATATGTAGTATGTTCTGGAAAATGTTTCCTGTATACTTGAGAAAAATGTGTTTCCTATTCTTTTTGTGTGGAGTGTTCTATACTTGTCCATAAGGTCTAATTGGTTTAGAGTGTTTTCAAGTCTTTTATTCCCTTATTTATCTTCTCTCTGCGTGTTTTATATAGAATCAAAAATGGAACATTTAAATCTCCAGTTATTCTTGTAGAATTGCTGTTTTCCTTCAATTGTGTCAGTGTTTCATATATTTTGAGATTCACTCATTAGGGGTGTGTTTGTGTGTGTGCGCTCCTGTGTGTGTTTAATTGTTACATGTTCTTGGATTGGCCAGATTATGTAATTCTCTTCTTTGCATCCTGTAACAGTTTTCAACTTGCAGTGTAATTTGCCTGGTGTTAGCATAGTCACCACAGCTTTCTTTTTGGTTGCTATTTGTGTGGAGTGTGTTTTTACAGCCTTTTGCTTTCATCTTAGTTGTTTGTTTCAGATCTTGCAGATGATATACTATTGGATCATATTTTCACTTCATTCTCCCAATCTCTCCCTTTGGATTGATGACTTTAATTTGTTTGCATTTAAAGTGATTACCAATAAGGAAGAATTTTTGCTATTTTACTATTTTTGTTTGTTTTTGTTGTTGCTATTGTTTTAGAGACGAGGTCTCACTCTGTTGCCCAGGCTGGCCTCAAACTTTTGAGCTTAAGCAATCCTCTTGATTTAGCATCCTGACTATACAGGTCTCTGCTGTCTCACCTAGCCATGATTTGTCTTCTATATGTCTTATAACTTTTTGGTTTCTCAGTCTTCTTTTATCTCTTTTTTATGCTTAATTGCTTTTTTTGTAGTGTACTGATTTGATTCACTCATTTCTTTTTTTGTTTATTTTTTTTATTTTCATAGTAATTACTCTGGGAATTAAAATTAACATCCTTACATTTAACAGTCTAGTTCCACAGCCTACAAAAACTTGGCTCCTAGGGGCTGAGGTTGTGGCTCAGTGGCAGAGTGCTTGCCTAGCATGTGTGAGGCACTGGGTTCGATCCTCAGCACCATATAAATAAAAAATAAAGGTCCATCAACAACTAAAAAGTAATTAAAAAAAAAAAACAACTTGACTCCTATATACCTCTACCCTCCTCCCTAGTGTTTTTTGATCCCAAATTACTTCTTCCTGCATTGTATTCCTATTGACACAGATTTATAGCTAATTATTTTACACATTTATCTTCTAAATCACTTAGGAATCAAAAAAGACGATTTATTTATATATATATATTTTTAATACAGGGGTTCAAACCAGAAAGAGGATTTAGAAGCCACAAATACTATAATCCTTTTATATTTACTTTTATGGGGGTTGTTTTAGCTTCAAGTTACTCTCTATTATTCTTTTATTTCAGCCTTAAATACCTCTTTATCATTTCTTGAAGGCAAGGTATATAATGACTAAATAACCCCAGATTTTAGGGTTTTTAAAAATGTCTTATTTCTTGTCTATCTGGTGTGGTCTCTGCACCCATGTCAAAAATCATTAGCCAAGCCAGGCATGGTGGCATAAAACTGTAATCCCAGTGGCTCAGGAGGCTGAGGCAGGAGGATATTGACTTTAAAGCCAACCCCAGCAACTTAGCAAGGCCCTTAGTGAGACTGTGTCTCTAAATAAAATACAAAAAAAGGGCTGAGGATATGGCTCAGTGGTTAAGCACCCCTGGATTCAATTCCCCATTACCAAAAAAGAAAAGAAAAAAAAAATCATTGGCCAGCCAGGCATGTCGGTGAACACCTATGGGCCCAGATACTCAGGAGGCTGATGCAGTATGAGTGCAAATTTAAGGCAAGCTTGGCCAATATAATGAGATGCTATCTTAAAAAACATAAAGGGCTGGGGATGTAGTTTAATAGCAGACAGAGCACCCTGGGGTTCATTCTCTGGTAGCACAGAAGTCATTAGAAAGTTTTCACTCTTATCCTTTGCTTTTCTTTTAGGCTTAACAGAAACATCTGAATTTGACCTCACCAGTAGGATACTTTAGACCATATTATCACTAAATCTTATGTCTGTTGAATGTAGATTGTGAGAAAAATATGATAAACTATATATTTGTATGTTTCTGTTAGATGTGATACTTGTATGTGTGTTTGTCATTCAGAGCATTCCATTCCAGTGATTCTCACTCAGTCCACATGGTCTTTTTGTTCCTGATTTGTATATTTAGTGTTTACTGTTAATTTTTCCATTCATTTAGCAAACACTGAGCATCTACTCTGCATTGTTTTAGGCTCCCTTAATAGGAAATCAAATAATATATATATCAGTACCCTCATGATAATTTAGGAGTAATAGATTTAATAGTAAGTTCTTAAATACTGTATAGCAATTCCAGTAGAATCAAGCACAAGATACTGAGGAGATCTGAGAGGGAGGCACCTGAATCAGACTAGGAATGTGAGGGAAGTCATCTTATAGGAGGTGAATCTAGAACTGGGTTTTTTAAAAGGTGAGTAAAGTAACTCATGAAATTACTCACCATATGGATGTTGGGTAAATGAATCAAAATTAGGTGAATGTGGCAGGACTTTTGTAGCAAGGGTGCAAAGGTAGAGAAGGCATGAATCACATTCAGGGGCTTGCAGTCAAATGTGGATTAAGTAAAGGGTACACTTATTGTGCAGTAGGAAGAACTGGAGTATGTATTCTGTCTCACTCTTTTGGATGAGATCTCAGTTTACCCTGCTTTCCCCTCTCCCTACAGTCTACCCTTCCCTGGAATCTGATGATGATGACCCTGCTCTGAAATCTCGACCCAAGAAAAAGAAGAATTCAGATGACGCCCCATGGAGTCCTAAAGGTGATCCAGTATTTTGTACCTTTAATTTTGTAGGTATGGTCAGGGGGGAAATAGACTGGAAGTAGAAGGGATATTTAATTCAATAAGACCCAGTTCAAGCTGGGCATGATGGCACATGCCTTTAATCTCAGCAACTCAGGAGGCTGAGACAGGAGGATCCCAAGTAAAGGCCAACTTCAATAATATAGTGAGGCCCTAAGCAACTTAAGTGAAACCTGTCTCAAAATTTAAAACGCTGGAGATGTTGTTCAGTGGTTAAGTGCCCCTGGGTTCAATCCCTGGTACCAAAAAAGGAAAAAAAGGCCCAGTTCAGACACTCATTTGTTTATTCAAAAAGCATTTGTTATGTCCAGGCAGATTGTTAGATGCTGGAGATAAAATGGTCAGTAATTAAACAGTTATATAATCAGTTCAGCAAAACCAGAAATAATGAGACATGCAGCTTACTTATTTTATGACTTGAGGAGAAAGGAGGAGGACCTTGAACAGATTCTACCAAGCAGACTAGGGCTTCAGAGGACATTCTGATATCATCATCCTAGCCCTCTGGTAATTTTGTGGTCAAGGAGGTAAATTATGCTGACTGCTGAGCTCTACAAGGTTCAAGACTCATCTTTTGAGAAGCCATCCCTGAGTATGATAGAATCATTATTGAGTTGAATATAGAAATTAGAGGGTGATCAAATAATTTTCTCTATTTCATTGGTTGGCTTGTTTTTACATTGGAGGATATATCAATGAGACTTTGCTGCTTAACAAACAACCCAAAACTTAGTGGCTTAAAACAACAGTAATGGACCATTTTTCAGAATGATTCTGTAGGTTGGTTAAGTTGTTCTTTCATTCTGAGGCAGTTTGACTGGTGGTATAAAAAGATCTTCCTCAGTGTCTGGTACCTAACTTGGATAACTAGAGCCTTTTTTCTTATTGTCTTTCATCCATCAGGAGGCTATCCCAAGCTTTTTCATAAGGTGGCAAAAGGGTTTCCAGCAGCAAGAAAGGACAAGCCCCAATGTATAAGCACTTTTCAAGCCTCTGCTTGTTTCTTAATTGTTATTGTCCCATTGGCCAAAACAAATTATATGGCCAAACCTCGATTTCAGGGCTGGAGAAGTAGATTACACCTCTCAAAAGGGGAGCTCCAAAGTCACATTGCAAAAGGATGGATATATAGATTTATATATATATATATATATATATATATATGTGTGTGTGTGTGTGTGTGTGTGTGTGTGTACACAGAGGTGTGAGAAACTGAGGGCCATTTCTGTAGCAGTGTGCCATTGAGGATGCTGGAATCTCAATATCTGTGGTTCTCAGGAAATAAGGGTCCTTTTAGTCCCAGCAAGCCTTATTTGACTTTTTTGGTGTTTGCTTGGGGTTGGAGGAGTAGGACAGCAGGACATTTTTGGGAAGTGTTCTCTTAGTCAATTGGCAAATAAAAAAAAAAAAAAATAGGCCTATTTTCTTATTTTATTTTCTTCTGTAGTTTGTAGTTTTATATCTCCTGTCAAAGTAAAATTTTCACATTAGTGTAAAAGAAAATGTGGAAAATACCAAACATAGAGGAAATTAAGAAGAAGAAACCACCCATGAGTTTGCTACCCAGAGACAACCCTTGTTAACATTAACATTTTCTTTTTTTAAACATATTTTCTTCTAGTCTTCTTTTCCTATGCATTTTTCTTATTGTGATTGAAATAACACTGTATATGCAATTGTATATCCTATTCTTTTTATTTATTTTTTGTCTTTTTTAATTAAAGGTAATGTATAGCAAATAAAATACTATGGAGGAGTTCAGGATGAAAAGCAATGTTCTTCTATTTCTGCTTTCCCCATCTTCAATTATGTGCTGAAAAGCAACCTCATATTTTTTATTTTCCTGGTATATACCTCTAAAACTCAAGACGATAGAATTTATACCACTAGTTCTCCTTTAATCAGCTTCTGTTGTGCCCTTAGTGTTTCTCCAACCCTCAGCCTTCTATAAATCATTCATTTTTATTTATATTATAAAGCTTGTTAACATATACATTTTCTTGTGATTAATAGTCCATATTTACTAGAAATTGAGTATAAAATTGAAAATCAATGCATATGTTTGACCTATTAAATTAATATATGTTAAATATGTCCCTGTGCCATTGTTTATAAATAATATTTTAATGGCTACAAATGCCTATTTTATGGATATACCTAATTTATTTAATCTGGAGGCATTTAAGCTATCGTTTATCATAATTAGCGACAACATTTGAAGTGAGCATCTTTATATATAAATGTATATCTGGCAACTTGCTTAGGATGGATCCCCATGAAATTTTAGAAAGGTCAAACTATATGAGAACGAATGGTGAAAAGTCTCCCTCCCACCTCTTTTCCAATTAATTCTTATTTTCCTTTCAGAGATAATTTCTGCATATCCAAAGACATGTATATATTGTCTTTTCTCCTCTTTTTATTCAATTGGAAATTTACTGTTTTAGTAAGCTATTTTGCTGCTGTGACTAAAAGACCTGACCAGAAAAACTGTAGAGGAGGAAAAGTTTATTTGAGGGCTCATGGTTTCAGATGTCTCAGTCCACAGACAGCAGGCTCCATTCCTGGAGTCTTGAAATGAGGCAGAACAACATGGCAGAAGAGTGTGGCAGAGAGAAGCAGCTCACATGATGATCAGAAAGCAGAGAGAGACTCCACTCTCCAGATACAAAATATATATCCTGGGGCTGGGGATGTGGCTCAAGCGGTAGCGCGCTTGCCTGGCATGCCTGCGGCCCGGGTTCGATCCTCAGCACCATGTACAAAAAACAAAGATTGTGTCCGCCGATAACTAAAAAATAGATATTAAAAAATTCTCTTTCTCTCCCTCCCTCTCTCACTCTCTCTATATATCTATCTCCTAAAACCAAGGCCCAATTCCCACTTCCTGCAGCCACACCCTACCACTTCAATTTCCACTCAGTTAATCCCATCAGGGATTAATTCACTTATTGGGTTAAGGATGTAATTCAATCATTTTTCCTCCAAACCTTCTTGTATTGTCTCACACGTGAGCTTTTAGGGGACACCACATCTAACCCATAACATTTACTTATATACTCTATTAGTTTTTGATTTTTCTCAATAATGCATCTTAGAAATTATTTACATTCCCACAAGCAGTGCACAAGAGTGGCTGTTTCCCTTTACATTTGCCAACACAGTTTCTTAATGTAAACATTTAAAAAGCTCTTGATACATACAAACAAATTACTTTCCCAAAAGGTTGGGACAATTTACCTTCCCACCAGCCATTTGTAAAAATGCCTGTTTATGAAATCCTTACAGGCATTGAAAATGTCAGTTAGGAAGAGTGCTTGCATATGAGTAACAGGAACCTGTCAAGCATCCTTAGTGTTTAGTCCCTAGGGTAGAGCTGCTTTAGTTGATGTCCATGGACTTTTGGATCCTTGAATCTCCTACATTGTATTAAAAATTTATGTAAATGTACACACACATTTGTATATATTTCTCTAGTTAAAACATTATCACATTTTCAAAGCAAGTCTAAAAAGATTTCAGTGTTCTACCAAAGGTATTTTCACTTAAAATCAAGAATAAGACGTATGCCCATTAGCCCTTCTGTTATTTAGCATTGATTTTTAAGTTCTAGCCAGCATAATTAGGAATAAAGCAGAAATAAGGACTGTGTAATAAATTAAGAGAACATGACATGATGATGTGGGATTCCCAGGATGGGAATCCTGTTCATTTTTGTCCATTGTTTTCACTGGAGCACCTTGCATAGTAATAGCAAATGGGTGATGTTTAGTAAGTATTTGACAAGTGAAAGAATTTGTATGATTGTATAATAAATATAAGTAGAAAACAGAAATATGGCATTTTGTATATTAGAAAATGCAAGAAAATTTAAAACTTAGAATTAATAAGAGAATTCAGTAAATTGGGCAATCCGTAGATATAAACTAGATAGCCACAAACCATGAATTTCTGCATATCAGTAATAATCATAATGTACTGAGAGAAAAAAGACCTTTTTGACAGTAGCAACAATTATATAAAATACCCAAGAATAACCTTAAGAAGACACATGTGGAACCTATGAGAAGAAAAACTTCAAAACTTCACTGATGAACATAAAAGAAGGCCTTAATCAATAGAGGTATACCATGTGTCTGGTTACCAAAACTGAGTGTAATTTCCTTTCAAATTAATTTGTACCTTTGACACTATTCTAATCAAATTTTGTGGGGAACTTGTTCTAAAAATAGTTTTTAAGGGGCTGGGGTTGTGGCTCAGCAGTAGAGCGCTCACGTCACACGTGCAAGACCCTGGTTTGATCTTCAGCACCACATAAAAATAAATAAGTAAAATAAAGGTATTATGTCCAACTACAACTAAAAAATAAATATTTAAAAAAATAATAATTTTTTAAAACGTAAACATAATTAGCTTAAAGAATTTTAGGATAGAAGAGTTGAAAAGAAATTAGCCTTTTTAGATATTTAAATTACACTGACTGGGGATATAGCTCAGTGGTAAAGTATTTACCTAGCATGAATGAAGCCCTGGGTTCAATCCCTAGTACCATAAAAAGAAAAAAAAAATTCAAGTGTAGATATTTTGTAGTGCTACAATAATCAAATTAATGTTGTTAAAGCACAAGAATGAATAATAAATATTTTTTTTTCATTTTTAAATATATTTTTGTTATGAAAACATAGAAAATTAGACAGGTTAATGCCATGAAAATATAAAACACATATCACCCAAAGTTAATAATGAACATTTTGTTACATTTGCTTTGCTTTTTTTTGAGGGTTTTGAAGTGAAATTCCAAACATAATGATATCTGTAGTTCTTCACTGATCTTCTAATTGTTCTCTTCACTATTAAAAATGAGGTATTGAATTCTCTAGCCGTTATTCTTGAAATATCTATTTCTTCCTTTTAAAAAATTTCTTTAGTTTTAGGTGGACACAACATCTTTATTTTACTTTATGTGGTGCTGAGGATCAAACCCAGTGTCTCATACATGCTAGGCGAGCGCTCTATCTCTGAGCCACAACCCCAGACCATCTATTTCTCCCTTTACTTTGGATTTTGAGACTCAGTTGTTAAGTTCATACATGTTTATAGTTTTGTGTGTGTGTGTGTGTGTGTGTGTGTGTGTGTGTGTGTGTAGTACGGGGGAATCAAACATCCCAGGGCCTTGTGTATGCTAAGCAGGTGCACTAACACTGAACTACACCCCCAGTCCTCAGACATTATTTCGTCAAGTAGTCTTTGTACTCCATTTCTCTCTGAACTTCTGAGACTCCTATGTGTATGTGTTGATAAACTTGATGGTAGGATTACAGGTATGTGCCATCATGCCCAGCCTTTCTTGTAATTGTTTAGACATGGTCTTCTTTAGCCTCCAAAATAATTTACAATAGCTGATTTTAAGTCTTTATCTAGTAAGCCCAACTTTGTTTAGGAAGACAGACACAGTATCTTTTGTTTTTTGTTTTTTCTTATGTATGCCTTAGTTTTCCTTTTGCATTGTATTTCTTATAATTTTGTTAATAATGAGATATTTTAAATATGGTGGCAGCTCTGGATTCTCCTCATTTTGCTCCCCAGGGTTTATTTTGTTTTTGTTTATTGCCAGTATAACTTGTTTAGTGACTTTTTTGAACTAATCCTATAAAGTTTGTATTCTATTTGTGAGTAAATCTCTACTCAGATAGCTTTCTGGTCATCTAATGTTTTGACAGATTTCCTTAAATGCCTGGGATTAGTGAATCTTCCAGTGTTGCCAAGGGCCTCTGTGTGCGTGTTGGGGCAGCACTCAACTCTCAGCCAGCCACTTTATAACTCTCCTTTAGCTTTCACTTTCTGCTTGTGCAGAGCCTCAGAGTCAGCCAGGGGTGCGTGCTTAGGACCCTTTCAGGTCTTTCACAGAGCCTCTGTACATGCATGTGACCTTCTAGATTCCCCAAAGCATGTGAGAGCTTTTCACATTTCCTATGATCATCTCATTCCTCAGCTTCCTTGTAAGCCTTTGGATTAATCTGTTTGTCACAACTATTATGCATCACCTTAAGTAGCTGTGACATTAAGTACTTGCCTTTAAACATTTTCATGAATTCTTCCTAGGGAGAGGCTTTTAGTACTAGGCTTTGAAAGAAAGCTCTAACTCTTTTCTGCTTGCTACTGGGAATGTGGAGTGTTATTTTTCAAGGATACCACTGAGCTAGGGGAAGGTGAATGTGTCTAGTTCAAGTTAAAATGCCATAAAGCTCCCTGTTCTGAGATTCAGCTATTTGTCTTGAGTAAATGCTCTCCTAAGTTTCTGAAAGCCTTTGGTTAATTTCTAGAGTTCTGATAAAGCTCTTTGTGACAATTTAAACAAAAATTAGTTGTAGATGGACACAGTACCTTTATTTAATTTATTTAATTATATGTAGTGCCGAGGATTGAACTCAGTACCTGATACATGCTGGGCAAGCACTCTACCACTGAGCTACAACCCCAGACCAACAATTTTTTTTTGTAATGCCAGGGATTGAACCCAGGAGCACTTGACTACTGAGCCACATTCCCAGCCCTTTTTTAAAAAATATTGTTTTAGTTGTAGATGGACATAATACCTTTATTTTATTTAGTTTTATGTGGTGCTGAGGATCAAACCCAGTGCCTTACACGTGCTAGGCAAGCACTCTGACACCGAGCTACAACCCCAGTCCCCCCAGTCATTTTTATTTTCAGACACTAGATATTATGACACCATTTCTCACCATGTATTTCAGTATGCATTTCTAGAAATAGGGACATTTTCTCATATAACAATAATTCCATTATACATAACAAAATTAATGGTTATTCAGTAATTCTTTGATGTTCATCTAATTCTAAGCCAATAATCAAATTTCCTAAATTGTTTAACCAAACAAAGGTACTACAATGAATCTGTTTAAATTAGGATCTAAATAGAGTCCACATGGCATTTGGCTGTCTTGCCTTTTAAGTCTCTTTCTTTGATAGCTGGGCATGATGGCACATGCCTGTAATCGCAGTCACTGGGGGGGGGCTGAGGCAGGATGATTGCAAGTTTGAGGCTAGCCTCAGCAACTTAGTGAGGCCCTAAGCAACTTATCAAGACCCTGTCTCAAAATAAAATAAATAAATAAAAAGAACTGAAGAGTAGGGCATGGTGGTGCATATCTGTAATTCCAGTGGCTTGCTTAGGAGGCTGAGGCAGGAGGATTGCAAGTTTAAAGCCAGCCTTGGCAAAAGTGAGGTACTAAGCAACTCAGTTGAGACCCTGTCTCTAAATAAAATGCTAAAAAGAGCTGGAGATGTGGCTTAGTGGTCAAGTGCCTTTGTTTTCAATCTCCAGTACCTTGATAAACAAATCCATAACAGTGCTCACTTCAGCAGCACATAACGCTAGAATTGGAATAATACAGAGAAGATTAGCATGGTCCCTACACAAGGATGATGTGCAAATTTGTGAATCATTCCATATTTTTTAAAAATCTAACATTCCCCTTTCTGTTTTATCCTATTTTTGTTGTAGAAATGGTATAATGACCCTGTAGTTCATCTTGCCTTCTAGATTTGTCTGTTTACTTCCATGTGACATTGTCTTTTTAAAGAGATTAAGCCAGTTATCTGATATGCAGAATGTTTGCTTCTTTTCTCAAGGTAATATTTAATTTTTTCTTCTGTTCCTATGTTTCTTAAACACTGGAAGTAATATGAATGACCTGCATTATTTTAACACCTTAGCAACTTTCCAGGTGGACCTTTGAATTTCCTGTTGCATCACATCAAGAGGCATATGATATTGTGTTTTCTCACTACTAGTGACACTAAAGTTAGTACATAGTTAATTGTGCAAGTAGACTAAGGTAATGGTCCCCTGATAGTACCATTTTAAAGTTAGGTTTTGTTCTTGAGACTGGCAAGCTGTCTGTAAATTAATAATTTGTTAGTATGTGAATATGTAATTCTCTAGAATCCATAGTTTCATCAGGGCTTGCAAACTTGTGAATTTTCTAATTGTTATTTCTTCTACATTTATTAGCTGGCATTTTTTCTGTAAAGAAGAGCTGTCCCTCTTCATCAAAATAACCTATTTGGTTATTTTGTAATATTCTTTCTATCGAAAAGATGGGATGAATAACTATTTTTGATTTAATGTGTTAAAGGTGCTACATAAAAGCATTTTGTAAGAGTTATGCCCTTGGACTGGGGTTATAGCTCAGTGGTAGAGTGCTTGTCTAGCATGTTTGAGGCACTGGGTTCAATTCTCAGCACCGCTAAATAAATAAATAAATAAAATAAAGGTCTATCAACAACTAAAAAACATTTTTAAAAAAGAGTTATGGCCTTGTTCGTAGACAAAAAATCATACATCAACAATATCAGACAAGGTGATATGTGTTGTGTATCAAGTGACTTGTACAGATCATAAGTTCAAATGAAGAAAAGATAAATGGAACCAGAGAAGTTCTAAAAGTTTGCATAGGTATTGTTTTCAATATATCTTTGAAGGGTGGGTAAGTTTTGACTAGGCAGTATGGAAGAGCAGACTCTAGGTAGTGTGGATGATGAGGATGAAGGCACAGGGAGAGAAGATGAACTGTACATACAGTGAGGTATAATAAGGAAGCTGTCTGTCTGGAGAAGCTGAGAATATGGATGTCTTAGTCCATTTTCTTAAGCTATACCAGAATATCACAGACTGGGTAAATTCTAAACAATGGGAGTTTATTTGACTCATGCTTCTTGAGGTTGGGATGTCCAAGAGCATGATACTGGCATCTGGTGAGGGCTTTGTGCTACATCATGCTATAGCAGAAGGCATCACATAATGAGAGAGCAAGCAAGTATGAGTGAGCTAAAATTCCCCTTTTATAACTAACTTGCTTCCACAATAACAGCTTTAATCCATTCATGAGGGTGGTGCTACCATGACCTAATTAGCTCTTAAAAGTTTTACCTCCTAGCCAGGCATGGTGGCACATGCCTATAATCCCAGCAGTTTGGGAGGCTAGTTCAAAGCCAGCCTCAGCAATGGTGAGGCACTAAGCACCTCAGTGAGACCCTTTCTCTAAATAAAATACAAAATAGGGGTGGGGATGTGGCTCAGTGGTTGAGTGTCCTTGAGTACAACCCCTGGTAGTCCCCCCCTGCCGCAGTCTGGCTGGGCACAATTCAGGAGCCACTTGTCAAAAGAAACGAACTTTATTTTTAGAACACACACACCACACCACACAGCTCCTCAGGAAAAACCCTCAGAGCCCAACTGCCACCACCGGCTTCCCACAAGCCTCTGCACCTCCCCCACTCTTCCTGCTCTTGAGGCCAATGGGCTAGGTCACGTGGGTGGAGCCAAAAAAAGTCCCCCATTGAGCAGCTCCGTGGTCTGAAAGGGCGGGGAAACAGCCCAATGAGCATCACCGCAGAGGAGCCAATCAGTTGGCAGCTAGAAGTTTGCTGGCAGCTGGAAGTTTGCTGGGGCCCCTTGGACTATGGCTCTCAACACCCCCCCCCACAAAAAAGTTCTACCTCCTAATACCATTATAGTGGCAAATAAATTTCCACAGGAGTTTTGGAGGGCACATTCAAACCATAACAGTGGGTGTGGAAATAAGGATAGGGAGGGGGCTGGGATTGTGGCTCAGTGGTAGAGCACTTGCCTAGCATGTATGAGGCACTGGGTTTGATTCTCAGCACTGCATATAAATAAATGAATAAGATAAAGGCCCATCAACAACTAAAGACATTTAAATAAATAAGGGTAGGGAGGAAGGGAGGCCAGGAGCAAAAAAACATGGACAACCTTAAATACCCAATCAGGTAGGTGAACTTTTATTCTATTATCAGGTGTGCTTTGAGTATTTGTAAATTATATATTTACCTTATAGGACGCAAAACCTGGCTTTGTGAAAAGATGGAAGCAGGAAGGCCAGTGAAACTACTTTTGGGGAAGTTGAAGGTGGAGAAAATAATTGACATGCAGATAAATGTCTCAGAGAGTGAAACCTTCTCCTATTTCCCTTGCAGCCCGTGTGACCCCAACTCTACCCAAGCAGGACCGTCCTGTACGTGAGGGGACCCGAGTCGCTTCCATTGAGACAGGTTTGGCTGCAGCAGCTGCAAAGCTGGCCCAGCAGGTAAGTGCCTGCCACCCAAGTAGTGGCTCTTCTGCTGATCCCTGTTTGACTAAGATCCTCAAAACTCAGACCTTCAAGCTGATAAGATCTCACTATTGTCTCAGTGGGTTGTGGGAAACCTTTGATCTTTGTCCTTGGCAATATCCCAACCCCCTACAATATCCTTCATATCCTAGTTCTAAGAAAAGCTACTTCCATAGGGTTACACAGTTGACATGATTTAGGACAAAAGAAAACATGGGGCCAGAGAAAAGCCCTTACTGATATTACTTGCCTTTCTTGGGTGTATATTAAAAAAAAAAAAAAAAAAAAAAAAAAAAAAAAAAAAACTCAGATCGACATGTCCTTTGCCCCCACATGAAGTGCCCAAGAGGTGACTCAGCTGAGTACACTTAAGTCTTTGGTCACCCATCAGTATAGGAATTTGGTCTATTAGAAAGAAGTTTTACTTATTCTCTTCTCCAAATACTATTACCTTGATTTTCATCCCCTGCTTCTAAAGAAAACAGCTATTGTTTTTTTTGTCCTAACAGGTCTTCTTCACTACAATTAATTTTACCCCTTAGCATTATACTTTACAAGGTTCTTTAACATATGTAATATGCTCAGAAACCCTAGGAGCATTTGGAGATAAATCTTCTCATTCTTATCAAAATTCCTTGAGCTCCTCATGCCACATCCTGTAGTGTGAGCATTATTGAGCTAACTCTAGATTATGTGTTTCCATGTACAATGTCTAATGTAAAATGCCCGTAGCCTGGTTCAATAGGTGATATTTTCATCATTTTGCAGGTGAAGAAAATGAGGCTCACTTTAAGTGACTAGTCCAGGATAAGACAGCCATTAAATGGAAGAGACAAGATTCATACTCATCCTTTAACTTCAAATTTCATGTTACTTGGATATTTAAATAAAGTGAAATAGTCAAGTGCTTATTTATTTTAGTAATTACATCCTATTTAAATTAAATTTAATAGAATGATGTTTTTCACATGATGGTCAATGGAGCTATAGAGTTTTTAAGAAATGTTTTGGAGGCTATTGTTGGGAACCAGCACAGACTGAGCAGGCCAGGTGGCCCTTCAAAACTTCTTTCTGTTATGTATATCCCAGTGCCATGTAAGGTGTAATTTGAACAAAAGGGGGGGAGTGATTTACCACTTTAAATAAACAGATGAATTAAAGGTGTGACAACTATTCTTAGTTCCGTTTTAGGAGTAACTTCTATTTATGATGATTAGGGATTACTTCAAAGAACAGGTTAAAATTGGAGAAGGCTTTTGAAGGCTAAACTTTTGGTAGGAGTCAGGAAGCCATTCTAGGAGAAGAGAAGTCCTTAGTACATCAAACAAGGACCTCTTCATTTGATCTCTAGTCACTTCTCCTTGCTGACCTCCTGCCAGATTCTCATGCACAGCCTTTGCACCAGCCATACTACACTACAGTACTCTTGATTCATTCCATGTATCAGATTTTTTTCATGCCTTTGTGTCTTTGCACAAGCCATTCCTTCTGTCCAGTGTGCCTTTTCCAATGCTTTAATCTGACACTCTTTCACACCACCTACCACCACTTTATTTCAGTGGCTTTCTTTGCTTCCACAGCATTCTCTCATGGTGTTTAGGGTGATAAGTATATTTTTATGTGTCCTTTATTAAACTATAAATGCTTCAAGTGTAGGGATCTATTTAACTTGGCATCCCCACTATGGTAAGCATATGTATTTATTCAGTGCTGGGATAAGTGAATGAATGAATGAGTTTTTCTCGATTGGAGACTTCATGTTGGGACATGGAATAAAATAAGTAATGGTTAAAAGAAAAGGGTTCTGGATCTAGCCTACCTGGCTTTGAATCCTAGCAGTACCACTTGCATAAATTATTTAATTTCTCTTTGCTTCAATTTCCTAATAAACTTTCTTAGGATTAAATGAGATTTTGTATGTAGATGGACAGACAGACAGACAGACACACACACACACACACACACACAAATTGTTAATAATGGCACTTTGTATGGAGTAAATACCACTGGCATGTTAGCTTCCCGTCATCAACATAGGGATTGGCTAGATGTAAGTGGCCAGACGGTGGAAGACCATGAATGTAAATCCAGAGCATTCAAACTTGGGGACCTGCTAACACTTTTTTTTGGGGGGGGGTGTACTGGGGATTGAACTCAGGGGCATTTGACCACTGAGCCACATTCCCAGCCCCATTTTGTATGTTATTTAGAGACAGGGTCTCACTGAGTTGCTTGATGCATTGCTTTTGCTGAGGCTGGCTTTGAACTTGCGATCCTCCTGCCTCAGCCTCCTAAGCTGTTGGGATTACAGGCATGCACCACTATGCCTGGACTATTAACAGATTTTTGAGCAGGGAAATTGGCAAGGTGAAAATGGTCCTGTAATAAGAGAATGTAATCATCTATGAGTGTATCTAGATAAATTATATGAGAAAGAGACTGGCTGCAAAGGTAGAAAAATTTAGGCTAGTTGATCTAGATATGAAGAGATTGTTTCTGGAATCAGATGAGAGAAAAGGTTACAGAAACACCATTCCTGATATGGGTGGAATAGAAGTGTGGCTGAAAAAGATTCTAAAGCCAGATGGCTTGGGTCTGAAACCCAACTTGGCCATATACTGGTCCTGTGACTTTGGCAAAATGGCTTAGCCTTTCTTTGCCAGTTGCTTCATTCTTCAAATGGGATTATATTTCTTCTCAAGTTCTTTTAAGTATTAAATGAGTAATTTTAAAATACTGCCTGGCATGTATTACTAATATTATTATTCTTGTCCCCAGAAATTGCTATGGTAGCCACAGCCTGTCAGATCCTCCGAAGGCAGGAGTAGGTTCGTGTTGCCAAGAGAAGGCAAAGAAATGTAATCACTGAGTTGTTCTTTGTGGCTGTGTAGCATTTCAGAAGGTGAAGTCGTTTACATGCTCTCAGCACCACCTTTCCAGGTTCTCAGGGCTCCAGATGCCCACTATACAGGTACCCACTATGCAGTGGATAGTAGATCCATAGAGCAATGGATGGATGAAATCCAAGATATTGGGAGAAGTGACACAACTCCTTATTCATACCTCCCATCCAAAATTGAGGTTTTAGATCTGTCTACCTGGAAGATTGTCAAGTCCTCTGTTAGAAGAAAAAGACCAGCAAAATGAAGAAAAGCCATTGTAAGAAATTAAGATAGAATAATAATTTACCACTTGTTGAGTTCCTTCCATATGCTATGTATTTTTACAGCATTGTTTTATGTAATCTTTCCAACAACCCTGAAAACTGGACATTATTTTGCCCATTTTGCAGATGAGGCAGCTGAGATTCAGAAAGGTTAGTTACTGACTATAGTCATCCAATTTAGGGAACACTAGCCTGGATTTCAACCCAGGCTTACCTCATTGCAAAGCTAATCATCTTTCTATTCTCAGATGTTCCATTTAAAAAAGTTTTCAGGATGTGTCTTCAGATAGATCTGGTTAAATATTAGATTCAACTACTTTTCAGCTATTAAACTTTGGAGACAAGTTGCTTTATATTCCTGCTCCTGTTTTCTTATCTGTAAAATGAGGGGTTTTCTTTCTTAGGACTGTTATGAGGATTAAGTAGGTTAAAGTATATAAAGTACCTCAGCTGCTGGTTTAAATTTAATTGTTGTTATAAGTGTTTATGATCCACCTTATTAGTGATAATTTTAGGACCCAAACCCAAAGTCTCCAAATTCATTTACAATTCTCTTGCCACTGTACTGATAAATGGCAGTGATGACTTATGGATGAATGGCACCTCAGGTATTGAAAGGTCTGTGTGTTGTGTGTATGAACAGACTAGACTTAGTGGGGAGGGGGTAGTGGATTGCAGAACTGTTGATGATTATCTTGTTCCTTTTCTGGGAAATTATCTTATTTGATTCACTCCTGAATCATTCTTCCCATTTGATTTGTGTTTCAGGAGCTACAGAAGGCCCAAAAGAAGAAATATATTAAGAAGAAGCCTTTGCTGAAGGAGGTAGAACAGCCTCGCCCTCAAGACTCCAATCTCAGCGTGGCAATACCAGCCCCAACACTGGTTACTGCACCCCAGCCTCTTGCCTCTTCCTCACCCCTGCCTCCTCCTGAGCCTAAACAAGAGGCTCTGTCAGGAAGTCTTGCTGACCATGAATATACTGCTCGACCCAATGCCTTTGGCATGGCCCAGGCAAACCGCAGCACCACACCCATGGCCCCCGGCGTTTTCTTGACCCAGCGGCGCCCTTCAGTTGGGTCCCAGAGCAATCAGGCAGGACAAGGTACAATAGCTGTATGGTAGTAACGATGGGTCTAAACCTTAAGTTTAGACCATGGAGAGATGTTGACTGATTTTAAGTGGTGACAAGATCAGGTTTAAGATCTTTCTAAAGAAAGATCATTTGATGACCAGAGTGGAGGGTGGGCTGGCAGTAGGAAAGGTACAAAGGAGACACATACATAGATTCATGCAGGAATGAAGAGAAGCTGAAGTTCTGGCCAAGGTAGTAGAAAAGGGAAGGAATATAGTGACCAAATATGGAAATAATCTAATGAGACATAGGAGATGATTCATATAGGGAGAAAGAAAGAGGGGTCTGACCGCCCCATTTCCTCACTTGTGCCCCCCAAAATTCAGGCCATACAGTCCATAGCTTAAGGGTGCTGAGGTTGGTATGATGTTGGGGGTTGATGAATATAGGAGTTTCTAATGAAAAAAGGCCCTGGCGATGGCAACATGAGGAACATTGGGCTATAATCACTAATAAGACCTTTTTCTAGCCCTTGTGGGTGTGATAAAAGGACATGGAAGCACACTCATCTCCCTGCAGAATTTTGAAAGGAAAGTGATTGGGCCCAAAAGAAACCAGTGGGGAAAATGAACCAGACAAATTATAACCAGGGAGTTTTATCTGCTGAAGGAGGCCATAGGCAGAAGAATTAAGGTATGTGGTGTTGGATGGAAATAATTAAGGAGGGATTCTTGTCCAATATGGCCTAAGGATGAAGAAACGTTGTGGGAAGAGGAATAGAGTAGGGGTGGCCTGAGGACAGTGCTGGAGTTACTGCTAAAGCTTTTGCCATACCCTTTGCTTACTTTTCCCTTCCCCCACAGGAAAGCGTCCCAAAAAGGGCCTGGCCACAGCAAAGCAGAGACTTGGCCGTATCCTGAAAATCCACAGAAATGGCAAGCTACTTCTGTGAGCCGAGTCCCCTTGTGTTCCATCCCTCACCCCTTCACCCCCATTGCCTTCTCCGTTGTCAACTTTCGGGGCACTTCTGGATCCTGTTTGCCCCGGACAAGGTGCTGAGGCGCATTGTCCTGCTTTCTTGGGACTGACCAAAGGCATGGACACCCCCATGGATCTTTCCACTGGTTCCCCTCAACTCCCTTTCCCACTACCATTATGAGCATCGTACCTTCTTTCTCTATACCCCTGAGAAGCAGGTAAATGGGAGAAATTTCCAACTGACTAGAACCCTTATTTCTGTTCCTCCAGCCCCATTTCCCTGCTTTGTCTTTTACTCTTACCCCCCTCCCAACCTCCCACCATGTAGCTGGTAGGCAGGATGAAGAGAGGCATGAAGAGATCCTGGGCCCCTGGATATTTCTGTGGCCATGAAGTGGGAGACACGGTGCTCCACTTTGCAACTCCAACCCTCTCTCTAGAAGACACCCATGTTTCCTTCCCTTTCCCCTCCCTACCAATACAGTGGATGTACCCACCGATAGACTTCTTTCTGGGAGAAGGCTGTGGTCTCTGCCCCCTCTTGCCAAATACTTCATGGAAAAAAGAGGAGGGCCCAGAGTCCCCTTACTGCCCCACTGTGGGCTATTGATAGAGGTGGCCTAGAAAGGCTGAATTCACTTATCCTTAAAAGAAAGTAGATTCACTTTTCAAAGTGTGGAGAGGACAGATGCCTAGGTCTTTGACCATCCTCATTGGAGGAAGCTACTTATGGCTGGCTATACATGAAGC
Organism: Callospermophilus lateralis; assembly: GCF_048772815.1. Taxonomy (NCBI): domain Eukaryota; kingdom Metazoa; phylum Chordata; class Mammalia; order Rodentia; family Sciuridae; genus Callospermophilus; species Callospermophilus lateralis. The sequence goes on along the minus strand of NC_135325.1, from coordinate 38,681,712 downwards.
TCTTTGTCACAGGGTGAGCCCCAGGGATTTGCCTGGATTTTGAGGTCCCGCAGAACATTATCCATGCAGCTGTGGCTGGGCTCCAGCAGGTGTAAACCTGAAAGCACCTGTCACTGAAGCAGATAACCCTGGACCTTCTGGAGAGGGTATCGCAAGACAGTCTACCCCTGGGTCCTTCGCCAAACCTTCTTATTTCTTTTCCCACCTGAGGTCTTAGTCTGGATTAAGACCTCAGAACTCATATCTTCACTCCTGGACCTTTGCACTTGCAGACCATAGGTCAGCATTTAAGCAGAGTGCAGATGGACCACTCACTCATGAGCCCAAGTCTAGGAGAAGAGATGCCCATCTGTGAAGGAGCAGACCGTCTTCTCCTCTTTCCTTTGTGTATTCTTTCCATTGTCCAGACAGTGCCCAAACCTCCCTCTTGTCTTGCCTCACTGGCAATCTGGACTTGATGGAGAATGCTCCTTTTCCCACCCCATTTTGGCACTGCCCAAGCGGAGTGTATCCTTGTCCTCTACCCTCCACTCCAACCTCACCCCAGCTTGCCTCAAGCTTCTGGGGAATTTAACAGCTACCATTCAGGCCACAGGGAATTTGTGAGGCTTCCTTTGTCTTCTTTGTGTCTTCGGTTTTATTTCTTCTCCACAGCCCCGCCTCTACTGTCCTTCCTTGGAATCAGGGGTCCCTTAGCCTGTTTGCTTTTTCTACCTTGGGGACCCCAGGGGCCAAGCAGTCCTCCATCTAGTCACACCAAAGGCAAAAAGCCTGGCTACCTCCCCCCTAGCACGTGAGGTCCCTACTCCCCTTTCCTCTGTTTCTACCCAGCTTTGCTTATCTTGGGGATTTCAAGGCAGCAGGGGGTAGTAAGGGGAGGGCAGGAGAAGCCTCTGTCCCAGTGTAGGCAACTACCTGACTAGACACAGACTGCTGTCACCAAGACCAGGTCCCCAGCCCTTATGCCCATTAACACCCCTTCTTGATCTTTCAAAGGCAGCTAAATTGCTAGCAAATCCCCCTGATTCCTGGCCTCTTTCTCCTCCGTTTCTTTGTTAGAAGTTTCTGTGGAGCTAAACTCAGCCTCCATTTGACTGGGTTCATTTAGTTTAGTAGGGTTCTCAGAGTCTTCTGTTTGTTGTTTTGTGTTGTTTCCAATGAAAAGCAAGTTTACCCTCAGAGTCATGCTTTTCCAAAGAGGCTAGTGTTTTTTTTTGTTGTTGTTGTTGTTGTTGTTTTTTTTTTTTTTTTTAATGTTTCAGGTTCTAAGTGAAGTGAGTTGGGGAGGGATTGGAAGTGGTAGTAAACAAGGTTTAGAACATGGTGAGATAGTTAACTCTGATCTCCAATCCCCAGCAGAGAACTGGGGGTAAAATAGGGGGCAGGGAGAGAGGATTTCTATTCACCTTTAATATATTTTTACAAAAAAAGCAAACAATTTAAAAACAAACCCACCGCTTCTGTACATGTCTAAATATATTTTTAGAAGTGGGTAGGATTGTGAATTTCTGATGCAGGGCCTTTTTATAAATAGGTTAGAATAGTATCATCTGGACTTCTCTGTTGTTTTTTTCCCTGTTTTTTTCTTATGTTGTGTTACTAATGTAATTTATATTTTTTTTAGATCCTCCCTTTCCTATAGAGATAAAAGTGATTTATCTTGGCAATTGCTTTGCTTGGCATTCTTTTTTCATGGGTGTTGGTGTTGGTGGAGGTGGTGGTTGTGGTGATGGTGGTGACGAAGGTGGTGTGGTATGGGGTCCAGAAGTGATGCCTTTTCTCTCTCTCTCCATCAGCAAATTATCAGTGAATATTTTCTTGGTACTCAGCCTTAGGTAAGAAGAGAACAGGATTCCTGCCCTTGGGAGGGACTCAGCTGAAGCAGATAATCAAAAGTATAGTGAACAGAAAAGAAAAAGTACAGCAATCCAAAGGGGGTCTCACGAGTTCAATGGGAAGGCTTTCCATAGCTTCCATGGATTGTTTTTACTTGCTACACCTGTGCCTCTTTCTATGAATATAGGACCCCAGCCCGATGCCCCCACACTTTCTGACATCTTCTTCAGGCATCTGTGGTATGATCTGGACCTGACTACTGTGCTGGATCTAATACATCATGTTTGTTTCCTTGTGCCAGGTGCTATTGTGTGTGTGTGTGTGTGTGTGTGTGTGTGTGTGTGTGTGAGAGAGAGAGAGAGAGAGAGAATGTTGTTTCATCTTCACTAACACCCTTATCCTACCAATGAGGAAACAGGCAAAGTAACTTTCTATCATCACACATATAGTAAGTTCTGGTTCTAGAATCTGTTCTTATCACTTTGTTCTGTGGCTTCTCACTGATAACCCCAACCCTTTATTAAGTGCCTTTTGGGTGATAGGCATGGGTTAGACATTTTACTTAGTATATCTCATTTAATCATCACTGATAACCCTATGAAGGCAATTATCCTTGTTTTTTTAGTTATGAAGACAAACTTTCCAGTGGTCTTCCACAGCAGTATCTGCCCAATTCCAAAAATCAAGATCTTTCCCCTTCACTGTGTGAAAAAAAAAATTGTTTGAGGCTCAATAACCCAACAGATATTTATTAAGCACTTGTTGTGTGCAAGGTGCAGCATTGAGAGTTGTGTCCTGAGCCAGAGCCACCAGTATAATATTAGGAACCTTGTTTCAAATTCACTACCTTTTAGGACAGGCTTCTTACTGTGTGTGGGTCATCTGTAAAATAAGGAGTTTGAAGTCACTCAAGATTTCTTTCTCCTAGAGATTTTACTTTTGTGAGTCTGGGTGATGCTCTCTAAATGACCTCTTCTAGTTCTCACAATTTTGAGTCTCAGCGTTAAATACTTTAGATAGAAAAAGTTTATGTCTGTCATATAGGGAAGTGTATCTTTTGATAGAGGCAATAGAACAGAGGAAGAATTTCAGAGACTTTGTAGGAATGGTGGGCTGGATTCTGTTTGTTATCAACTCCCACCTTCTCAAGGACAAAAATCACTTTCACCAGCCTCAGGTTAGAGAATAAGCTATAGTCTCAGTTCCTTATTGTCAGTTCAGGTAGGTACCAGCACATCAGAGGCTTCTGTCTAAAAATTGGGAGAGGAACAAGGCCCCTAACTTCTGTTTTATCTCTTTCCAAAACAGAATGGAAATGTGTATAAGACTTGCTAAGAGCTCTTTCTCAATGACTAACCAAGTAATTTGGGGGAGTGTCTTCATCTATTTTGTGTAGCTGTAAGAAAATATCTGAGACTGAGTAATTTACAAAGAAAAGAAGTGTATTTTGGCCCGTGGTTCTGGAGGCTAGCAAACTTGAGAGCACTGGACCATCTGGCCAAGGCAATGTGCTCTTTCACTTCATGGTAGAAAAAGCAGAAAAGAACTAGCAAGTGCAAGAGGAGCATGTGTGTGAGAGTAAGGGGCAGTGCCAGGCTTGCTTTATAACATGCTCGAGAACTGTCCCAGTCTCTTGAGAAAGACACTAATCCATTTGTGGGCATTGCCCTCATGACCCAATCACCTCCCAAAGGCCCTACCTCTCAACACTCCTACATTGGCAATCAAATTTCGACATGAAGGGCTGGGGAAATAGCTCACTTGGTATACCGAGTGCTTGCCTTCCATACAAAAGGGCCTGGATTTAATCCTCAGCACCACAAAAAAAAAAAATCAACATGAATTTGGCAGGGACAAACCACATCTAAACCATAGAAGCTGAATTACTTTTGGGGTCTTAGTTTTAAAAACAAATGGGGGGTTGTGTATAATTGCAAGCAATGTAGTATAACTGCAGCTGTGATTTTTAACCAGGGTTACATAAGCAGAATCTCTGAGAGGAAATGTGTAGTTTGAAAAGGCATATAATCACACTTGATTAGTTTTTAGCCATAATACTTAAAACCTCAGATAATGGAGGATCAATAATTTTGATATTTGTCAGAGGATCTGACTTTACCCATGAATAACAGTCATTAAAAGGCCTTAAGCAGAAAGTAGCACCATACAACTTGTTTTTTAAAAGGATCTCTTTAAGTGTAAGGAGGGGGTTACAACTGAAGCAAGGAGGCCAGTGAGGAAGTTATTTGTAGGAGAGACAGAGTAGTTCTCACCTTATGTCTCTCATCAAATGCCATTTCCCTAAGGAAGTCTTTACCCAACTGTCCAGTTGACACTAACCTTTTCCTGGACTTCTAAATTCCATAAAGGACAGGTATCCCAGACTTTCCAAGAGACAGAACCAGAGGATTGGCTACTTACCCAAGAGACAGGATATGGACTCTTCTATTACCTTCTCAGCTTTGTAACTCAGTTAACATTCCTGAGCCTTCTTTTCCACAAGACTACATCAATGTCAGAATTCATCAATGAATGTGGTAAGAGAGAGTACCCATTTTTGTATATTTTCTTTTTCAGGAGTCCAACCTTCCCCACATTCCATTCCATTCTGTCATTTACAACTTTTCAGGAGTATCTCCCCCAAAGTCCTATTTTCATCATCCCCTCCTGCTTAATGGCATTCCATGTAATCCTACTGCTTATTGCACCCTCCTTCTAGAAGTTTCTTAGAACCTGGCCCAACTTGGAGACAATGGGCTGTGGTGGAAGGGAATGTTCCTAGAAGTTTAGAAAACCAATGTTTCAGTTCCAACTCTGCCACCTGTGACCTTGAGCTGATGCCTTCATCAGCTCAGTCTCATTGTCTGTAAAATGAAGATAATAATCATTACCTTATAGGATTACTGGGAAGTAATAGCTAGTGTTATTTGGGGAAGGGTATCATACAGTTTATTTTTAATTTTTAAGCTCTTCTTATTTGTTAGATATAAATGACACTAGAGTATATTTTGACATAAATAAATGGAGTATATAACTTATTCTAATTAGGATCCCATTCTTGTGGTTGTACATGATGTGGAGTTTCAATGGTGGTATATTCATATATGAACATAGGAAAGTTATGTCTGATTCATTTCACTGGCTTTCCTATTCCTACCCTCTCCCTTCCTTTCATTCCCCTTTGTCTAACCCACTCAACTTCTATTCTTCTCGTCCACCCCTCTCCCCAGTTGTGTGTTAAAATCCACAAATCAGAGAGAATGTTCTTTGGGATTGGTTTATTTCACTTAGTATGACAGTCTCTGAATTCATCCATTTACTGGCAAAAGTCTTAAAGTTTGACACTCAGGTGATCAGTGAGTGCAGTTTAATTTTTCCCAGGAAAATTTGCCCAACAAGGTCTATAATCTCACTTTTAAAAATTTCAGATAAAATAGGCTTTAAAGGAATTGGGGAGATTATTTCAAACTGAGGCAGGAAATTGTGTTGGCTTCATGAGGAAGGTGGTATTTGAAGCACATAGAGAGATCTAGGTCAGTAGGGGTGGTGGGCCTTAAACTGTAGAGGAGATAAAACCAAATCTAAGAAACAAAGTTATTAGAAGTTGCCAGAGTATCATCTGTGTTAGTTAAATATCAATGGTTCAGTTCTACAGTGGATCATCAAAGCCTCTTTTGTATCAGGCCTTGTGCATGCCATTGGAGGGCTTTATCTTCAAGGACTATGTGATTTAGTTCAGATGGAAACCCAAGTACATCACACTGGGACAAATAGTATATTACAAATAAGTGCAGAGTGGTATGAGAGCATAAGAAAGGAGATCCAATCCAGTCTGAGAAGCCCGAAAGGCTTCGGGGATGATGTAACTCCTGATTTGAGTTTTGTGTTTTGTTTGTTTTGCAGTGCTGAGGATGCCAGACATGCACTGGTATCACTGAGCCACATCCCCAACCCACAATTTATGTTTTTTGTTTGTTTGTTTTCAGTACAAGGGATTGAACCTGGGTCCTTGTATATGATAGGCAGATGCTCTATCACTGAGCCACACTACACCACCAGCCCCTAAATTGAGTTTTGAAGGCCATTTACTGGGGGAGGGAAGACAGAAGCATGCATCAGAATAGAGAATTCCAAGCAAAAGGGACAGCATAAATAAAAGTAGAAGCAGTCTGGGGTGTAAGTGGAGCTACAAACCCTTTAGTTTGAATACATGAGCTGGAATACATGCATTGGTAAGGTGGCAAGTATTGGGGGATAAAGCTGATGAGGTGGGCAGTGACTGAATCATAGAGGTCTCTGTCTTAGCTTTTTATCACTGTGATAATATACCTGAGAAAAATCAACTCAAAGGGAGCAAAGGTTTATTTTTGGTTCATGATTTCAGAGGTTTCAGTCCATGTTTGCTTGGTGATTTTGCTTTGGGTTTGTGACAAGGTAGTACATCATGGTAGAAGAACCTGGGTGGAGGAAACCTGTTAATTTCATGGTGACTAGGAAGAGAGAAAGAGGAAGAGACCTGATCCCAATATTTCCTTCTAGGGCACAACCTCAGTGACCTAACTTCCTTCCACTAGGCCTCACCTCCTGCCAGGTTTCACCACCTCCTAGTAGTGCTATAGGCTTGCAACCAGTGCAATGGCACACATTTATAATCCCAGTGACTGAGGAGACTGAGGCAGGAAGATTGAAAGTTCAAGGCCAGTCTTGGCAACTTAGCAAGACCCTGTCTTAACACTAACAAAAAAAGGCTGGGGATGTAACTCCCCACTACAAAAATAAATAAATAAATAAAATCCAGAGCTGGGGTTGTGGCTCAGTGGTAGAGCACTTGCCTTGCATGCATGAGGCACTGGGTTCGATCCTCAGCACCGCATAAAAATAAAGATATTGTGTCCATTTGCAACTAAAAAATATTTTTTAAAAATCCAAATCATAACAGACCATAACAGTCTGATTTATGTTTCAGAATGTTCTCTCTGGTGATCCTTGCAGTGAGAAGAGACTGAAGTATGCTAGCATAGAGGCTAGTGTAAAGGTGGCTGTACAGTTCTGGTTAAGATAAAATGAGGTCCAAACCAGGACAGTGACTGTGAAGAAGATACCAGAGATGATAAATCCATATTAGTTTTTCCTAACACTTTACTATGAACGTTTTCGAACATTCAGGAAGTCAAATAACTATACCACAAAAAATTCATATATCCACCACACAGATTCTGCATTTATCATGTATCTATCCATGCATCCACCCCTGTGTTAGCTTTCCGTCACTGTGACATGCACCTGATATAATTAACTTGTCAAGAGAAAAGTTTTATTTTGATTCATAGTTTTGATGTTTCCAGGTCATGATTGATTGGTCCCTGTTGCTTTGGGCCTATGGTGGCATATTTTGGTAAGAGTACATGGCAGGGCTGGGGTTGTGGCTCAGTTGGCAGAGCACTTGTCTGGCACATGTGAGGTACTGGGTTCGATCCTCGGCACCACAAGAAAATAAAGGCGTTGTGTCCATCTACTAGAAAAAGTATTTTTTTAAAAAAAAAGAGTACATGGCAGAGAAAAACTGCTCACTTTATGGCCAAAAATCAAAAGAAAGCTGAAGAAGAAGAGGCGGGGATGACACTATCACTTTCAGGGGCACACCCCCAATCACCTTTGGACCTCCAGTAGGCCCCAACTCTTAAAGGTCCCACTACCTCTTTATAGCACCATAGGCTGGACACCAAGCATGTTAATACATGGACCCTTTGGGGACACTTTTCCAAATATCAATACCACCTTTTATACATTTAAAATTTACTGATGCCTTCACATCCCTTCAAACACTTAAGCATGCGTGTGATTTAGTAGAGTTCAATACTTGTGATTCTTCTTATTTTTGGTGCTGGGGATCTAATCCAGGGCCTTATACAGGCTAAGCAAGCACTTTACCACTGAGTTGCACCCTAGTCCCTTGCATTTTTGTGTGTGTGCGGTACAGAGGATTGAAACCAGGGGTACCTTACCATTGGGATATATCCACATCCTTGCCTTTTTTAAAATTTTGAGACAAGGTCTCACTAAGTTGCCATGGTTGACCTCAAACTTGCTGCTTGTCTCAGCCTCTCAAGTTGCTGGGATTCCAAATGTGTACCACCATGACTGGCCCTTGTAATTCTTTCTTAGAATATCCATACAATTAAATAAATGCACACATCTTAAGAGAATAATTTTGTGTTTTGACAAATACTTATACCTGTAATTCACACCCCTATCAAGATCCAGAACATTATGATCAACCCTGAAAATTCCCATGTATCCTTCCCAATTGCAGCCCTTCCCTCTTACAGAGTAGGACTTCAGTGTGAAAGACTAGGATTTGGAACTTGTGAAAATAATTGTCCCAGGTGGAGTTAATCTGTGTGGTTCCTCTCCAGAAAAGTCATGGAGACAGGTAACTAGGCAGGATACACAAGCATTAGTAAATAACTTCAATGGAAGTTCTTCAACCTTCCTCCCCCTCTCCCTAATAAGCCTTATCTTTATAGATCAGTGCATGAATCAATGAACCAAAGAGGAATCTAGTTAAGGGGCTGTTGGTCTCTGAAGAGTTAGGAGTCTTGTAAGCGAGTAACAATTCAGCATAACAGATGTTGAATGTTGAATGCTATAACTGAAGAGGGGAAGAAGAAAGAATTAAAGTAACCCAAAAGTGCCATAAGGGTTTGAAGTAGGTGTGTGTGTGTGTTGTGTGGGGGTGATTGAGAAGCGCTCATAGGAAAAGGGAAAAGAACATTTAGCAGGCATGAAAAATTTCCTGGAGTGTGAGGAGCTGTCTTGAAAGACATTGACTTTGATAATAAGTATGATAGACAAAGATGTTTTTAGTTGCAGATAACAGAAAACAAGCAATGAGACATTGGCTCATGTCTAGAGGTATGTGGGTATTAGGCACTGGTTGATCAATGCTTTGTTCCAGATTATCTTTGTGTTGCCCTCTTTTGTTTGTGTCAGCTTTGTCAGAATTTGTCTTCTTGGTCACAGGATGGCTGCCTGCAACAAATGGGGATATGATCACTTCCCATAATCATTTTTCAAAAGGCCTGAGTTTTGGGCCAGTTGAACTATCCCTAACAATCCTTGTGGCCCTCAAGTGCCATATACAGATTGGCATAAGCCTGGATTATATGCTACAATCATTGTGGCAAATTAAAGGACCCTCTGGAGGTGGGAGTGAGATCATTCCACAAAAAGCACATGACTTCTACACAATGATTCCACTTTTCCAGTCTTGCTTATTTTCCATCTATATATTATATTTGATGACAGAAAATATCAAGACTTTGATATTTTTAACTGGGTGGGTTTTTAAATTTTATTTGTTTTAATTTGTTATACATGGCAGCAGAATGCATTTTGATTCACAGTACACAAATGGAGCACAATTTTTCATTTCTCTGGTTGTACACAAAGTACAGTCATACCATTCATGTCTTCATACATGTTGCTAGGGTAATGATGTCCATCTCATTCCACCATCTTTCTTACCCCCATGCTCCCTCCCCTTTACCCTATCCAAAGTTCCTCCATTCCTCCCGTGCTCCCCCCACTCCCATTATGGATCAGCATTCACTTATCATAGAAAACATCCGGCCTTTGATTTTTTGGAATTGGTTTACTTCACTTAGCATGATATTCTTCAACTCTTATCCATTTACCTGTACATACCATGATTTTATTCTCTTTTAATGCTGAGTAATATTACATTGTGTATATATACCACAGTTTCTTTATCCATTCATCTATTGAAGGGCATCTAGGTTGGTTCTACAGTTCAGCTATTGTGAATTGTGCTGCTATAAACATTGATGTGGCTGTGTCCCAGTAGTATGCTGTTTTTAAGTTCTTTGGGTATAGACTGAGGAGAGGGTTAGCTGGGTCAAATGGTGGTTCCATTCCCAGATTTCCAAGGAACCTCCATACTGCTTTCCATATTGGCTGCACCGATTTGCAGTCCCAACAGTAATGTATGTACCTTTTTTCCCACATCCTCACAACACTTATTGTTTCTTGTATTCTTAATAACTGCTATTCTGACTGGAGGGAGATGAAATCTTAGAGTAGTTTTGATTTGCATTTCTCTAATTGCTAGAGACGTTGAACATTTTTTTCATATATTTGTTGATTGATTGTATATCATCTTCTGAGAAGTGTCTGTTCATTTCCTTGGCCCATTTATTGATTGGGTTATTTGTTATTTTAAAATATTGTTTTAGTTGTCAATGGACCTTTATTTATTTATATGTAGTGCTGAGAATTGAACACATTGCCTCACACATGCTAGGCAAGCGCTCTACCACTAAGCCACAACCCCAACCTAGGTTATTTGTTTTTTTAGTGATAAGTTTTTTCAGTTCTTTATATCCTGGAGATTAGTGTTCTATCTGATGTGCATGTGGTAAAAATTTGCTCCCATTCTGTAAGCTCTCTATTCACCTTACTGATTGTTTCCTTTTAGTTTGAAAACCATCCCATTTGTTGATTCTTGATTTTATTTCTTGTGCTTTAGGGTCTTTTTAAAGAAGTAGGGGCCTAATCTGACATGATAAAGATTTGGGCTCACTTTTTCTTCTATTAGATGCAGGGAGGGTCTCTGGCCTAATTCCTAGGTACTGGTTCCACTTTGAGTTGAGTTGTGTGCATGGTGAGAGATAGGGGTTTAATTTCATTTTGCTACATATGGATTTCAATTTTTCCCAGCACCGTTTGTTGAAGAGGCTGTATTTTCTCCAATATGTGTTTTTGGCACTTTTGTCTCGTGTGAGCTAACTGTATTTATGTGGGTTTGTCTCTCTATCCTCTATTCTGTACCATTGGTCTACAAGTCTATTTCGGTGTGAATACCATGTGCTTTCTAGTATAGTTTAAGGTCTGGTATTTTGATGCCACCTGCTTCATTCTTCTTGCTAAGGATTGCTTTGGCTATTCTGGGTCTCTTATTTTTCCAGATGAATTTCATGATTGCTTTTTCTATTTCTATGAAGAATGTCATTGAGATTTTGATTGGAATTGCATTAAATCTATATAGTGCCTTTGGTAGTATTGGTCATTTTGACAATATTAATTCTGCCTATCCGAGAATAAGGGATATCTTTCCATCTCCTAAGGTCTTCTTTAATTTTTTTCTTTAGTGTTCTGTAGTTTTCATCGTGTAGGTCTTTAACCTCTTTCATTGATTTCCAAGTATTTTTTTTTTTTTTGAGGCTATTGTAAATGGGGTAGTTTTCCTAGTTTCTCTTTAGAGGATTTGTTACTGATATACAGAAATGCATTTGATTTATGGGTATTGATTTTATATCCTGCTACTTTGCTGAATTCATTTATTAGTTCTAGAAATTTTCTGGTGAAATTTTTCAGATCCTGTAGGTATAGAATCATGTTGTTGTCAAATAGTGATAGTTTAAGTTCTTTTCCTATCCATTTCCCTTTAATTTCTTTTATCTGTCTAATTGCTCTGGCTAGAATTTCAAGGATTATGTTAAATAGAAGTGGTAAAAGAGGTCATTCCTGTCTTGTTCCAGTTTTTACAAGAAATACTTTCAATTTTTCTCCATTTAGAATGATCTTGACCTGGGACTTAGCATAGAAAGCTTTTACAATATTGAGATATGTTCCTGTTATCCCTAGTCTTTCTAGTGATTTGAACATGAAGGGGTGCTGTATTTTATCTATTGAGATGATCTTATGGTTCTTATCTTTAAGTCTATTGATGTGATGAATTACATTTTTTTGATTTCTGTATGTTGAACCAACCTTGCATCCCTGAGATGAACCCCACTTGATTGTGGTGTACTATCTTTTAAAAATGTTTTTGTATTCAATTTGCCAGAATTTTATTGAGAATTTTTGCATCTATGTTCATTAGAGATATTGGTCTGAAGTTTTCTTTCTTTGATGTCTTTGTCTGGTTTGGAATAAGGGTAATGTTGGCTTCATAGAATGAGTTTGGAATGGTTCCCTCTTTTTCTATTTCATGGAATAATTTGAGGAGTATTTGTATTAGTTCTTCTTTGAAGGTCTTGTAGAACTCAGCTCTGAATCCACCTGGTCCTGGGCTTTTCTTGGTTGGTAGGCTTTTGATGGTGTCTTCATTGCTTGAAATTGATCTGTTTAACTTGTGTGTATTGTTCTGATTCAGTTTATATAAATCATATGACTAGAAATTTATCAATGTCTTCAATATTTTTTATTGCATTGGAGTACAAATTTTCAAAATAATTTCTAATTATCTTCTGTATTTCTGTAGTGTCTGTTGTGATATTTCCCTTATCATCATGGATTTAGTAATTTGAGTTTTCTCTCTCCTCTTAGCATGGCTAAGAATTTATCAATTTTATTTATTTTTTCAAAGAACCAACTTTTTGTTTTGTTTTTCCAATTGTTTCTTTTGTTTCAATTTCATTGATTTCAGCTCTGATTTTAATTATTTCCTGTCTTCTACTGCTTTTGGTGTTGATTTGATTTCTTCTTTTTCTAGGGCTTTGACATGTAATGTTTAGGTCATTTATTTGTTGAATTTTCCTTCTTTTAAGGAATGAACTCCATGCAACGAACTTTCCTCTCAGTAATGCCTTCATAGTGTCCCAGAAGTTTTGATATGTTGTATCATTGTTCTTATTTCCCTCTAAGAATTTTTTCATCTTCTCTTTGATGTCTTCTGAATTCCATTATTCATTCAATATCATATTATTTAGTCTCCAGTATTGGAGTAGCTTCTATTTTTGATTTCTAATTTCATTCCATTATGATCTGATAGAAGGCAGGGTAATATCTCTACTTTTTTGTATTTGCTAAGAGTTGCTTTGTGGCATAATACCTGGTTTATTTTAGAGAAGGATCCATATGCTGCTGAGAAGAAAGTATATTCACTCATAGATGGATGAAATATTCTATATGTCTATTAAATCTAAGTTATTGATTGCATTATTGAATTCTATAGTTTCTTTGTTTATATTTTGTTTGGAAGATCTATCCAGTGGTGAAAGAGGTATATTAAAGTCACCCAAAATTATTTTTGTGGTCTATTTGTCTCTTGAAATTGAGAAGAATTTGTTTGATGAACATAGATACTCCATTGTTTGGGACATATATATTTAAAATTATTATGTCTTGTTGATGTACGGTTCCCTTAAGCAGTATGTATTATCCTTCTTTATCCCTTTTTATTAACTTTGGCTTGAAGTATGCTTTATTTGTTATGAGGATGGAAACTCCTGCTTATTTCCACAGTCCATATGAGTGGTATGTTTTTTCTCAACCTTTCACCTTCAGTCTGTGGATGTCTTTTCCTAGGTAGCATATCGTTGGGTCTTTTTTTTTTTTTTTTAATACAGTCTGCCAATCTGTGTCTTTTGATTGATGAGGTTAGGCCATTTTAGGCCATTAACATTCAGGGTGATTATTGAGACATGATTTGTATTCCCAGTCATTTTTGTTTATTTTTGGTTTTTAACTTGGCTTGGTTTCTCTATTGATTGTTTTTCCTTTAGTGTAATACCTCCCTTTGCTGATTTTCATTGTTGTTCTTTTGTTTCCTACTCATGGAGCATTTTGCCGAGGATATTTTATAGTGTAGACTTTCTAGTTGTAAATTCTTTTAACTTTTGTTTATCATGGGAGGTTTTTATTTTGTCATCAAATCTAAAGCTTAATTTTGCTGGATGTAAGATTCTTAGTTGGCATCTATTTTCTTTCAGAGCTTGGTATATATTATTTTAGTATCTTCTAGCTTTCAGGGTCTGGGTTGAGAAATCTGCAGAGATCCTAATTGGTTTCCCTCTATATGTGATCTGATTCCTTTCTCTCATGGCTTTCAAAATTCTCTCCTTATTCTGTATGCTAGGCATTTTCATTATAATGTGCCTTGATGTAGATCTGTTGTAATTTTGTACATTTAGTGTCCTGTAAGCATGTTGCATTTGATTTCCAGTTCATTCTTCATGTTTGGAAAGTTTTCTGATATTATTTCATTGAGTAGATGGATCATTCCATTGGTTTGTATCTTTGTGCTTTCCTCTATACCAATAATTTTTAGATTCTTCTTTTTATGTTGTCCCATAATTCTTGAATGTTCTGCTCATGGTTCCTTACCATTTTCACTATGTGGTCGATGTCCTTTACAAGATTATATATTTTGTCTTCATTGTCTGAGATTCTGTCTTCCAAGTGATCTAATCTGTTATTGATGCTTTCTATTAAGTTTTTAAATTTGGTTTATTGTTTCCATCATTTCAGAATCTGTCTCCTTATTGAAATAATCCTTTGCTTCCTGTATTTGCTTATGTAGCTCTTCATCAAAATGATCTTTTGCTGCCTGTATTTGCTCTTATGTCATCTTTAATTAGCAGAACGTTTTAATTATGTACAGCCTTAACTCCTTTTCTGATATTTTTTCTACTGTGCTGGCCATGGATTCTAATAATGTAGTATCTTGGTTTGTTTGGGGCCCTTTCTTCTCTTGTTTTTTCATGTTGTTCATGTGTCTTCCCTTCTAGCTCTTTAGATCTGCAGGGTTCCAATACCTCTCCTTTAAAGGGGAGATCAATATTAACAGATCCCAGTACAAACAATATACAGCCTTAAATCAAGTAGTTCCTATTAAGATGTTTACAGTTTTGTCACAATTTATAGAAATGGTGAGTTCACTTATTATCTACAATATATAAACAGTAGGTTTACAAAAGGGTCTACAATTTCTGATGGTGGACAAAGAGAGAACAGGGCATGGGGTGTATGATAAGATATTAAGGAGGTAGGATGTGAGGATATAGAGTTATTAGATCTTTGGAAGCGTGAAAGAAGAAAAAAATCAAATGAAGTTGGCTAATAGCAGGAGAAAAGAGAGAAAGTGATTTTGGGGAGACAGGTAAGTGGGAAGACTATATAGAGTACAAAAAACAAACATTAAAATTAAGAAAAATTAAAAATGTAAAAATAAGAGATAAAGAATATACAACACAATTGTAATATACTATTCAAATATCCCAGTCCTCAGTAGCCTAATCCATGAAAAGTACTTGTTTTCACAAATGTTGCGGATGTGAGGGAGGGAGGAGAGAGAGAGAAAAAAAAAAAAAGAAAAGGAAAAAAATCCCAAAGGAAAATTAAAAAGGATTGGTTCTATTAGAGTGCAATATATTTCCTATTTCCCTTCCCATTCAATAGGTGGGGTTGTCTGTTGTTTGCTGGTATCTCCACCCTCAGGATGGTGAAAGTTATTAGGGTGGGAGGGTTGGTTTTGGGGACGGAACTCCTGGATGTGGGATGTAGCACTTGCTGGTCACCATTGGGAAACTGCACCCCAAGTATCTCCTTTGGAGCCCACTCGTGTGACGTGGGCACCTGGTCTTATCTCCTTATATCTCCTGTATACCTCACAATTCCTGGTCTCTACTTTAGCCTCTAAACTGTATCTCACTCACCCCTTCCCTTTCTACTTCCTAACCAGGAACCTGAGGTCTTGTGGGCTGTGCTCTGGGGCTGGTACACCTGTCTCAGAGAGTGTTTTATATTGGGCAGCTCAGGACCAGTCTTTGTGAGCTACTCACTGGCCATGTAGCTGCAAGTTGCTGGGTTAGTGGATGCAGAGGACGGGGAGTTGGGGGACTATACGTACCTTGATATTACCTTTAGGCCCCAGCTGGTGTCCTAGGCTGGGAGTTGAACCAACTAAAGATGATGACAAAGGTGTACCAAGATGGAGGCAACTGCTTTCAGAGATCGGATGTCGGG
Organism: Callospermophilus lateralis; assembly: GCF_048772815.1. Classification (NCBI taxonomy): domain Eukaryota; kingdom Metazoa; phylum Chordata; class Mammalia; order Rodentia; family Sciuridae; genus Callospermophilus; species Callospermophilus lateralis. The sequence goes on along the minus strand of NC_135325.1, from coordinate 38,666,106 downwards.
CTGCGCTGGGTGGGGCATTGGGTGTAGTGTTCAGAGATGCAGCCCCGTGGCTTGCAGTGTTGTGGCTGGCAGGTACCTCCTGACCCTGTCAAGTGTCCCCAGGTACAGGAAACTATGGCAGTGGTTACAGTGTCCCAAGGTGGAGGCAACCAGGGGGAGCCCCATGCTGGTAGATGGGGGTCCACATGGGAATGGTGGCTGGGGATCATGCATGGGTGGTCAGTCGGGGGTCCTGCATAGGTGCTAAGGCCTGGGGTCCTGTGTGGAGACAACTGCCAGGATTCATGCAGGAGAGCAGCTGTCAGGGGTCCTCTAATAACTAGCAGAGAAACAGTATTCCCATTGCTTAAATCCCAGGTTACGCAGCAACAAGGAATTCAGCCTCCCCCTATCCCGCCATCTTGGATCCTCAACTGGGTGGTTTTTATATGTTTGAATTTCAAGAGTTTTTTATATATCAGGATATAAGTCGTCTGTTAGGTATGTGATTTGCAAATATTTTCTCCCAGTTCATAGCTTTTATTTTTATTTTTTACTAGTGTCTTTTCCAGAGCAAAATGTTTAATTTTGATAAATTCTAACTTATCAACTTTATTTTATGGATTTTCCTATTTAAAGCATTCTTTGCCTGGGTATGGTGATGCACGCCTGTAATCCCAGTGGCTCAGGAGGCTGAGACAGGAGGATCATGAATTCAAAGCCAGACTCAGCAAAGTGAGGTGCTAAGCAACTCAGTGAGACCCTGTCTCTAAATAAAATACAAAATAGAGGAGGATCACAAATTCAAGGTCAGCCTCAGCAACTTAGTGAGACCTATCTCTAAATGAATAAATAGAGCTGGGGGGATATGGTTCTGTGTTTAAATGCCCCTGGGTTCAGTTCCCAGTACAAAAAAAAAAAAAAAAAAAAACTTTGCCTAACTGTGCCCACTGGTATATGCCAGTCAATAATCCCAGTGACTATTGAGGCTGGTGCAAGATGATCACAAGTTTGAGGTCAGTCTCAGTATCTTAGCTAAACCCTATCTAAAAGTTAAAAAATGAAAAGGGCTAGGGACCTAGCTCAATAGTAAAGTATCCCTGGATTCAATCCCCAGTACCATTTTTAGAAATACAAAAAGAACTCTACTCTCTTTATAGAACCCTAAGTCATAAGAAAATTTTCCTTATGTTATCTTCTGAAAGTTTAATAAATGTATGCTTTACTTTAGACCTATGATCCATTTTGAAATGATTTTAATATATTGTAACAAGTTTAGGTCAAAGTTCTTTTGTCTTTTTGCCTATAAAATGTCCAAATCCGCCAACATAATTTATTGGAAATGTTATTGAATTGCCTTTTACAAAAATTAGGCAGTTGTATTTTGCTCAGCTTTATAACAGATTTTCCTGTGTTGCCCAGGCCAACCTCAAACTTGTGATCCTCCTGCCTCAGTCTAATGAGTAGCTGGGAACAGAGCCATAAGCCACTATGCCCAGGTAGGGAGCTGTAGGTCTATTTCTAGAATCTCTGTTTTTTTCAATCATTTTTATGTATCTATCCTTTCACCAATACCACACTGCATTTATTATTGTACATTTATACTTATTTTAGTATCACATAGTGTGATTCTTCCTATTTATTCTTCTTTTTCAGGATTATTTAGCTATTCTTGGGACTTTTCATATACATTCAGAACAACTTTCTCTGTGCCTATCCATGACTTGCTGGTATTTTGAAAGGACTTGTCTTAAATGTATACATTTAAGATGATTTAAACATATTAATGATTTAAACATATTTAAACATGTTGATGATTTAAACATATTTCTTATTTCATATATCTTCAAGTTGAAATATAATTTACATATATAAGGAGGAACAAAAACTTTTAAATATACACATAGTCAGATTGTCACAAAATGAACATATTTGTGTAGTAACCACCCAGATCAAGACATATGAGTTGTACCTAGAGGAGTAAATCTTAATACAAAAGGGATAGAGAGCTCTTGGGCCCATTTGAGATGAGGAAGTCATTAAGGACAGCTATACCCTCAGGGAAAGGACTGGAAAATAACCTTACTATTTATACAGGGACACAACAAAGAATCTTGTCTGGTTTGGACTGGCATTTGGATAGAGGAAAATTTTTCCTTCTCTATGAATTCCTAACCATGTAATTGAGTTTTACATGGGTTTGTGATTCAAATCTCAACTATCTGTATAACCCCTCAGAAGCTAAGACTTGTGAAATTAAGAGAAAATTAATCCCTCTGGAGCATTTATGACAAAAGCAAATACCAAACCTTTCAGTATGAAAATGTGTGCCATCCAGACTAACCAGGATTTTCATTGATGAACCCCACTTAAACATGAATGAAATAATCCACAATAATCAAGAATCACCAAATACAACAAATAGCAGAATTAAGCTTCCATGAACTTCCGATAAAAGAAGAAACTAACAGAAATAAAAAACATGGTAAAATGATTAAGAACTTGAAGAAATAAAAAATAAAAGTGTACGACATTATACTAAAAAAGAGCAGACAGATTTTAAAAAGGATCAAAGCAGACATCTGCAAATAATAAGCAGTACAGTTGGCTCGACAAATCTGCATTTCTGCATCCACAGATTCAGTCAACTGTAAATCAGATACATTCAGAAAAAAAATGCATTTGTATTGAATGCATACAAAATTTTTCTTCTCATTATCTCCTAAACAATATCATATAACAACTATTTATATAGCATTTACTTTGTATTAAGTATTATAAGTAAAGATTATATAAAGCATACTGGAGGATGTGTGTAGATTGTATGCAAATACTATCCATTTTATATAAGGAACTCAAACATTCAAGTATTCTTATGTCTTTTGGGGATCCTGGAAACCAATCCCCTTCAGATACTGAGGGAGGCACTTGAAAATTAAAAAATTCAGTGAATGAATTAAATTGGAGATAATACACTGTTGAAGAGAAAATTTAATTGGATGTTAGGTCTTAGGAAATTACTAAACAAATAGGACAGAGGGAGTTAAAGAGAGGGGAAAGATAAGAGGCTAGGATATGTAGAGGACAGATTGAGAATGTCTCACAAATAAATAATGAGAGTTGCAGAATAAGTAGGAGAGAAGTAGACAGATGTGGAGGCACACACTTGTAATCCCAGTGGCTCTGGAGGCTGAGGCAGGATGATCACAAGTTCAAAGCCAGCCTCAGCAACTTAGTTATGCCCTGAGTAACTTAGCAAGACCCTTTCTAAAAAAAAAAGAAAAAAATGGTCTGGGGATGCAGTTGGGTGCTGCTGGGTCCCATCTCTGGTACAAAAAAAAAAAAAAAAAAAAGTAGGGGAGTAATATACAACTGCCTACTCAACATTTTTACTTAGAAACATATCCAAAGCTTAACTTCTGATAATCCCTCCCCCAACCTGCTTTTCCCTCAACTCTGTATCTATTAGTAGATGACAATTTCATCCTTTCCATTGCTCAAACCGAAACCCTGGATAATCCTTGATTCATGTCTTTCTCTCACATCAAACGAAGCAAATAACAGTTGGATTTTATTTAAAAATATTTGCAGGACTGGGGTTGTGGCTCAGCAGCAGAGCACTCGCCTAGCACATATGTGTGAGGCCCTGGGTTTGATCCTCAGTACCACATTAAAAAAATAAATAAAATAAAGGTAGTGTCTGACTACAAGTAAAAATAAAAAAAAAATTTTGCACCATCTGGCCACTTTTCATTGTCTCCTCTCCTATCATCTTGACCAGAACCATTATCACCAACCCATAACATTACAATAGCATCCTCACCTGCTTTGCTGTTTCTTCCAATGTTTCCCTACAGTCTCAACACAGCATCAAAAGTGATCTTTTACAAATGTGTCAGAAACACACTTTTTTTTTTGGTACCAGGGATTGAACCCAGGAGTGCTTAACCAGTGAGCCACATCCCCAGCTATTTTTATTTTGAGGCAGATCTCGCTACGTTTCTGAGACTGGCTTTGAACTTGCAATCCTACTGCCTCATCCTCTTGAGCCACTGGGATTACAAGTATGTGCCACTGGGCCAAGAAACTTTCACTTCTGAGAATGTGGAGTAACATACTTTTCCCTATTTTCCCCACTAACTGTAATCAATATATATATAAACAGTAATTTGAAAGTTGAAGATGAATCAGCCAGATTTTGAGACCTAAGAACACAGTGGTGAATTCCTTGTTTTTTTGTTTTGTTTTGTTTTGTTTTGTTTTTCTGCCCCATATGCCCTATACTAGATACTGGAAAGGCTGACAATCCACAGACACCAGCAGAAGCAGACAAAAAAAAAAATTCCTAAGAAAAGCCTGTTTTCTCTAGCCAAAGGACCAAGAAAGAGACAGCCTAGCAACACAGAAAACTTTTAAACAATTACTCTTCTACTTCGTCTAAATACTATAGAAAAACTCTGACTCCAGTCCTACTCTCACATGCAAAGACTGAGTGAAGAGCCTAGACTCTCTTCAGATTGTGATGAGATGCTCTAACTTCCCTCCATTCACTACTGAGGTGGTATCAGAAAACTAAAAGTAGAACTTAGACTTTTACCTCCATCGAGCACTAATGAGGTAGCACCCTATCTTCCCCTTAAGAGTCTTCTCAGAGGAGGCCACCTAACACACAAAGTTTACCTGAGCTCTATAGAGTATCATAACAATACCTGCCGTATCCAGTTTACATAAAAAATTAGTTATTATATCATGAACAAGGAATATTTTAAACTGAATGAGTAAAGGCAACAGATGTGAACACCAAGATACATAAGTAGAATCATCTAAGAAGTGTAAAGGAGCCATAAAATTGCCTCAGCAAGCAATTGCAAACACTCTTGAAATAAATTAAGAAATTGAAAGTCACCAAAGCAACAAGATAGAAGAAACAAATGGAAAAATTAGAGCTAAATTATATCTAAAATGAAGAAGAAAATGAATGGGGTCAACAGCAAAATGAAAACATAGTACTTGAAGGTAAAACAATAGAAGTTACTTAGTATGAGTAACAGAAAACAAAGTGAGGGGCTGGGGATGTGGCTCAAGCGGTAGCGCGCTCGCCTGCCATGCGTGCGGCCCGGGTTCGATCCTCAGCACCACATACAGGCAGAGATGTTGTGTCCGCCGAGTACTAAGAAATAAATATTAAAATTCTCTCTCTCCCTCTCTCATAAAAAAAAAAAAGAAAAGAAAACAAAGTGAAAGAAAGATGAATAGAAACTCAAGACCTGGGAGGCTATAGCAAAAATTATAACATGCATGTATATCATTAGAGTCCTTAAAAGAAAGGAATTAGATCATAGGGATAAGAAAAAGTATTCAAAGAAACACTGGCTGAAATTTCCCCAAGTGTGGCAAATTTATATTTTTACAGAGAATCCATATAATTTATTGATTGCATTTATAATGAATCCAAGCTGGGTGGAAATCAAATAGCTTCGCGTTCGTTCTTTTTTTTTTTTTTTTTTTTTAATACTGGGAATTGAACTCGGGCACTCAACCACTGAGCAATATCCCCAGCCATATTTTGTATTTTATTTAGAGAGAGGGTCTCACTGAGTTGCTTAATGGCCTCGATTTTTGCTGAGGCTGGCTTTGAACTCGGAGCTGCTGGGATTACAGGCATGTGCCATTATGCCCAGTAAGTAGTTTCTTTCTTAAAGGGATTATTAACTGTAGAGTGCAGTAGCACACACTATAATCCCAGTGACTCGAGGCTGAGACAGGCAGGATGATCACAAGTTTGAGGCTAGACTCGGCAACATAGCAATACCCTGTCTCAATAAAAGGGTTGGGAATACAGCTCACTGGGGAGTATGCCTGAGTTCAATCCTCATTACTGCCAAAAAAAGGATTATCTTTATTAGTACATAAATGAAAGTTATTCATTTATATTTATCATGTTCATTTCAATTTAACTTATAAGAAGACTTTTCTGATTATTTATGAAGTTTACTCTGACAGCATAAACAATAAAGGTGTATTTTACATAAATCTTTTTTAAAATTTTTAAATTTATTTTTATATGATTTTGACATATTTATACACACATGGAGTATATTTTATTCTTATTAGATCCCAGTCTTGTGGATGTACACAATGTTGAGATTCACCATGCTGTATTCATATATGTACATAGGAAAGTTATGTCCCAATTCATTCCATTGTCTCTCCTACCCCTGTCCCACTCCATTCCCACTCATTCCCCTTTCTTGAAACCACTGAATTTCTATTCTTCCCTTCCTCCCCTTATTGTTTATTGACATTCACATAAGAGAGATCATTCACCCTTTGTTTTTAGGGATTGGTTTATTTCACTTAGCATGATAGTCTCCAGATCCTTTTATTTACTGGCAAATGTTATAAAGCCATTCTTCTTTATGGCTGAGTAGCATTCCATTGTGTACATATACCACATTTTCTTTACCCATTCACCTGTTGAGGGGGGCACCTAGGTTGGTTCCATAGCTTAGCTATTGTGAATTGAGCTGCTATAAACATTGATGTGCATGTGTCACTGTAGCATGCTGATTTTAAGTCCTTTGGATATGTACCGAGGAGTGATATAACTGGTCAAATGGTGGTTCCATTCCTAGTTTTTTGAGAAATCTCCATACTAATTTCCAGAGTGGTTGCACCAATTTGCAGTCCCACCAGCAATGTATGAGTGTACCCTTTTTCCTACATCCTAGCAAACATTTCTTGTTACTTGTATTCTTGTTGATTGCCATCATTACTGGAATGAGGTGAAATCTCAGTGTAGTTTTAATTTGCATTTCTCTAATTGTTACAGATGTTATACTACAGTTATAGTAACAAAAATAGCATGTATTCTCAATAAAGCAGACATGAAGCCCAATGGAACAGAATAGAAGACAGAGACAAACACACATAAATAAAGTTATCTCTCACTAGACAAAGGTGCCATAAACATACACTGGAGGAAAAATAGACTCTTCAACAAATGGTGCTGGGAAAACTTGAAATCCATATTTAGTAGAATGAAATTTAACCCGTCTATTATCCTGCAAAAATTCAACTCAGTGTGCATCAAAGACCTATATATTAGACCAGAAACCTTGTACCTAGTAGAAGAAAATGTAGGCCCAACATATCAGCTCAAGATCTGGCTTCCTCAACAAGAGTCCTAAGGTACAATAAGTAAAATTTAAAAATCAATGAAACAGTCAAGAGCATGAAGTGAGAGCCTACAGAATGAGAGAAAATCTTTGCCACCTGCACCACAGATAAGGCATTAGTTTCCAGAATATACAAACAATAAAGCTTAACACCAAAAAAACCCAAATAACCCAATCAACAAATGGGCAAAGGAACTAAACAATTCTCAAAACAGTAAATATGAACATTCGACATAAATCATTTTTTTCTTTTTGGTGGGGGTACTAGGTGGTGAACTTGGGAGCACTTGACCCCTGAGCCAAATCCCCAGCCCTATTTTGTATTTTATTTAAAGATGGGGTCTCACTGAGTTTCTTAGCACCTCACTTTTGCTGAGGCTGGCTTTGAAAACTCTATCCTGCTGCCTCTGCCTCCTGAGCCACTGGGATTACAGGCGTGCACCACTACACCCAGCTTAAATCTTTTTTTTTTCTGAAAAAAAGTTCATTTTATTTTTCAAATTTAAAAAATGAGCAGTTTTCTTAAGTGTATGTTGCTGTATTATCCATAAATAAATATTTTTTATTTTTGCATAAAATTACTATAAAATCAAAATTGATTTCTGAAAAATGCTAAAATTACCATCAGAAAAAGAAAACAAATGAAAAACAGAACAACAATGGTGTACTTCAGAATAGAAGTGGAATATTACTACAGACCCTGCAGACATCAAAAAAAGAAAGAACATTCCAAACAAGTTTACACTCATTAAATCCATTGGAACAATGGACCAATTCCTCAAAAAGCACAAACTACCACCATTAATCCAACATGAAATAGATATTTGAATAGCCCTACAATTATTAAGGAAATTGAATTTTAATTTAAATCCCCCAATTCTTCTTTAGTATTTACAACCTTAAATGGCAAAAATGTCATATAGTTTCACTGGATCATTCTAACAAATGTTTCAAAAATTAGCAGTCTTTAGGATCTAAAGTTCCATTAAGAGTTTTTAGACATGATATCAAAAGTACATGCATAAAACAAAAAAATGATAAAATTCAATTTTATCAAAATTTTTGACCTTTGAAATTTATTATGAAGAAAAAGACAAGCTACAGTCTGGGACAAAATATTTGCAAAGCATATATATGACAAAGGATTAATATAGAGAATATAAAAAAGAACTCTCCAAATTCAACTTTAAAAAACATCCAATTTCATAATCCGCTTGAATCAAATGTATGAAATATGATATGTCAAGAACTTTGTAATGTTTTGAACAACTAATAAAAAAAAGAAAAAAAACACATCCAATTTGAAAACAGTCAAAACCCTGAAGAGACATTTCACTGAAGAGGACATACAGATGGCAAACAAGTGCATGAAAAGATGTCCAAAGTCATTAGCCATAAAAGAAATGAGAATTGTGAATATGATATATTTCTACACACCTACTAGAATATCTAGCTAAAATTTTAAAAAAATAGTGATAATACCAAATTCTGTGAAAAATAAAGGGAAACAATCTGTCATATATTTCTGGAAGGAATGTAAAATGGTACAGGCGCCCTAGAAAGCAGGGTTAAAAAACAATCTAAACTATACATTTACCTTATGACTACACAATGCCCTCCAGGCATTTACACATTAAATTAAAATGTCTGTACAAAACTTGTATACAAATGTTCATAGCAGTTTTATATGTAATAACTAAAAACTGAAAATGGCAAAAATGTCCATGAACACATGAATTGAGAAGTTTCTCATGATACATCCATACCATGGAATGCTACTCAGCAATAAAGGGAATGAACTTTTGAAACACACAATATGCATAGGCCTCAAAGATATTGTGCTGAGTGACAAAGTGAGCCCCAAAGGTCACATACTATATGTCAATAGGTAAGTGTTTAAACAAACTGGTTTGCCCAAAGCATAAATACTACTCAGCAACCAAAAACAAAACTTCTCATACGTGCAACAACTTGGATGGGTCTCAAGGTAATAATGCTGAATGAAAAAAAAAAAAAAAACCACAAAATATGATGTACTGTATGATTCCACTTATACGCTATTCCAGAAATAAAAGTTTAGGAATGGAAAAATGTTTATTGTTTGTTTAGCAGGTGTTATTATGGATAGTGGTGGTAGAAGCTGGGTTTGTAACTAAGGGGGAAGCACAAAGGAGATATTTGTAGTGATGGAATAATGCTGTGTTTTGATTTTAGTGTTTACACTAATTTACATATGACAATACACAACACAATGCAAAAATGTCAAATTCCTGGTTTTATACTGTAATTATGCAAGATCTATCCAACTGAGCAAACATGGGCCCTCTGCACTGTCTTTGCAGCTTCCTAAGAGTCTCTAATTTTAAAATAGAAAGTAAAAAATTTGAGTCAAATAATAGCCTGCCTCAGCTCAAAATCTTGTAATAATTCCTTATTTTACTCAGAGTAAAAGTCCCAAATCCTTTCTTTGCTAAGACTTATCAGTCACTCTTGTAAACTCCCTGACCTCTTATTCCCGTATCCCTTTCACCCACTCGACTGTAGCCACACTGTTCTCTATCTCAATCACTACATCCACTTAGATTCCTTCCTGAATTCACAGCATTTTGCTATATTGACTATATACTTGTGTTGGTGTATTTACAACCTTAACTTTTCTACTGACTCCATCTGATGAGTATTAAGTGCCAGACATACTCTAGTTTTAGACCCTTGATCTAGTTTGAAATTTATGAGATTTAGTTTTGGGATTTTTCTTGAATTGTCGATCATTTCCTTCCATGTATTTTTTCTATTCTTTTTGAAATTCATATTTTTGAAAAGTCACATCTTCTGATCTGAAGCTCTTATTTCTTCTGTTTTTTTTTCTCATTTTTTAAAAGCTATCATTTATCTGTCTATCTCTACTTATTTGGCTTTACTTCCTGGAAGATTTCAACCCATCTAATGAGCTTTTAATTTCTGATAATGTATTTTTAATCCCCAAGAGCACATCTTCTGATTTAAAAATAGTATCATCTGAGCTCAATGGCACACCTCTGAAAGCCCAGCAACTTAGGAGGCTGAGGCAGGAGGATTGTAAGCTCAAGGTCAGCCTCATCAATTTATTAATTCCCTCAGTTACTTAGTAAGAACCTGTCTCAAAAAAAGGTCTGGGAACTTAGCTCTGTGGTACAGTGCCACTAAGTTAAATTCCCAGTATTAAGTAAAAAATTTTTTGAAGTATCCTCTATTTGTTTCATAGCTATATTATCACCTCTTACCTCTAAGGAAATGTTGATCTCTTTTTAAAAAGAATTCCTATTATTGCATAGTTTCCTTCAAGTTTCTTCTCAACCCTCTATCTTTCACATTAGAGACTTTTCTCAAATGTCCATTAATTGTTTTGAATATGTTCACTTAACTCCTGGTTGCAATATGGGATTTCTAACCTCAGTTATGCTTGAAGCCTCCCATTCCAGAGACCCTCAACTGAAAATTTTCCTAATAATACTTGAGTCTTTTTCCAGGGCACAGTGGATAAATCACCTATTTCAAAGAGTGAGGAGGGGATCTGGAACTCTTCGACTTTTTGTAACCCTTCTTAGCTTAGTCCCACTTTCATTACCCTTTCCAGATGTACTTCAAGTATCCTTTTTTTCTAGAAATAGGAAAACTTATCTTAAAATTTATACAACATTTCAAAGCACCCCAAATAGTCAAATAGTCTTATTTGAAAAGAGCAAAATTGGGGAACTCGTGTTTTCCTATTTTAAAATGCAATTCACATCTACATCAATCAATATAGTGTGGTACTGACATAAAAAGACATAGACAAGTGGAATAGAATTGAATGTTCAGAAAGAACCCATACATCTATGGCCAATTAGTTTTCAACATAGATGCCAAGACACAAAATAATACTCTCTTCAACAAATAGTGTTTTAAAAACTAGATATGTGCATGCAAAAGGGTGAAGCTAAAACCTCATACCATGAACCACATAATATAAAAGTTAAAAGTATTAAACTTTGAGATGAAAATATAGGAATAAATATTTTTACTTTGTATTCTGCAATGGATTCTTCGATATGACACCAAAAGCAAAAACATCAAAAGAAAACACAATGACAAATTGGACTTCATTAAAAGAAACTTGTGCATCAAAAGACACTATGATGAAAATGAAAAGACAACCTACAGAGAAAATATTAGCAAATCATTTGTGATTATAGTCTAATATCCAAGATATGTAAAGAACTTTTATAATGTGACAAAAGACAGTCCAATTAAGGAGCTGGAGTTGTGGCTCCGTGGTAGAGCATTTGCCTGGCATATATGAGGCACTGGGTTCAACCTCAGCACCACATAAAATTCATAAATACATAAATATATTTTTAAAAGACAGTTCAATTAAAACATTGTCAGAGATTAACTAGGGGCTGGGGTTGTGGCTCAGTGGTAGAGCGGTTGCCTAGCATGCGTGAGGCACTAGGTTCGATCCTTAGCACCACATTAAAAAATAAAGGTATTATTTCCATCTACAACTAAAAAATATTTAACAATAGATTAATTAGAACAATTTTTTTTAAAATATGGTGAAAGGATTCAAGTAGACATTTCTCCAAAGCAGATATGTAAACAACAAAGACATGAAAGGATGCTCAACATCATTAGTTAATAGGGAAATGTAAGTCAAGATCACAATGATCCCTGAGTTCAATCCCCAATACTGGGGGTCGGGGGTGTGGGGAAGACTACAATGATTTCCTACTTTACATTTACTGGGGTGAATACAATTAATAACAGAAACAAAACAATTATTGTTCAACTATTGTTGACAAATTTGTGGAGAAATTGAAACCCATGCTTTCCTGGTGTGAAAGGAAAATGCTCAGCCACTGTGGAAGAGTTTGGCAGTTCCTCACAAAGTTAAACAAAATAATCATATGATGAAGCAATTCCACTCCTAGCAATATACCACACCTCACCTCCCCACCCATATTGAAAACTGATACTCACCTGGGCATGGTAGAACGTAACTGTAATCCCAGCAAATCAGGAGACCAGGGCCAAAGGATCACAAGTTTGAGTCCAGCCTCAGAAACTTTAGTGAGACCCTTAATGAGTAAAAAAAGTTTGGGTATGTAACTCAATGGCAAAGCATCTCTGTGTTCAATCCATAGTACCACGCCCCACACCAAAATAAAGAGAAAAGAAATGCTCAAACACCGATAATGTGAATGTATAAAGCACTATTAAAAATGGCCAAATGTCCATTAATGAATAAAAGAGGAAAATGTGACATATCCATACAATGTATTATTTAGTCACAAAAACTGAAGTGTTGATACATACAATAACATAGATAAGCCTCAACTTCTATTAGTAAATCTATAAACCTATCTGTTTACTCCAACTTCCTCTTTCCTTCCTGTTATCTAAACCTCAACCACTACATCCACTAGTTTAGATTATGCATTTACAGCATCTTGTTTATTGACTACACACCAGCGAAGGTGTATTTACAACCTTGACTTATTTACTGACTCCATCTCGGGAGCAGTAAAATGTTCTTAAATATGTTAAAAGAATATGTGAAAATTTTGGAATTTCCTAATTATTCACATACTTCCCAACTCACTTCATTCTTCTTTGGACATCCGGTATTGCTAAGGTTACCAATGACCAACAGGTTACTAAACTGCCATATAGTCTTCATCTCAGTGAATCCACATGACCAATTGAAACACAGTAGATGACTCGCAATTTGAACACTTGATATCAACTACCTTGAAAACATGTTCCTAGAATATTGGGAGGAACTTTTGCGAAGGCAATCATTAACTGGGAAAAATTCTTCAGAGATTTCTTCGAATCCTCTTGGTTTTTTTTTTTTTTTTTAATCTTAAATTTTTCCTAATCATTCTTCCTAAGCAACCTCACATGTATCTATGAATCTAGGAACCATTTGTGTGCTGATGGAAAATGCTCATTATAAGACATTCAAGTAATGCAGAAAAGCACAAAGAAGACTTTTAAAAATTACCTTAAAATGCCACACACCACGACAGGCATCGTTAACATTAGCTAAGCTGGGGCTCTTACCTTTCTCCTGGAGACTGGGATTTGCAGAGAGGGTGTAACTCTCTGTCATGCTGCTTCAATTCATACACAGCCTCTGTTCTCAAGGTTTGGGTTTTTTCTGATGACACAACTCCCTGTCAGAATCATGTCAATTTTAATTTTGTCTTGGAAGACTCTGCTGTCCCTACTCCAGTAACAGCAAAATGCCCCAATATTTTTTAAGCATTCTGATTTGTGCATGAAGCCAGTGAAGGCATTTTGATACTCTTTATTTTATAGACAATTTTTTTTTGTCTCAAAAGTCAGCACAGTGATTCAGAACTACTATATCTGATTTTTCAATCATTTAAAAAATCTTTATTTTGAGGGCTGGGATTGTGGCTTAGTGGGTTCAATTCTCAGCACCACATAAAATAAATAAATAAATAAATAAATAAAAGTAGTGTGTCCATCTACAACTAAAAAATATTTTTAAAAACTATTTTGTAATAATTATAGATTCACAGGCACAGATATGATTTTGAGTTTCAGCACTGTGATTTGCCAGCTGTGTCATTAGCAAGTAATTTCAACTCTTGGAAGCTAAAGTTTTCCTTGTAACTTTTTCATTGCTCAACCTATACCCAACTCCCAGGACAATGCTCTTGCCAATAATGATCCACATCCATTGCAGCATTCCCTTCTGTTGTACCTAAGTGTACAACATCCTTTCCATTACCCCCAATGACATGATTACTGAGCTCTAGATAACAGCACTTCATCTACCCCCACAACATTAGAATCCTTCAAGTCTCAAGGGTGAAAAATACATGGCCCATTATGCTGACTTTGAAGTCTATCTACTCACTAGTCTGCAACATAATTCTGAGAGTCTCAATGTCTTTTTCTTTGGCCAAAACTTACTATCTTGACAACCTTGTGAACCAGGTCTTTTCATCCTGTCTGTAATCCCTATTTTCCCTGGCTGCTACCAAGATTGATCCATTTTATTTCTTTTCCTTTTTTCTGAATGCCCTAGTTTCCTTTCATGTACTGCACTCCACCCATTCTCCTTGCTCCCCATATCCTAAAAAATACTCCCTGGAACTTCTGCTCATGGATATACAAACTTTTCTACATTCTAAATTTCTATGAATATTCTTTTCCCTTCCAGCTTTAGCAAGACCCTTGCTATCCCACTCTGTTTCTGCTGTGGTCCTCTCTATTAGGCTACTCATTCTCATATTCCCCACATAGATTATAGTGGAAATGTAAATATAGTGCCATTATGAATCCACAGTGGTACTGTCAACCAGTATACCCTCTCCAATTATGAAAAGGGTCAACTAGGCAAAGTGGCATATGCCTGTAATCCAGGTGACCTGGCAGGCTGAGGGAGAAGGATCACAATTTGTAGATCAGCCTCAGTGACGTAGTGAGACCTGGACCCAACAATAACAACAAGAAGAAAGGTACTGGGGATGTCACACAGTGATAAACACCCTTGGATTCATTCCCCAATTCCTAAATAAATAAATAAATATTCTGCTCACACCAAAGTCTTCTCACCTTACAACTTGATACACTTCTGCTTTCATTCCATCTCTTCTCACACTTCATTAGGATTGTTAGGTGGGATGCTGTATCTTCTTTTTCCCTTTATTTAGCCCTCTGCTGTGCGTACTTTTTCTCTATCCAAATTAGAGTCCATGGTCCAAGATCTCAATGACCCTAATATCCCTAATTTCCTTTGCTTGATGATGTTTCTTTGGGACCACCAGAACAAATCCCAATCATGGATTTGTATGCTCTCCCTGCTTGTATGTGAACTTGTAAGTGAACATAGAGAAAAATCACATATTAAGCATGTCAAATGGACCTTCTAAACCACCCAGAGATCTTATCATTTTTCTTTAATCAATTTGCTCATCAATTATCATCAAGTTTCTTTCTCCATTTTCACTCTCATCACACTCAGAAAAAGACCTAGCCTCTTCCTTCATGGACAAAGCAGAAATTCAGCTGGAAAAACTTCAACTTCTACCACTGAATCTACAAACCTAACTCCAGTTCCATGGAAAATCTCCTCCTTATCTGATATCCACCACCTGTATCTTCTTTGACATCAGCATTCTTCCTATTTTAAATTATTGTTATCCAAGTGTGGCTGCTGTATTTTCAATATTTCCCTATCTATAGGCTCCATTTCATAAGTACAGAAATAAAGGTACTGCAAGACAATCTAGGTGGCACATTCATCATTCCTTCACTATTCATACACTGCGTGACTCATTTTACTGTGGTTTACCAACCAGTATTGCAAAAGTTGCTTTAAAATCACCAGTAAACAATAAGTTTTCAAACTAAATGACAATATTTTAGCCCTCACTCATTAATTACTCATCAGCAACTGTTACCTATTTTCAAAATTCCCTTTACATTTCTTTATGAAATATTCCTACAAGATTTCATAGAAAGCTTTTACTACAGCCAATATTAACTGGGAAAAATTCTTCAGAGATTTCTTCAAATCCCCTTGTTTTTTTTTTTTAATCTTAAATTTTTGCTAATCATTCTTCCTAAGCAACCTCACATGTATCTATGAATCTAGGAACCATTTGTGTGCTGATGGAAAATGCTCATTATAAGACATTCAAGTAATGCAGAAAAGCACAAAGAAGACTGTAAAAAATTACCTTAAAATGCCACACGCCAAGACAGGCATCGTTAACATTAGCTAAACATTTCAGACACCTTCTGATGCATAAGAAAACATTGTTATTAAGTTCTTCTATAGGATAATGCACTTGTGGGCAATTTTCTCCTGTCCCTTGGGTTGTGTTTTCCTTCAAATTTGGTTTTCAACCTGTCTGCATATTATGTTCTTGTTTTCTTTTTCCCTCTGCTACATTTCCTTAATAGCCTGTTCCTTTTCAACTTGCTCCTGCTTACATGGAAAACTCTGTTCAGTCTGTGATTTTCCAAGGTATATGGTGGGTGGATTGCCTCACATTCACCTGAACTGAAACCTTCTTGCCCCCTTCTCAGCATTGCATTTAAGCTCTGTGTGTGGCCATCCATCTCTCTGCAGCTTAAGGGTTCACCAAGTGGGAGCAAGAGCGGCAGTGATGAACACTTCCACACAGGGTCCTAATGCATTTCAAATTATGGCAGGAGGTCTTCCTACCTTGTTTTGTTGTGGCTCAAGGGGCTTTCTGCTGGCCCTTACCACTTTCCTTTAATTCAGCATTGCAGGAAGGGAATTCTGACTTGATGCCATCTTGTCTTTGCCTGGCAGCTGACAGAGCAACTTATATGTATAGTCTGACTCCTCTATTGTTCTCTAAATCCATATAATGAGCAGGGGCATTAACATCTCCTCTTATGCCTGGTGCAGTGGCACAGGACTGCATTCCCAGCAACTCAGGAGGATGGCGAGTTCTAAGCCAGCCTGGGCAACTTAGTGAGACCTGTCTTAGAAGAGAAAGTAGAAAGGGCTGGGATGTTGCTCAGTGATGAAGCACCCCAGGGTTCACTACCCTGTACCAAAAAGCAAAAGCAACAAAAAATAACAGCAAAAAAAAATCTTCTCTTATATGTTGTGGCAACTGGGGTTCTTGACTCTTGACCTGCCTAGCAAGCATTTCCTTCCTCACCCTTCTTATTCAGATGTTTTACAGGCATCCCTTGACTTCAGGCAGGAAATCAGAGCTGATCTAAATCAGTGATAGTGTTCTCAATGCTCTTATTTAATGATCAGCCTAAGAGTGGCATGCAAGGGAGGCTAATGTGGTACAGGAGCATTTCTACTGGGGAGAAGCTTCCCTCCCTGAATGCAATGGTTAATTTGGTTTGTCAACTTGACTGGGCCATGGGATGGCCAGATATCTGATGAAACATTTTTGTTGGAGTCTCCGTGAGAGTGTTTCCAAGAAGAGATGAACGTTTGGGTTGGTGGACTGAGTAAAGTAGATGGGTCTCCCCACTATGGGCAGGCACCATCTAGTCCTCTGAGGGCCTGTGTAGAACCCCAATCTCCAGTCCCAGCGGTGTCAGCCTTTCCATCCCCGTCTGAGGAGATGAGTTCTGCATTGCCCGAGAAAACTTCAGTGGCCCCCTCCCCACCCCCTCCTGGCGGTTGCCTTGCCACACAATGCTGGTTCTCCTCAGGATCCACATTCATAACCCATATTTGTTTCTAGACCATAATTACACTCAAGTCCCAGCAGGCCCCTAAAAGGGAACTGCAAGGGATGATCCATGAGGAGGTGCACTACACTGCTGAACAATGACTTGAGTTTTCTGATTTATACAGACACAAATCTGGGGAGCATGTGTGGGAATAGACACTAGGGCTATGGGATAAAGGTGGGAGGAATTATAAAGTTGGATCCAGCTGAATTTATTGATTGGGGCTCACTAGGGAGAGATACTGCATTTTGTGAAGCATGCTGGGCAGTTGGAAAGGGCTCTAATGGTTTCTTTGCTTGCTCTTTGTTTGGCTCAGACATGGACAAAAAGATGGCCCACGGTGTGTGAATTGAAAATGCCTGACCTTCCTTGATTTCATGCAGAGGAAGGAATTCAAAGGCTTAGGGAGATTGGAAGGTTAGAGTGAGTTTGTCATGTAGGACCTACTCACCCACACCAGTAGAGTCCAGAAAACACAGACTTCGTGACTACTGTGAGAAACATATTTGGGAAGGGAGCCCCACGCCATTCAAGAGCTCTGTGATAACTCTTCTCCATAGGCCAGACCTTACAATGAGAACCACAACCGTTCATTGGGGAAATCCAAAGGCAAGGATAGTAGTCGAATCCCTGGGTATCGGGGGCCAAGTGCCAGCACCCAGAAGGGTGTGGTTGCCAAAATGTACAGCAGCGTCAGAGCAGCGATCAGGATGATCCATCTCACCCAGACCTACGGCATCAGCTAGTTCGCCATGGTGTTCCTACAAGTGACCTGGAAAGGAAGCCGACTGAGTTCTTACTTGCTCTCTTTGATTAGAAAAACCCTATTAATCTTGATTTATAAAAACAGAGAGTCTTGGTTCTTCAATTTCCAGACTCGTGCCAGTTTACAGACAAAGAACCCCTCAATTGAGGGGAAGGTTAGGTCCTCTTGAGGAAAGTTCCCAGTACACTGCTAAAAATCAAATCTGTAATCTTTATCCAAGCCTTTCCCAAAGACCTACAGCCTTTTACCAGGTTTAATGGGACACCGGGGGAAGGGAAAGAATTGGGTCCTTCAGGGACTACTGGACACTGGCTCTGCACTGACACTAATCCCAGAAGGTACAAAACATCACTTTGGCCTTCCAGCTGGAGTAGGGGGCTTAGAGAGGTCAGGCAAATCATGGAGTATGAGCTCAGGGCCATCTCACAGCATACCCAGTGGATCGTGAACCAATCCTGTGGTTATTTGCCCAGTTCTAAAGTGCATAATCGGAAAAGACATACTCAGAAGCTGACAGTATTCCTATGTTGGTTCCCTGGCCTCTGGAGCAATGGCTATTGTGACGAGTGAAACCAACCGGAAAACACTAGAACTACCTCCACCAAAACCACAGTGAAAACAACAACAAAACCAGTAAGATCTATCTTGCCTTCTTGAACAGAAAAATCACCAAGCCTCAAAAGAAGACAAACTTTTTCCCTTCTTTTTCCCATCTTCCTGTCTTGGACTTGGATGTGTTAAACAGCACTCGTGATCATGAGGGAAAGGTCGAGAAATTATGGGGATGTCATTGTTGATGTATTAAATCACTGAAACAGCTCCAACAACCACCTTCATCTAGCGAATTGTTGTATAATTTAAGTCCCATTTGTTTAAACCACTCCTATTTGGGTATCCCGTTAGTATCTGCATTGTTTCCTGTTCCCAAAAGAATGAATGAGACACATTTACTGCACACACCTCAAAATGAATGTAAATGAACTCATGATCATCTTCACTGAACCTCAAACTCTTCCAGTCTCTGCATTCTCTGTCATTCATACACAACCCACCGAGGTGCCTTTGGAAAAACTGCATGGTTTTCACATATTTTGGATTTAGAAAATGATGATTGTTAATGAAAATATGGTGCCAAGCAGTATCATTGTGCAGAGTATAACTTAGTCAGATCTTTAGAAAAATTGAGTAAAATCAAAACTGCCTGCAATTAACAATCCAGTAATCCACTGTTTTTTTTTTTTTTTTTTTTGGTACCAGGGTTTGAACCTAGTTGCAGTTAACCACTGAGACACATCCCCAGCACTTTTTATTTTTTATTTTGATGCAGGATCTGCTACATTGCCTAGGACTTTGTTAATTTTCTGAGGTTGACTTTGAATTTGCGATCCTTTTGCCTCAGCCTCTCAAGTCACTGGGATTACAGGCATGTGCCACCCCCAGTCAGCAAATCCATTTTTAAGTGTATATCATAGATCAACATTTTTCTATTTACTTGGTAGGACCACATCCCCAGCCCTTTATTTGTATTTTATTTAGAGACAGCATCTCACTGATTTGCTTAGTACCTCGCAGTTGCTGAGGCTGTCTTTTGAACTCAAGATCCTCCTTTCTCAGCCCCCCAAGGTGCAGAGATTACAGGTGTGGGCCACTGCACCTGCCTGTGAAATTATTTTTGTAGATTTGATGGCATTAAATAAGAGACCTAGAAGAAAACACAATAGAAAATATTAGATTGCATCATATATATTTAGGGAAAGTTTCGGTTTGTGAAATTTTAATTTCAGTCCATACATATGCATGCATGTTTGTATTCTCTAGGGCACAAAAGAAAATGTATTTCTTTCTGAGATTTCTGTCAGTAAATGGTGCAAAACACTTTCTTAGGAAATCTCTTGAACATGTACCCAAAAGACATGTACAAAATGTTCACTGAGGCATGGATCAAACACTAGGAAAGAGACTGACCAGCTTTCAGTGAAATTCCTGTCTAATTTACCAAATGATTAAAAGATGTCTTCACAATGGTGACATTTTGATGAGCATTCAATTGGGACACAAATGTTCTCAAATTTTGGGTCCATCTAGGAAAATTCATGCACATACCTCCTCCTCACACTTTGAGCCCACCTTCCAATTCTATTTCTTCTAAATTCCTGTCATCCCATTCTTCATAGGAATAGAAAAAGCAGTCATGAAATTCATTTTAAGAAACCAAAAATAGTTAAAGAATTCTTAGAGAAAAAAACAAAGTAAGAGGCATCACAATACCAGATCTTATATTATACTACAAAGCTATAGTAACAAAAACAGCATAATATTTGCACCAAAACAGAAAAGAAGACCAATGGAACAGAATAGAAGACACAGAGACAAACCCACATAAATGAATTAACTCATATTAGACAAAGGTGCCAAAAACATACATTGAAGACAATATAACCCCTTCAACAAATGGTGCTAGGAAAGCTGGAAATTTATATGTAATGGAATGAAATTTAACCGCTATCTCTCATCCTGCCCAAAAACCCAACTCAATGTGGATCAGAGACCTAGAAATTAGACCACAAACCCTGCACCTACTAGAAGAAAATGTAGGCCCAACACTCAAGAACTGATTTCTTTAACAAGACTCCTAATGTGCAAGAAATCAAATCAATAATTAATAAAGGGAATGGCATCAAACTAAAAAACTTTTTCAAAGCAAAGAAAACAGGAGTATAAAAAGAGCCTACAAAATGGAAGAAAATCTTTGCCACCTGCACCTCGGATAAGGTGTTAATTTCCAAAATATACAAAGACTTCAAAAAGCTTAGCACCAAAAAATCAAATAACCCAATCAACAAATAGGCAAAGGAACTAAACAGACACTTATGAAAAGAAGAAATATGAAGAGAAGAAATATGAATGGTCCACAAATACATGAAATAATGTTCAACATTGCTAGCAATTAGAAAATTGCAAATTAAAACTACACTGATATTTCATCTAACTCCAGTCAGAATAGCAATTATCAAGAATACAAGTAACAATAAATCTTGGTATCGATGTAGAGGAAAAGGTATACTCATACATTGAAGGTTGGACTGCAAATTGGTACAACTACTCTGGAAAGCAGTATGGAGATTCCTCAAAAAAATTGGAAAGGAAATTAATGCTCTATTTGAGGTGAAGGTGGCAAAGATTTTCTCTTATTCTGTAGGTTCTCTCTACATATTCTTGAACCACCATTTGACATAGTTATCCAACTCCTCAGTATGTATCCAAAGCATTTAAAATTGGCATACTACAAGTGATGCAGCCACATCAATGTTTATAGCAGCTCAATTCACAATAGCTCAGCTACAGAACCAACCTAGGTGCCTTTCAACAGATGAATGGATAAAGAAAATGTGGTACATATACACAATGAAATACTATTCATCCATAAAGAAGAATGACTTTATGACATTTGCTAGTAAGTGGAAGGATTTGGAGACTATCATGCTAAGTGAAATAAGCCAGTCCCAAAACCCAAAGGTCAGATGTTTTCTCTGATATGTAGAAGCTAACCCACAATAAGGGGAGGACTGGGAAGAACAGAAGTTCAGTAGACTAGACAACAGAGGTTGGAGGGGAGGGAAGTGGGATAGGAAAAGGAAAAGCAGTGAAATAAATCAGATATAATTTTCCTATGTACATGAAAACTATGAAAACATCACAGTGAATCCCAACATCATGTACAGCCACAAGAATGGGGTCCTATCTAGAATAAGATATATTCCATGCTTCTATAATTGAATCAAAATGGGTTCCATTGTCATGTATATCTAAAAAGTACCAATAATTTTTTAAAGTTAAAAAATAAATTCCTGTCATCCAACCCAACCATATGTTAGTGTAGATATTGATTTTAGGCCTCTGTACATCTTGGTAAAATGGACAGTAACTGTATTTATCAACATTCTGCTCACTATGAAGATTTCCTTTTTCTCATAGTATTTGGGGTCACAACTGATTTGGACTATAATATCACAGCACTCCTTTTCTACATGGTTTCAGCACATCCTCTACAGCTCATCAGAGTTTTCTGTCCCAGTCACAGGAAATTCCTGATACATTTATACGTCTGGGTTGAAGAACAGGTGACAGTATAGGGAGGAATAAAAGCCTAATCATATATATATATATATAATTTCCCTATAGTTATAGAGTTCTACTGGTTACTCTATCCTTTATGGTTTATTGGATTAGTCAACATCTGATTCCTGATGAACAGTTCAGGTCAGATGATCATCTTCTATCTTTTTAAAATATCACTTTATTGTATTCCTTCTATCAACAAGCAACTTTTAAAATACTTTTTTAAATTGTATATGGACACAATATCTTATTTTATTTATTTATTTATTTGCGGTGCTGAGGATGGAATCCAGTGCCTCACACATGTGAGGCAAGTGCTGTACCACTGAGTCACAACCCCAGCCTGATCATCTTGTTTCTTATGATCATTCTCTGCCAGGGCTAGTAGCATAGTAGGAATATCTTAAAAAGATAATAGTTACTTGCTAATAAAGGCATGAATTTGCTCCAATCCTAGGGTTCACCAACACGTTTCTCTTATTAGGCATTACTACAGACTCCATATAGCATCATGATCTATTATAGAAACTTCAACTACCATTGAATACTTTTGATCATAAAGGCTAAGTGGTAGATCTGCATGCAATGCGGCCTAGGACAATGGGAATCCCTTCAAATGTTCTAGGCCCCACTGAATATGCATCACTTTTTTCTTCCACTTACAAAATAGGTTGTAACAAGACACCCAACATGACAAATTTCATCTTTGATGTTCAAATTGGTACACTAAGTATTGTGCCCTGTGACTGGTAAGACATGTAAATTGAAGTAAAGTGGTCTCCAGATAGGAGGGAATATCTTGACATGCCTCAAACCACTAGACACCTATCAACTTCACAGAGGTGAAAAGCTATTGTCATTTCAAAGCATTTAACTCAAACCCTCTGGAGCATAGGAGTCTTTCCAGGGGATTTAGGATACCTGCTATTTCTTATTCTCTAGGATCTGTCTCCACAATGTCATCAACAAAATGGACTAGAGTGCTTTCCATTGGATAGTGGTGTGTTTAAAATCTCCAAAGACTGAACTGGAGCTCAGACTTGGAAATAAGACATATCTGTGTACAGGACCACAAGCTTATAGAATTTTCTATGCTAAGGAAAGCAAAGGCCTTTCTGAAATATAGACAAAATATTAATTTGCTCTGGTAAAGAAAGTCATTTCTGGGACAGCAATTTCCATGGACTTACCTCCTGATTCTGTTTATGATAATCCATACTCATGTTATAAGGTGCACCAATCTCTTGTACTGGCTAGACTTGGCATGGGAATGAGACACTAATCAATACCTATGTATCTCTTAATATTTTGTTGGTGGCAAAGAATTTCTGATATTTCCATAGGCATGTGGAATTACTATAAATTCAGTATCTTGTTAGGGAGGAGAGAGGGAACAATCTAATAATTCCTGGGACATTCTTACTCTATGAGTTGGAGAAGCAATGTAGAGATTTTTCCAGTTTCTGAATGTATGTATGTATGTTTATATTCTACAAGTACCTTCAGGAAGTGGAAAAGCAACCATAAGATTAACTTTTTCAAAATTCCATTCTTCATCTTGCCCTGATGAACCTTGCTCTGATGGACCATTGTGCCTTTCTATATGCTAAGACACTAGTAATAGCTTAGAATGGAGTCAATAATCAATAAGCATTAAAGGTTTGGGTGTTTCCCTTTCTGTAACACATATATACTAAACTAACTAGCTGCAATTCATTGGAGAAATAATTTAATGAAGGTTCACATTATATCCTTACACTTCATTTTAGGAGCTCTGGGTCTATGAATTAACACATGTCAGGCCCTGAAATTCGGTGGATGGTGGTTCAAATGATTCTTTTGTGCACAGATATCCAGGACTTTTAAAATTGTTTTTACACAGATAAAATATACCAGTTTACAGTGCTTTCAGTCAGTCACTTTGCTTATCATTTTTTCCTACATCTTAGTTCTTCTAGGTACAATTAACTTCCTCTTGAGGTTTAAGAAATTTAAGAGTTCTTTCATACCGTGTTTGAAAATATCTTCATTTTTATCTCACTCTTGAACTATAGGATACCACGTATGTAATTCTAAACTGTCTCATGACTTCTATTATTCCTTGACAATGTTTCTAGCAGTTTAATTGCCATTTTGTGGTGGTAATAAGCATGAGCTCTCTTCCCAATTTGTCTTTGGTGTTCTTTATATTTTCTCTGAATTTTTTAAAATGTGAAAGGTAAGGGATGGAAAAACAGGATATCTGATCTATATTTCTAGACACAGTCATTCTTTAAATTCTTTGAATATGCTATTCTATTTTCCTCTCTTCCCTTCACTTTCCATTTCTCTCATCTCTGTCCTCTATAAATGCTATTTCCTCAGGTGGGAAAACACTTTGCTTCCTTCTTTACCTGGTTAACTTCTTCTCTAAATTCATGTCTAAATTCAGCAGTCAGTTCCTCCAGGAAAAATTTTCCCCCAGTACTGGGGATTGAACCCAGGAGTCTTCTACCACTGATCTATATCCCCAGCCATTTTTATTTTTATTTTGAGACAAGATCTTGCTAAGCTGCCTAGGCTTAACTTGAACTTTCCATACTCCTGCCTCAGCTCCTTAATAGTTGGGATTACAGATGTGAACCATCAAATGTGCTACTGGCCTTCCAAGAAGAGTTTTTGATCATTCTTGCCATGTCTGTGCTCCTGTATCCCCTGTATTTCCCCTCCTATGCTGCTCTTACACTATTTCTTATCCACATGTATTAATTTCCCTTCTAGCCTATGGTAGCAGGTATCTTGACTTGTGATTATTTTCCCCAGTGTCTTCACAGTGCCTAGCACAACCTGTTGGTCAGTAAATAGTCTTTTTCTTTTTTATTTGTTCTAATTAGTTATATGTGACAGCAGAATGCATTTTGATTCATTGTGTACAAATGGAGTGCAATTTTTCTTTTCTCTGGTTGTACATGATGTAGAGTCATACCATATGTGCAGTCATTTTTGAATGAATGAACTTTCTCTCAGCCACTCCAGCTTTGGGAACATAGGAATGAACCCAGAGTCAGTGCTCCAAGCTATCTGCTTCACCACATTAACCTCATAATTTTTCAAGGTGTAATCCTTTCAAAGAATTTCCCAAACCTTCTGGGACCCTAATGAGTTTTTTGTCAATTTCATTCCTTTATACTCCATGAATAGTGGACTAAAGCCAGTGATCTCTAATATCAGGCCACTATGATTGTCACTCTGACTCTACTACACATTATGATCACCATATCCCTGTGATACTTAAGTATCATTACCTGACCCTGACACTCAGGGTTTTTCACATACTAACTGAAACCAGGGATTCTGGGTCAGCTTCCATGTCTTCCACCAGCATTCCTTGGGTGTTGAAAACAGGTGATAAAGCATTTTAAAAATATATAGATATTTTCTTCAACAGTATATTCTCAAATTACAGAGGGAGACTCTGTTTTTGTAATAAGGTGACATAGTCAGGAGGTAAAGTGACATACATGATAGTGGCCGTCCAGGTTTCTCAATGTTTTAAAATATTTTCTCTAAAACATGCCAAGTAATTTTTGTTAATTCAGATTGTTTTAGAGAAGAATCCAGGAAAAGATATAGTACATGATAACCATCCCTGGAAATTTGTAGAGCCACACCAAGCTGCTGAAGCTAGTCCACAATGTTCAAATTCTATGAAATGCATCCATATTTACAACATAGCTCAAACTAAAATCATGTTCCCATACATGGTCAGATACTAACAAAATTCATTCCCAGAAATGTTTGAGTGGTAAGACCAACTATCAATACTCTGGGTGATCACTGGTTAACCAGATTGAATTAGTGGCAGCAAAAATGGACAGAACTGAGAGATATTTAGAAGACAGAATTGACAATGTTTGGTGATAGAGTGATGTGATATAGAGGAGAAAAATCCAGTGAAAACCATGCAGTTTTTCCAAAGGCACCTCGGTGGGTTGTGTATGAATGACAGAGAATGCAGAGACTGGAAGAGTTTGAGGTTCAGTGAAGATGATCATGAGTTCATTTACATTCATTTTGAGGTGTGTGCAGTAAATGTGTCTCATTCATTCTTTTGGGAACAGGAAACAATGCAGATACTAACGGGATACCCAAATAGGAGTAGTTTAAACAAATGGGACTTAAATTATACAACAATTCGCTAGATGAAGGTGGTTGTTGGAGCTGTTTCAGTGATTTAATACATCAACAATGACATCCCCATAATTTCTCGACCTTTCCCTCATGATCACGAGTGCTGTTTAACACATCCAAGTCCAAGACAGGAAGATGGGAAAAAGAAGGGAAAAAGTTTGTCTTCTTTTGAGGCTTGGTGATTTTTCTGTTCAAGAAGGCAAGATAGATCTTACTGGTTTTGTTGTTGTTTTCACTGTGGTTTTGGTGGAGGTAGTTCTAGTGTTTTCCGGTTGGTTTCACTCGTCACAATAGCCATTGCTCCAGAGGCCAGGGAACCAACATAGGAATACTGTCAGCTTCTGAGTATGTCTTTTCCGATTATGCACTTTAGAACTGGGCAAATAACCACAGGATTGGTTCACGATCCACTGGGTATGCTGTGAGATGGCCCTGAGCTCATACTCCATGATTTGCCTGACCTCTCTAAGCCCCCTACTCCAGCTGGAAGGCCAAAGTGATGTTTTGTACCTTCTGGGATTAGTGTCAGTGCAGAGCCAGTGTCCAGTAGTCCCTGAAGGACCCAATTCTTTCCCTTCCCCCGGTGTCCCATTAAACCTGGTAAAAGGCTGTAGGTCTTTGGGAAAGGCTTGGATAAAGATTACAGATTTGATTTTTAGCAGTGTACTGGGAACTTTCCTCAAGAGGACCTAACCTTCCCCTCAATTGAGGGGTTCTTTGTCTGTAAACTGGCACGAGTCTGGAAATTGAAGAACCAAGACTCTCTGTTTTTATAAATCAAGATTAATAGGGTTTTTCTAATCAAAGAGAGCAAGTAAGAACTCAGTCGGCTTCCTTTCCAGGTCACTTGTAGGAACACCATGGCGAACTAGCTGATGCCGTAGGTCTGGGTGAGATGGATCATCCTGATCGCTGCTCTGACGCTGCTGTACATTTTGGCAACCACACCCTTCTGGGTGCTGGCACTTGGCCCCCGATACCCAGGGATTCGACTACTATCCTTGCCTTTGGATTTCCCCAATGAACGGTTGTGGTTCTCATTGTAAGGTCTGGCCTATGGAGAAGAGTTATCACAGAGCTCTTGAATGGCGTGGGGCTCCCTTCCCAAATATGTTTCTCACAGTAGTCACGAAGTCTGTGTTTTCTGGACTCTACTGGTGTGGGTGAGTAGGTCCTACATGACAAACTCACTCTAACCTTCCAATCTCCCTAAGCCTTTGAATTCCTTCCTCTGCATGAAATCAAGGAAGGTCAGGCATTTTCAATTCACACACCGTGGGCCATCTTTTTGTCCATGTCTGAGCCAAACAAAGAGCAAGCAAAGAAACCATTAGAGCCCTTTCCAACTGCCCAGCATGCTTCACAAAATGCAGTATCTCTCCCTAGTGAGCCCCAATCAATAAATTCAGCTGGATCCAACTTTATAATTCCTCCCACCTTTATCCCATAGCCCTAGTGTCTATTCCCACACATGCTCCCCAGATTTGTGTCTGTATAAATCAGAAAACTCAAGTCATTGTTCAGCAGTGTAGTGCACCTCCTCATGGATCATCCCTTGCAGTTCCCTTTTAGGGGCCTGCTGGGACTTGAGTGTAATTATGGTCTAGAAACAAATATGGGTTATGAATGTGGATCCTGAGGAGAACCAGCATTGTGTGGCAAGGCAACCGCCAGGAGGGGGTGGGGAGGGGGCCACTGAAGTTTTCTCGGGCAATGCAGAACTCATCTCCTCAGACGGGGATGGAAAGGCTGACACCGCTGGGACTGGAGATTGGGGTTCTACACAGGCCCTCAGAGGACTAGATGGTGCCTGCCCATAGTGGGGAGACCCATCTACTTTACTCAGTCCACCAACCCAAACGTTCATCTCTTCTTGGAAACACTCTCACGGAGACTCCAACAAAAATGTTTCATCAGATATCTGGCCATCCCATGGCCCAGTCAAGTTGACAAACCAAATTAACCATTGCATTCAGGGAGGGAAGCTTCTCCCCAGTAGAAATGCTCCTGTACCACATTAGCCTCCCTTGCATGCCACTCTTAGGCTGATCATTAAATAAGAGCATTGAGAACACTATCACTGATTTAGATCAGCTCTGATTTCCTGCCTGAAGTCAAGGGATGCCTGTAAAACATCTGAATAAGAAGGGTGAGGAAGGAAATGCTTGCTAGGCAGGTCAAGAGTCAAGAACCCCAGTTGCCACAACATATAAGAGAAGATTTTTTTTTGCTGTTATTTTTTGTTGCTTTTGCTTTTTGGTACAGGGTAGTGAACCCTGGGGTGCTTCATCACTGAGCAACATCCCAGCCCTTTCTACTTTCTCTTCTAAGACAGGTCTCACTAAGTTGCCCAGGCTGGCTTAGAACTCGCCATCCTCCTGAGTTGCTGGGAATGCAGTCCTGTGCCACTGCACCAGGCATAAGAGGAGATGTTAATGCCCCTGCTCATTATATGGATTTAGAGAACAATAGAGGAGTCAGACTATACATATAAGTTGCTCTGTCAGCTGCCAGGCAAAGACAAGATGGCATCAAGTCAGAATTCCCTTCCTGCAATGCTGAATTAAAGGAAAGTGGTAAGGGCCAGCAGAAAGCCCCTTGAGCCACAACAAAACAAGGTAGGAAGACCTCCTGCCATAATTTGAAATGCATTAGGACCCTGTGTGGAAGTGTTCATCACTGCCGCTCTTGCTCCCACTTGGTGAACCCTTAAGCTGCAGAGAGATGGATGGCCACACACAGAGCTTAAATGCAATGCTGAGAAGGGGGCAAGAAGGTTTCAGTTCAGGTGAATGTGAGGCAATCCACCCACCATATACCTTGGAAAATCACAGACTGAACAGAGTTTTCCATGTAAGCAGGAGCAAGTTGAAAAGGAACAGGCTATTAAGGAAATGTAGCAGAGGGAAAAAGAAAACAAGAACATAATATGCAGACAGGTTGAAAACCAAATTTGAAGGAAAACACAACCCAAGGGACAGGAGAAAATTGCCCACAAGTGCATTATCCTATAGAAGAACTTAATAACAATGTTTTCTTATGCATCAGAAGGTGTCTGAAATGTTTAGCTAATGTTAACGATGCCTGTCTTGGCGTGTGGCATTTTAAGGTAATTTTTTACAGTCTTCTTTGTGCTTTTCTGCATTACTTGAATGTCTTATAATGAGCATTTTCCATCAGCACACAAATGGTTCCTAGATTCATAGATACATGTGAGGTTGCTTAGGAAGAATGATTAGCAAAAATTTAAGATTAAAAAAAAAAAACAAGGGGATTTGAAGAAATCTCTGAAGAATTTTTCCCAGTTAATATTGGCTGTAGTAAAAGCTTTCTATGAAATCTTGTAGGAATATTTCATAAAGAAATGTAAAGGGAATTTTGAAAATAGGTAACAGTTGCTGATGAGTAATTAATGAGTGAGGGCTAAAATATTGTCATTTAGTTTGAAAACTTATTGTTTACTGGTGATTTTAAAGCAACTTTTGCAATACTGGTTGGTAAACCACAGTAAAATGAGTCACGCAGTGTATGAATAGTGAAGGAATGATGAATGTGCCACCTAGATTGTCTTGCAGTACCTTTATTTCTGTACTTATGAAATGGAGCCTATAGATAGGGAAATATTGAAAATACAGCAGCCACACTTGGATAACAATAATTTAAAATAGGAAGAATGCTGATGTCAAAGAAGATACAGGTGGTGGATATCAGATAAGGAGGAGATTTTCCATGGAACTGGAGTTAGGTTTGTAGATTCAGTGGTAGAAGTTGAAGTTTTTCCAGCTGAATTTCTGCTTTGTCCATGAAGGAAGAGGCTAGGTCTTTTTCTGAGTGTGATGAGAGTGAAAATGGAGAAAGAAACTTGATGATAATTGATGAGCAAATTGATTAAAGAAAAATGATAAGATCTCTGGGTGGTTTAGAAGGTCCATTTGACATGCTTAATATGTGATTTTTCTCTATGTTCACTTACAAGTTCACATACAAGCAGGGAGAGCATACAAATCCATGATTGGGATTTGTTCTGGTGGTCCCAAAGAAACATCATCAAGCAAAGGAAATTAGGGATATTAGGGTCATTGAGATCTTGGACCATGGACTCTAATTTGGATAGAGAAAAAGTACGCACAGCAGAGGGCTAAATAAAGGGAAAAAGAAGATACAGCATCCCACCTAACAATCCTAATGAAGTGTGAGAAGAGATGGAATGAAAGCAGAAGTGTATCAAGTTGTAAGGTGAGAAGACTTTGGTGTGAGCAGAATATTTATTTATTTATTTAGGAATTGGGGAATGAATCCAAGGGTGTTTATCACTGTGTGACATCCCCAGTACCTTTCTTCTTGTTGTTATTGTTGGGTCCAGGTCTCACTACGTCACTGAGGCTGATCTACAAATTGTGATCCTTCTCCCTCAGCCTGCCAGGTCACCTGGATTACAGGCATATGCCACTTTGCCTAGTTGACCCTTTTCATAATTGGAGAGGGTATACTGGTTGACAGTACCACTGTGGATTCATAATGGCACTATATTTACATTTCCACTATAATCTATGTGGGGAATATGAGAATGAGTAGCCTAATAGAGAGGACCACAGCAGAAACAGAGTGGGATAGCAAGGGTCTTGCTAAAGCTGGAAGGGAAAAGAATATTCATAGAAATTTAGAATGTAGAAAAGTTTGTATATCCATGAGCAGAAGTTCCAGGGAGTATTTTTTAGGATATGGGGAGCAAGGAGAATGGGTGGAGTGCAGTACATGAAAGGAAACTAGGGCATTCAGAAAAAAGGAAAAGAAATAAAATGGATCAATCTTGGTAGCAGCCAGGGAAAATAGGGATTACAGACAGGATGAAAAGACCTGGTTCACAAGGTTGTCAAGATAGTAAGTTTTGGCCAAAGAAAAAGACATTGAGACTCTCAGAATTATGTTGCAGACTAGTGAGTAGATAGACTTCAAAGTCAGCATAATGGGCCATGTATTTTTCACCCTTGAGACTTGAAGGATTCTAATGTTGTGGGGGTAGATGAAGTGCTGTTATCTAGAGCTCAGTAATCATGTCATTGGGGGTAATGGAAAGGATGTTGTACACTTAGGTACAACAGAAGGGAATGCTGCAATGGATGTGGATCATTATTGGCAAGAGCATTGTCCTGGGAGTTGGGTATAGGTTGAGCAATGAAAAAGTTACAAGGAAAACTTTAGCTTCCAAGAGTTGAAATTACTTGCTAATGACACAGCTGGCAAATCACAGTGCTGAAACTCAAAATCATATCTGTGCCTGTGAATCTATAATTATTACAAAATAGTTTTTAAAAATATTTTTTAGTTGTAGATGGACACACTACTTTTATTTATTTATTTATTTATTTATTTTATGTGGTGCTGAGAATTGAACCCACTAAGCCACAATCCCAGCCCTCAAAATAAAGATTTTTTAAATGATTGAAAAATCAGATATAGTAGTTCTGAATCACTGTGCTGAC
Organism: Callospermophilus lateralis; assembly: GCF_048772815.1. NCBI lineage: Eukaryota > Metazoa > Chordata > Mammalia > Rodentia > Sciuridae > Callospermophilus > Callospermophilus lateralis. The sequence continues at coordinate 38,634,175 of NC_135325.1, read as the reverse complement.
TTTTGAGACAAAAAAAAATTGTCTATAAAATAAAGAGTATCAAAATGCCTTCACTGGCTTCATGCACAAATCAGAATGCTTAAAAAATATTGGGGCATTTTGCTGTTACTGGAGTAGGGACAGCAGAGTCTTCCAAGACAAAATTAAAATTGACATGATTCTGACAGGGAGTTGTGTCATCAGAAAAAACCCAAACCTCGAGAACAGAGGCTGTGTATGAATTGAAGCAGCATGACAGAGAGTTACACCCTCTCTGCAAATCCCAGTCTCCAGGAGAAAGATGAGAGTCCCAGCCAGAGATCTGGGTCGATAATCTCCAGTGTTCCTCTCAGTGGTACCTTTGGAGAACAAGGACAAGGTAAATATTGCCAGGAGGTAGAACCTAAACAAGCCACATTTGCTAATGAGATTTGTTTTTCTTCTAAGAATGTAATCTAATGATTTAAGACCATAGGATTCATTGTTCTGTCACTTATATCCTGAAGGATACAGTATACACATTAATTAGGTGCTGCTGAATTAAAAGTTTCCTCTCCTCCTCCCTTCTTTCCTTCTGAATTTTGTTGTAGTTGTACTGTTATTGTTCCAACATTTTGACAGTTTGTTTGACAGGTCAATCTTTTGAGTTTCTGCCTTAGGTGTTTGGTTTATTTTGGTATAAATTTGGTTTTATTACGATAGTCTGATTATCAGAGTACCCAAGGACACTAGAATATTTTTCAAGACCATTGTCAGGAATCTCCATAAGATTCTTCTTTTCTTCTCCTCCTCCTCCTCATTCTTCTCTTTCTTTCTTCCCCTTCATCTTCTTTCTTCTTTTATTTTTTCCAGTACTGGAGATTGAACCCAGGGGCTCTCTACCACTGAGCTGCATCCTGAGCACTTTAAAATTTTTTTCTTTTGAGGTCACAGTGGTGTATATCTGTAATCCCATGAAATCAGGAGGCTGAGGCAGAAGGATCACATATTCAAGGCCAGCCTCAACAATGCAGCAAGGCCTAAAGCAGTTTAGCAAGACCCTATCTCAAAATAATAACTAAAAAGTGCTGTGGACATGGCTCAATGTGGCTTAATGGTTGAGTGTCCCTGTGTTTAATCCCAGCACCTATTAATCAATCAACCAATAAATAATCAGTACATTATTATGAAAATGCCTAACATACATATCTATAATAAGGATAGAATTTTCAAGGCAGTCAGAGAAAATTGTGAAATTACATTTAAAGGGAAACCAATTCCAATTTTAGCTGATTTCCCAACCCAGACCCTCAAAGCCAGGAAGTCTTGGAATAATATATAGCAACCTCTGAAAGAAAATGGATGCCAACCAAGAATACTATACCCAGCAAAATTAAGTTTCAGATTTGAATATGAAATAACAACTTCCATGATAAACAAAAGTTAAAAGAATTCACAACCAGAAAACTTGCACTACAGAACTTTCTCAGCAAAATATTCCATGAAGATAGTATGAAAAAAAAAGAAAGAGAAATCTAGAAAAAGGAGGAATTACACTAAAGGAACAGTCAATCAAAGTAGAAACCAATTCAAATTAAAACCCAGAAATAAACCAAAATGACTGGGAATACAAATCATTTCTTAATAATAACCTTGACCATAAATGGCCTAAACTCATCAATCAAAAGACAGACTGGCAAATTGGATTAAAAACTAAGACCCAACAATATGCTGTCTCCAAGAGACTCACCTCATAGGAAAAGACATCCACAGGCTGAAGGTGAAAGGATAAGAAAAAAACATCACTCACATGGATTGTGTAAACAAGCAGGGGTTTCTATCCTCATATCACATAAAGTGGACTTCAAGACAACATTAATCAGAAGGGATAAATTAGGGCATTTCATGCTGCTGAAAGGAATTATACATCAACAAGACATAACAATTGTAAAAATTCATGTCCCAAACAGTGGAGGATCTATGTACATCAAACAAACCCTTCTCAATTTCAAAAGTCAAATAGACCATAACAAAATAATACTGGATGACTTTAACACACCTCTTTCACCATCAGATAGATCTTCCAAACAAAAACTGAACAAAGAAACTATAGAACTAAATAATAGTATTGATACTTTAGACTTAACAATCTATATAGAGTATTTCATCCATCGATGATCAAATATAATTTTTTTCTCAGCAGCACACAGATCCTTCTCTAAAATAGACCATACCTTTCTGTTTGTTTAGTTGTTGATAGACATTTATTTTATTTATTTATATGTGGTGCTGAGAATTGAACCCAGTGCCTCACACATGCCAGGGAAGTGTGCTACTGCTGAGCCACAGCCACAGCTCCTAAAATAGACCATATATTATGCCACAAAGCAAGTCTTAGCAAACACAAAAAATAGAGATAATATATTGTATGAGATCATAATGGAATGAAATTTGAAATCAATGATAAAATAAAAAGAAGCTACTGTAACACCTGGAGAATAAATAATACACTATTAAATGACCAATGGATAGCAAAAGAATTCAGGGATGAAAAAAAAAGAAACTTAGAAGTAAATGAGAATATTGACACAACATATCAAAATCTCTAGGGCACTGTAAAGGCAGCTGTAAAAGGAAAGTTCATTGCATTGAGCTCATTTATTAAAAGAATAGAAAATAGCCAAATAAATAACCTAACATTACATCTCAAAGCCCTAGAAAAAGAACAAATCAACACCAAAAGCTGTAGAATACAGGAAGTAATTAAAATCAGAACTGAAATCAATGAAATTGGAACAAAAAAATCAAAACGTAGGCAAAACAAAAAGTTGGTTCATTGAGAAAATTAATAAAACTGATAAACTCCTACCCATGCTAATGAAGCAAAATAGAAAACTCAAATTACTAAAATTCATGATGAAAAAGAAAATATCACAACAGACACTACTGAAATACAGATTATAATCAGAAACTATTTTGAAAATTTATACTCCAATAAAATAGAAAATCTTGAAGATATTGACAAATTTCTAGAGACATATGACCTACCCAAACTGAATCAAGAGGAAATACACAATTAAAATAGATCAATTTCAAGTAATGAAATAAAAGATGCCATCAAAAGCCTTCCAACTAGGGGCTGCGGTTGTAGCTCAGTAATAGAGTGCTTGCCTAGCATATGTGAGGCACTGGTTTTGATCCTCAGCATCACATAAAAAATAAATGAATGAAGGTATTGTGTTATGCACAACTACAAAATATATATTTAAAAAACTTTAAAAAAACCTACCAACTAAGAAAAGCCCAGGACCAGACAGATTCTCAACCAAGTTCTACAAGACCTTCAATAAAGAATTAACACCAATACTCTTCAAATTATTCCATGAAATACAAAAAGAGGGAATACTTCCAAACCCATTCTATGAAAATAGTATCACCCAAATACTAAAACCAGACAAAATCACATCAAGGAAAGAAAACTTCAGACCAATATCCCTAATGAACATAAGCGCTAAAATTCTCAATGAAGTTCTGGCAAATCACATAGAAAAACATATTTAAAAGATAGTGCACCATAATCAAGTGGGGTTCATCCCAGGGATTCAAGGTTTGTTCAAAATATGGAAATCAATAATCCTCATTCATCACATCAATAGACTTAAAGACAAGAATCATATGATTATCTCAATAGAGATGCAGGAAAAGCACTTGACAAAATAAAGCACCCCTTCATGTTCAAAACACTAGAACTACCATTTGACTCAGTTATTCCACTCCATAGTTTATACCCAAAGGACTTAAAATCAGCATTCTATAGTAGTGCAGTCACATCAGTGTTTATAGTGGCTCCATGCATAATAGCTAAACTATAGAACCAACCTAGGTGCCCTTAAACAGATGAATGGATAAAGAAAATGTGTTGGGCTGGTGATGTGGCTCAGTGGTAGAGTGCACACCTAGCATGCATGAGGCACTGGGTTCGATCCTCAGCACCACATAAAAAAATAAAAAATAAAGATATTGTGTCCACCGATGTTAGAGTCTGTAAACAAGTCAGGATGGCGCCTGGCATTTAAAAAAAAATGTGTTATATGTACACCATGGAATAATACACCATGGAATAATAATAATAATAATAATAATAATAATAATAACAACAAGGGATGAAAATATGGCATTTGTTGGTACATGGATGGAACTGGAGAATATCATGCTAAGTGAAATAAGCCAATACAAATAAATCAAAGGCTGAATGTTTTCTCTGATATATAGACGCTAATTTACCATAAGGTGGGGGTAAGGGAAGAATATAAGTAATTTGCATTAGACAAAGATGAATGAAGGTAAAGGAGTGGGAATGGGAATGTGAAAGATAGTAGAATGAATCAGACATAACTATCCTATGTGCATATATGATTACATAATCAATGTAATTCTACATCATGTACAACCAGAAGAATGAGAAGTTATACTCCATATATGTATAATATATCAAAATACATTCTACTATCATGTATAACTAATAAGAACAAATAATTCTTAAAGGTCCTGATGATAAAATTAAAAATTAAATTAACTTTAAAAAATTTTTTGAGGCAGGGTCTCACTAAGTTGCCCAGGCTAGTCTCAAACTTTGGATCTTTCTGTATCAACCTCCTGAGCCATGCCTGACTCTCCTTAAGGTACGGAGTCTTTTAGAAGGATATATGCAGAGGATATGACAAATGGCAACTACAAATATCTGCTGGCTTGATGACATATACACCTGTAATGGCAGAATCTCAATTTGACTTCAAAGTATTCCATAATTATTTCTTATATTAAAGCCACCACTCATGGACTGGGGGTGCATCTTGGTGGTAAAGAACATGACTAGCGTGCTCAAGGGCGTGAGTTTGATCCTCAGTGCTACAAAAATAAAAGACTAAAACTATGTATTAGGCTCCCTCTTGGTCACTAAGATTCCCCAAATATTTTCCAGTACCTAACCTTTTAACATTTTAATTTCACCTATTTTAAAATTTATGTTTGTGAGGTTCATTTCAGTGTGTCTACAGTAGTATATTTATTGTCATTGTTATATTTTTCCACCCTGTGATAAAGAATTTTTTATTGTTAAAATAAAACATTTTCAAAGTAATAGGGCTTTTAAAAAGTTATTGAAGATTGCATATGTAGCTCAGTGGTAGAGTGCTTGCCAAGAATGCTAGAGGTCCTAGATTCCATTCCCAACACTACAAAAAAAAAAAAAGTCACAGATATAGGAGGGCATGAAATCAGCCCCAATTTCTGATTTGAAAGAGGAATCTTACAAGTAACTATTTAGATCCTTTAGTAACACAGAGATGTCAATTGCAGCATTATTACTGGGGAAATTTTAACACATCAGACAACCAATTAGAATTGCAGTTTTCTTTTGGAGGTTATTTTCACATGGCTTCACAATAATTTCTCAAGTTTTTGGAATTGTACAAGGTCTATTATGCAAATAATATTTCCAAGGCCTGATTTATATGAAAAGAGACTATAGCAATTGATAATGACAATACACAGAAGTTTCTACACAGAGGGAAAAATTAGAGTTTTGTGAATGTTTTCAACCTAATGCTTTATCAAATCATATTTTTTGAAGTACCTTAGAATGAACAGTGGTAACTGTGGCTACAAAAGGAAGGGGACAAATGCTTCACCTATTTCTGAGACATTTTTTAAAAAAATCTTTTATTGTAAAATAAAACAAAGATACACAAAACCACAAAGATCAAATATATGGCTTAATGAATCATTAAAAGGTGAAAATATCTAGATATAAAACAGAACTTTGCCAGTCACCCAGGAAACCCCTTCTGTGTGCCATATCCCAATCACCAACCTAAAGAACTACTATCCTGACTTTGATACTAATGAATTCCTTGTAATTTTGTCACAGCAGTGTGAATCCCTAGATATTATATTTGTATGTTGTCCACAAATCTATGAAAACCTTCCTTTATCCTATTTAAAATTTCCTTGCTATTCATATTTATACTAATAATCCTACCAATACAAATACTAAAGACACTGAAACACGTTTTTTTTTTTTTTTTTGCATATGGAGTACCCTTTTTTCTCTGCTACCAGATTTTCCTCCTCCTCCTCCTCCTCTTCTCCTTCTCCTTCTTCTTCTTTTTAGTGGCATTAGGGTTTCACCCAGACCCTCACTCATGCTAGATAAACATTCTACCACTGCATCCTCAGTCCTTTTTATTTTATTTTGAGAAAGTCTCACTAAGTTGCCCAGGTTGGCCTGGAATTTTCAATCCTGATCCTCCTACTTCAGCCTCCTGATTCTAGGAATGCTCCATTGCACCCAGCTCTACTACTAATTTTTAAAATAGTCATGTGATATTCATATTATCATAGCACAAAGCACACATAATATGCTTTTTTCCTCTTAATCTATGTTGAATTTAAGTTCTATTTATATAATTAATGCTTACAACTAGCCTTTATGTCTAGTTAAAGCCAAGTAACTGGTTATATGGAGCTGGCCATGTATGCATGAATATTCTACTTACATATTTGGGTTTGTTCTACTTATAAATTGCCGCAGTCTGGCTGGGCACAAATCACGAGCCACGCACAGCTTTGTAGATTCAAACAGCAATTCTTTATTCCCGATCTCACACCGGCCTTCTACAAACACGTTCTGGGGAAATCCACGTTCTCTGCCCAAATCCACCACCACTGGGCTTCTGTCTCCCAAATATATTCTGAATCCCGTGAGAACTCAAGGGGAACTCAGGCAGCAGGATACGCCCTATTCTAAACGGGGGACACCCTAAACTCGATTATCCTAAACCGGGAACACCCTAAACACGGATCCGCCCTGGTCCTTGAGCAAGGTCACCTTACATGCAATGTCGCTGCAAAATGTCCTATTTCCACGAGTCCTTCCATTAAAGAAACATGGGGGTACGCTGGCAAGGAAATTGTCATACCTACTTGGCTGATGGCTCCCAGCAATAAATCACAGTAGTCTTCTCAGAATAACAATGAAATCATTAATATCCTATTAATTTTTTTTTATGTGTGGAGTACATCAAAAACTCTGAACAACATTTAAGCACATGGTATGATGTGACATTTTATAGGATAAAATGTCAAATTTGGTGGGAGTATCCTTCTCTCTCTCTCTCTCATTATCTTTTTCTTACATATCAAAACATGATTGTAGATTGATACAATACCTTTATTTTATTTATTTATTTGTGGTGCTTAGGATCAAACCCAGTGGCTCACAGATGCTAGGCAAGTGCTCTACCACTAAGCCACAACCCCAGTCCTCAAAACACGATTTTTAAAAAAGAAACTCAGTATAGGTATATTAGAAGAGACCATTTGAGCCAATAATTTTTAGGCTTCCTCATTCTATATCACTGATATGGCTATACAGTCATGTGTAGTGTGTACTATATTGTATAAATTCGAATCACCAAAATCTTCTTTGCTTAAAGAAGCCAAGCTCCTTTGAAGGTATCTATTGAAAGATCTTGGGGCAGGAAGAAAGTAAAAGAGAATATCTTACTACTGTCAGAAAACAAGAATGCTTTCATAGATGGCTGGAAGAATTTTGGGAAAAAGAAGAGACCAACATAGCTAGAGAATATACTCACTGGCAAGGAGAGAGCATTAAAAAAATCATAGATACATAGTTTTATAATACCTACAATATATGGCAATTCTAATACAAAAAATGAGAATAATTATTTTTATAGTCAATTGGCCTAATTCATCTGCCAAAATTGTCATGAGTCCATATTGGTAATAGAAAGTAAGAGAAAATTAAGAAATATTAAATAGTTTTTATATTTATGTGGAAAAGTATGGCACATTTTTCTCTTATCTGGTTTAAAAATAAATTGCACAAAACAATAATTATGAAATTTATATTTGGGCTTAAAGCATAAATATATATAATATAATATAAATATAATATATATATATATATATGTAAATGAAAAATAGTGAAGAGAAGGAATTAAATGTAGATATAATGGAACAAAATTTCTACATTTTACTAAAATTGAATTTGCAATGATTTGAAGTAGATTATGATAAATAAAGATTTAAAAAAATTTTTTTAAATTATTTGTTCTTTTTAGTTATACATGACAGTATACTTTCACGTGTTTATACAAATAGGGAGTACATATTATTCTAATTAGAATCCCACTCTTGTGGTTGTACATGATATGTAGATTCACTGTGGTTTATTTATATATGTACATAGAAAAGTTAAGTCAGATTCATTCCACTCTCTTTCCTATTTCTATCTCCCCACCCTTCCCTTAGTCCCCCTTTGTCTAATCTACTGAACTTCTATTCTTCCCCTACTCTTGTTGTATAGAATGAATTGGACATTATTACCCTATGTGCATATATGACTACATGACCGGCGTGTTTCTACATCATGTACAACCAGAAGAATGAGAAGTTATATTCATTTATGTATGATGAGTCAAAGTGCATTGTACTGTCATGTATAACTAATTAGAACAAATAAAAAATACCAAGAAAAAAGATATATGCAAGATTAATTATAGGAATTTGGCTAACAGTTACAGAGGCTGTTACTTGTATTCTTGATTGTTGCCATTCTGACTAGAGTGAGATGAAATCTCAGTGTAGTTTTAATTTGCATTTCTCTAATTGCTAAATATTGAACATTTTTTCATATGTTTGTTGACCATTTGTATTTCTTCTTCTATGAAGTGCCTGTTCAGTTCCTTTGCCCATTTATTGATTGGGTTATTTGTTTTTTTGATATTAAGTTTTTTTTTATTTCTTTGTATATCCTGGAGATTAAAGCTCTCTCTAAGGTGTGGGTGGCAAAGGTTTTCTCCCATTCTGTATGTAGGCTCTCTCTTCGTGCTCTTGATTGTTTCCTTTGTTGTGAAAAACCTTTTTAGTTTGATGCCATCCCATTTATTGATTTTTTATTTTACTTCTTAAGGAAGCTGGTTCCTAGGCTGACATGATGGAGTATTGGGCCTACATTTTCTTCTAGTAGGTGTAGGATTTCTGATCTAATTTTTAGGTCTTTGATCCACTTTGAGTTTAGTTTTGTACAGGGTGAGAGAGAGGGGGGTTAAATTTCATTCTGCTACATATGGATTTCCAGTTTTCCCAGCACTTGTTGTTGAAGAGGCTATCTTTTCTCCAAAGTATGTTTATGGTGCCTTTGTCTATATGAGACAACTGTATTTGTAATCTCCAGAGCAATAACTAAGAAAATAATTCAAAACGCATTTTTTTCTTTAAATATTTTTAGTTGTATATGGACAGAATACCTTTATTTTATTTACTTATTTTTATGTGGTGATGAGGATTGAACCCAGTGCCTCATATGTGCAAGGCAAACACTCTGCCACTGAGCCACAATCCCAGCCCCTCAAAACACAATTTTTAAAAAGAATTAAATTAATACACTAGAAAACAGCTACTTAAAACAAATGTAAAGTAGTAAAGAAGGAACAGAGGACCAAAAAAGAGACACACATAGAGACAAATAGCAAATGAGAGCTTTAAATCAAGCCATCTAAACAATAACATTAAATGGGAAAGCATTAAGCATGCCAATTAAAAGGCATAAATTCAACTTCATGCTGTTTATAGTATATATACTTTTAATTTATAGATTACAATGATCATGCCATTCTCCTGTGAACCTATCTAAGACTAGAGATTTCATTTTTAGGGGATTGTTAAATTATGAATTAGTTTTCTTTAATGTTATAAGACTACTCAAATTATCTACTTCATCTCAGTTGAGTTTGGACAATTTGTAGTTTAAAAGTTGACAAAAATTTTATGAGTGTAAAATTGTTTATACTACTACCTTATGATTGTTCCAGTGGGAGGCAGATAAACATAAATATAAAACCATAGAAGTTTTAGGGGAAAACAAGAAAAATAAATTCTTTAAGACTTAGGCTAAATAAAGTGTTTTTTGACATGATACCAATACCATGTTCTATAAAAGAAGAAAAAATAAATTTGACTTTACCTAAATTTTGAAAATTGCTCTATTAAAGATGTAAAGAAGAATGTGAGCCCAGTATGGCAGTGTATGTCTATAATTACAACTACTTGAGAGGATTAGGCAGGAGGACTGCAAGTTTGAGGACAACCTGGGAAATTTAGTGATACTCTATCTCAAAAGAAAAAAGTTTATAAAAGGGCTAGGTATGTAGGTCAGCTGTATAGCATTTGCCAACCATATGCAAGACCATTAGTTCAATCTTCAGTACAACAATAAGAAAAAAGAGGATGAAAAATCAAATGAAAGACTACAAGAAAACATTTGCAAACCACTCATCTGTGAACATATATTTAAAATACAGAGAACTCTTAAAACTCCAGTTACCCAGAACTTCAAAACAAACAAACTCTACAGTTAAAGACAAACAATCCAATTAGTAAAAAGGTAAAAGATGTAGATATTTTCACTGAAGAAGATATAAAAACAAAAAATAAACTCATGAAAAGACCTTCAACATCATTAGCTACCAGGGAAGTACAAAATAAAGTTACAATGAAATATCATCACATACCTATAAGAAGGGTTAAAATTTTTAAAACATAGTGATAATGCCAAATGCCAAAAAAATAATGTGGATTACTCATACAATAGCTGTGGGAATGTAAAATGGTAGAGTTACAAAAAGTGTATGGCAGTTTCTTTAAAAACTAAACACTTGCATACCATACAATCCAGCAACTGCAATCTTGATCACTTATCCTAGAGAAATGAAAATTTATGTTCACACAAAAACCTGTACATGAATATTCATGCCAGCTTTCTTCATAATAGCCCCAAATTGAAAACAAACCAGATGTCCTCCAACAGTTGAATAGTTAAACAAACTGATACATTCATACTATGGAATACTACTCAAGAATATTGAAACATGCAGCAACACGAATTAATCACCAGGAAATTATGCTAAATGAAAAAGGCATTCTGAAAAGATTATACACTGTATGATTCCATTTATGCAACACTTTTGAAATGACAAATTTTAGAAATAGCAGATTAGTGGTTGCTAGGAGTTAAGAACTGAGAGATGGGAGTGGGAGAGGGAGGTGAATAAGAGTAACATGAATGATCCCCGTGGTGATGAACTTTCTCACTATCTTGACTGAGGTGGACACAAGAAACTATATACATGATAAAATTGCATACAGTCATCACACACATACAAATAAATGCATATGAAAAATTGTTAAATTAGAATAAGGTTGAGGAATTTTATCAATGTGAGTTCCCAGAATGTAACATTGTACTATAGTTGTGGGAAATTATGCCATTGGGGGAAACTGGGTGAAGGGCACACAGGATGTTTCCTTAGTACCTCTTCTAATTGCATGTTAATGTACAACTATCTCAAAATGAAAATAGAAAATACATTACAGAGAAAAAATAAAATAATTCAAAATGGTATATCATTCAAATAGTAAACATAAGAAATTTAGAAGGTCTATACTTTAAAACCAAAAAATATTAATAGAGACAAAGAGGGATACTTTATAATGATGAAAGGTTCATTTGGAAGACAGCATTTAAAAGCATGCACACCTAATAACAGAGCCCAAAATATATGAAGCAAAACCTGCACAAAATTTAAGGAAAAATAATTATTGTAGACTTCAAAAGACTTTTCTCAATAATAGATATAATTAGACAGAAAATCAGTCTTTGCTGATATAGAAAAATTGAATAATACTATCAACCAACTCAACCCAACTCTTATTGAATACTTCTTCCAGTAATAGAAGAATGTGCCTTCTTTTTCTTTTTTATTTTATTGGTTATTTTTAGTTATACGTGACAGTAGAATCCATTTTGAGATAATTATACAAGCATGATCAATTAGAATATATCTTATTCTAATTAGAACCCTAGTCTTGTGGATTTATTCACTGTGGTATACTCATATATATACAAAGGAAAATTATGTCAGATTCATTCCACTGCCTTTCCTTTTCCCATCCCCCTCCCTTCCCTTCATTTCCCTTGGTCTAATCCACTTTTTCAATATCCATTGAATAGACCACCTGTTGGAGCATAAAATATCGAATATATTTAAATTGAAAGATATTAAGTTATAAAAAATGTGTTATCTGATCACAATTAAATTAAATTAGAAATCAATAAAAATAGAGCCGTGCATGTGGATAAGTCATAGAAAACTTTCCTAGCATAGATGAAGCCCTAGGTTCCATCCACAGAACTTAAAAAAATATTAATAAAATAAATTTTGAATATAAAAAAATGTAAAAATTAAACAACATACTCCAAATAACCCATAGATCAAAAAATAAATTTTAGGGGAAATTAAATCTTAAAATATTTTGAACTAAATGAAAATGAAACACACAATATAAATTATGGGATATAAAATAGTCCTTAGTGGGTAATATATAGTTCTAAATACTAATATAAGAAAAGAGAGACCTGAGGGTGATGTCAGAAAGATGGGAAAATAGGAAGTACAAGTACTCAGACTACCACAGAAGCATGAATTTAACAATACTACATGGAAAAAATACCTTTGTTATTAATTTAGAATATAGTTAAGAAGTCATAGTTCTCCAAACAATCACAAAATCAAGACCAGTCATACTGAAATGGGTGAGAAGAGAAATGTCACTTTGTCTACATAAGCTTGTCCCCTAACCTGGCACAGTCCATGATTTCTTTAGAAGAAAGAGATAGTGAAACATGGATCAAATATTCTCAGACTTTTGAGGGACCACATGAGGGACCTGTTTCTGTTCTGCTTCAAATGAAGTGTTAAAGAAAACAGCATAGTTTGTACACCTGGGGGCAGCCAAGGAGAACAAAAAGAAGTGGGCAGCTTACTGTAGCCAACATTAGTTTGTGACATCGTGAGAAAGTACACCACCCTGAGACTACTTCCTTAAAAAGGAAAAATGAGAGGTATATAGCATATACCCCTATAAAAATGTTTTTGATATGCTCCGAGAAATACAAGAATGATTCAACATATACAAATCAATAAATGTGATGCATCGTCAACAGAATGAGGGGCAAAACCCATATGATCATCTCAATAGATGAGGAAAAAGCATTTGATAAAATTCAACATCACCTCATGGTAAAAATTCTCAACAACTTAGGTATTAAAAGAATGTACTTGACACAATAAAGGCCCTATATGACAAAACCCACAGCTAACATCATACTGAACAGGAAAAAGTTGAACAATATTCCTCTAAGATGTGGAGCAAGACAAGGATATACACATTCACCACTTTTATTCAACATAGTTCTGGAAGTCCTAGTCAGAACAATCAGACAAGAGAAAGAAATAAAGGACATCCATTGGAAGCATGAAGAATTCAGATTGTCTGTGTTAACAGATAACATATCCTATATGTAGAAAAACCTAAAAACTATACCAAAAAGCTGAGAACTGATACATTCAATAAGATTGCAGGATGCAAAACCAACATACAAAAATCAGTAGCAATTCTATGCACCAATAATAAACTAATGAAAGAGAAATCAAGAAAGCAATCTCATTTATAGAGCAGCTACAAAAATATGAAATATCTGGAAATAAATTTAATCAGGAAGATGAAGAATCTCTATGATGGCAGCTATAAACCAATGATGAAAGAAATTAAAGAGGTAGCCAGGAGTGGTGGCACACTCCTGTAATCCCAGCAGCTCAGGAAGCAAAGGCAGGAGGATTGCAAGTTCAAGGCCAGCCCTGGCAACTTAGCAGGACCCTGTCTCAAAATGAAAAGTACAAAGGACAGGGGATATAGCTCAGTGGTAAAGCACCCCTGAGTTCAATCCTCAATACTTAAAAAAAAAAATAAAGAGGACACAAAAACATTGGAAGACATCCCATATTCATGGAGTGGAAGAATTAATATTATTAAAATGTTTATACTATCCAAAATCTTCTACAGATTCAATATAATCCCTATCAAAATGCCAATGACATTCTTCACAGAAATAGAAAAAAATCCTAAAATTTGTGTGGAATTACAAAAGACCCCAAATAGCCAAAATAGTCTTGAACAAAAAGAGAAAAGCTGGAGGTTTCACAATACCTGACCTCAATACTACTACCAAGCCAAACTTTGAAAGCTTTTATACTGCTTTCTATACTGACTATACTAATTTACATTCCCACTAACAGTGTGCAAATGTTCCCTTGGCAACTCTTTTCCTGCCTCTTCATTTATTAATACTAAAATCAGGCACTATGGTCTCTCCCCTGATTTGCTTAGTTGTTTGGTGTTATGGTTTTGATATGAGATGTCTCCCAAAATCTCATGTGAAAGACAATGCAAGAAAGCTTATATGTGAAAGGATTGCTTTATAAAAGCCTTAACCTAGTCAGTGCATTAATCTCCTGTTAGAGATTAACTGGGTAGTAACTGTAGACAGGAGTGGTGGCACACTCCTGTAATCCCAGCAGTTGTGGCTAGAGGAGGGATGTCATTGAGAGGCATGCCTTTGGGGTATATATTTTGTTTTTGTGAGCAGTGCTCTCTCTCTCTCTCTCTCTCTCTCTCTCTCTCTCTCTCTCTCTCTCTCCTTCCTGGTGCAATGTCCTGAGCTGTTTTCCTCATATGCTTCTACCATGATGTTCTGCCTCACAACTGGCCCAGAGCAATGGAGTCAGCCATGAGCTCCCAAGTAAACTTTTCCTTCTTAAAATTGTTCTTGTCAGGTCTATTCGTCACAGCGGTGAAAAAGCTGACTAAATGTTTGGTACACATTATACACCTCAAAGATTTGTTAAGAGGGTAGATCTAATGTTAATCAGTCATAGTGCATGCATATACCTACACAAAGGGCATGAGAATTATTTTGTAGGTGGGAATATGTTTATTACTTTGACTAGAGTGATGCATATGTCCAAATTCACCAAATTGTGTACTTTAAATATGTGCAGATTTTATCAACTATAAAGTAATTCAATAAAGCTGTGTTTAAAAAGAGGAAAGAAAGACCTTAAGTCATAACCTAAGTTGCCACCTTAAGAAACTAGAAAAGAACATAAGAAAGTGGGTCAGTCACAAAATGACAAATACTGCATGATTATACACGTATAAGGTATCTAGTCAAATTCATAGATACAGAAAGTAAAATGATGGTTTCCAGGAACTGTGGGAAAGGGAAAATGAGGGGTTGCTGTTTAATAGATATAGACTTCCAGTTTTACAGATGACAAAGTTGTGGAGGAAGAGAATAGAATGGTGATTACTAAATGCTAAGAAGGGTAGAGGGAGAGAGGATAGAGGGAGTTAGATAATGGGTACCAAAACACACATATGAAAAAGAAATTCTAGTGTTCTATAGCTTTAGAGTAACTATGCTTTACAATAACTTATTATATGGTTTATAAAGAACAAGGAGTCCAAAGCCTCCAAATACAAAAAAATGCTAAATGTTTAAGGATACATAATTACCTTGATTTGATCATTGCAAACTATATACTGGTATCAAATTATCACATTGTACCCCATAAATATATTTAATTATGTGCCGATTTTTAAAATTTTTGGAGGAGCTAGGGATATAACTCAGTTGGTAGAGTGTTTGCCTCACATGTACAAGGCCCTGGGTTCAATCCCAGCACTACCAAAAAAAAAAAAAAGGTTTTGGAGACTGGCTGCATAGCAATATAAAAATATTTAAAATACTTGGCTATACACATTTTTACATATTTTTTTAGTTGTAGATGAACACAACAACTTTATTTTGTTTTTATTTTTATGTGATTCCGGGGATCAAACCTAGTGCCTCACACATGCTAGGCAAGCAGTCTACCACTGAACCACAACCCCTGGCGCCTTGACTGTACACTTTAAAATGGTTAAAATGGTAAATTTTATATTCATTTTACTGCAATTTAAATAAGTAAATAAAATAAAAATTAATTAACAAAAAGAATCAAGAGTTAAGCATGGTAGCACATACCTGTAATCCCAGCTACTTAAGAGGCTGAGACAGAAGGATCACAAGTTTGAAGCCAGTCTTAACTACTTAGCAAGACCCTGTATCAAAAAAAATAACAAAAAAGATAGGAGATGTAGGTCAGTAGTAGAGCACTTGCCTAGCATGCACAGCCATGGGTTGGATCCTCAGTATCATAAAAAAAAAGAAAAGAAGCAAGAGAAAGATGAACAAACTTAACCAAAGCCCAAAGAAGGAGGAAATACCCAAGATTAGAACAAAAACCAATTAAATAGAAAAACAACAGAGAAAATCAATAAGACCAAAAGGAATTTTTTTCTTTGTTGTTTTTAGAAACACGTGACAGTAGAGTGTATTTTGACATATTATACATACATAGAGTGCCACTCATTTCAATTAGGATTCCATTCTTGTGTTTGTACATGATATGGAGTAACAGTGGTCATGTATTCATATATGAGCAAAGGAAAAGTTATGTCTGATTCATTCCACTGTCTTTCCTATTCTCATTACCCCTTGCTTCCCTTCATTCCCTTTTGTCTAATCCAATGAACTTCCATTCTTCCACTCCCCACCCTCCCTTGTTGTGGGTTAGGATCCACATATCAGAGAGAACATTTGGCCTTTGGTTTTTTGGGACTGACTTATTTCACTTAGCATGATACTCTCAATTTTTATTCATTTACCAGCAAATGCCATAATTTCATCCTTGTTTATGGCTCAGTATTATTCCATTGTGTATATATACCACATTTTCTTTATCCATTCATCTGTTGAGAGGCACCTAGTTTGGTTCCATAGCTTGGCTATTGTGAATTGTGCTGCCATAAACATTGATATGGCTGCATCACTACAGTATGCTGATTTTAAGTCCTTTGGGTATAAACTGTGAAGTGGGATAACTAGGTCAAATGGTGGTTCCATTCCAAGTTTTCTGAGGAATTTTTATACTGCTTTCCAGAGTGGTCACACCAATTTGCAGTCCCACCAATGATGTATGAGTGAAACTTTTCCCCCCATATCCTTAACAACATTTACTGTTCCTTGAATTCCTGATAATTGCCATTCTGACTGGAGTAAGATGAAATCTCAGTGTAGTTTTGATTTGCCTTTCTCTAATTGCTAGAGATGTTGAACATTTTTTTATATATTTTTGACCATTCATATTTCTTCTTCTGTGAAATACATGTTCAGTTCCTTTGCCCATTTATTGATTGGGTTATTTGTTTTTTTGGTATTAAGTTTTTTTATTTCTTTATATACCCTGAAGATTAATGCTGAGGTGCAGGTTGCAAAGATTTTCTCCCATTCTATAAACTCTCTCTTCATGTTCTTGTTTCTTTTACTGTGAAGAAGCTTTTAAGTTTGATACCATCCCATTTATTGATTCTTTGATTTTACTTCTTTCACTTTAGGAATCTTATTGAAGAAGTCAATTCCTGAGCTCACATAATGGAGAGTTGGGCCTACCTTTTCTTCTAGTAGGTGCAAAAGTCTCTGGTCTAATAAAAGGCACTTCTTTAAAACATTAATAAAAATTGACTACTGACCAGAGGCAGAGTGAAGAAGAAGAAGGAGAAGGAAAAGGAGTAGAGATGGAAGTAAAGGAGGAGAAAGAAACAAATTAGGAACAAAAGGATTACTACAGACTTTCCACAAATTGAAAAGAATGGAAAGTGGCTATGGTTGTAGGTCGGAGGTAGAGCACTTGCCTTGTATGTATGAGGCACTGGGTTTGATCCTCAGCACAATAAATAAATAAATAGATAGATAGATAGATAGATAGATAGATAGATAGATAGATAAATAAATAAATAAAGGTTTTATGTCCATGTAAAATAATTATTTTAAAAAGATTGGGGGCTGGCAATATAGCTCAGTTGGTAGAGTGCTTTCCTTGCATGTGCAAGGCCTTGGGTTCAATTCCCAGCACCACACACACACACACACACACACACAAAGATTGGAAAGGAATTCTGTGGGCAACTTTGTGCCAGTGAATTACACACTATGGATTAAATTAACAAATTCTTAGAATGAAATTACTGAAACATAATCTAGAAGAAATATGGCAAATTCCATGAAATATATTAATTTGTTTTTTTTTTTTTTATCCTGGGGATTGAATCCAGGAGGTCTGTACCACTGAGCCATGTCCACAGCTATTTAAACAAATTTTTTGAGACAGAATCTCCTATGTTGCTTAGGTCCTTGCTATGTTGCTGAGGCTAGCCTCGAACTTGTACAATCTTCCTGCCTCAGCCTCCTGAATCATTGGAATCACACCTCACACCCAGCACATAAAAGTGATATTGATTGTTCACAAACTTTTTCATAATATAGGGAATAATAAAACATTTCCCCACTAATATGAAGCCAGTATTTACCTTGATACAAAAATTTCACAATAAAGAAAACAACATAACTATATCCTCCCATGAGTTTAGGTGATAAATTCTCAGTGGACTATTAGGAAAACAAATATATAAACATAAAAAGTACTATATACCATTACCAATTTACCAATTGAAATTTAGTCTACAGATGCAAGATTAGTTTAATACATGAAAATCAACTAATGTAATATACCATATTAATAGAATAAAAGGAACTGGGCATGGTGGCACACATCTGTAATCCCAGACACTTGGGAGGCTGAGGCAGGAGGATAGCAAGTTCAAAGCCAGACTCAGCAACTTAGCAGGACTCTATCTCAAAATAAAAAAGAAAAAAATGGTTGAAAATGTGGCTCAGTGGTTAAGTACCTCTGGATTCAATTCCCAGTAACTAAATAAATAAATATAAATAAAAGGCAAAAATCACATGATCATCTTAATTGACATGGAAAAAGGCATTTGACACAATATAACACACATTTATATTAAAAACTCTCAACCAATTTAGAAAGAAACTACAAGAACCTGATAAGGGCATCTGCAAAATATCAACTAACGACATACTTGATAAGCAAATGTTTTTCTCGTTCAATAGGGAGCAAGGTAAGGTTGTCAACTTTCACTAGTGACATTCAGCATTGTAATGGAAGCTCTAGCCTATGCAACCAGGCAAGTAAAGGAAATAAAAGCATCCAGAATGAAAAGGAGGATGGCACAGTGGGGCATGACTGTAACCCTAGCGGCTCTGGAGGCTGAGTAAGGCAGATCGCGAGTTCAAAGCCAATCTCAGCAAAGCGAGGTGCTAAGCAACTTAGTGAGACCCTGTCTTTAAATAAAATACAAAAAAATAATAGGATTGGGGATGTGTCTCAGTGGTTAAGTGCCCATGGGTTCAATCCACAGTACTAAAAAAAAATCAGAATAAAAAGGAAGAAGTAAAAACCACCTTTATTGCACAGATCACATGACTTGCATGTAGACAATCCTAAGAGCCACAGAAAATTATTAGAACTAAAAAATAATTGTAAGAAAGTCCAAGGATTCATCATGCAAGTATAAAAACCAACCTATTTCCATATACTAATGATGGATAATTTGAAGTAAAGGAAAACAATTTCATTTACAATGGCACAAAATAAAATACACATAAATAAATTCATAAAGAAAAGTACAAGCTTGTTCACAAAAAATTGCAACATATCACTTAGAGAAAAAACATAACCTAAATAAATGAAGAGACATTCTGTTTTCATGAGTCAGAAGATACAATATTGTTGAGATGGAAATTCTCTTTAAATTGACTTATTGATTCATTGCAATCTTTTTCAAAACCCTTGCAGGCTCTTTTTGCAGAAATTGACAAGTTAATTCTAAAAGTTCTTTGGGAACACAAACAATAACCCAGACCATCATGAAAAAAAAAAAACAAATTTGGAGGATTACATTTGATTTCAAAATGTACTGATTAATTGTCATCTGGTTTTGGAGTAGTAATGAGGGTTGATTTAAAATAGTAACCAGGGACATTTTTGGGTGAATGGATTTTCTAAAAATTATACTGTGGTGATTATAGCATACCCCAAAGTGATTTTGTTTTCACTTAGTATGAACATATTGTTTGACTTTGATGTTTGCATTTGCTTTTTGTTTTTATGTTCCTTTTATTAACCCTTGATTATTAAAGTAGTCTTCTTTGGTGCCACTGGAATGTTAAATACAAATAGAACTTGTGTTGTAAAATTCTGGAGCAGGACTGAATGGAAATTTGGATGATCCAGGATAATATATTTAGGTGATTTTTTAAAAACTCTTTATTTTGAAATAATGTTAATAGAATAAAAGGATAGAATAAAAGCAAGATGCAGTACAAAGAATTCTCATTCACCATTTACCAAGATGAATCAATCATTAACATTTTGTCACATGTGTTTTTTAACTTTCTCTACATAGGTGTATAATATCTTTATGAACCATTTGCCATTTGAGAATAAGTTACACACACACACACGTGTGTGTGTGTGTGTGTGTGTGTGTGTGTGTGTATATACCCTTTCACATTACTTTTATTTTTAAATCTTATTAATGGGGTTCAGTGCGATATTTTTATACATGCAAATAGTATGCACCAATCAAATCCAACCTCCATTCCCCACCCCACCCTTCCCAGTGTCCAGTTATCACTAGCCCACTTTCAGGTCAGCTTGTCTTTCTATGTCTGGCTTATTTAATTTACAATAGTGTACCGCAGTTCCATGGGGGGGGGGTGCGTTACAAATGCCAGGATTATTTACAACTGAATAATATTCCATTATGTGTATATACCAGATATTCTTTAACCAATCATATATTGATGGATACTTAGGCTGATTTATATATTAGTTACTGTGAATAGTGCTCTAATGAACTTGAGCATGCAGGGAGGGCACTCTTTGGTATGTGGATTTCATTCCCTTTGGGGATATATATATATATATATATATATATATATATATATATATATATATATAAAATAGCTGAATTTTTTCTTTTCTTTTTCTTTTTTTTTTTGGGGGGGGACCAGGGATTAAACCCAGAGATGCTTCACCACTGAACCACATCCCAACCCCTTTTTGTTTTTTATTTTGATACAAGATCTCAATAATTTGTTGAGAGACTCAATAAGTTGCTGAGCCTGGCTTTAAACTTGAAAGACTTCTGTCTCTGTCACCATACCCAGTGAGATAACTGCATTTTTATTAATTTTTTTTATTTATACATGACAGCAGAATGCATTACAATTCATGTTACACATATAGAGCACAATTTTCCATATCTCTGGTTGTATACAAAGTATATTCACAACAATTTGTGTCTTTATACATGTACTTTGGATAATAATGTCCATCACATTCCACTATCATTTCTAACCCCATGCCCCCTCCCTTCCCCTCCCACTCCTCTGCTCTATCTATAATTCGTCTATTCCTCCTAAGCTTCCCCTTCCTACCCCACAATGAATCAGCCTCCTTATATCAGAGAAAACATTCAGCATTTGGTTTTTTGAGATTGGCTAACTACACTTAGCATTATCTTTTCTAACTCCATCCATTTACCTGCAAATGCCATTATTTTATTCTCTTTTATTGCTGAGTAATATTCCATTATGTATATATGCCACATTTTTTTTCCATTCATCTACTGAAGGGCATCTAGGTTGGTTCCACAGTTTAGCTATTGTGAATTGTGCTGCTATAAACATTGATGTGGCTGTGTCCCTATAGTATGCTGTTTTTAAGTCCTTTGGCTATAGGAGAGGGATAGCTGGGTCAAATGGTGGTTCCATTCCCAGATTTCCAAGAAATCTCCATACTGCTTTCCGTATTGGCTGCACCAATTTGCAGCCCCACCAGCAGTGTATGAGTGTACCTTTTTCCCACATCCTCGCCAACACTTATTGTTGTTTGTATGCATAATAGCTGCCATTCTGACTGGAATGAGATGAAATCTTAGAGTAGTTTTGATTTGCATTTCTCTAATTGCTAGCAATGATGAACATGTTTTTCATATATTTGTTGATTAATTGTATATAATCTTCTGAGAAGTGTCTGTTCAGGTCCTTGGCACACATCAGATCAAGCACTAATCTCTAGGATATATAAAAAACTCAAAAAGCTAAGCACCAAAAAATAAAAATAAAAAATAACCCAATCAATAAATGGGCCAAGGACCTGAGATAACTGCATTTTAATTAAAGATATATTTTTAGTTTTTCTGTGTGTGTGTGTGTGTGTGAAAACTTCAGACTGTTCTCCATAGTGGCTATACTAATTTACATTTCCACCAACAGTGTATAAGAATTTCTTTCTCAGGGTTGGGGTTGTGGCTCAGTGGTAGAGTGCTTATCTAGCACATGTGAGGCACTAGGTTCAATCCTCAACACCACACAAAAATAAATAAATAAAATGAAGGTTTAAAGAAAATAATGCTTTATTTTAAAAATTCCTTTTTTTCTCCACATCCTTGATGGTATTTTTTCTTTCTTTTTTTTTTTTTTTTTTGCAGTTACTAGGTCCTCCTGTATGATAGGCAAGCATTTTACCACTGAACTACCTGCATTTGTTGTTATTGTATTTTTTAATAATAGCCTTCCTAAATGGAGTGAGATGAAATCTCATTATATTTTAGTATTTTTGGTTTGCATTTCCCTGATAGCTAATGATGCTGAAGGGTTTTTTTTCATGTATCTGTTGGCCATTTTTATTTATTCTTTTAAGAAGTGTGTATTTGAGTCTTTTGTCCACTTTTAATTGGATTGCTTGGTTTTTTGTTAGGTTCATTTAGTTCCTTATATATCCTGAATATTAACCCTTTGTCAGATTAATAGTTGACAAATATTTTCTCCCATTCTCTAGGCTGTCTCTTTACTCTGTTGATTGTTACCTTTGTGCCTCAGTTATTAAAATTTGATATAATCCCACTTGTTAATTTTTGCTTTTGTTAATTTTTGCTTTTTTTTTCTATGCATTTAGGATCCTATCTGAAATTCATTGCCTATACAAATGTCTTGAAGTGTTTCTCCTGGGTTTTCTTTTAGAACTTTCAGAATTTCTGGTCTTACATTTAGGTCTTTGATCTATTCTGAGGTGATTTTTGTTCAGGGTGAGAGAATTGAGTCAAGCTTCGATTTTCTGAATGTAGACATACAGTTTCTCCAGCATCATTTGTTGAAGAGGCTGTTCTTTCTCCAATGTGTGTTTTTGGCACCTTGGTTGAGAGTTAGTTCACTGAAGATGATTGGGTTTATTTCTAGGATCTTTTTTTTTCATTCCATTGGTCTAGGTGTCTGTTTTTATTCCAATATCACAAAGTTTTTGTTTCTAAGGCTCTGCAGCATGTCTTGAAATTAGGTCTTGTGATACCTCCAGCTTTATTTATTTATTTTTAACTCAAAATGGCTATAGCTACGCAGGGTCTTTTGTGCTTTCATATGAATTTTAAGAGTTTTTTAAGTACTTCTGTGAAGAATTCCATTGGTATTTTGATGAGGATTGCATTGAAATTGTAGACTGCATTGAGTTGTATGGACATATTAATTTTTCCAAGCCATGATCATGGGAAGTCTTTCTATTGTTTTCATATCTTCAATTTTTTCTCATTAGTATTCTGTAATTTTTATTGTAGAGGTCTATACTTCCTTCATTAAGTTTATTCCCAGCTTTTTTACTTTTTGTAGCTATTTATAAATGGGATCAAATTTGTAAATTTGTAAATAGGATGAATTCAGTCTCAGCAAACTTGTTATTGGTGTATAGAAAGCTATTGATTTTTATATATTAATTTTGTATTTACTACTTACTGAATTTATTACTTTTAATAATCTCAATAGGGCTGAGGTTGTGGCTTAGTGGTAGTGTGCTTGCCTAGCACGGGCGGGGCCCTGGGTTCGATCCTCAGCACCACATAAAAATAAATAAACAAAATAAAGGTATTAGGTACTGCCGCAGTCTGGCTGGGCACAATTCAGGAGCCACTTGTCAAAAGAAACTAACTTTATTTTTAGAACCACACACACCAAACAAAACAGCTCCTCAGGAAAAAACCCTCAGAGCCCAAGTGCCACCACCGGCTTCCCACAAGCCACACACCCCAACCCAGCCTCTTCCTCCCACAATCCTCCTGCTCTTGAGGCCGATTGGCTGGGTCACATGGGCGGAGCCAAAAAAGTCCCCCAATGAGCAGCTCCGTGGTCTGAAAGGGCAGGGAAACAGCCCAATGAGCATCACCGCAGAGGAGCCAATCAGCTAGATGTTGCTAGATGTTGCTGGGGCCGCTGTGAGCCAATCATCAGCTGGTAGTCTGAAAGGGCAGGGAAACAGCTCAATGAGCATCTCCACAGAGGAGCCAATCAGCTAGGTGTTGCTGGGGCTGCTGTGAGCCAATCATCAGCTGGCAGTCTGAAAGTTTGCTGGAGCCCCTTCAGCTGTGGCTCTCAACATCTACAACTAAAAAAATAAAATAAATAATGATAATCTTAATAGAGTCTTTAATTTTTTCTACATAGAGAATTAGATCGTCTGCAAACTGGGATATTTGTCTTTCTTACTTCATATTTGCATGTCTTTTATATTTTTCTCTTGCCTAATTAGTCTGGCTAAAACTTGTAGTATTTGAGTGAATAAACAGTGAGTAGATACCCTTCTTTGTCTTGTTCCTGATCTTAGAGAAAAAGCTTCTGGGTTTTCATATTTAGGCTTTATTTTTTATAAAATATTTTTAGTCGTAGATGGACACAATACATTTATTTATTTATTTATTTATTTATTTATTTATTTTTATGCAGTGCTGGGGATCAAACCCAGTGCTTCACACGTGCTAGGCAAGCACTCTACCACTGAGCCACAGCCACAGCCCAATTAGGCTTTATTGTATTTAGGTCTTATCCTTCTATATCTAGTTTGTTCACAGCTTTTATCATGAAGGGATTTTGAATTTTATCAAATATCTTTGCTTCATCTATTGAGATGATCATGTGATTTTTATCATTCATTCTGTTGATGTGATAGTTTTATTTGTTGGTTTGTTTATGTTGAACCATTTGTATATCACTTGGATGAAATGGATCACAGTGAATGATCTTTTTGATGCACTGTTGAATTCAATATACTGGTATTTTTTGAGAAATTTTGTATCTACATTTATCAGGGATATGAGTCTATAGTTTTCATTTTTATTGTGCCCTTGTCTGGTTTTGGTAACAGGAATGCTGGCCTTGTAGAATGAGTTTGGAAGGGTTCCTCCCTTGTAATTCTATTAAATAGTTTGAAATGAATCGGCATTAGTTCTTTAAAAGTCTGGTAAAATTCAGCAGTAAAGTCACATGAACCTGGGTTTTCTTTGTTGGGAGACTTTTCTTACTGATTTGATAGCATTACTTATATTTATCTATTCAGGTTTTTTATGTCTCTGTGGTTCAGTATTAGTAAGATGTTCCCACCAATTTTTCCATTTCTTCTAAGTTTTCTAATTTGTCAGCATATATTTATTTTAAATTATTCATAAAGATCACCTGAATTCTGTGATATCAGTTGCAATGTATTTCTTTTCCAACTCTGATTTATTTATCTGAGTATTCTCTCTTTTATTTTTACTTAGTCTGGATAAAGGTTTGTTGATCTTGTTTATCTTTTCAAAAGACCAACCCTTTGTTTCATTGGTGTTTCGTATTTTTTAGCTTCTAATTTATTTACTTCCTCTCTGATATTTGTTATTTATTTCCTTCTACTAAATTTGTGTTTGGTTCATTCTTTTCTAAACCATTGAGATGCATCATTTGGTTGTTTATTTGAAATTTTCTTTTTTTTTTAATGTAATGAAACCTCTGTCTCAGTACTGTTTTTCTGTCGTTTTTCCATTTTCATTTGCTTTGAGAAAATTTTAATTTTCCTTTTGACTTCCTCAGTGACTCATGATTTGTTCAAAAGTATTTTCTTCAGTCTCCTTGCATTGGTATCATTTCTAAAATTTCTTTTGTTCTTGACTTCTAGTTTTATTCTGTTGTGATATTAAAAGATACAGGATGTTAGCTGAACATGGTGGCACACACTTGTAATCCCAGGGACTCTGGAGACTGAGGCAAGAGGAATGCAAGTTCAAGGCCAGCCTCAGCAATTAGTTTAGCCCTATAAAACTTAACGAGACCCTATCTCAAAATTTAAAAACATGAAAAAGACTGGGCAAGTAGCTCCTTGGTAAAGTACCTCTGGGTTCAATCCCCAGTGCTAGAAAACAAAAAAGATACAAGATGTTTTCAATTTTTAAATTTGTTAATACTTAATTTGTGTACTAATATATGATCTATTCTAGGGAAAGTTCCATGAACTGATGAAAAGAATGTGCAGTTTGCCGTTGTTGGATGGAATATTCTGTAGATATATCTTAAGTCCTTTTGTTCTATACTATACTTTAACTCTGATGTTTCTTTGTTGATTTTTTGTCTGGATGATATGTTCATTTATGAATGTGGTATCTTTAAGTGCCACACTATTATTATATTGGAGCCTATCTCTCCCTTTAGTTGTAATAGTGTTTTTTGTTTTTGTTTTTGTTTTTTTTTTAACTGGGGATTGAATTCAGGGATGCTCTACCATTGAGCTACATCCCAAGACCTTTGGTATTTTTATTTTGAGTCAGGGTCTTGCTAAGTTGCCAGCTCCTGATAAGCTAGAATTAAATAAAACAAAATCAATAAATAGGACGTTATCAAGCTAAAAAAGCTTCTTCACAGCAAAGGAAACAATCAAGAACGTGAACAGAGAGCCTATAGAATGTAAAAAATCTTTGCCAGTTGCCTCAGTTAGAGCACTAATCTCCAATATATATAAAGAATTAAAAAAATTTAACACCCCCCCCCCCAAATAACCCAGTCAATAAGTGGGCAAAAGAACTGAATGGACACTTTACAGAAGAAATACGAATGGTCAAAAAATACATGAGAAAATGTTCAACATCTCTAGTAATTAGAGAAATGCAAGTTAAAACTACACTGAAATTTCATCTCACTCCAGTCAGAATGGCAATTATCAAGAATTCAAGAAACAGTAAATGTTGTTAAGGATGTCGGGGGAAGGTACATTCATTGCTGGTGGGACTGCATATTGGTGCAACCACTCTGGAAGCAGTATGGAAATTCCTCAGAAAGCTTGGAATGGAATCACTATTTGACTCGAGTATCCCATTCCTCAGTATATATCCAAAGGATTTTAAATCAGCATACTATACCAATATAGCCACATCAATGTTTATAGTAGCTCAATTCACAATAGCTAAGCTATGAAACAAACGTAGGTACCTTTCAACAGATAAATAAATAAGGAAAATGTGATACATATATGGAAATTGAGGGTACATATATTGTGGAGATATATATATATATATATATATATATATATATATATATATGGAAAAAGTGATACATAATGGAATATTACTCAGCCTTAAAGAAGAATGAAATTATGGCATTTTCCAGTAAATGAGTGAACTGGAAAATATCATGCTAAGTGAAATAAGCCAGTCCCAAAAAAAACAATGGCTGAATGTTTTCTCTGATATGTGGATGCTAACACACAACAAGGGGAAGAATAGAATTTCATTGGATTAGACAAAAGGGAATGAAGGGAAGGGAAGACGGATAGGAATAGGAAAGACAGTGGAATGAATTGCACATAACTTTCCTACATTCACATATGAATACACCACCAGTGAAACTCTACATCATGTAAAACTATAAGACTAGTATATAATTAGAATTAATTTTACTCCGTGTATATATAATATGTCAAAATACACTCTATTAAGATTGGGTTGCATTCCATGTATGTATAATATATGAAGATACATTCTACAGTCTTGTATGTCTAAAAACAACAAATAAGAAATTTCTTTGAAATTTAGGTCAAATTAGTAATTTTGTTTATGCTTCTCTTAATGTAACACTTCCCAGCATATAGCAAAGGTACATTTTCAGATTGCCTAATGATTTTTGTTTTATAAAATTGAGTGTTCTGAAATTAGGTGAATATAAATTTACAATCGTTATATCTTCTTGCTGACATGTCACTTGATCATTTTATGGTGACCCTCTGTATTTTACAGGTTTTGCCTTAAAGTCTATTTTTTTTCAGAAATATATAGCTACTCCTACTCACTATAGTTTTACATTTGCTTGAAATATTATTTTCCACGTTTTCACTTACAGTCTGTATCTTACTGGTGAAATAAACTTCTTATAGGCAGCATATTGTTGGGTACTTTTTAATCCACTCAATGAGTCTGTATCTTCTAATTGCAGAATTTAGTCCATTTACTTTCAATGTTATTATTACCATGACTCCTGTCATGAAATTTGTTTTCTTCTAATGTTTTGAATATTCTTTGCTCTTTTCTTCCTCTCTTTTTCATTTTTGTGGTTTTAAAAGAACTGCATTATTTAAAAAAAACTGTTTCATTATTTTCTATTTCTCTCCTAGTGGAATTTATACTTTCACATACTTGCATGATGTTAGTTACCTTTATTTCATTTCTAAACATAAGATGCACTTAAGCATCTTTTATAAGGGTAGTCTGGTGATCATGAATTCCCTTAGTGTTTTTCTTGGAATATTTTTGTTTCCCTTCATTTATGAAGGATAGCTTTTCTGGGTATAGTGATATTGGTCATCAGATATTTTGTTTCAGGCCTCCAAATGTATTATTCCATTCCTTCCTGGCCTGTAGATTTTCTGCTGATAAATCTGCCATCAGTTTATTAGGCTACCCTTAAATGTGACTTGGCCCTTTTCTCTTGAAAATATAAACATTCATTCTTTGTCTTGTACTTTTGAAAGTTTGAGTATAATATGCTATGGTAAAGATCTTTTCTGGTTATGTCTATTTGGGATCTTATAGGCCTCCTGTATGTGTGTGTCCATATCTTTCCCAAGATTGGAGAAGTTTTCCACTATTTAATTGAATAAGTTTTCTATGATCTCTTTTTCTCTTCTCATTCTGGTACTGCAAAAACAAAATGCAGAAGTTTGTTCATTTAATGGTGTCCCATAGGTCCCATCCTTTCTTATTTTTTTCTTTCCTTCTTTCTTCTCCTTTTTTTTTTGTCTCACTAGGATATTTCACAAGACAGATATTCTTTCTTCCACTTTGTTTAGTCTGTTGTTGAGGCTTTCAACTCTTTTTCCCACAATTTTAAATTGGTGCATTATAGTTGTACATACTGATGGGATCTGTTGTTATATATTTATCATGCATACAATACATAATATAACAATATAATTTAGCCAATATCACTCCCTAGCACTTCCACCCACCCTCTTTACCTCCCACTCCTTCGTCCCTTTCCTCTAATTATCTTGCTTTGATTTTTTAACTCTTTATCTTTCATTTGATTTACTGAGTTCCTCAGTTCCAAGTCTAGTTCTCTTTCAAAATCTGTCTCTTTGCTTGTCTTTCTAATTTCATTTAACTATTTATTCTGTATATTATTGGTTCTTGTTTAACCTTTTTATAATGATTATTTAAAATTATTTATAAAGCATTTTGACCATATAGATTCCTTTGGGTTGAATTGATAGAAAGTTATTTTGTTCTTTGGAAGCATCATATTACTTTGTTTTCTCATAATTATTGTATTTCTACATCAAAATATGTGCATCTGTTTCTTCAGGTATCTTTATCACTTTAATGGTGTGGCCTTCTTAGCAAGCAGCTTTCTCCTGAAGATGTGTCTTCAGGTGTCAGTTGGTTACATGATACTAGTTTTGTTTCCAGCTGGGAACTATAATATAGTCTACTTGCAACTTCTTTGGGCACAGTGTACTGGTGGCAGAGTTGGAGAGACCCACTTGTGTCTGTTGACCACACAAGAGTAGGGACACTCTTGCAGCTCAGGCAGGTGTGTTAGAGACAGCAGGGTTTATGGGGTAGTCACTGTGGGGTAGTCATCCATACAATGGGAATAGTGTTCATACAATGGGAACACTGACCTATGAATCAGGATATTGGAGTTTACTTAGGCATTTTTTATGCTAGCTCTGCTACTAGTAAGGACTTCTGCCACTGGTGGCCCCAGCAGTGGTGAGGGGTCTGAAGCACTTGTCCTTCAACCAGTCAATGGTGCAGGCTCATGTGAAGTGGCAATAGTAGAAACTGTAGCACCCCCTCTGTGGTGCTCACCATCAGTACTGACACAGTGCATGGTCAGATGTAGTACAGAGGCAGGGTAGCATTGTGTTCCTCTCTGCTTTTTCTTTTGACAGTGGATGGCAGAGTCAGGGCATCAGCTGGATCTAAGGCTTTATTCCCAACCATTTCAGTTGTAGTGCATACTTGGGATGGGGCTCCAGCTTTAACTGTGGCAAAGTTCCTCTTGGCCCCCTTTAGCCATGCATATCTGGGAGCAAGGCAATGGCTAGAGCTGGAAAGTTGTTCAAGTCCCCCTCAGCACTCACATGTGCATGGGCCAGCAGTTAGGACCTTGATATTCCCTCCATGCCCCGTCAACTGCAGGTATCTGAGTGTGGTATTAGGGGAAGGGAAGCAGGAACACATGGGTGCCTGCCTTTAGTGCTGGCCCTGGCACAAGTTCACATATGGTTGGCCACACCCTTGATCTCAGAGGGCAAACATACTGATTTCTTGGTTCTCAAGTGAAGTGTTCTCTGTTCCCCTCCATATTGCAATGTGTATACCCTACAATGCAGGCCTCCAAGTGGATCTGTGTTATAATCATTTTGCATGGTTAAGTTGAGTTTGTGAGGCAGATACCCCAGAGCCAGTGCAATGAAATATCTGTGGAGAGATGGGAATATGCAGGGGTTTCTTATATCTAGAGTAGCCCAAATTGAAACAATATCTCACTTCTCAAGATAGCTCCTGGCTACAGCAAGCAGGGTATTCACTGGGAATGATGTGACATCCTTTTCCAAAGCAAGGTTGCTGTGTAAATTTTGGGTTACATATATAAGTGGGCTGCAAGCCTGTGAGGATTGTGGTTTTCCAGTAGTTAGAATTGCCAGCATTCACACTGAGAGTTTGCTAGGATTTTGTTTTACCCTTACCCCTGCTGTTGAGAGCCACAGCCGAAGGGGCCCCAGCAAACTTTCAGACTGCCAGCTGATGATTGGTTCACAGCGGCCCCAGCAACATCTAGCTGATTGGCTCCTCTGCGGTGATGCTCATTGGGCTGTTTCCCTGCCCTTTCAGGCCACGGAACTGCTCATTGGGGGACTTTCTTGGCTCCGCCCACACGACCCAGCCAATCGGCCTCAAGAGCAGGAGGATTGTGGGAGGTGGAGAGGCTGGTAGTTGAGGGAGTGGCTTGTGGGAAGCGGGTGGTGGCAGTTGGGCTCTGAGGGTTTTTCCTGAGGGTCTGTTTTGTTTGGCATGTGTGGTTCTAAAAATAAAGTTAGTTTCTTTTGAGAAGTGGCTCCTGAATTGTGCCCAGCCAGACTGTGGCACCTGCAAAGTAGAGACTACCCCTTCCTTGGCTGTGAAGCCTGGGTGGCAGATGCCTGGTGATTTATTTCTCCTATGCTATAGTCCCAGGACTCTGAAATTTACAAAGTTCCAATCTTTCTCCTGTTGATTTCCAGTGTTCCCCCATGGTTGCTCACCTCAAAATGCAGCTATCTGCTTCTTACTTTTCCTTATGGAGGAAAGGGTGAGTGCTGGGCATCTTTACTCAGTCATCCCAAATCCCTACCTTTTATGTGACTTTTGAATATTAAAATGAAAACAAAATAGTCTCCTTTTATAAAATATGAACATTATAAGAAAGGCTAAAATCCTCTTTTACTAATTACTTCCTAGATGGTTTTATATTCATATATATGGACTCAGAAAATACACAGTATTGTTCATGTAGACTTTTTTTTAAGAGAGAGAGAGAGAGAGAGAGAGAGAGAGAATTTTTTATATTTATTTTTTTTTTTTTAGTTATTGGCGGACACAACATCTTTGTATGTGGTGCTGAGGATCAAACCCGTGCCACACGCATGCCAGGCGAGCACGCTACCGCTTGAGCCACATCCCCAGCCCCTCATGAAGACTTTTTTAAAAAACATAAATTGACAGAGAGTGCTGATGTGGAAAAATGCTAAATAAAACATTAAGTGAGAATATAATTTGTCTCAACTATGTAAAGCTATCTATGAACCATGTTCAAAGGGAATTTGTTAAAATGTTAATTGGCTATCTCTAGCTGTGGGAACTACAAGTTATTCCCCTTCTCACATTTTACTTTTTGTATACTTTGAACTATTCTATAGTGAGCAATAAGACATTGTATCAGTTTAAGTTAAATCCATGTCTAGCAACTGAATACAGTCCCTTCACATTTCATATTTAGTCATTAGATCTTCTACTTTGTCAGCATAAGCTTTCATGGCATTTCACTTAATAGTCCCTTTCTCATGCGTCCTTACCTTTGAGTTCCAGCATCCTGAGCTGTTCTGTATTTATGTTATCTACAGTCACTTGTTCATAGTGGCTATAAGAGGTAGCCACTCATTGTCTGCTGGGTTTGGTCTTAAGACCTGCTGGTCCAGTCACAAGAAGGCAAGGGGGAGGAACTAATAGTCTAAGAGTGAACTGACAAGTACCTTTAGAGGTACATCCCCAAAGAGTCCCGGCCCCAAATTTAGATGAACTATATTCATTCATTGCAAGAATGATGTTTTGTGGAAACTCTGTCACTTCATAATGTGATTATTCTACTATAGATCAGTTCTTTTGAGTTTAACATGCCTGTGTCAACGTATATTCTTGTGATGACTCTCATTTTCCTACATCCTTTCTCTTTAAGTTAACCATAAAATCTTTGTTGCTTATAGCATTCCCTTCCAATGTGTTTCTGTCTTCTCTTGGTTTGACTTTTATGTCTGCCTATATTTGTTGCTTGTTTGTGTTTTTCTTCATTAATCCCTAGTGATTAAAGCAGTCCTCTTTTGTGTCATTTGAATATTGAATGAAATTGCCAATAGGGCAGTAAAATTCTAGGGCAGGACTAGATTTACATCTAGATGATTCCATGATAATGTATTTATATGAATTTTTGACTTTTAATTTGAAATGATTTTCAGGTTACCAGAAAGTTGCAGGAATAGTACAGTGATCCCTCTGTATTCATGGGAGATTGGTTCTAGGACCCTCTCTCATGGACACCAAAATGTGAATATGCCCAAGTCATTTGTATAAGAACTTCCTTCTGCCCATCAAGATTCATCAGTCATGAACATGTTACCACATTTGCTTTTCCATTCCCTGTATGTATGCTTATTATTATTATTTTTTGTGTGGTGCTGGGGATTGCATGTGAGGCAAGCACTCTACCAATTGAGCTATATCACCAGCCCCTGCTTATTACTTCTTATGAGCCATTTGAGAGTAAGTTGCAGATATATCCCCTTTATATGACTTTTTAAAATTTTTTGGCACCAGGAATTAAACTCAGGGGCATTTAAATACTGAGCCACATCCCCGCCCATTTTTAAATACATATTTTATTTAGAGACAGGATCTCACTGGGTTGCTTAGGGCTTTGGTAAGTTGCTGAAGCTGGCTTTAAATTTATGATCTTCCTGCCTCAGCCTCCTGAGCTGCTAGAATTATAGACATGTGCCAACATACCTGGCTATATGACTTCTTAAAATCAAAATGAAAAAAATTATTCCAATACAAAATCAAAACATTATAAGTAATGATACAATTCTCTTTGGCTGACTACTCTCAATACTAGTCCCCTTGTTCTTTGCAGAGATAAACTTGGGATAGTTTGTATTCTTCAGGATCTTTTAGGGATTTACTTAAATACACGTCCATTCCTATATACATACTCTAGGAAATACAAAGTAGTGTTTGAGTAGAGTTTCATAAAACATGTTATGTTATACTTGACAAATTTTTAATTTAAAAATGTTCAAATATAACATTAAGTCATAATACAAACTGTTAATTACAATCTAGTCTCAACTATGTCAAGCTATTTATAAATAATGCTGGGAGGAAATATACTAAAATGTTAATTGGTTATCTCTGGCTGGTGGGATAAGGAGTACTCTCCCTCTCCTTTATTCTTTTTCCATATTTTGAACTTGTCTATAGTGGGTAACTTAGGTAATTGGTATTTTGTGAGAGGGCAACCAAATAAGATAAAGAATGCTAAGAGGTTACAGGGGTATGAAAGCAAAGCTCATTGATGAGTGGCTCCAACAAACTGCCTGTTGGGAAGGGTGGGGCAAGAGAAGATCCCACAGTGAGATGGGAAAACCTTCATGTCTTATCCTGTTCCCTGCTGGGACCAGGAAGAGCAAAGACATATGAAGATCATAGATGAGACCATGGCCCAGCTACAAGACCTGAAGAATCAGCACCTGGCCAAGAAGTCAGAAGTGAATGACAAGAATCATGAGATGGAGGAAATTCGGAAGAAACTTGGGGGCGCCAACAAGTGAGTGGGCTCAGGGATAAGGAGGGAGGAGTAGTTAGGAATACCAATAGTTAGGAAACTCTACACAAACACTACTATGTATTCCTAAGAGTATGTATATATGAACTTGTGATCCTCCTGTCTCAGCCTCCCCAGTGCTGGAGTTACATGTGTGCATGTATTTAAGTAAATCCCTAAAAGGTCTTGAAGAATACAAGGAATAGTTAGTTAGGAATAGTTAGAAGAGGAAACCTGCCAGATCTGGGTCTTTCTTACTTTCCTGGACTTTTTTAAGGAAATGACCCATTTACAGAAGGAGGTGACAGCCATTGAAACCAAACTTGAACAGAAGTGCAGTGATTGGCACAACTTGCTACAGGCCTCACAATGCAGGACATCAAAATGGCCTTGGTGTGGGAGAGAAAATGAATTAAGAGTGGAGCTGCAGGCCAATGAGTGATGTCCAGGGAAG
The DNA here is from genome assembly GCF_048772815.1 of Callospermophilus lateralis. NCBI lineage: Eukaryota > Metazoa > Chordata > Mammalia > Rodentia > Sciuridae > Callospermophilus > Callospermophilus lateralis. The sequence goes on along the minus strand of NC_135325.1, from coordinate 38,599,388 downwards.
GACAAAGTAATTCATTAATCTTAGGAACATAACTTAGTTTAGCTCCATCAGGTGATGGATATTGGTAGGAGTAGGAAGTGAGGGACATTAGCCAAGAGCAAAAGAAGATGGGAAACTGGGGAACCTGAGTTATAATAGCTTTGGGGGCATAATAGCTTAGCTGCGGTGAGAACAGTTGGCCTGGGGAGGGTTGGCTAAGGGACATCAGCAATGCAGTAGTGAGGAAGCTTAAAGGAATAGGAGTGACATTAGCCAATGGAGGGGAGCTAAAGAATTTTTATCCATTGGAAGAAAAGATTGGTAACTAGTGGGTGAAGAATGTTAACTGAGAGGAGGTTTGTGTATATCTTGTCTTAAATCTGGTCAATTATCTCAGTCCCAAGTCTTTCCCCCTCCCTCTTCCCAATCAGCATTTCAGTTTAATTCAGTAAAAATACACCCCCCCCACACACACACACCCATACACACCAATCTGCTCCATTGACTCACTTGCGTCACAGGGTAGCTCCCAGGGGAGGAGTCAGTGAGTGATTCCCAGAGAATTTCTAGTGTGTGTGTGTGTGTGTGTGTGTGTGTGTGTGTGTTGCAGTACTGGGGATTGAACCTAGGTCTTTAAACATGCTAGGCAAGTGCTCTACCACTGAGTCACATCCCCAGACCTTTTTTATTTTGAGACAGTCTTGCTAAGTTGTTCAAGCTGATTTTGAATTTGTGATCCTCCTGTCTCAGCCTCCCCAGTGCTGGGGTTGCATGTGTGCACACCTATGCCCAGTTAGAGCCCAATTTTGAACTGCGGTCTTTCTGCATACAGAGGCTCTGTTCCTTCTGCTCCAGTGCCTTTCTGGGAGGTGCTTCTTCATACACATTGAAGGCCATAAAGATCCCTGAGCCTCCCACTAAAAGGGCACCTTCATGGTCAATCTACTCCATTTGATTTTCTGACATCACAGGGTAGCTCCCAAAGGAGGAGTGAGTGAGTGGTTCCCAGAGAACTTCCAGTATCTATGCACAAGAAGCCCTCATCAAGATTGACTATGGTAACCTGTGTGAGGATCTGAAGGTGAGGATCAAACATAGGCTGGAGAGCATCTTTCCAGCTGTCTAGAGAGCTGTCTAGATGGGACAGTCCATCTTTGGAGCCTGCTGAGACCATGGCTAGAAAGGAGAGAACTGGTAAAGGACGAGGATTGAGCTGTGAGCCAAGGTCTCTTCCTCATATGTACAAATAGACACATGTGCATCTCCTACACTTAAGCCCCAGTTGCTTCTGTCTATGTTTGCTACCAGTCACCCCTTTTCACATACGTACATATCAGAGCTCAGATACAGATAGAAAGCTTCTGTACAGTAACAGACTAGCCTCACATGTTCCACACTGTTATGTCCCAGGTACTCTCCTTCTCACACAACATTCTCTCATCCTGGGTGTTTCTTTCCTTCCCTATGCTTCAGCTGCCATGTCTATGCCAGGTCCCACAGGTTATCTCAAACCCCAGCCTTCCTCCCAGATCTACCCTTATCCTTAGTGTCAAATACATGCTGTTCCAGAAATCCAAGCCCCATGCTTGACTCCTCCGTCTCTTGCTTTACATCGTGTGATGGTTAATCTTTTATTTATTTAGGTACTGGGAATTGAACCCAGGGGGGCTTGCCCACTGAGCCTTTTTACCAGTTCTTTTTTTAAATATTTTTTTTAGTTGTCAGACCTTTATTTATTTATGTGTGTTGCTGAGAATCGAACCCAGTGCCTCACATGTGCTAGGCAAACGTCCTGCCCCTGAGCCACAATCCCAGTTCTTCCCCAGGTCTTTTTATGCTTTATTTTGAGACAGGATATCACTAAATTGCTGAGGTTGGCTTTGGACTTGGGATTCTTCTGCCTCAGCCTTCCAAGTAGCTGGAATTACAGATGTGCGTCACAGAGCCCAGGTGTGATGATTAATCTTGGTTGTTGACTGCATTAAGAGACACCAAGAAAATTGATAAAGCACACTTCCTGGCGTGTCTGTGAGGGTGTTTCCAGACACAATTGGTATGTGAGACAGTGAATTGAGTGGATAAGACATGCCCTGAATGGGGATGGCATCATCCAATAGGCTGAATCCCAGATGGAAGCTCACAGATCTGGGGTTATAGCTCAGTGAAGAGCACTTGCCTCGCACATGTGAGGCCTTGGGCTCAATCCTCACCACCACATAAAAATAAAGATATTGTGTCCATCTATAACTAAAAAAATAAATTTAAAAAAATTTAAAAAGAAAGTTCACAAATGTGCTCATGCCTGACTTTTCTTTTATGGGTACAGATTTTGCTCCTGCCATTATCCATGGACATCAGATTCCAAGTTCTTTAGCTGCTGAATGTGGACTTTCATCAGGGACTCCAATGGGCTTCCATGCTTTCTTTCAGCCTTAAATGAGGACTATATCCTTGGTTCATCTTTTTGAGACTTCCACTTTCTTAGACTTGGCAGTGAAAAACCAGCCTCTACCTCAGAGCAAAGCCTGTCCAAGGAAGGGACATGACCTTTGTCCTTGGAAAGACCCACAGAGCACTCCTAGGCACATTCCCACCCTGCTAAGTTGTTTATCTACAAATAACAGGAGAGATCTGCTGCGCCAGGTGTCCCTGACTCAGTCAGGCTAGGTGGGGATTCATAGCAGCCCCCTAGCAGCCACCAATCAGCATGAGACAGGGAAATACCTGGGATGCCAGATGACCCTCCCAGTAGTTTATGGTGGTTGATAATGTGTTAGGAAACCATGTAGTTCAGCATGAACACCCCTCTTGGCTTAAACCAATCAGTTCAAATGAATACCCCTTTTGTACTGACCAATCACCCTTACCCAACTTGTTCCCGCCAGTGTATGTGCTAATCATGTTTTAGAGTTGTTATTTGATTTTCCCGCGGTGTGTGATGATTTGCTAAGAGAGGCTATGATGTATGTGAGGTCCCTGCCTTCTCCAAAGAATGTATAAAACTGCTGCAAACCCTGGGCTCTGGGCCTCTCAGCGTCACCAGTTGCTGTGTGTGCGCACGGAGGACCAAGCTAGCTCGCAATAAACTTTGCTGTTTACATCGATCTTGGGTCTCTGGTGGTCTTTTGGGGGTCCCAAATATGAGTATAACAGCAACTACTGGTATCTCCAGTTCTCTACACTGTAGACAGCCATTATCTAATTGTCCATCCTTGGTTTGTGTAAGCCAGTTTAATAAATCCCCTCTTACAATTATATATCCATTCTATTGGTTCCGTTCCCCTGTAGAATCCTGACTGATATACATTGTCAATTATTTACCAAGCCCTCCAGATTCTACCTCATTAATATCTATGGAATTCTTCTTTATTTTTCTTTAAGCACCATGTTTCTAGGGCAGGTCATTTTCATCACATAAAACTTTTGCAGGAGCCTCCTAAATAGATTTAAATAAATAGATTCTTTCTCATCCATACTTCATCATTTTCCAGGGGAACTTGATTTTAAAATAACTCTTTATTATGGAAATTTTCAAACATATATAGAAGCAAGGAGAATGATATAATGAATGCCAGGCACCCATTGCCCAGCCTCAACAATTAGCAACATATGATCAATCTCATTTTTTATACTCCCCAGTAGACTATTTTAAACCAAATTCCAGATATTATTACATCCATAATTGCCTCAGCATGTATCTCTAGAATATGAGCACTCATAAAATACAAAAACAGAATCATACTAAAAAAATCTAATAACTAATATAATCTAATAAACTTTGCATTACGTAAATATCTCAGAAATATATTTTTTATAGTTTCTGTGTTTAAATCAAGATTCAACTCAGGTTCATATGTTACAATTAGTTGATATATTTATTGTGTTCTATAATATTTTCTTTTCTTTCTTTATTTGTTTTTTTTCCACTAATTTATATAAGAATCCAGATCACTGATCTTCCAGAATTTTCTACATTTGGATTTGCATGATTATGTCCCCATAATGGTATTTATGTTATTCATCCCGTAGGTTTCCTATTAACTGATAGGTGAATGTAGGGTTTGACTGATTTAGGTTTATTTTTATTTTTTGGCAGGAATATATTAGAGGTGATACTGTATATGTACTTTGAACTTCCTTTTGCACCAGTAGAACTCTTTTGTCAATTTTCCCTCTTTCTTTCTCTCTCCCATTAAAATTGACCTGTATTCAATATTAATAATGATTATTATTGCCAAAAATTCAATAAATCTTACCAAGCTTCTATATCCACCAACTGTAAGATACACAGGAAGTCATGTGTAATGGCACATGCCTGTAATCCCTCTGTCTCAGGAGGATGAGGCAAGAGGATCAGAAATTTGAGGCCAACCTGGACAATTTAGTGAGAACCTGTCACAAAATAAAAAAAGATAAAAAGTTCTAGGGCTATAGCTCAGTGATAGAGTGCTTTCCTAGTATGTAGGAGGCCCTGAGTTCAATCCCCAGCACCAAAAAACAAAAAAAAAAAGAAAAAAAGAAAGAAAAAGAAAGGATCCAGAGGAACAGGTAAAATAAAAGAACAGTGATACAGTTGGCCAAATCCAGACTAGGAAATTCTAAAGGAAAAAAACATAGTTTCTTCCATTAAGAAATGAAAATAAGGGCTGGTTTGTGGCTCAGAGGAAGACTTCTTTCCTAGCATGTGTGAGGCATTGGGTTCAATCCTTAGCACCACATAAAAATAAACAAATAAAATAAGGACATTCTGTCCACTACAAAAAAAAAATTTATAAAAAAGAAATAAAAAGAAAAAGAAATGAGGGAGGAGGATCTACTATAGACTAAAAGAGCCCAAATAACCTGTTAAAATGTGTGTACTTCATGTGAATCCATTGCAAGGAAAAGATATGTCTAAGATTTTCCTTTAGAATAACTGAATATAGGAAGGGAGTTGGGGAGTATAGATGGTAGAATTTGGGCCATGAATTGAATGACTGGAGTTTGGTGATGGATACATTTGAGTTGATTCTATTATTATTTGTATTTGTGAGTGTGTGTGTTTGAAAATGTACATAATACAAAGTGTTTTTTTCAAAATCATTATCACTAGGCTCAGTTATTGTTACCTCAGTCTATTTTGTGAGGTTCTCTATTAGCTTTTCATGAATTGGTTTCAGCAGCTGTGGATGATCATTGCCTAGTTCTGTTAAGGATTTAAAAAATGTAATTGTCTGGGGGCTGGGGATGTGGCTCAAGTGGTAACATGCTCGCCTGGCATGTGCGGGGCACTGGGTTTGATCCTAAGCACCACATAAAAATAAAATAACGATGTTGTGTCCACTGAAAACAAAAAAAAAATATTTAAAAAATTCTCTCTCTCTTTAAAAAAATGTAATTGTCTAATTCTTTCATTCCTCCTCCATTTATAAGTTGGAATTCTATTTTGTGTGTGTGTGTGTGTACTGGGGGTTGAACCAGTACACAGTACTTTACCTCTAAGTTATATCCTCAGTCCTGTTTTTTTTTCTTTTTTTTGAGACAAGGTCTTGCTAAATTGCTGAGGCTGGCCTTGAACTTGTAATCCTCCAGCCCCAGCCTCCTGAATTGCTGGGATTGCAGGCATGCACCACTGTGCCTGGCTTATAAATTGGAATTCTAAACAGAACTTTTCCACATCAACTATTTAGTTTCCTGGAAAATTGAAAGTAAAATAAATGCATAATTCTATTATCTACCAGCTTTCAAAATAATGAGTTGGTTGTCATTGTAACCTTCAAAGATGACAAAATTAAGTGAATTTTTATTCATTATACATTTACATGTTTAAATTGATTTGATAAGTTTCAGGCTATTGGAGTCATTTGTGTCCTTGTTGATCAAATTGTCCCATCCTTGGCTAGTTGGAGCCACTTCAAGTCAATTATTGTTTTTACTTTAGAAAAATTCATATGCTAAAGTAAAATAGTACAATGCTACCTCATGTAACCATCACCAGTTATAAGAATTATTCAACTCATGGCCAAACTTGTTTCACAATGTGTGCCACCCCACATATTCTCTATCTTTCCCCCATTCTCAAGTTATTTTAAAGTAAATTTTTTACATTATACCATTTCATTTGTAGATATGTCTCTAGATAAGAAGTCTTAAAATATTTACAATCATTATCATACCAAAAATAATCATTCTTGATATGATTTCCCTGATTGTTATGCATACATATGCACACATGCACCCACACATATTTTATTCACTTAAACTGGAACTTCCTGTGATCTGAATTCTTGTGTTCCCTTTCCCAAATTCATAATACATTGAAATCCTAAATCACCAGGTAATGTTATTAAGAGGAGGGGCTTTTGGGAAGTAATTAGGCACAGTCCTCATGAATGAGATTAATATCCTTACAAAAGAAGACTGAAGGAACTCAGTTGCCCTTTTCATTATTTGAAGACAGGTAAGTTTCTACACATGAACCAGAAAGAAAACCCTTGCCAGACACCAAATGTGCTGTGCCTTGATTGTGGACATCCCAGCATCCAGAACCGTGAGAAATAAATTTCTGAGTATTTTTTATACTACAGATTGAACCCAGGGGCACTTTACCACTGAGGTACATCTCCATTCCTTTTCATTTTAATTTTAATTTTTGATATAAGGTCTCACTAAGTTGCTAAAGCCAGGCTCGAATTTGGGATACTCCTGCCCCATGCTCCCAAGTTGCTGGGATTATAGGTATGTGCAATTGTACCCAGAAATTTCTGTTGTTTATACCCTACTCAGTTATGGTATTTTGTGATAACAATCCAAATATACTCAAAATTAAGACATAAAATCACTGGGAGCTCACTGGGGATGTGTGTAAGTCCTGAGTTCAATCCATTGTAAGGAGGTGAGCATAAATGTCAGCTCTAATCCAACAAATACCTAAAACTGTGAATCTGGCTTTGGAACTGGAAAATGAGTAGAAGATGGAAGAATGTTGTGATGCAGGATAGAAAAAGCTTATATTGTCATGAAAGGACATTAAGGAAGATTCTGGTAAAAGAGGACAGCTGTAACCTTAGAGAATATCTAAGTGGTGATAAACAGAATATTGATAGAAATGTGAATGGTAAAGGACATTCTGATGAAGTTTCAGGAATGAAGAGCATGTTATAGAAAACTGGAGAAAAAGTGATCTTATTATAATGTGGGAAAGAAATTGTCTGAATTCAGAGTAATCTAGAGCAAAAAAAAAAACTAGAGTAATCAAAACAGCATAATATTGGCATTAAAATAGACACATCAAACAATGGGACATAATAGAGAACCCAGAAATGCACTCACACATTTATGGCCAATTGATTTTTTTTATAAAGGTGCCAAGAACACACAATGAGAAAAGGACGAGTTTTTCAATAAACTGTATATCTACATGCAGAAGAAAAAAAGTGAATCCTTATCTCTCACCTTATAAAAAATCAGCTCAAATGGACTAAATATTTAAATGTAAAACCTGGAATTATTACTACAAGTTAACTTAGAGGAAAAGCTCCAATACATTAATCTGGGATATTATTTTTTGGATATGACCCTGAAATCACAAGCAACAAAAGCAAAAACAGACAACAGGATTGCATCAGTCTAAAAAGTTTGATGTTAAAAGGAGTAGTCGGATTCACAAGTAAAAAGTGCTTTGAGACAGGAAGAATATTATGTGCAAAGACAAAGTTATTGTGGTATATACTTAGGTTTTTATGGGCTAAGGAGTAGAAAATTTACTTAGTCTGGGGCATAGAATATGAATATTTATGTAAACATATCAATGTCTTGGGGAAGTACGTGGAAGTATGCACATATGTTATATTAAGAGTCAGAAAGAAGAACAAAATTAAAGTATTTTGAGCCCTGAGGTTAAATTATATACTGGAGAACATGGGTTTGAATATTAAATTTAATTGATGTTAATTATGATCCTATAGCTAATACACACATATGCACAAATTTATGCAAATGATATATAAATATAAGTATAAAACAACAGACACAAAGAAGCCATCAATTTTCAGGAAAATTGTCCAGGACCTGAACATCTGACTTTTGAGAGTCAGAAATAACATAATACTAGTTAATATTTACTTAGCATTTATAAATTTCCAGATATTGTTCTAAGGGCTATAGGTACGATTACCACCACCATCTTTACAGATAAAGAAATTAAGGCACAGGAGACAATAAATAACTTGTCCAAATTCGTAGAGCCAGTAAGGGGTAAAGCTGAGATTCAGCTCCACTTAGTTGGGCTCAAAACTCTAAAATTCTAGTTCTTATACATTATGCTAGTAACTTTCATGCTGATTTGATTGTGTCTCAGAAAAATAAACATATTTGTCATAGTGACCCAGTATATACATGTAGCTTTAGAAAACACATTCTTATAACATACGATGCCCACTGGTAGTTTCTATTCTAGAACATTCCAGCTCTAAAGTTAGACTTTATTTTAAAAATATCGGCTACCAGTCATTAAGTTGATTTCTCAGCACACTAATGACTTAACCTCTAATCCATATATCTAAATTACAAGTACACATTCAACCTATGCTTGAATGGTATAGTGATAGGGACCAAATGGGGCATCATCTATCATTGTTGACAAGCTTGAATCCTGCCCCTTGCAACTTTATCCTTTCATTTAGTTTTATTTAGTTCTTTTTAAGCATAATAAACCTTCAAATATTTGCACAGAGAAAAAAAATTAAAAAATAAAAAGTATAAGTATGGCAAAAGAAACAATAGAATAAAGAGATCACTAATGGACTGGTAGAAAGTATTGGTAAACCATATATCTTAAAATGGGTTAAGTGTCCAAAATACATAAAGAACTCAAATAACTCAATAATAAGAAAACTAATAACACAATTTTTAAAATGGGAAAACAGATATTTCAGAAGAAGATATACAGATGGCCATCAGTGACATTGAACACCTTAAAGATGGCACTGGAGCAAGTGAGCGCTGGATGGGTGCTGGGTGTCAGTCAGCTTTTTGTTGCTGTGACAAAAATACCTTAAAGTACAATTTAGGGTACAGAAAGTTTGTTTTGGCTCATGTTTTTGGAGATTCAGGCTATGATTGTCCTACTCCATTCCTATGGGCCCAAGGGGAGGCAGAACCTCATGGTGGAAGGGCATGGCAGAGGGAAGCTGCTCATTTTATGGCAGCCAGGAAGCAGAGAAAGAAGGGGAAAGGGCCTCAAGGAAGATGATCCCTTCCAGAGTATACCCACAGTGACTCACCTTCTCTAGCCATGTCCTATCCACCTACAGTTACCACTCCAAACCCATTTAAAATAGGATGCACTGATTAGGTTACAGCTCTCACAATTCAATCATTTCACCTCAGAACATTCCTGCATTAACACAGGAGCTATTGGGGTATTTACAAAATATAACATTGGGCCACTTCTCTGTGCCTTGCTGAGGAAATATAAGTAAACATGGGTAAAGAAGATCCTTAAGAAGTCAAATATCAAAATTTCATCACATGCATTTTGTGTGTGTATGTGTAAACTTGTCAGAAGGAGCTCAAGAAGCACCCAGATGCTTTATTCAGCATCTTGAATTTTCTTTTTTTTTTTAAAGAGAGAGTGAGAGAGAGAGAGAGAATTTTAATATTTATTTTCTTTAGTATTCGGCGGACACATCTTTGTTTGTATGTGGTGCTGAGGATCGAACCCGGGCCGCACGCATGGCAGGCGAGCACGCTACCGCTTGAGCCACATCCCCAGCCCCGCATCTTGAATTTTCTAAGAAGTGATCAGAGAGGTGAAATTCCATATCTGCTAAGGAGAGAGGGCAATCTGAAGACATGGCAAAGGCAGACAAGGCCCATTGTAAAAGGGAAGGAAAATCTGTATCCCTTCCAAAGGGGGAAGCTAAAATGTTCAAGGGTCCCAATGCACTCAAAAGGCTTTGTGTTGTTCTCACTATTGTCCCCAAATCAAATGAGAATATCCTGGCCTATCCTTTGGTGATGTTGCAAAGAAATTGGGAAATATGTTGAATAACATTGCTGCAGATGACAAGCAGCCTTATGATAAGAAAGCTGTCAAGCTGAAGGAAAAATGCAAAATGGATACTGCTGCATATCAAGGTAAAGAAAAGCTTGATACAGCCAAAAAGAGGGTTACTAAGGATAAAAAGGAAAGAAAAAGAAGGAAAAGGAGGAAGACAAGGAAGATAAAGAGGATGGCAAGGAAGAGGAAGATAAAAATGAAGATGATGACTAAGTTGGTTAGTCTAGTGCATTTTTTCTTTGTCTATAAAATATCACTTATCCCCTGTATACAGCTCGCTGCTTTTAAAGAAAAAAATTGAAATGTAAGGCTGTGTGAAATATGCTTTTAAACTCTGCAGGGTCTGAAGGCTCTCAACTGTGTCTTTAGGTAGACCTGTCTTGGTGGTATTTTCAATAGCCAATACCCTAGGCCTGGTGCAACATGTTTATTTGTTTATACTGGAGATTTAACCCAGGGACACTTAACCACTGTGTCACATCCTCAACCCTTTTTATTTATTTATTTTTTAAATTTTGAGACAGGGTCTCACTAAGTTGCTTAGGGACTTGCTAAATTGCTGAAGCTGGCCTTGTACTTGCAATCCTACTGCCTCAGCCTCTGAAGCCACTGGGATTACAGGTGTGTGCAACACCACCACAGTATGTGGGTTTTAAATTGTCATGGAAATTTAAAGCAGGTTCTTATTTGGTGAACAAACAGCACAAATTAGTTATATATAGATAGAGTAACTTTTTCATCTTCAGTTATCTCTGATACACCTTACACGAAATAATTGCTTTTTGTTAACTGAATATCACTCAGTAATTGCAAAAAAAAAAAAAAAGTTGCAGCTGTTTTGTTGATATTCTGAATGCTTCTAAGTAAATAACAATTTTAGTATTGTTTTCAAATATGTCCAATAGATTCATGAAGAAACACTCAGCATCAATAATCATCAAAGAAATGCAAATTAAAATCACAATGAGATATCACATCATACTTGTTAGAATGACTACTGTTAAAATACAAAAGATAAACCAGGCATGGTGGTGCATGCCTGTAATCCCAGCAGCTCAATGAGACAGGGGGATTGCAAGTTTTAGGCCAGCCTCAGCAATTTAGCAAGTCCCTAAGAACTTAGTGAGACTCTATCTCAAAATAAAACATTATAAAAGGCCTGGGGATGTGGCTCAGTGGTTAAGTGCCCCTGGGTTAAATTCTCTACCAAAAAAAGTTCTGGCACAAATGTGGAGAAAAGGCAATACTTGCACACTGTTGGTGAGATTGTAAATTGGTACAGCTATTATTGAAAACAGTATTGAGTTTCCTCAGAAATAAACTACCCTCTGATGTAGCAATCATACTTCTGGGTGGAAAAGGAAATTAAATCAGTATGTCAAAGAGATATTTGCATGTATATTGCAGCACTATGTACAATATCTAAGAAATGGAATCACCCAAAGTATTCACCAACAAATGAATGAATGAATGAAGAAAATGTAGTATATATACACAATGGTACATGATTAACCTATAAAAAAGAAGTAAATCCTGTTGTTTGTGACAACACAGACGAGGTTGGAAGATTATGTTAAGTGAAAGAAGTCAGATACAGAAAGAAAAGCACTCTTGATCTCACTCATATGTAGTATCTAAAAACACTGATCTTCTGAAAAATGAGAACAGAATTGAGGTTACCAAAGACTGGGAAGAGTGGAGGGAAGGAAGGATGGGGAGAGGTTGTCAAAGGATACATAATTACAGTTAGTTAGGATCAATGAATTCAAGAAAACTATTTCAGCAAGATGACTATAGTTAATTAGGATATATTGTGGTCTTGAATAATGCAAAGAGTTGCATGCCTTCACCACAAAATGATAACTATGTGAGGTAATGCATTTGTTAATTAGCTAGAGTTAACTATTCCACTACATTTATGTACCTCAAAAGATCAAGTTGTGGGTGATAAATACATATAATGTTATCTTTTAAATAAAAAAATTAAATGTCCATGATAGATAAATAGATGTAGAATATGTGATATGCATACATAATGCAGAACTATTCAGCTATAAAAGACAAGGAAATTCTATGATTTGAAAAAACTTGGGTGAATCTAGAGAATATTATGCTAAGTGAAGTAAGTCAGGCATAGAAAGACAAACAAGGCATAATCTGTAAGTGGAATCTAAAAAAGTTGAACTTATAGAAATAGGGAGTATGATAGTGGTTTCCAAGGGGTGAAGGGATAAGGGTAAGGAATGGGGAGATATTGACCAAAGTGTTCAAAGTTTGAACAGGAAGAATAAGTTTTTTATATCTATTACATATGGTTGTGATCAGTTAATAATATTGCATTACATATTTCAAAATTGCTAGAAAAAAATAGATTTTATTTATTTATTTGTATGCCTTTTATTTCAGGTTTGGGGGATTAAACCCAGAGAAAACACATATGGATTTTCCTCAAAAAATTAAAAATAGAACTATCCTATGACCCAGCAATCCCACTTCTGGGTAGAAAAGGAAATTAAATCTGTGTGTCAAAGAGATATTTGCACTCCTGTGTATATTGCAGCACTATGCACAATAGCTAAAAATGGAATCAACTGAAGTGTTCATCAGCAAATGAATGGGTGAACATAATGTGGTACATAATATGCAATTTAAAAATAGATTTTAAGTGCTCTTTTTACTGAAAACTCCGTCCTTGTCCCTAATGCTAATACAATAACAAGGGCTTGCTTTTGAGAAAAAATAAAAAGAAGCTTTATTGCTTTGCTAGCAAATTAGAAGCACAGGAAGCTCCAGTCCCAGAGGATGTGATTCTTTCAATCAGGGGAACAAAGGTTTTTTTAAAATTACTTTTTAGTTGTTGATAGACCTTTATTTAATTAATTAATTTATATGCAGTGCTGAGAATCCAACCCAGTGCCTCACACATGCCAGGCAAGTGTGCTACTGCTGAGCCACAGCCACAGCCTGTAACAGAGGGTTTTTAAAGAGGTAATTCAAAGGCTACATTCTAGATGTTCCCTGTCTTGGATTGTAACTCACTGTTAATTTGGGAGACAGTCATTTCTTAGATCTTCTGGCGCCATCTCCAAATCTGAATTACTTTGTTCCAGTGGTGGCTGTGTGCTCAAGGACAGATAATTTGGGCCTAGGATAGGAAAGAAAGGTAATCCTGTCCCCTCAGATTAGGGAGAAGGAGATTAAAGAGGGGGAGGGAGATAGGAAGAGAAAAAAAAATCATTTCAGTTTTCAAAATAAGTCTTGGCAGCAGAGCAACAAAGGCTATATTCAAAGCATGAAGAGGACCACTGTTACCCTCTCACAATAAAATATATGTAAGCCGGGCACAATGGCAAACCTGTAATCCCAGCACCTGGGGTGGCTGAGGCAGGAGGACTGTGAGTTCAAAACCAATCTCAGTAATTTTAGCAAGGACTTAAGCAACTCAGTGAGACCCTATCTCTAAATAAAATATAAAAAGAGGCCTGAAGTTGTGTAAGTGCCCCTGAGTTTAATCCCCTGTACAAAAAAAAAAAAAAACTGTGTGAGGCAGTGGATATGTTAATTAGACATAATCATTCCACAATATTCATGTCCTAGTGTTTTGTGGAAGGTACAACTTGTAAACAGTGTAATTGTATGTTTAGTTGAATGTAATTGTATGCTTAGTTGAAGCTATATCTTTTTAAATTGACAGAAACTGAAACATTTGTGGCATATAACATGTTTTGAAATATATATACATTGTGGAATAGCTAAATCCTGATAATTAATTTATGTATTAACTGGGTTGGGGATATGGCTCAGTCGTAGAGCACTTGTTGCTGAAAGCTCTATCTTTGTCCCTGAGGCCAGTCCAATAATGAGGGCATGGTTTTGAGAAAAGGGGAAAAGGAAGGTTTATTGCTTTGCTGGCAAAGGAGAAACACAGGGGACTCCTGTCTCAAAGGCTGTGATTCTGCCCATCAACAGGAACAGGGTTTTTTTAATATATTTTTTTTAGTTGTCAATGTGTCTTTTGTTTTATTTATTTATATGTGGTGCTGAAGATCAAACCCAGGGCCCCACACTTGCTAGGCAAGCACTCTACTACTGAGCCACAACTCCAGCCCAGCTTTTAAAGAGGTGATTCAAAGGTTACATTCCACTTGTTCTCTGTTGGAGTTGTAATTCACTTGTTAATTTTGGAGATAGTCATTTCTGAGATCTTCTGGTGCTATCCCCAAAGTCTGGATTACTTCGTTCCTATGGTGGGTGTGTACTCAAGGAAAGATAAATCTGTCTAGGATGGGGAAGAAAGGCAATCCGGTTTTCCATGAGATTAGTGAAGGGGAGAGATTAGGGAGGAGCAAGGAGAGAGGAAGGGAAAGAAACGTGTCCATTTTAAAAATAAGTTGCAGTGGCAGAACAGCAAGGGTTATATTCAAAGCATAAAGTGAACCACTGTTCCACACTTACCTAGCATACACAAAGGGGCCTGGGTTCAATTTTTAACACTAAAAAAATGACCTAACATTTATCATTTTAGTGATTTTCAAGTATACAATATTATTGTTATTAACTAAAGTCACCATGTTGTACAATAGACCTCTTGAACTTATTCCTCTTGATAACTGAAATCTTATGCCTTTTGACCAACATTGCCTTTTCCCCAACCACTGGTAACAACCATTTTACTCTCTGCTTCAATCAGTAGCTAAAGCTGTGTCTAAACAAAGTGTTAAAGAAGTGGTAGGATTCCTTTCGGTTGGTTATGGTAAAATTCAAGAAGAGAGAAATCATTTAATTAATATGTTAATCAAAAAGAAAATAAAACAATTTTTGGAAAAGTCTAGGCCTATCCACATGGAAAAAAAAAGAAAAAGCCTGACTGGAGGAAGCAAGGGCTTGTCTAAGTGATTATTTGATAAGATTAGTTCCCCATCACAAGGATAACAAGGTGCTATTCATCAAGGCAAAGGAAGAATGACCCTTAAGGTCATTTCAGAGATCCTTGGGGCTGCCCCATCCATCATATCCCTTAAGAGCAATGGCTGGAAGGCAGATCTTAATATCTCCTTAGTTTTGCCTTTTCCAGAATATCATCTATTTAGAGTCTTTTGGTATTGTCCTGTTTGCTTATTTTCATCTCTTTCTTTCATTTTCTAAAGTGCTTTATGATCAATGATTATCAGTGATTGATATTTAAGAATGTATCAAAATAAAAATCTCACTAGAAGCTTTATGTGTGGGGACAGGACTAGGCAACTGGTGGTGAGATAAGGATTTAGGATAAAGCAAGATATACTTAATCTTAAAGGAAATTCCCACAAGCCATTGAGATGCAGAAAGCAGGATTGTAAATTTTGAGAAACATGCCCTTGTAAAAATGAGGGAAATGCGCAAGCAAAGGAAAAACTGGCATAAAATTATGTAGTTCCACCCTGCTTCCACCTCTTGTCCAGCCTCTAGCATTGATAAATACTATCAGCCCATACCAATGGGTTGCTTTCTTTCCCTCTGGAGATAGCCAACATTCTCCCTTGATTGCGTATTCCTTGCTTTACCTCAAAGTTTCTCTATACTGAGACTACTTCTCTCTTCTCCCTTGAAGAATGTGTATCTACTTTCTAAATAAATCTGATTTTGTCTTTGACTGGCATGTGCTGAAATTCTTTTCCATCAGTAAGCCAAGAACCCAGCAGGTCCTGAGTGATAAGAGAGGATGACACAAAGCAAGAGCTGGAATTCACAGATTCAAGCGCTTTTATAATCAGCATTAATCCATTCATAAGAGTGCAAACCCTCATGATCTAAATACCTACAGTTAGGTTCTACCTCTCAACACTGTACATGGATGTTCAGGTTTTCAATATTTTAAGTTGGGGTATGCATTCAAGCCATAAAAAGAAACCGCTACTTTTGCTTACTAGGTTGACACTTGGCTGCTGTGACTTGTACACAAGGGAATGGGTTGATGGTTTGATATACAGCCTTGCAATTAAACTCCCTGTTTTCAGCCCCACATCTCACTCACAACCCTTCATCATACCTAGGAGTGCCAAGGGCTAAGACTTTCCAGGCTTCTGCAAAGAAAAAACAATTCCTTCCTCAAAGGCATCTCATCCATACATACTCCCGGCTATGGCTCCCTCCACCATGCCTCATCACTCACCATTCCTCCATTTACTTCTTATCTTTCAGGAATTTTTGAAATTTCTTTTGTAGATGGACCTGAGATAGGAATTGGGGGATAGAGTAAAGGAAACATAGACTTAGTCTCAAAAGAGAAGTTCCCAGGAGCCATTGGAATGCAGGAAACACCCATGAACCATTGAAATGCAGGAAATGCCTATGAACCATTGAAATGCAGGAAATGCATATGAACCATTACAACTCCTGAGCAACCTAGCACGTGCCCTTGATCCACATTCTTGCCTACAATAAGTAACATCAGGGCAATGTTCAAGCACTGGGAAAACAGGCGTGAAATTGTGTAATTTCATCCTGGCTTCCCACCTCTACCTAGCCCTAGCAACTCTCTATAAATACTAACACCATACAGCAAGGGATTGCTGTCTTCCTCTGGAGATGGCCCACATTCTCTCTTGAATGTGTATTCCTTGCTTTAACCCCAAAGCTTTTGACTGTCAAGATAGCCCACATTTTCCCTTGAATGTGCCTCTGCTTTCCTAACAAACCTTTGTCTGTGTCTCTGAATGGTGCATGCTGAAATTCTTTTCTACCACCTATGCCAAGGACCACAGTTGTTCTGAGTCAAGGTCCTCCTCTTCAGGAACTCCACAGACGGCCTGTGACAGGCCTGCTCTCATTCTCTTCATATTGTTTTTATGCCTCTTTTTTAGTCTTTTAGGATCATTGTAGCAGGGCTTCAGGAGAAAGTAGAATTGTGTCTGCCATCCTGACCTGTAAATCTTCTAGTCTACTTTTAACAATAAACTATATTTTGTTCTCCTGAAATAATATGCAGACTTTTCTATCAGCTTATTTATCAATTTTAGACATTATCTGTTGACTTCCTACTATTTATACCACCAGACGGCCCTCCTCCCATGCCAACAATATATCCATATCAATAATTAGATATTCTCTATTCCTTACTTTTGTGCCTTTAATTACTATACCTATACTGTCTCTACATTTATACTATCTCCTAGCTTCTGTCATCTGTTCTTTTATGTTTACATTAACAAAATTAATAATGTTTGAATTATTTATTTATAATCATAAATAAGTCACTCATATTTTGCCAATAGTCATTCTAAAAGTTTATACTATTTTCATTATATAGATATTTTTCCAAAAAAGATTCATTTAAAGTATTAGGATTACATTTTCTTTCTTATGTGGTTTATACTCCTATGAATTACAATTGCCTTCCTTTTTTTCCTGCACTGCCTGACTTTACCATCTCAAATTCTCAAGGAAAATATAAAATCATTTGACTCCCCCTTTTCCCCAGATACCTTCCTCCTGGAGCCTCCGTCTTCCTGCTCCAATATGGACTGATTGCTCTGTAGGTCTGCAGCACAGCTGTCCTTGGGACGTCCCTTCATTACTCTTCTGGGTTGGACCCAATCTTTCTTGGACCCCATATTTCTTAGTTACCTCTTTGTAGTGGACATTGTGGTTATTTTTCAACCTCCATTCCACTCCTCCCGCCCTATGCAATTTGAGTGGGATTGACTCCACCATCAAGTACTGATGAGGACAACCATGGGTGGAGCATAAACAGAGAGGAATTTGCAGTTACTGGCAAAATTAAATAGTTGTATATTCTAAAACCCAGCAATCTTTTCCCTATTCTCACAAAAGTCCTAAGGAAATATAGTTGAAGAAATACTTTTGAAAGTATTATTTTTAAAACGTGGTATGTCTGATTAAAAGATTCCTAAAACACAAGAACTAAAATCAAGAATCAATAAAGGTGATGGCATCAAAATAAAAAGCTTCTTCACAGCAAAATAAACAATCAAGTACATGAAAAGAGAGTCTACAGAATGGGAGAAAATCTTTATCAGCTGCACCTCAGATAGAACATTAATCTCTAGGGATATATAAAGAACTCAAAAAACCATAACACCAGAAAAACATATAACCCAATCAATAAATGGGCAAAGGAACTGAACAGGCACTTCATAGAAGACGAAATACAAATGTTCAACATGTGCGGTGGTACACACCTATAATTCAAGTGGCCCATGCCTGTAATCCCAGTGGCTCAAGAGGCAGAAGGATTGCAAATTCAAAGCCAGCCTCAGCAACAGTGAGGTGCTAAGCAATTCAGTGGGATCCTATCTCTAAATAAAATACAAAAAAGGACTGAGGATGTGCCCCAGTGGTTAAGGTTCCAGGTACCAGGGTTCAATCCCTGGTACGAAAATAAAGAAAGAAAAAAATGTTCAACATCTCTAGCAATCAGAGAAATGAAAATTAAAACTACACTGAGATTTCATCTCACTTTAGTCAGAATGGCAATTATCAAGCATAAAAGTAACAATAAATATTGGTGAGGATGTGGGGGAAAAGGTTCACTCACACATTGCTAGTGGGTCTGCATATTGGTGCAAATATTCTGGAAAGCAGTATGGAGATTCCTTAGAAAACTTGTAATGGAATCACCATTTGACCTAATTATCCCATTCCTTGATATAAACCCAAAGGACTTCAAATCAGCATACTACAGTGATGCAGCCACAGTCTTTATAGCCGCTCAATTCACAATAGCCAAGCTATGGAACCAACCTAGATGCCCTTCAACATATGAATGGATAAAGAAAATATGGTATATACACATGATGGAATATTAGTCATCTACAAAGAAGAATGAAAATATGGCATTTGCTGGTACATGGGTGGAACTGGAGAATATCATGCTAAGTGAAATAAGCCAGTCTCCAAAAACCAAAGATCGAACATTCTCTCTGATATGTGGATGCTAACCCACAACAAAGGAGGGTAGGGAGGGGAAGGAGAGAAGCTCATTGGATTAGATAAAGGGGAATGAAGGGAAGGGAGGGAGAATGGGAATGGGAAAGAAAGTAGAATGAAATGGTCATAACTTTTCTTTTTTTTTTACTTGTTCTAATTAGTTATACATGACAGTAGAATGCATTTTGACACATCATACATAAGTGGAGTATAAATTCTCATTCTTCTGATTGTACATGATGTAGAGTTATACATCATGTACCAGTTTTGTAATTATATACGCACATAGGATAATAATGGACATAACTTTTCTATGCTCACATATGAATAAATGACCAGTGTAACTCCACATCATGTTCAGCCACAAGAATGGGATCAAAATTGTAATGAATTGCACCCCATGTATGTATAATATGTCAAAAAACACCCTAAGCTCATGTATATCTAAAAACAACAAGAAAAGATACTTATCATTTAAATTTATTTACATGAAAGAATAGGTGAGAATTATAGCTAATGGAGCTCTTTTCATTTTTTTCCACATTTTAAAAATTGTACATTATAGTTGTACATAATGGTGAGATTTGTTGTTACATATCTATACATGCACACAATATGACAATATAATTTGGCCAATATCAGTCCCCAGTAATTCCCCTGTCCCTTCCCTTTTCCCTCCCCCTAGTTCCTTTCCTCTACTTTACTGATCTCCCTTCAATTTTCATGAGATTCCACCCCCATGTTTCTTTTCCTTTTTTTTTCTTAATGGAGCTGTTTTCATATGTAAGAAAGCATAAGGATTAGAGAGTAAACATTCTCTTGCAAATGTTTTCCAAATTTATGTTCTCTTAACCCACTAGGTTTAAACAATCAGCCTATTTCCAAGAAAGCATGTGGTCATGGCCTTTGAGGGAAGAGGATAATCCATCCTTCAGGAGAGTTCTAACCCACTTTAAAAAAAATCAACTCCCTCAGGACCAATCTATGTTCCTTTGTGTTTTCTCCTCATATCATTGGTAGGCCATCTTGATTTTTGTCCCTGGTAGGATGTAAAATGGGTCAGAACTATACATTTTCAACTTGAAGATAACTATTTACAAATCATAAAATTAGGGCTGCAGGTGTAGCTTGGTGTTTGCCAGCATGTGTGAGGCTCTGGGTTCAATCCCCAGTATCAGAATAAAAGCAAAACCAAACCAAAACAACAACAAAAAAAGAATCAGATGTTATTATTCTCATTATTTTCCTAGCAACCTATTTTCTTCACCTCTAGAAGCACTACATAGTGAGATGTCAATTTGGATTTTTTTCACACATTTTTACATTGTGGTAAAATATACATAAGATTTACCAATTTAACTTTTGAAATATATAGTTCAGATATACTCAAGAAAAAAATATTGAGTTCAAGAAATAATATACTTTATTCGGTTTTTTTCAATGATACCATTTTGTAGAATCTTACTATGATAGCACAACTAGGATTCTTTAATTAGTAGACATTTTTGAACAGTTTTATGTTTGCCAAAAAATTGAACAAAAAATACAGAAAGTTGCCATATATCCTCAGCCATCCTCCCAGTTTCCTCATTATTAACATCTTGCCTTAGTATGATACATTTATTACAGCTGATGAGTTGATATTAATATACTGTTACTAACTAACATTAAGGTTCATACACTTCTCAAAAGAAACAAGGGAGAGAATTGAACAACAGCAGATGAGGTAGAGAGGGAAGATGGGAGGGGAGGGGAGGGGGGATAGCAGGGGATAGGAAAGGTAGCAGAATACAACAGTCACTAATATGCCATTATGTAAAAATGTGAGTGTGTAACCGATGTGATTCTGCAATTTGTATTTGGGGTAAAAGTGGGAGTTCATAACCCACTTGAGCCAAATGTATGAAAGATGATATGTCATGAGCTTTGTAATGTTTTGAACAACCAATAAAAAAAGAAAGAAAAAAAATTACCAAAAAAAGAAGAAATACAAATGTTCAACAAATATATGAAAAAATGTTCAACATCTCTAGCAATTAGAGAAATGCAAATTAAAACTACACTGAGATTTTGTCTCACTCCAGTCAGAATGGCAATTATCAAGAATACAAGTAACAATAAATGTTGGCAAGGATGTGGAGAAAAGGGTACACTCATACATTGCTGGTAGGACTGCAAATTGGTGCAAACATTCTGGAAAACAGTATGGAGATTCCTTAGAAAACTTGGAATGGAACCACCATTTGACCCAGTTACCCCAATCCTTAGTATAAACCCAAATGATTTCAAATCAGCATGCTACAATGATGCAACCACATTAATGTTTATAGCAGCACAATTCACAATAGCTAAGCTACAGAACCAACCTAGGTGTCCCCCAACAGATGTATGGATAAAGAAATTGTGGTGTATATATACAATGGAGTAGTACTTAGCCATAAAGAAGAATGACTTTATGGCATTTGCTGGTAAATTGATGGACCTAAAGACCATCATGTTAAGTGAAATAAGCCAATCCCCAAAAAGCAAAGGTCAGATCTTTTCTCTGATATGCAGAAGTTAACCCACAATAAGTGGGGAGATGGGGAAGAATAGTCAATGGATTAGACAAAGGGGAATAAAGCTAAAGGAGGAGGGATATGAAAATAAAAGATAGTGGAATGAATCTGACATAATTTTCCTATGCACATATACAAATACATCACCATGAATCCCATCGTGTACCCATACAAGACTGGAGTCCCAATTAGAATAAGGTACATTCTATACTTGTGCAAATATATCAAAAATGACTCTACTGTCATATATAACTAAAAAGAACTAATAGAAAGAAAGAAAGAAAGAAAGAAAGAAAGAAAGAAAGAAAGAAAGAAAGAGAAAGAAAGAAAGAGCTTTGTGGTATTTGGGGTCCCTTGAGATTTGGGTTCCGTATGATTTTTTCTGTTTTGGCAAAAAATGCTGTTAAACTTTTTTATAATCATTTCAATAAATCTGTAGATCACTTTGGGTACTTGCTTTAGTTTTTTATTTATTTATTTAATATCTTTATTTTATTTATTTATGTGGTGCTGAGGATGGAACCCAGGACCTCGCATGTGCTAAGTGAGTGCTCTACCGCTGAGCCATAGTCCCAGCCCCTCTTTATTCATTTTTTAAATCACTGTGACCAAAAGATCTGACTAGAACATATAGGAGGAAAAGTTTATTTGGGGCTCACAGTTTAAGAGATCTCAGTCCATAGATGGCAGACTCCATTGCTTTAGGCCTAAGATGAGGCAGAACATCAGGGCAAAATGACATGGCAGAGGAAAGCAGTTTAAGATGTATAAACAGGATGCAGAAAAAGAGAATTCTGTTCACCAGGGACAAAATACAAACCCTAAAGGCCCCTAAAGGCCCCAAATAAGCTATCTCCTCCAGCCACACCCTACCTGGCTGCAATTACCACACAATTAATCCATATCAGTGGATTAATCCATTGATTAGGTTCTGACTCTCATAATCTAATAATTTCACCTCTGAACATTCCTGCATTGTTTTACACATGAACTTTTGGGAGACACCACATATCTAAGCCATAAAAGTACTATTGACACCTTGGCAATATTAAATATTCTATTCCAGGAACATAGAACATATTTCCATTTACTTGTGTCTTTTTCTATTACATTTTATAGTTTTTAGAGTACAAGTCTTTCATCTCTTGAGTAAGTTTATTTCTAAGTTTTTATTCTCTTGATGCCATTTTAAATTAAATTGTTTTAATAATTTCCTTTTCAAATTGTTATTGGTATAGACATGCAACTGATTTTTGTGTTGATTTTGTATGCTACTTTGCTGAATTTATTTCCCATGTGCACACACATGTGTTCTTTAGTGTTACCTGCATATAAGACCATATTATCTGTGAACAGAAAAAAACTTTACTTGTTTTGTATTTGGAAGCCTTTCATTTTTTTCTTCTTTAATTACTCTAGTTAGAACTTCTAATACTGTGTTGAATAGAAGTGATGAAAGTTGGCATCCTTGTTTTTTACCTCGTCTTTGAGGAAAAAATTTCTCTTTCACCATTAAATATGATCTTAACTGTGACTTTTTTTTAGAATTTAACCTTTAATTATTTATTTGTTGTTCTTTATTTTTTTTAATGTGGTGATAAGGATCAAACCCAGGACCTCACCCATCCTAAGCAAGCATTCCACCACTGAGCCATAACCCAAGCCCTTAACTGTGGCTTTTTCATGTATAGCTTTGTTATTTTCAGATAGTTTCCTGATTAGTTAAGTAGCTATTGTAAATGGGTACTGAATTTTGTCAATTTTTTCTGTATTAAGTGAGATGATGATCTGGAATTTTCCCATCATTTTGTTTATGTGATTTATTACATTGATTGACTTCTATATGTTGGGGTATCCTTGCATTCCCCAAATAAATCCACTGGTCATGATGTACAATTCCCTTAATGTGTTGTTGAACTCTTTTGCTAATATTTTGTTGAAGTTTTAAATTTAATATTCATCAAGGATTTTTATATGTGGTTTTCTTGTAAAACCTTTTGACTTTGGTTTATGAGTTTGGAAGCATTCCTTACCTCTTTAATTTTTTTTTTTTTGAAGAGTGTGTGGAGCATTGGAATTAGTCATTCTTTTTTATTGTGGTCATGGGGGTTGTTAGTTATTCTTTAAATGTTTTAAATTTTAATTCTTTAAATGTTTGCTTAAATTTGCAAGTGTAGTTATCAGGTCCTGAGATTTTCTTTGTTGGAAGGTTTTTAATAACTGATTCAATGTCCTTACTATTTATCAGTCTGCTCAGATTTCCTATTTCTTCATGATTCTATTTGGGTAAATTTGTTTCTAGGAATTTATCCATTTTATCTAAAATATTTGATGTGTTGGCCTATAATTATTTGCAATAGTCTCTTTTGACCCATTGCATTTCTGTAACATTGGTTTCAATGCCCCTCTTTCATTTGTGATTTTAGTTATTTCAGTTTTCTCTCTCTTTTTTAGTTAATCTAGCTTAAAAATTATCAATTTTATAGATTTTCTCAAGAATCAACGCTTGTTTTTCATGATTTTCTCAATTTTGTAATTCAAAATTTCATTTTTTCTCTGTTCTAATCTTACTATTTCTTCCCTTCCTTCTATTTTTTGGTGCAGATTGTTCTTATTTTTCTACAGTGTACAGTTCCTTACAGTGTAAAGTTAGGTTGTTGATATGTTATATATTTTTTTTAATTTTTTATTTATTTTAAGAAATATTTATTTTTTTCATTGTAGTTGGATACAATACCTTTATCTATCTATCTATCTATCTATCTATTTATTTATTTATTTATTTTCATGTGGTGCTGAGGATTGAACCCAGGACCCTGCATGTGCTAAGCAAGTGCTCCACTGCTGAGCCACAACCCCAGCCCTATATCATTCTTCTTTTTAAATATAAATGATTTCAGCTATAAATTTATCTTTTTTCTAGTGCTTTCACTGTATCCCATAAGTTCTGATGTTTTCTAATTTAATTTTGACTTGTTTGAAGATAATTTCTAATTTCCCTTGTGATTTCTTCTTTGATCCACTGGTTGTTTACAAGTAAGTTGTTTAATTTCTGCATAATTGTGAATTTTCATTTTCCCTTCACTATTCATTTCTAGTTTTATCCATTGTGGACATAAAAAATACTTTCTATGATTTAAATATTTATTAAGACTTGTTTTGTGATCTACCATATAGTTTCTTACATTCACTAGAGAAAAATTCATATTCTGCTATTGTTGGATGAGTGTTTTGTATATGTTTGTTATGTCCAAATGGTCTTTAGTGAGTTCAAGTCCTCTATTTCCTTATTAATATTCTATAAAGTTGCTTTCTCCATTTGATAGTGGGGTATTGAAATCTTCTACTAATATTAGAGGCTTATTTTCCCTTTTAATTTTGTTCATGTGTATTTTATTTTATTTTTTTATTTTAATTTTTTTAAATTAATTTTTATTGTTGGTTGTTCAAAACATTACATAGTTCTTGATATATCATATTTCACACTTTGATTCAAGTGGGATATGAACTCCCATTTTTACCCCGTATACAGATTGCAGAATCACATCAATTGCGCATCCATTGATTTACACATTGCCATACTAGTGTCTGTTGTATTCTGCTGCCTTTCCTATCCTCTACTATCCCCCCTCCCCCCCCATGTGTATTTTATATATTTAGGAGATCTGATGTTTGGTAAACATATATTTATAATTTCTCTACTTCTTGGAAAGTTGACTTGTCATTTTTGTATAACATCCTACTTTGTCTCTTGTAACACTTTTTTGCCTTAGTGTTTATTTTGTCTTATATTAGTATAATATAAATTTTGGTCACTCTGCATGGAATATGCTTATTTAAATAATTTTTATTGTGGTAAGAATATGTAATCATATCTATTAAGAAAATTTTAAGTATATAATACAATATTATTAACCATAAGCATAATGTTGCACAGCTTATATTCACAACTTATTCATCTTGCATAACTGATGCTTGATATTCATTGATTTAAGTATGGTTAAGATTATCTTCCACAACTATATGGAATTGGTCATGAGTACCCTACCTGCAATCCTCAGCTTTTACCTTGGCATTAAAGAAAGGAGGTCATTTTTCCATTCCCCACTCATAGATCAACGGTATTTCCTGCTGCAGCATAACATTTTACATATTTCTTTCCTTTCTGAGACATTCTCACTCCTGCCCCACAGTGGTGACCTCATTCCTGCAGACCACACAAGGCACTCACAATAGTTAGCAGCACATTTACAGAATAGACTCTTTTTAAAGTTAAATAATAATATTTCTAGTAGAACCAAAAATCCAGTCTCATTCTTTTTATAGTGTTTCCTCCAATAGGAGTCAACAGCAATTCAAGCCTATACATCTCCTGATGTGGTCCCAACAGAGCAAAGGGCCTGGGGAAAATATGCATACACATCTCTGAAAAATAATTTTCAGTGACAGTACAGTCCAAACTCATGTTTAGGATAAAAAATTAACTAAATGGAAGCAGAATATTACAAAAGTACACTAAGATTGTATCACTATATGGAACATTTGACATTTTAATCATAGTGGATAATATTTGCTTACTCTGTTCGAAGCACTTGAATTGCCTTTATTTCATAAAGAAAGAAAGTCAGGCTCCCAGGTGTCATTTGCCCAGGTTTACAAAGATAATAAATGACAGACAGGAAATTGCACCAGGACAGTCTAGCCACAGTCAATCCATGTAATTGCTACACAGAGTTGCCCTGGTTTCCACCAGCCACATTCAGATCAATTGTGATAGCACAGTTTTCTCTATGATTGATGGGTGGATACCTAAGATACCTTGATCTAAGCAAAGAGCCTATGTAATCAGGTAATTCTGATTCTATGGTGAACTGATGCCCATTGCTCTGGAGACAGGAAACTACTACCAACTTTTAATTCAACATTTTTTTCATAGAAACTATAATACTTTATTTTTAATCATCACATAATTTAAAAAAATAAAATAGTGCTAAAGGATAACTAATAAAACCCAACAATATCCTGTCCCATTCCTTCTGACTACAAGTGTTGCTTCCTAGAGGAAACTACTTTCAACTGTTTGGGCTGGTCTTTTTGTTGGTTTCTTCTGGCATTTATCACTCCCAACTCCATTATTATCAGCTATCTCCCACGCAGAGGCTGAGGAGCCAGATCCTTTGTTAGCTTCCCTACAGCTAAGGATGACTATATGACCTACCTATGGCCAATGAGGTGTTTGCTAAGGCCTTCTGAAAAAAAAGCTTTTGGTTTCCTGAGCAAAGGGACATACATAGCTGATTTTGTCACCATCCCTGTTTCTGCCTTAGAATATAGTCATGCTGCCTGGAGCTGTGATAGTCATCTTGTGACCACGAGAAGATTAATGTGAGAATGAAGACAACAT
Organism: Callospermophilus lateralis; assembly: GCF_048772815.1. Taxonomy (NCBI): domain Eukaryota; kingdom Metazoa; phylum Chordata; class Mammalia; order Rodentia; family Sciuridae; genus Callospermophilus; species Callospermophilus lateralis. The sequence continues at coordinate 38,572,477 of NC_135325.1, read as the reverse complement.
ATTAAGGAAGAAAAGGTTATAAAGAGCATGATTACTTGATGGTATCATCGAGCAGCTGAACCTACTCCATACTTCCTGTTAATTGAAAAATAAATAAATAAGGTCATATGTGTTTAGTGGAGGTTTTTGTTACTTGTAACTGAAGGAATTTTTAATAATGATTGGTCATGAGTCCTCATAATATGCTTTTACTACCATTTCTTAATTTATCAATTTAAGATATTTCTCTTGACAACTCATTATAGTAAAGAGATTTTGCCTCTTTTCTGTTCCTTCCAAACACGCTCCTATTTTCCTGCCTTGCATTCCCCTGATATGTGTATATCCCAATTCCTAGTAAATCAGTAGTCACTATAAAGTGAAGAAGTGTACCCTAATTAATTTTTGTTGCATTTACACAGATTCCTATTTTTCATAATTGCTTGATTTTTTTGTAGTTGAAATGTGCCTAGTTTTAGTTTTCAATGTTTGTTTCATCAGTTCATTCATAAACCCATTAGCAGCCCAGTGAGGTGGCACACACCTATAATTCCAGATAGGCAGGAAGCTGAGGCAGGAAGATGGCCAAGTTCAAGGCCAAACTGAGTAACTTAGAGAGACCCTGTATCAAAATAAGAAATAAAAAAAGGACTGGGGATATAGTTCAGTGGTAGAGCAGATCTGAGTTCAAACCCCAGAACCTCAAAATAATAAAAATAAACTATTAGCATGCTTTTCACATATGTTCAAGCCTATCAACCCACTGATTTTAAAAGAAATCAATAAAAAGTTGATGGGTTTGGAGTCTTGTATAAGGGTCAGGGCTTTGTCAAGTCCACTATTAGACTTTCCTTTATGGTCACTGGGTGGGGACCTGCACAGTCGGCCAGAGGACCTCTAAGGACAGAAGGTGAAGGCTTTTGTCTGAGATGTTTTATTTTATTTTATTTTATTTTGGAAACCTCTGATATTTTGCAGGTGGTTAGCTCTTGAAATTTCTACCCATGAACATAGAAGAGACAAAGGGAAGGTAGGGAAGATCCATGGTTCCAACATGTACTTTGTTTGTTTATTTATTTATTTCAGTACTGGAGACAGAACCCAGGGGTATTGTACCACCACCCTACAATGCCAACTTTTTTTTTATTTTGAGATAAAGTCTCACTAAATTGTCAAGGCTGGCCTCAAATTTGCAGTCCTCCTGCCTCAGCTTTCCAGATAGCTTGGATTACAGGTGTGTTCCACATCTCCTGACTCCAACATGGTCTTTAAATTATTGCCTGTTTGGGGCTTTCTGTCTTGCTTTCACCATCAGAGTAACTTTTCTGTACCTCTCTAGGCTTTTTCAAGTGTAGATCAGCTGTCTCCTGGTGGCACCTGCCTAGGTGTGAACTTTGACTGTTTCTCTAACCCTGCTTCTCAGTTAGTACTCCTCCAGCCCATTTCTGATGGCCAGAAAAGTGTTGTAATCTTCCCCCACTGCCACTGATGGGAACTATTTGGAGTTTTAGGTTTATATTCTTAATTTCCTTCCTCTTATCTTATGGATGCTCAGGTGTTAGAGTAGACAAATGTATTCCACCTTCTTCACAGGGAATTCAAACCCACAACAGATTATCTGTGTATTCCATCTGTAGATCAACATTTGTGGACTATTGAGAATGGCAAAAGCATAGGTTTGGGAATCTGATAGATTTAAATCTGAAGTTTGACTCCATGTTCTTATTCAACTTAATTATAAACATAGACCTTAATTTTCTCCTTTGTAAAGGAGAAATAATATCTACCTGATACAATTCTGAGAAAATTCCTTTAGAACCTATATGTACAGTATCCAACACAGAAGATGGCAGACAGTAGATGTCAAAAATAAGAATGATTGCTTAATGGGAAAAGGTAACAAATGTGATTGAAAATTTTCTGGATTTTTTTTTCCTTTGAAGTGCTGAGGATTGAACTCAGGGCCTTGTATACTAAACAAACATGCTACCACTGAGCTATAGCCACAGCCTCTAATTATAAAGATTTGAATCAGGTTTTTTGAAGTCCTTGAATATCAGAATTTATTTTTGTTGACAGGGACAAACCTTGGCAGGTTTGTGAGCAGGAGAGTGACTTGATTCCAAAGAATTTTCCAGATCTTTCCTTCAGTCTGGTCTGAGAATGGAGCAAGAAGGCATTGGCCCAGCAGCTCTTGGGTTAAAATCTTTCTCTGCATCTGAGTTATTTGTAACCGTTGCCATGGCAACGAGTTTGGCAAGCGGGCCAGTGCGGCAAGCTCCTGACAGTGAGGAGGGAAGGGCAGCAGGAGCAGATGGAAGATTTGGAAGTGGGGGTCATCTGTGACCAGCAAAGCTTTCACAACTCTCCTGTCCAATCAGGAAATTAGAGATATTTCTGATGTGAAAATAGGCTAAGAGAGGTCTGGTAGCTGACTCGAAGCTACACAGCAAGTCAGGGGGATAAAGACAGAACTAGAGGTTTTTTTTTGGGGGAGGGTGCTCAGTCTCATGAAGCTGAAGTATAACATACCTGAGGACCTCTTTGGAAACATTTCATTCACCTTTCCATCAACACACATGTGTATTTTAATTGCTTGTGTCATTCATATGGGAAATCTGGGATCCACAGTAGTTTAGAACTGACTCAGTGTCATACAGCAATTTTGATGCTGACTTGAAATCAGAACCAAGAGGCCTTGGACCACCCAGGTCTGGGTACTTCCCAAGGAAGTGGCAGTCTGGTATTCATGGTTCAGAGAAACCCTTCTCTATTGATTGCCAAGATAGGGCCTCCCAGACAAAGAATAATTTGACTTCCTTGGACCCTTATACCCCCAAATCCAACACCCATGTATTCAGGTCACATCTTCCCTTCCACACTCCTCCATTACATGTATGTATGTGTGTCCTGTTGCCTGTGGAGAAGCTGTTGTACAAATGTAGGCCCAGTCCCATCTTATCCTGGCCTAAACACAACTGCCACTCCCTCTCCAAATCACCCGTAGCACTTAGCACTTCCTGTGTGTTGTCAAAGATAATTCATTCCTCACAATTATCATTCTCTGTCAACTTAGCACTGGAAACCTAAAGGACCAGAGAAAGATAACATGACTGGCCCAGAGTCACACAATGAATCTTAGCCTGAATCCCTCCTTCAGAAAGGTATTTCTGCCCATTCTATCTCACACAGATGTCTCAACCTTCTTCCTGACCTTATCTTTGTCTTACCCCCTTGAACTGGTGCAATGCATTTCTGTGTTCTCTGTCATATATGCAGAATAAACTCCTCCTGACTCTCTCACCAAGTCCATTTGATTTTCCTCCTTTCTGTTTGTCAAATCTGCCTTATTTCCACATCCTCTGCCACTGCCCTGCTGCATCCTCAACATCCTTCATGTGAATGATCCCAACACTACTTCCCAGTCTCTTTCTTCCAGACGCCATTCATTGCATGAATTCAGATGCGTGAATGGTTAGATGGTGAATGAAATATGGGATCAGCTCTGTGATTACACACTCACTCTGAAGGACCTGTATAATGTCACTTTTTGTCTGGCAGTTTTCCCTCTATCATGGAAATTTCCTTCTGTATATAGATTTTCCAAAAAGAGGGTGGCTTAGGCTAGATGACACAGGGTGAGTTGTCCTAACAGTCTAAACCAACCATATTTTGAGCAATGAGGCATGAAGGGAGAAAAGGCATGTGGAATGAAATTGAAGGGACTTCTGTGGTAGGTGCTATTTTCCCTGGCCCATAGCTAAGAAAACAGGTATAAGGACACTAAGGTGACTTTACAAAGCCACACAGAGAATCATGGTGTGGTGGGACTCCATCTCCAGTTAACTCCAAGTTACTTCATACACCTTCTTGTCCTTTCACAACATTCCCATTGAACAATAGGATGGTGGTAGTTAATGATATAATCATGGCTTAAACTCAGGTCTTAGAGAATCAAATACCTATAGAGAGGAGAAAAAATAAATCATATCCTAGAGACCTTCTAAGACTTTACTCAGTGGGGTTCCAAGAAGAATGGGGCATGGGGGTGGAGTTAGAACATTTTTCAACATCCTATCACCTACTTAGTTTTCTCTATAAATGGCCTCCTAACACTCAAACAGACCCTTTACATAGAAATTATTAATATCCTATTTTACCTTTGAAAAAAAATCTGAGGCTGGTAGAGAGAAAGAAGCTTATATTAGTTTAGGCTCCCAGTAAATGGCAAGGACAAACTTGAATAAGTGTGTCAGACTCAGCAGTAGAAGGGGAAGAGACTCAGAAGATAATGAAAGCAACTGGGAAAATTTTGGCTGGGCCAAGAGGGGCTTGCCCACAGGAAGTAGTATAACTAGTGCTTGCCCACAGCAGTAGTTATGCCTGGAAAGGAAGGGTAAGGTCTCTTATTGGATGACCTAGAATTTGAGGTTCATATTGTGTATTTTCTATTACAAATAGCTATACACACACACACACACACACACACACACATATCTATCTATCTATATATATATATATATACACATACACATACACAAACATAGACAAAATTTTCTGATTCTAAAATTAAAGCTAAGTACATTAAAGTGTTTGTTTTCAGGGGGAAGAGGAATGAGAGTGGGGCATGAGAATTCTGGAGAATAAATAAAATGAAGAAACACAAAAATGAAGTGAAGACCTGTGAATGAACTAATCTAATAATGTGCCTGATTTAATTAATATTAGTAACCTCACCCTCTTTCCAGAAGTCTCACAATATCAAAAAAGTATTATTTCTCTACTAGTGATGCAATTCATTTATAAATATTTAGGAAAGAAGAGTGAGGTCAGCAAGGTGGTGGAATCATCCTTCTGAAGAAGCACTAAGTTTGACAATTACCTATGGATGAGAATACTTTTGTGGGAGTCTGAGAGTCCAGTGGCATATTTAGAGCAACAAATAAGAGTATAGATGCATTGAAGAAAGTAAGAAAACTGATATGACTTTATTCACCTTATTCCTCACCTAAAGCAGTACAGCTCAGAGTAACAGAGAACCTCTGTTCCACAATTTCTCCCTCAAGGGAAAGTAAGAACAAAATGAGAATTGCCTGGTACTCTGACATTTGCAGGATGCTGCCCATGATGCCCACTTTTTCTTCTCTCATAAATATTACTCAGGTGATAATATATCTGAGAGGTTGGTAAAAGGTAAGAGGAGGAAAAAGAGGCCACAGACCCTACTAACCATTCCTTGGACTCCATCAGGAAATCATAACATGAACCTCAAGGGAGAGCTCACCTACAGACACTCTCACCTGGCCCAGTGTCTCTCACCTACAGACACTCTCAGGAAATCATAACATGAACCTCAAGGGAGAGCTCACCTACAGACACTCTCACCAAATGCTCAGCATATATATCATCCCTCCAAGACCAGCTGCCCAAGCATTCTCCCATGAATAGCAAGTATAAGTATCTTAGACAGTTCAATTCTACACAGTTGGGATAAAGTACAGAAGTTTGAGCATATGAGAGCACCATGCTACAGAAAACAAACAGAAGGCTCTTAGAACCTAGCCAGTATGTAAGATCAAGAGACGTGATACAAGCTCAAGAATTACCTCTGACTAGGGAAGAAAAAGTTTGGAGCAGACATCTAAAGCAAAGGAATGAAAAACTTAGGAATTCCTAGCTGGATTGACTGGTGATGGTGTTTCCCTCCCAAAGTCAGTCAGCAAAGATTTATAATTTCTTCTTCAGATATGAAAAAAGCAACATGAGACTGAAGAATGGGAAAAATCAAGGAAACATGACATTGCCAAAAGAACACAATAGTATTCTAGCAACTAACACCAAAGAATTCAAAATAATTGTTTTAAGGAAAGTCTGAGTTACAAGACAGCAGAGTTATACAATACAACAATAGCAAGAAAACAATGTTTGAATAAAATGAGAAGTTCAATAAAGATATAGAACTCATTTAAAAAGTAGTACACAGGGAATGGGATTGTGATTCAGTGGTAAAGCACTTGCCTAGCATATGTGAGGCACTGGATTCCATCCTCAACATCACATACAAATATATAAATAAAATTAAAAAATTTTATCAACAACTAATAAAATAATTTTTTAAAAAGTACCAAACAGAAATCCTGGAACTAAAGAATATAATAAACAAAATGCAAATACAATAGCACATTTGATCACAAAGAAGAAATGATTTGTGAATTAGAAGACAGGCCTTTTCTAATATCCAGTAAGAGAAGAAGAAAGAATGAAGAAAGTCTGTGGGGTTTATGGAAGACTAAAAGTAGAGCTAACATTTATATTATGGAAGTTCAAGAAGTAGAATAGAGAAAAAGGGGGCAGAAACCTTCACTATTTTTTAGGAAAAAAAGTCTGAAAACTCCCCAAATGCAGAGAGAGATGGACATCCATATATGCACATGAAGTTCAAATAACCACAATCAGTTGTGACTCAAATAATACTCTGAGATATACTGTAATTAAACTGTTAAAAATACAAAGAGAGACTTGAAAGCAGAGTGAGAAAAAATGGCTCATCACAAATAAGGGACAGTTTATGAGGTTATGAGCAAATTTATCAACAGACACTTTATAGGTATGGTGAGAATGAGGTGATATATTCAAAGTGCTGAAGGAAAATTATCCCAACCCAGAATAGCAAGCAAAGCTATCATTCAGAAACAAATGAGAGGTTGGGTGTAGTTCAGTGGTTTAGTGCTTGCCCAGTATATATGAGGCCCTGGGTTTGATTCCCACCACCACCAAGAAAAAAAATGAATTGAAAAATGAAGATAGTTCCAAACAAACAAAAGCTCAAGGAGTTCACCACTATCAGACTTGCCTTACAAGAAATGTTAAATAGAATTCCTCAAGCTAAAAGAAAAGGGTGCTAAATAGTAACATGAACATACGAACACTCTGGTAATAGAAAGTACATATTTCAATTCAGAATACTCAAATACTACAATGGATGTGTTGAAATAGCTGTATCTTTAGCACAAAGACTACAGGATAAAACTATTTGAAATAACAATAGCTACAATGATATGTTAATGGATATGCAATATAAAAACAAAAATATTATAACATCAAAAACATAAAATGTGGAGGAGTGGAGTAAAATTGGTTTTCATGCAATTGAAGTTGTTTAAGAATCTTGTTAGAACTACAAAATGTTTTATATAAACCTCATGGTAACCACAAAGCAAAAAACTTTTTGGACATACACAAAAGATAAAAAAATAAGGAATTAAAGTATAGCACCAGAGAAAAACATCTAATCACAAAGAAAGACAACAATAAAGTAACAAAAGATGAGAAGACTGTTTAAAAAATCACATTATCAAGTCCTTACCTATCAATAATTACCTTGCAGATAAGTGGATTAAATTCTTCAATCAAAAGATATACAGTGTTCAACAGATTTTTAAAAAGTTCCAAATATATGCTACCTGCAAGAGGCTCACTTCAACTTTAAGGACAAACCAAAGTGAAAGGATGGAGAACTATATTCCATAAAATGAAAACCAAAAGAGAACATTATAGTAGACAAATAGACTTTCAGTTAAAAATTATAGAAAGAGATAAAGAAGGTCATTATAAATTGATAAGTGGGTCAATTCATCAAAATGATATAACAACTGGAAATAAATATGCACTCAACATTGGAGAAATTAGATACATATAGAAAATGTTATCAGATTTGAGGAGAGGAGTACACAATACTAAAATCCCAGGGGACTTCAATACTCATTTTTCAACAATGTATAGATCTTTTAGACAGAAAATCAATAGGAAAACATTGGAGTAGACTCAATATTAGACCAAATGGACTAAAAGACCTCCACAGAATATTCCATCCAACACCAAGAGAATATACATTCTTCTCAAGCACACACAGAATATTCACCAGAATAGATCAAATGCTAACCACATAACAAGTTTTAACAAATTAATAATGCTCAAATCATATCAAGCATCTTTTCCAACCACATTGGTATAAAACCATGAACCAGGCATAGGCCACCATGCCTGTAACCCCAGCGGCTCTGGAGGCTGAGACAGGAGGATGGCAAGTTCAAAGCCAGACTCAGCAACAGTGAGGTGCTAAGCAATTCAGTGAGACCCTGTCTCTAAACAAAACACAAAATAGTGCTGGGCATGTGGCTCAGTAGTCAAGTGCCCATGAGTTCAATCCAATCCCGGGTACCCACCTCAAAAAAAAAAATGAAGCATTTTAGAAAATATTCACATATATGAAAATTAAACAATGTGCTACTGAACAACCAAAAGGTCAAAGAATAAATTAAAAAAATTTAAAACATCGTTACACAAATGAAAATACAAATACAACATACTAAGACTTATAAGCAGCAGAAGCAATTCTAAGAGGAAATGTTATGTCAATAAACACATACATGAAGAGAAAAGAAAAATTTAAAGGAACAACTGAATCATACACCACAAGGAGCAAGAAGAACAAACTAATCCCAAAGTTAGCAGAAGGAAAAAAATAACAAAGATCATAACAGAAATGAGGGTAACAGTGCCTAGAAAAAAATCAGTGAAACTTAGAGTTAGTTTTTTGAGAAGATAAAACCAACAAACCTTTAGCTAGACTAAAAAAAAAGAGAGAGAGGGAAGACTCATATAAAATCAGAAAAAAGGAGACCTAACCACTGATACAAAAATATTATAAAATGATCATAAGAGATAACAACAAATATGCCAACAATATAGATAACCTAGAAAACATGGATAATTCCTAGAAAACTACAATCTACCAAAACTAAATCATGAAGAAGCAGAAAATTTAAACAAACAAATAATGAGTAAAGAGATTGGAATTGTAATTGAAAATCTCCCAATAAACAAAAGAACAGGATTCTATACCTAGAAAAAGCTCCACCAGAAAACTTCTAGAACTAGTAAATGAATTCAGCAAAGTAGCAGGAATATAAAATCAACACCCATAAATCAAAGGCATTTCTGTATAGCAGTGACAAATTCTCTGAGAAGGAAATGAAGAAAACTACCCCATTTACAATAACCTCAAAAAAAAAAATACTTGAGAATCAACTTAATGAAAGAGGTGAAAGATCTATACAATGAAAACTACAGAGCCTTAAAGAAAGAAATCAAAGAAGACCTTAGAAGATGGAAAAATCTACCTTGCTCTTGGATAAGCAGTATTAATATTATCAAAATGACCATACTACCAAAAGCACTATACAGATTTAATGCAATTCCAATCAAAATCCCAATGGCATTCCTCATAGAAATAGAAAAAGCAATCATGAAATTCATCTGGTAAAACAAGAGACCCAGAATAGCTAAAGCAATCCTTAGCATGAAGAGTGAAGCAGGTGGCATCGCTATACCAGACCTTAAACTATACCACAGAGCAATAGTAACAAAAACAGCATGGTATTGGCACCAAAACAGACTGGTAGACCAATGGTATAGAATAGAGGACACAGAGACTAACCCACAAAATTACAATTATCTTATATTAGACAAAGGTGCCAAAAACATGCATTGGAGAAAAGATAGCACCTTCAACAAATGGTGCTGGGAAAACTGGAAATCCATATGCAACAAAATGAAATTAAATCCCTATCTCTCACCATGCACAAAACTCAACTCAAAGTGGATCAAGGGCCTAGGAATTAAATCAGAGACTCTGTATCTAATAGAAGAAAAAGTAGGCCCTAATCTCCATCGTGTGGGATTAGGCCCCAATTTCCTTAATAAGGCTCCTATTGCACAAGAATTAAAACCATGAATCAATAAATGGGATGGATTCAAACTAAAACGTTTCTTCTCAGCAAAAGAAACAATCTGTGAAGTGAATAGAGAGCCTACAGAAGGGGAGCAAAATTTTACCCCTCACAAATCAGATAGAGCACTAATCTCTAGGATATATAAAGAACTCAAAAAGCTAAGCACCAAAAAAATAAATAGCCCAATCAATAAATGGGCCAGGGACCTGAACAGACACTTCTCAGAAGATGATGTATAATCAATCAACAAATATATGCAAAAATGTTCATGTCTAGCAATTAGAGAAATGCAAATCAAAACTACTCTAAGATTTCATCTCACTCCAGTCAGAACCGCAGCTATTATGAAGACAAACAACAATAAGTATTGGCGAGGATGTGGGGAAAAAGGCACACTCCTACAGTGCTGGTGGTATTGTAAGTTGGTGCAGCCATTATGGAAAGCAGAATGGTGATTCCTTGGAAATCTGGGCATGGAACCAACATTCGAACCAGCTATCCCTCTCCTTGGTCTATATCCAAATTAAAAACAGTCTATATCCAAATTAAAAACAGCATACTACAGGGACACAGCCACATCAATGTTTATAGAAGCACAATTCACAATAGCTAAACTGTGGAGCCAACCTAGATGCCCTTCAGTGGATGAGTGGATTTAAAAAAATGTGGCTATATACACAATGAAATATTACTCAGCAATAAAAGAGAATAAAATCATGGCATTTGCCGGTAAATGGATGGAGTTAGAAAAGATAATGTTAAGTGAAGTTAGCCAATCCCCAAAAACCAAATGCTGAATGTTTTCTCTGTTATAAGGAGGCTGATTCCTAGTGGGGTAGGCAGGGGGAGCATGAGAGGAATAGAGAACTCTAAATAGGGCAGAGGGGTGGGAGGGAAAGGGAGGGAGCAGGGGATTAGAAAGGATGGTGGAATGTGATAGACATCATTATCCAAAGTACATGTATGAAGACATGAATTGGTGTCAACATACTCTGTATACAACCAGAGATATGAAAAATTGTGCTGTATATGTGTAATAAGAATTACAATGCATTCCTCTGTCATTTATTTTTTTAAAAAATCAATTGAAATTTTTTAAATAAATAAATAAAATTAAAGGATCTGATTGCTTTACTGATAAATTCTACCATGTGTTTAAAAAAGAATTATTATCAATCCTTCTCAAACTCTTCCAAAGAATTTAGGAGAAAGGAACTCTGAACTCATTTTATGAGGCCAGCATTACCCTGGTATCAAAACCAGACAAGGACACTACTGGAAAATTATAGACCAATATGCATGATCAACACAGATGCAAAAATCCTCACAAAATATTAATTAACTGAATCCAACAGCACATTCGTATCCCAGATGACTAAGTGGGATTTATTCCTGAGACACAAAGATGACTCTACAAAAGCAAATCAATAAATGTGATACATCACATCATCAGAATAAAGAATGAAAATCATATGATCATCCTGATAGGTCAGAAAAAATCATCAGAAAAAAATTTTAACATCCCTTCACGACAAAAACTTTCAGAAAATCAGGTATAGAGGAAGTGTACCTCAATAAAGGTCAGATCTGACAATCCCACAATTAACATAATGCTAAATAGTGAAAACTCAAAGCTTTTTCTCTAAGATCAAAAATGAGATAGGATACCACGCTCACCACTTCATGATTGTGAAATTAATCCCTTTTATAATCACTACAAAAAGAAATAAATTTAACCAAGGAGTTGAAGAATCTGTGCACTGGAAACTATAAAACATTGATGAAAGAAATTAAAGAGTACACGAAAATGGAAAACATCCCATGTTCCTAATGGATTAGTATTTTAGACTGTCCACATGGCCAAAAGTGGCATATACACTTAAAGAAATCTTTATCAAGGTTTCAATGCCATTTTCACAAAAATATTAAAAATAGTTCTATTTATATGGAACCCCCAAATACCTTAAATAGCCTAAGCAATCCAGGTGTCTGTAATCCCAGTGGCTCAAGAGGCAGGAGGATTGTGAATTCAAAGCCAGCCTCAGTAATTTATCGAAGTAGTAAGCAACTCAGTGAGATCCTCTCTCTAAATTAAATACAACAAAGAGCTGGGAATGTGGTTCAGTGGCTAAGTGCCCCTGAGTTCAATCCCTGGTACCAAAAAAAAAAAAAATGGCCTAAGCAATCTTGAATAAAAATATCAAAGCTGGAGGTATCATAATACCTGTTTGTAAAAATTACTACAAAACTATAATAATCAAAACATAAAACAGACAAATGGATAATGAAAGAGAATAAACCTACACATATATCCCAGAAATAAACCTACATATATATGGTCAACTAATCTTCAACAAAGGTACTAAGAATACTCAATGAGGGAAAGATAGTCTCTTCAATAAATGGTGTTATGAAAAAAATGGATGTCCATGTGAAAAAAAATAAATTGACCTTTATCCTATACCATACACAAAATTCAACTCAAAATGAATTAAAGAATTAAACATACCATGAAACTCCAAGAAGGAAACATAGAGGAAAGCTTCATGACTTTTTTTTTTGACTGTAACACCAAAAGCATGGGCAATAAATGCAGAATTAAACAAGTGAAACCGTTTCAAACTAAAATGTTTCTGTACAGCAAATAATCAACAGAGTGAAAGAAAAGGCAAAGTACAGAATGGGAGACAGTATTTTCAAACTATATATCTGATAAAAGGTATACTATACTTTTTGGTGTGCTATATAAATCTAGGTAAGGAACTCCTGTAACTCACTAGTGTGCATGTATGTGTGTGGGTGTGTGGGGGTGTGGGAGAAATATAACCTGATATTAAACATGGAAAAATTTCAAATTAGCATTTTCCCCTTTTATAGTTTCACTTTGAAATTTTCAGGCTTACTCAAATGTTCCAAGAATATTCACCCTATTTTGCCAGGGAACACAAGAACTTATTCCTTCTACCAAACTACAATTGTCTCTCCATCTCCTCCTCCCATACTCTTCTGTGTCTTTGGTAACTACTATTCTATCCTCTATTTCCATGGGATCAGCTTTTTTTTTTTAATTCCACTATGAGTGAGATCACGTAGGATTTGCTTTATCTTACTCTGTTTATTCCTCTCTCAAATATTTGTGTGCTTCTTTTTACTCTTGGACCTTTTGAGAGTTCATTAGGGTCAGTTGCAGACATGATGCCCCATTACCCCTAAATAATTAATATGTATTTTCTAAATCAAGGAATTACCTTACATAAATAATCAAAATCAGAAAAGTTGGAGGTATAACATTATTAAATATATAGCCTATAGACCTTGTCAGAGCTCACCAATTTCTTCAACAATGACCTTTATAGCAAAAGAATTCTGTGAATAATGTATATTTTTGAGTCCAGGCTAGCAATTTTTAGACTGTGCCTCATTTGAGTTTTTCTGATGTTGCCTCATGATTAGATTCAGGTTATGCATTTTGGCAGCATTATTGAGGCCCCTTTAGGTCACTGGGGAGTGTCCTTGAAGGATATTTTGAGACCCCAGCCCCTTGCTCTCTTTCTCATTGTTTCTTGGTTGCTATAAGGTGAACAATTTCCTCTGTCAAAACGAACACTTCCTCCTTTTAAGTTGATTATCAAGTATATTGTCACAGTACTAGAAATCTGACTAACACAGGTAGGATTATCACCAATGTGATCTGTGTCCTTTTCAGTACATCACATAAGGAGACATTCAATGTGTATTTGTCCTATTAATGGTGGTGCTAACTTTGATCACCTGGTTAAGGTAATGAGCACCAGATTCCTTCACTGTAGTTATTGTCATTAGTATCTTGTGAAATGCTGCATTGCACTTAGATGGGTATTCTGTTACTTGAAATTGAAACCATCAGTTTTCACGTTCACAGACAATTCTCACCAGAAATTATTATGGGCATGGTAGTCAAATGGTGATTTTCAAATGTCACCATTATTTTGACATGTATTGGCTTTCCAGAAAAAGAGATATCCCTTCTCCTACATGTATTTATTTATATTCTCATGGACTCATGGCTGTCTATTTTTAATATCATTCTATATTTTGAGGCTAAAAGGTCCCAGTTTTTGCAGTCCTGGGAATTAAACCTAGCAGCGATCTACTATGAGCTGTACTCCAAGTCCTTTTTAATTTTTTTTTTAATTTTGAGATGATGTCTTGCTAAATTGCAATCCTCCTGCCTGTAAGCCTCCCAAGTCTCTGGGATTATAGGGCATGCACCACCAGGCCTGGCTTAAATGTCCCATATTTGACCAGGATAATAGGTTGACTCTTATGTACTGTCAGCCCTGTTCCTCTATTTTTTATTGAACAATTAATTGTTTTCTGGTATCACAAGATGCTCCAGGTCCATCTTGTACTTTCTCTGATTCAACCTTGGAATCAGCTACTTTTTTTGTCTTTTTTTGTTTTTTGGTACTGGGAATTCAAACCAGGGGTGTTTTGCCACTGAGTTACATCCCCTCCCCTTTTCATTTTTAGTTTGAGACAGGATCTCACTAAGTTGCTTAGGAACTCACTAAGTTCCTGAGGCTGGCTTCAAACTTGCAATCCTCGAACCTCAGCTTCCTGAGTCACTGGAATTATAGGCATATACCACCATTCTTGGCAATAATCAGCTAATTTTTCAAGGGGTCCTGCATCTTTTCAGTAGAGAATAATTTTTTTAAAATCAAAATTTGGTCATCAACAAGTATAACTGTATTTTAAGAAGTTTCTTATAACTTGGAAAAATATAAAGCCACACTATTGAAAACAAAATGCTCTTTGATGGAAGTATTGGAAGACAGAAGAGATCCACCTATAAAAGTTGTTGGATGCTGGTGTCTTCTGAAAGTAAGTTGCTCTTTGGGATGTGGTACCATAGAGATTAAGAGGAGTAGAATTGGAGATGATTGACAGTGAATCTGGGTTGGAACATTTGAAAGGAAAATAAGTTAATAATTTACATTTAGTGACAACTTACTGTGTGCCAGACAGTGTGCTGATAGCTTTATAAACATTTTATCTGATCCCTTACAGTCATTCTAGAAGGCAGACTGAGATTGACTGGCTGGCTAGTAAAAACTGAGCCAAGGCAAGAACTTAGGGAGGGAGGAAGATGGTGGGAGAGGACATTGATAGGGAAAAAGAATGTATCTCTGGGTTTTGGAGCAGGCAATCTAGTGTCAGACTAGGAATTTGACTGAGTCCCTTGCCCCAGCTCTGTTACTCACTGATTGTGAGGTCTAGGGTGGCCCCATATTATTTTTGAATCTTAGTTTTATTATCTGGATACCTCACAAGATTGTTAAATAATGATTCCAGAAGCAGATTTGTAAATCCTACAGTGCTACACAAATAGAAGTGGTTACTATTTGCCTGACCTTATGAGCCTAGATTCTCCTTTTTGACCAGGAACCATAATTCTTTTTTTTTTTGTGTGGTAGTGGTAGTGGTCGGGGGGGGTGCCAGGAATTGAATCCAGGGGCACATAACCACTGAGCTACATTACCAGCCCTTTTTAAAAAATATTTTATTTAGAGACAGGGCCTTGCTAATTTACTTAGGGGCTCACTAAGTTGTTGAGACTGGCTTTGAACTCATGATCCTCCTGCCTCAGCCTCCTGAGCTGCTGGGATTACAGGCATGCACCATGACTGGACATATTCTTTGGAAATGCAATTGATAAAGATCAAGGACCTATGTCTTTTTTTCCCACATGCCAGGGGATTTCTATAACATACTTTTCATAAGTTTTTTTTTTTTTGGCAGTGCTGGCAATTAGACCCAGGGTCTCATGTGTGCTAGACAAGCACTCTTCCATTGAGCTATACCCCCAGCTCCCTTTGGTAAATTTTAAGTTAGTTAATGCTAGCAAACTTAACACGACTTACATTTCTTATGTAATGCCCTTGTGTAATGCCCTCCTCTTGAGTTTGGGCTAACCTAGGTACTTTCTTTGTTTCAGTAGAATATGGCAAAGGTGATAGGATGTAGTCAAATCATCACATGGGGATTTGACTACATAAGAGTGTGACTTCCAATTTGCTAGCAGATTCTTTCCTTTGTTCATGTTGATGAAACATGTTACCATATTGGGGAGGTCCATGTGTCAAAAAACTAAAACCAGTATCCAGCTAGAAACTGAAGCCTTCAATCCAATAGTCCTTGAGGAACTGAAACTCCATCAACAATCAGGTAAGCTTTGAAGTGGTTGCTTTCTCTTTCAAGCCTTTTGATGAGACCCTAGTCCTGGCTGACTCTTTGCTGCCTTGTGAGAGATCCTGAAGCAGAGAACCCAGATTAGCCAGAACTAGACTTAACCCAAAAATTATGAGATAAATAAATGTCATTTTAAGAGAATCTTGTAGTCATTTGTTACATAGCATTAAATAGCTAATACAGCAAATGCATTTTATATAAGTTCCTTTAATTCTTTGTTTGCTCCAGAATTTCATAGAACACTGTACTTTCTCTCCCTTGATCCAAACTTGAATTGCTTTTCTTCCTCCAAAACCTTTCCACTGTACTTTCTGGATACCTCAATTCATAATTAAGAAATACCCTTAAGGAATATAAAATATTTGCAAAAACAGAGAGACATATCTGGTTCCTAGAGGGTCAGGTTCAATATTTATAAAGACAACAAATCTCTCCAAATCATCTTATAAATTTAATGCAATACAAATAATTTTAACTGATATTACATTTAAAATGTATCTCTTTAGAAGATAAACAACCAGAAATAATGAGGACAATTCTGAAAAATGTGTTATGACTCTTACCATTATTGAAAGACCATTGTCAAACTATAGGAATTAAAACACAGGAGTACTGACTCAAAACTGACAACTAGATCAGTGAAATGCAGTAGCACGTTCAGAAAAAAAATTCAACTTATAAAAAATTTTCTGCATTGAAATGATATTTAATTCATTGGTGAAAAGATGGATTATGCAATAAACAATGTTGGGATAACTGGCTTATGATGTGGCAAAAATAAAGTTGGATGTCTGTCTCATTCATTACATCAAAATAAATTTAAAGTGGGTCAAAAATATAAATTATTCAAAAATCACCTGTGCTTTATTTGTAATCGCCACACATGGAAAAACCAAATGTTCAACAGTAGGTGAATGGATAAACACTGGAGGATAACTCAGCAATATAAAGGAGCAAATTCTTGATACAAGCAATAATTGGAATGAATCTCAAAATCATTATGCCGAGAGAATGAAGGCAGATAAAAAAGAGCATGTACTGTATGATTCTAGTTTTATACAGTTCAATAGCAGCTAAAACTATATAAAACTGATAGAAGTAAGAACAGGGCTGGTGATGTGGCTCAAGCGGTAGCGCGCTCACCTGGCATGTGCGGGGTGCTGGGTTCGATTCTCAGCACCACATAAAAATAAAATAAAGATGTTGTGTCCACCGAAAAATAAAAAATAAATATTAAAAAATTCTCTCCCTTAAAAAAAAAGAACAGTAGCACTTTGAGGATCAGGATGAAGCTTTTATGTTTTTATTAGTGCCTTGTAATTATACATAATAGTGGGGTTCGTTGTGATATTTATATGTACACATGATATAATACCTCCAATTCATTCCCCAGTACCTCCCCTTTTCCTCTCCATCTCCCTTCTCAACCCCCTTCCTCTACTCTGCTGGTCTTTCTTTGATTTATTTACATATGTTACTTTTTTCATTGGTGCATTATAATTATACATAAAAGTAGGATTCATTGTGGCACATTCATATGCTTATATAGCATAATTTGGCATATAGCATAATTTTAGCAAAATGAATTGAACATTGAACATTTCATTTAGGAACTGAGTGTTTAATTGTATGTAAATTATACCTCAATTTTAAAAGATTGGTTAAAATAATACTCATAAATTATAGAAAAAATATGAATAAATATTTTCATAGTCTACAGTGGTGAAGGTCTTTCTTGTTTTAAGACAAAACCCAGAAACTATAAAATAAAGGATAGATGTTGTTTTCAGTTTATTTTATCTTATTATATTATGCTATTAAATAAGTAATCAATTTACAGGGTGGGATAAGCTGAATCATGATCCACCAAAGTTATCCACATCTTATTCTCAAGAACCTGTGATATGTACCTCACATGAAATAGGACATATTCCAGATGCAGCTACATTAAGGATGTTGAAATGGAAAAATTATCTTTGATTATCCATGTGGTTCCAATATAATCAGAAGGTCTTTAAGAGAGGGAGGGAGAAAGATTAGAGAACAGAGAAGATAAACAGGGTCAGAGAAGGAAACAGTTGGAAGCACACCTGTGTCAGAGAACACAGGTTTGACGATGCTCTGCTGCTGACTTTGAAGAGGGAGAAAGGGGTCACAAGCCATTGTTTCTAATTTTAAAAATATTTTTATGCAACCATAATAATTCCATCAACACAGAATCGCTTGAATAAACTATGTTGCATCCATATAATGAAGGATGCATGTGAAAGGTAGAGAGGAAGTTAGAAATGGATGATGGTCTAAGAGAACTTTAGCTTAACCTTAAAACTTTGAAAAAAATTTAAAGACTTATTCCTGTACACTTGAATAATTTAAAATTATTAAAAATGTAAAGGCGAAAAGAAAAAGTATGTATCTATATACCTTTGAAAGATATCACAAATATAGAATGGCTGGGTGCAGTGGTGCACACCAGTAATCCCAGCTACTTAGGTGGCTGAGGCCCAAAGATTGCAAGTTGCAGACTAGCCTGAACAACTTAGTGAGACAGTATCTCAAAACAAAACATAAGTGGGCCTGGGAATGAAATTCAGTGGTAAACTTCTGGCTAGCATGCACAAGCACTGGGTTTGATTCTCTGCAGTAGAAATAGAAAGTAAAGTGTGAATAGAAAAAGCACTTGCAAATAGTGTTCTGTAGTGGGATCTAATTTTTTATTATATAAAAATGTATTAGTAGAGAAAATATATAGCAAAAAACATATACCAAACTAGTAATAATAGTTGTCTTGGGAGTGTGGGATTTTGAAGGAATTCTCACTTTCTACATTGAATATTTATATAATGTTAAATTTTTATAACATGTATTAATTTGTAAGCAGAAAAAAATTGAACACATGTGTTTTTAAATATCCTCACCTCCATATCCTTAACTAGTCATAGTTCTTGAATGGAAACATCAGAAATGACTCTGGTTAACTGTAGTAGAAAATGAAATTATTGGAATTGGAAGATGTGGCAGTCATTTACTCTTTGCTTAATTTCCCAGTCCTCCTAAATTTAGATTGGGTCATGTGATTAGTTCTGGCTAATGGGCTGGGTGTTTAAGAAATTATGCTCAATCCTCCCACTCTGTCTTGTTTTTCCTGTGGCAATCATGGAGGGCTAATGTGCTAGATCAGTCAACCACAAGATGTGGGGAGCGTCCATCAGCCTGGATCCCTAAATTATGCTTGGAAGGGAGAATTCTGATATACATTAGACCTGCATTAGATTTTATATAAGCAATAAATAAACTGTGTCACGTCATTGAGAATTTTTTTTTAAATTATCAAAGCATAAACCTACCTATCCTGAGTATTAGAAAAGGATATCAGGTAATCCACAAAATCCCTGAGAAACACCTAGAGAGCCAGGTAGGACCAGGAATCAGGGATGGAATAACATGAACCTAAGGGTGGCATGGCCGCTAAGATATTAACTACATGAATGATCTGGTAGGATGATGCTGTTACCCCCATTATCTGCTAAACACTTGCCACTATGCACCTAGTCCATACCATCCCTTCATACTGTACTATCAGATTCTTTTTTTTTGCCATGATAACAGGATTTTTAGTTTTATTTTAAAAGTATTCATCTGCCAAAGACACACAATGAAATATTTATAGGTGAAAAGACATGGCTTCTGGTATTTGCTCTAAAATATTCTGAAGAATGTGCAGTATTGAATGTTTTCCATAATAAATGATTTATTAAAGAGTGCATTCCTCAACCTAAAAGTAAATGATTCCATTATCTCATGCAAAGGAGTGTTTGGTTTCTTTCACCTTCTTTTTTCTTTCTTTCTTTTCTTTTTTTTGGATTTCGTATCTTTTTTTTTTATTGGTTGTTCAAAACATTACAAAGCTCTTGACATATCATATTTCATACATTAGATTCAAGTGGGTTATGAACTCCCATTTTTACCCCAAATACAGATTGCAGAATACACATCCACATTTTTACATAATGCCATATTAGTAACTGTTGTATTCTGCTACCTTTCCTATCCTCTACTATCCCCCCTCCTCTCTCCTCCCATCTTCTCTCTCTACCCCATCTACTGTAATTCATTTCTCTACTATCTTAACTTTTTTTCTTAACTTTGCAACAGCTGCCTTGAAAGAAAAATCATTCAATAACTCTACACATTTTTGTGTCACTCCCTTAACATTCAAAGTTTCAGGCAGGATCATGTGATTGGTGATGCTGAGTCCCCATGCCCAGGCACCAGCTACCAGGGGATGGAGAGAAACATGTGTCCCCTACTTTCTGGTTTTGGTAGTGCATGGTGGAACCCTGCCTCCAAGCCTGTCTTGGGATTCTTCCCAAATTGGAATTGGGTTTGAATGATGAGCCCACTCCAATCTACATCTCCTTCACAGGCAAATACTTCACCTCTTTGACTTAACTGAAACTTGCATCTCCCATTAAAAGAGGAAATCTGACTAATATGCCAATTCTTTAGCCAATAATATCCTCCACTCATATACCTTATTGTCCTTCCATCACAGCCCCAACACTAGATGAACACAATTCCCCAGTTTCCCTGTGCGAATCCTGGGCTCATAGAATTGCTCAGATGGGAGCCACTAAAAATTCATGATACCCAATGTCTCATGATACCCATCTCACAACCCTGTTTGCCTAGTAATTTTCCAAGTCTTCATGGCAGCTCTAAGAAACGTCCATTATACTCCTTCCCACAATTCCATTTCACTCTCTCTCTCAGCAGATGACCTCACCTCCTACCACACTGCAAATAGAAGACACCAGACAGCAAGGTCCTTAATTCCTCGCCATAAAGTACCTACAAACACATGAGATCCCTACCTAACCACCCTTCACTCCTTCCCTCCTGTCACAGTGGAAGAGATGTCTTTTATGTAGTTGCTGACTAATCCTTCTATCAGAGCTCTATGCTCCATTTTCCTCTAATTTCTCTGGAAACTTGATATATCAACTCCTTTTCTCCCTCCCTCCTATATCTTCAACCTTTCCCTTTCTTTTATTCTGCCTTTGAACATGTTGAAGTCTCTTGAATCCCTAAAAAACAAAACTAAAAAACACTGCCTCTGTTTCTTTAAAAGTCAGAATTTAATTTATCATGTGACCCAGCAATTTCACTACTAGGTATGTACCCAAGAGAAATGGAAACATGTCCAAAAAGACACTTGTACACTGGTGATCATAGAAACAAAATTCAGAACAGCCAAAAGGCAGGAAAAAAAAAACAATGCCATTCAACTGGTGAGTGCATTTAAACAAAATATGGTGTATCTAATATACAAAATGTAATTCAACGATTTAAAACAATAGACTACTGATATATGATATATTATGACTAAATCTCAAAAAGTGGTCAGTAAACAAAGTCAAACATAAAAGAACACATAGAATATGATTCCATTTCTATGAAGTCCCCACCCCTTAAAGGGCAAATGTATAGAAATGGAAGTAGATTCATGATTACCTGGTGAGATGGAAAGTGAGTGAAAATGGACAAAAGGGATGTTTTGGAGGTGATGGCAATGTTCTGAATTGTAGAGCATTTTAGTGATGGTTGTACTACTCTGTAAACAAGATAAAATTAGTTTAATTGTATACTTGAAGCAGGAAAAGTTTATGCTATGTAATTATACCTCAATAAAGATACTTAAAAACAAAACATGGTCCCAGTGCCTCATTGCTCTCTGGCTTCTGCTCTCTCTCTCTCCTTTCTGTCACAGGTAAACAGTTTGAGAACATTGTTTTACTCCTGTCCTCACTTCCTCACCTGACATTCACTTTTGTATCTCGTGTCCTCTATTATATATTAACCCATTTCATTTTGCCTTTTACTCCTTCCTCTTTAATCCATTTTAATTTGCCATCCATTCCTACTACTCCATGGAAACTGTTCTTTGCGAGATTCCTACTGATTTTGTTACTAAATCTGGTGGATGGCTTTCAGACTTTGTTTTATGTCATATTTGGCACTGTGGACCACTCCTTCTATTCGGAACGTGATTTGCCCTTGGTTTTGGTGACATATACTCTCTACTCTTGGGCCACTATTACTGAGTCACTTGTAGGCTCCTCTTCCTTTGCTCATTCCTTAACTGTTTTTATTTTACATTTTGTTAGGTTATGTCTAAGCCGTTTTTTCTTCTTACTCTGTACAGTACTGGTAGTCAATCTCATCCATTTCTATGGGCTTAATATCCATCTATTTGCTAATGGCTTTCAACTCTATTGCTTCAGCCTACCTTTCTTTTCTGAATTATAGATCCATGTGTCCAGCTGCCAGATGTTCTCCTGGATGCCTCTTTGGGTATCACACAGACACTTAAACTTCAGAGGTCCAACTTTTGTTTTTCTATTTATATATGTTTTAGCTAACACATAGTAATTATACATATTCATAGGGCACAGCATGATATTTCAATATATGCATGCAACATATAATGATCAGATCAAGATAATTCCCACATCTATCAACTCAGACTTAAATCATTTCTTTGTGTTGGGAACATTCAAAATTATTTCTAGGGGCTGGGGTTGTAGCTCAGGGGTAGAGCACTTGCCTAGTATGTGTAAGGCACTGGGTTTGATCCTCAGCACCACATAAAAATAAATAAATAAATTTATTTATAAATAAATAAATAAATTAAAGGCTACATCTACAACTAAAATAAAAAATATTTTAAAAAATCTTCTCTATTAGCTATTCTGAAATATACATTTAATTGTTGCTAACCATACTTATACTATTATGTGCTATAAAATATTATTTCTCCTCTCCTACTGTACACCATACCCATTAATCATCTTGTCTCTATTCTTCCCTCCCACACACCATCTAAAATTGAATTCAGTGTTTTCCAACCTGAAACCTTTTTCTCTTAGGGTGTTCTCTTTCTCAGTGAATGGGTCCCTCATCTCCCGGGTACCTTAGCCATAGTCCCAAACTTCATTTGACTCACTCTGTTTACTACTACATATAATCCATTTACTGATCATGTTGATTTTTAAAATCTCCTAAATATTATCTAATACACACATTCAACATAGGAATTGGTGGACCTTGGAAGTTTTCAATTCAGTATACATGAATATACTGAATTGCAGGCAAAATTTGGTGTGGTAGGTAGAGTAGCATTTTTCTGGGGAGTGCAGGCCACAGTTTTCATCACAGGCTCAGGCTCGTGACTCAGCAAAAAGATAAGAACTTTTTTTCTAAATCCAATCATTTTTCTTTAAACATACTACCACACTGACCAGATGTAGTTACTACATGAAAATCTCCCTATAAGAGCCTTTCTGCTGTCTTAGAGTTGCAAATTGAGAAGAGATCTTGCTGAGGTCATGAGGTCACTAAATCTAGCAGTGCTGGGTGTACTCTGCTCAGGGGGGCTACTGATTGTAGCCTGAATCCTTTTTCCCTTTCTGCCCACAGGTCATTTATTCTCTTTTCTTTTTCCTCCCCTCTCCCATCTCTCTTTCTTCAACTTCTAGTCTCTTTAACTCTTTCTAATTTCCTTCCCCAGCTTCAGCCTCATGCTTCATTAACAGAGATAATAGGGTAATCAGATCTCTGACACACAAAACTTGAAGCCTCTTAAAGGTAAGACTAAGGGCAGAAATCATTCTGTTCATTGAATCTCATTTGCAAAATCCTCAATACCCCCTTTAAGTAAGAAAGGGGGCCTGAGCTTGAAGGTGTAGGGTCAGAAGTAGGGAAACCTTAGCCCAAAAAATAGCTGTACTAGGCTAGGAGAAATATGTGAGTCAAAAATTTTAACATTTTTGGGGGGCTGGGGATATGGCTCAAGTGGTAGCGCACTCCCCTGGCATGCATGCGGTCCGGGTTCGATCCTCAGCACCACATACAGAGATGTTGTGTCCACCGAAAAATAAATAAATAAATAAATATTTAAAAATTCTCTCTCTCTCTCTCTCTCTCTCTCTCTCTCTCTCTCTCTCTCTCTCTCTTTAAAAAAATTTAAGATTTTAAAATCTATGATTCAAGTTTGGAAGATTTAAGTTATCTAACCCAGTCTTCTCCTCACCTCTCACAAATGGTCCTTGATTCCTATCTTTTCTTCAACCTGTATTTCTGTCAAGTTCTGTTGGCTCTACATAAAAATATATTCTATTTTGTTTCATTGATCAATGTGTCCATTCTTTCTCCAATACAACTCTCTCTTGTTTACTGTCACTTTACAGTACTGTAGCTGTCTTGAAATTAGGTAGTGTGAATCCTTTGGCTTTGTTCTTTTCCTTCAGTGTCATTTATTTTTCCACATAAATTTTATAATCTTTTTTTCTAAATATACAATGAATTTTGACTGAAATTATATTGAATCTGTCTATATATTAAATAGGAAAGAATTGGCATATTAACAATATTATCTCTTCTTGTTTTTGAAAATGGAATAGCTCTCCATTTATTTAGATCTTTGATTTCTTATTTTTTAAACAACCACCATTATCATTTTTAAAAAATATTTTCTAATTGTCCAGAGATCTTTTTAAAATTTATTTATTTTTATGTGATGCTGAGAATCAAATCCAATGCCTCACACATGCTAGGCAAGTGCTCCACCACTGAGCCCCAGCCCCAGCCCCTAGATCTTTGATTTCTCACAACAGTGTTTCGTAGTTTTCCATATTCAAACCCTGTACATATTTTGTTAGCTTTATACCTAAGTATTTCATTGCTTTGCTATTATTTTAACTCGTTTTTTTTTAATTTTCAAATTTTAATTACTCATTCCTGGTACATAGAAAAGCAATCAATATGTGCATTGACTGGTATCTTGCAACCCTGTCATATTCTCTTATTAGTTCCAGGAAGATTTTTATTTTTTTCTTTTGTTTTAGACTTTGTAATCTAAAACAAATTTGTAAAATCTTACAAAAGTTGATAGTTGTATTTTTTTCTTAGTACTGGAACTGAACCCAGGGGTGCTGTACCACTAAGCCACATCCGCAGCCCTTTTTATTTTATATTTTGAGCCAGGGTCTTGCTAAGTTGTTGAGACTGGCTTTAAACTTGCAAGCTTTCTGCCTCAGCCTTCTGAGTCACTGGGACAACAGGTGTGAGCCACCATACCTGGAAAGTTGTAATTTTTTCGTTAATGCATTATTATTATTGTTATACATAATATTTGGGTTCATTTTGACATAATCATATAAGCATGTAATATAATTTGCTCCAATTCAGTCCCCAGTACTTCCCCTTTCCCTTCCCTCCTCCTTCCCCCTATTCCCATTCCTCTACTCTACTGATCTTCCTTCTATTCATAGTTTTTTTAATTAGTGCTTTATAAATATATATAAAGGTGTATTTCACCTTGGTATATTCATATGTGTGCATAGCATAGTCAGGACATTTTCATTACACTGTTATTCTCTTTCCATCCCCCCATCATCTTCCTCTGATCCACTGCTCTTCCTTCTATTTTAATGGGACTCCTCCACACCCTTTTACCCTTATTTAGGTCTAGCTTCTGCATTTGAGAAAACATTTGACCCTTGACTTTCCGGATATGGCTTATTTAACTTAGCATGATGTTTTCCAGTTCCACCCATTTTCCAGCAACTACCATGATTTCATTCTTTTTCATGGTTGAATAAAATTCCATTTTTATTTATCCATTCATCTGTTGCCAGGAATCTGGACTGGTTCCAGCTTAGCTATTGTAAGCTATGCTGCTTTAAGTTTTGATGTGCCTATATCACTATAGTATACTACCTTTTACCCTGCACAAAAATCAACTCAAAGTGGATTAAAAACCTAGGATTAGACAAGAAACTTTGCAACTGATAGAAGAAAACATAGTGTCAATACTCCCAACATATTGGTACAGGCACTGACTTCCTTAACAAGACTCCTCAAATGCAAGAAATAAAACCGAGAATCAATAAATGGGGATAGTATCAAATTAAGAAGCTTCTGCATAGCAAAGGAAACAAGAGCAGGAAGAGACAGATCCTACAGAATAGGATATCTTTGCCAGCTGCTCCTCCAACAGGGGATTAATATCCAGAATATATAAACATAAAAAAGAACAAAAACCCAATTATTAAATGGGCAAAAGAAATAAATAGACAGTTCTCAAAAGAAAAAAAATTACAAATGGCCAACAAATACATGAAAAAAAACATGTTCAACATTCCTAGCAATCAGAGAAATACAAATCATAACTACATTGAGATTTCATCTCACTCCAGTAGAAAGGCAATCATCAAGAATAAAAATAATAATAAATGCTGGCGAGGATGTGGGGAGAAAGATACACTCATACACTGTTCATGGGACTGCAAATTAATATAATCACTTTGGAAAGCAGTCTAGAGATTCCTTAAAAAGCTAAGAATGGCTGGGTGTGGTATTACATGGCTGTAATCTCATCAACCTGGGAAACTGAGGCAGAAGGATCCCAAATTCAAAACCAGCCTCAACAACTTAGCAAGATCCTGTCTTAAAATAGAAAAAAAAATAGGGCTGGGAATGTAGCTTAGTGGTTAAGCACCCCTGGGTCCAATCCTTGGTAACCCCCTACAAAAAAGCTAGGAATGGAAATGTGGAAAGAAAAGAAAAAAAAAATACAAACAAAAACAAAAAATCAAAAAACTAGGAATGAAACCACCATATGACCCAGCTATTTCACTCCTCAGTATTTATCCAAAAGATAAATTGTATTTTCATTGTAATTTAGTTCAAATATTTTTAAAACTCCTTTGATACCTCTATGACCTATGTATTATTTAGAAATGTGCTGTTTAATTACAAAATGCTTAGAGAAATCCCAACAATCTTTCCATTATTGATTTCTAGCTCAATTCCATTTGGGTATGAGAACATATTTTGTATGATTTCTATTCTTTTAAATTTAAGATGTGTTTTATGGCCCAAAATATGGTTTGTCTTAGCAAGTGTTCCATGAAAGCTTGAGAAGAATGTGTATTCTGCTGTTGTTGGATGGAGTGTTCTATAAATGCTAATTAGTTCAAGGTGATGAATAATGCTATTTAAGTAAAAATATATTTGAAATTTGTCCACTTATCATCTTTCACCATTACTATCCTAGCTATCATGATCTCACAACTGGCCTCATAACTAGGCTCTTCACTGGTGTTTATTTCCAGTTTTGTCAGTACTACAACCCTCTCTCGGCATATAAGGTAGAATAATTATATAGAGGATCATATTATACCCAGCTCAAAACCCTCCAATGACGTTTCACTATAACTAGAATAAAATCTGAATGCCTGTTGAGAGCCACAGCCGAAGGGGCCCCAGCAAACTTTCAGACTGCCAGCTGATGAGCTGAAGGGGCCCCAGCAAACTTTCAGACTGCCAGCTGATGATTGGCTCACAGCGGCCCCAGCAACATCTAGCTGATTGGCTCCTCTGCGGTGAAGCTCATTGGGCTGTTTCCCTGCCCTTTCAGGCCACGGAGCTGCTCATTGGGGGACTTTTTGGCTCCACCTGTGCGACCCAGCCAATCGGCCTCAAGAGGAAGAGGATTGTGGGAGGTGTGGAGGCTGGGGGTTGGGGAGTGTGGCTTATGGGAAGCCGGTGGTGGCAGTTGGGCTCTGAGGGTTTTTTCCTGAGGAGCTGTTTTGTTTGGCTTGTGTGGTTCTAAAAATAAAGTTAGTTTCTTTTGACAAGTGGCTCCTGAATTGTGCCCAGCCAGACTGCGGCAAATGCCTTCTATGACTGACATGGCCTTACATGGTCTTGATTCAGAAGTTTTTTCCTGTCTCGTGTTAAGTCTTGCCTCTTATTCTCTCTGGTCAGATTTCTTTCTTGCACCAAGCAAGAAAGAGGGATAGGGCATTTGTCCCAAATACCCCAGGGCATTTGTCCTTCTGTTTCACTCTGCCTGGGATGCCATGCCTCTAAACTCTCATGAAATGACTGTTTTTTGGGTTTTTATCATTCAAATTCCCTTCTACTCTCACATCCATGGAGAGTCCTTCACTGATCTTATTCCCTAGTCTCACTCCATTCATTTCCTTAACACTTTCGACATTTTGAAATTATATTATTCATGTTATTTGGTTGTTTATCATCTTTTCTCTAACTTTTAATTTTTTTTTTTTTTAGTTGTGGATGGATATTTATTTTATTTTTATGTGGTGTTGAGAATCAAACCCAGTGCCTCACACATGCTAGGCAAGTGCTCTACCACTGAGCCACAACCCCAGCCCCTTTTCTCAACCTTCTTCAACAAGTAGTTAGCACTGAGAACAGTGCCTGCCCTCCCCCCGCCCCATCAGGGATTAAACCCAGGGGCACTTAACGACTGAACCACATCCCCAAACCTTTTTTAAAATATTTTATTTAGAGACAAGGTCTTGCTGAATTGCCTAGTGCCTCACTAAGTTGCTGAAGTTGGCTTTGAACTCAGCCTCCTGAGCCACTGGAATTACAGGTATGTGCCACCTCCCCCAGATACCTTACTCTCTTTGATGTCAGGACTGAGGCAGGTGGGGAAGGGAGGAGGAGGGCAAGTCTAGTCTCAGGCAAGTGGAGATGGCCAGAATGGGAAGAAGGAGTGGAAAGAGAAATGCAGACAGACTGTCGTTCATATTTTTGCCTTCTTTATTGGCCTGGTTTTCATTACTGTAATAAAATAGATTCCCACAATTTTATGTCTTTCCTTCAGTAAATCATTAAATTCCAAGTAATTAGGTTACATCATGTGTCTACACCTTGGCCAAAGGTAAGTAGTTCCACCAAAGTTGCTTCTCCACAAAATTTTTGTTGTTTCTGCCAAAAGTATCACAAATGTAACATATATTTTAAAATCAATTTATGTATATTTATGCTTTATATCTGGAAAGAGTAAGTTAAAACTTACTCTCCTTTCAAATACAAGGTTAAGAATGACTATATGAAAATTCTATTAAAATTTAATTTTAAAAATTTAAAAATGATTAACATTTAGCTGTACAACTGTATTTGCTGAGAAACTTTTTTTAAAAAAAAAATTTGTAGTTGTAGATGGACAGAATACCTTTATTTTATTTGCTTATTTTTATGTGGTGCTGAGAATTGAACCCAGTGCCTCATGCATGCTAGGCAAGCACTCTACCACTGAGCCACAGCTTCAGTCCCATTGCTGAGCAACTTTTAATGTAATTTGTTTATATATAAAAATTGAACTATATCAAATAAAGTATGCAACTAGCAATTTATTTAACTACATGACAAAAATAATAATCTAAAGTTTTAGAAATATCTCAATTTTGATTTTTATTAAAAAAATAAAACATTTTTAAAATGTATTTCTTATAAGTTATTTTTAGTAAACTTAACTTTTAAGTTTTACCTGATATGAGAAAAAATTTTTTTGGTACTGGGGATTGAACTCAGGGGTACTCAACCACTGAGCCACATCCCCAGCCCTATTTTGTATTTTATTTAGAGACAGGGTCTCACTGAGTTGCTTAGTGACTCCCCATTGTTGAGGCTGGCTTTGAACTCATGATCCTCCTGCTTCAGCTTCCTGAGGCCCTGGGATTACAGGCATGCACCACCACACCCGGCAATAAAATATCTTTTAACATAACTAACTGCTAGGTAGTCTTTCAGGTATTGTTGAAATTCTTTTAGTTCGGCACTTGACATAATTAATAATGAGCTGACTTTTGCAGAATTAAATTTAAACTGTTTATAATTTTCAAAAGTTGAGTAACATAAAAAGGCAATGAAGATAAAACGAATTAGTTAATTTGGACATAATGGACAATGGACACACAGGCCAATGCTTGCAATGGAACTTTGAGAATTAGCAGTCAAAAGAAAGTCTTCCATGGTTCTATGACTATAGACTGTAGCTCAGTGGTAGAGATTTTGAGATTTTTGGTTTTGGGTTTTTTTTGGTATAGAGAATTGAACCCAGGGACACTTTGCCACTGAGCCACACACCTTATCCTTTTTATTTTCAGTTTTGAGACAGGGTCTTGCTAGGTTGATGTGGCTGGGCTCAAACTTGCAACTCTCCTGCCTCAGCCTCCTGAGTTGTTGGCATTATAGGTATGCGAACTGTACCCAACATAGAGCATGTTCTTAGAATATGCAAGACCCTGGGTTCTATCCACAACAACAAAAAGAAAAAAGAAAAGGAAGGAAAGGATAAGTGGAAGAGGAAGGGAAGGGATGAGAGGGAGAGAGGAACAGAGGAAGAAATGAAAGAATTTATCTTGGCTTTATAGCACTGATCTTGCATATATTTCATGTGTCTTCTGCAAATTCAATGTCAATGTTATTCATGCAATACCCAAGACAACCCAGCTAGACAAATTGAATACTCAAAAGTAAGATTTTGTTGAGTAAGTCTGAGCTTTAGAGGGTCACATACCATTGTAATTTAAGATCTTTTTTCTCATGAAGGACAAACTTTCACCCCTTTGAGGACAACGTGACCTCTGTTGAGAATGCTTGCCCTAGAGTAATTTAGTTTTGAGTGAATACAGTAAGTTAGAATAAATGCTAGCATGCTGAGGGGTGGGGATGTGGAAGAAAAACCAGAAGTATTTACTAGAGACCAGCCCTTTCTGACAACAGAATGGATAGATAACAAGCTTTTCCCTAAACTAACAATTTAAAAAATGTCTTTGTCCAACATAACACTACTAAAGCATTATGTTGTGAATTCCTTGTTATTCAAAAGTTAGTCAGCTCATTGTTCACTACTCAAAAACAATATTATTTAAATCTTACATATTATTTCCACTCCAAGGCCAGGAATTTCCTTTTATATTTCTTTGCAACCCCTTCCAGATATGCTGCAGGCTATGAACTAAACTATACATTTCTCCACCATTCAAACGCTATATATTCTACTATGGGGTGAAAATGAAGAGAATGGAAATAAATGTATACATCTGCATAAAAAAAAATCACACATACTCAGGCTGGGTTTGTGGCTCAGTGGTAGAGTGGTCGCCTAGCACATGTGAGGCACTGAGTTCAGTCCTTAGCATCACATAAAAAAAATAAATAGAATAATAATCCAATTTTTTTAAAATCACACATACTCATATGCAAGGAGATACTAAGAATGATTATAGTTCTTATTACAAAAACCAATTCAAAGAACAGAGTTTGTGTTTATAACTTTCCTTTCTCTCTATTGAATGTATATGTGCCTTCTTGCCTTTAATAAGCTGGTCATAGTAACTTTTGAGGTAGGGTGAGGCCCTTTAGGGTTCTGCATGTATATGACTACTGTATTCTTTAATTAATATTTATTACTGGACATTGTCAGGATGAAAGCACCCAGGTCATAGCCTAGAACTCACATAGAAGGTAAATTGAGCCCTGCTTCACCATGTCCAATAATCTCAGGCACGCCTTTTCAGACAAGTTGTGCCTTATTCTCCTAAGGGACCCAAGAAGTCACCTCCAAAGTGTTTTAGTGGAATCTGATATCTCAACTTCATTGGGTTGTGTAATCTGCCATAACTTTTGCTACTGGACATGGAAATGCTAGGATCATCCAGTGAATCTTCTAAGTCCCAAACATGCCATTGATTCAAAGCCATGAAGTTCACCAAATGACCAGGTGGAAGTTTCACCCTCTTATGAATCAAAATGTTTGCAAAGTTTTGCTAAAATCATGAGAGGTGTCACCTCCATTTATATCATTTGTTTCTTAGACATATGTGTCCTGTTTATGAAAGAAACAGTATCATGTATATGCGGATGTTAATTCACAATAAGGGGAGCTAGGGAAGAATAGAGTTAATTTAGATTAGACAGAGGGGAGTGAAGGGAGGGGAGAGGCATGGGGTAAGAATGATAGTAGAATGAATCAGACATTATTACCCTATGTGCATATATGATTACATGACCAGTGTGATTCTACATCATGTACAACTAGAAGAATAAGTTATACTCCATTTATGCATGATGTGTCAAAATGAATTCTACTGTCATGTATAACTAATTAGAAGAAGTAAATTTTTTAAAAATCTGTATCATGTATTGGTCATTAATGCAGGGAGTATACTGAATTCTAAAATGGCCCTCAGAATACATAAAATGTTGTTCTCGGTCATCATCACTAATCTTCCATAAGCCATCCACCATTTTGTAAAGTCAATTGTTTTTGTGTAGATTGTGTATGTGATAATAACAGGTAATTCCATAGTCATGAGACCATTATTTATTTCACTGTGAATATGTTCCATCATCTGAAAAAAATATATATGTGATATTTCAATGACATGTAAGGTATTTAGAAAATTTAAGGATGATGGTGCTTGTAGAAACCCTATAAGCATGGAAAGCAAATCTATTCCATAATGCATTATTAATTCAGCAAAAATAAATTATACTAACAACGTGATGGAAGGGGTCCAATTTAATACCCATGTCATTGAAGGACGTGTTTGTTTCCAAGGAATGGCAATATATTGGGGCTTCTACTCCTGAGGCACTCAGTGTTGCTGGTAACCAAGTCAAATTAATAGAAGGTAAATCCATGTTGAGCCCATGCATAACACTCATCACTTTTACTGTGGCAATTTTGCTCATTGGCTCATTAAACAGACACTCTGGTATCTGCAGAACGAGGTTAACACAATTCCACACACTGGGTCATCATGGTCTTTTTGGTAAGCATTCACATGGGACCCAAATATTCCCACACAGCTCATTCTGTGAGATTTGTTCACTTACTCCTCAATATATACATGGGCAAAGCAATTAGAACTGTGTCCTGAACACAATGTGTGCTCACTATGTATTTCATTGCATTATTGTTATTGCTATCAGTTCTCCAATCTTGTTTCTTCCTGGTCTCTGACCATCTGGCCTGACTTAATTGATATTGATCAGTGCCTCAGGCTAGGTTGCTTTCTGGATACAAAGATCTTTACTTCCTATCAGGGTCACATCAGTGGGGTTGTAGTACCATAGATCAACTTCTGACCAGTTCTTAGTTATCATGCCTGCTCTGGAATTCTTTTCTTTCTCAAGAAGTAGTTTATCTGGGAACTCCACATAAGGCCTAAGGGATGAGCCTAGGGAGCTAAGCAATTCAGTCAGCCCTTTGGTGAAAGAACATTGTCATTGCCTGCCAAACTTACCTTTGGTGAATCAGCTGGCACATGCTCAGAATGGGTGGCTCAGGTTGCAAGGTCATTTAGGATTCATTATTCTGTGTTCAAATTCTACAAAGATCCAGTAATTTAATTTTGTTGAATTGATTGTGAGGTGGCAGCGGTTGTTTCTCAAAAAGAGAGTAGTTATTTGATGAAGAGAGCATGGATTTTGCACCAAGATGCTAGGAACTTTATGCCTTGATTCTCCAACTGGGACTTGTCATACACCTTCCTAATCTGTCACTCAAACATATTCAACCAACATGTGACTACAGTGTTCATGCGCTGTGCTGGGTGCTGGGTGTTCTTGTTCCCAAGACATGGCCAGTCTGGGGAGGGAAGCAATGACAGCACTGAAGAACCACAAATGGCTGTGGGAGCCCAGAGGAGCAAGAGATCAGCTCTCCCTCTATGAATAAGTGTAATTAATCACAGATGGTGTATGTTAGAAATGTCCACACAAATGCATGCAGGTGCATTTATACCTACAAATATAGGCATTTTATGTTACAATTGATAATGGATATGAGTCGGCAGTCAGTGTGTGTGGGTGGAAGAAGCATGTGCCTCGGAAGTCAGAGATATGGTTTAACCCACCAGCTCCCTTACAAGGTTCCTGTATGCCCTCAGACACATTCCCGCCCCCTCTCTGGCCTTGTGTCCTGCTTGTAAGATGCGAGCAGTATTCATTCAGTGGCCTGGTTTCTGTAAGCATCACTTTGGATGGTGAGTGTGGAGCAACCCAGGTCATACCTGGTACATAGTAGGTGCTTCATGAACGAGAGCTACAGTGATGGGAATGGGGTGACATTCAATGGAAAAGTACCTTTAATTTTTTTTTAATCTTTATTTTTATTTGTTTATTTTTATGTGGTGCTGAGGATCGAACCCAGGGCCTCACACATGTGAGGCAAGAGCTCTACCACTGAGCTACAACTCCAGCTCCTGGAAAAGTGCTTTTAAACCAGGCCTGGTGCACTGTACACATAAGCATGAAGGTTGAAGCCTAGCGTGTACATCTATGGGGGCCCATTTGTGTATGCAGGAGGCACACATGTAGAGATGACCACATGTCAAACTGGGCTCTGGGTTTGAGGGCAGGACAGGGGCCAGCTTCAGCTAAGAGACTCTTGGCACAGGTAGTACCATGGGACAGGGTGACATGTCTAGTGGCCTCTGCCTCTACTCTGAGAAGCAGATGTCAGAATCAGATCAGAGCCTACCTCAAGGGGAGGCTGCCAGTATAGAAGTAATAGAAGGAAGCCTGAGTTCCAGGCCTTCTGGGGCAGCACTATGCCTGGGACACTTCCCACCTGTACAGAAAGAACACTGAAGCCAGGCAAGAAGGTCTATTTTCAGTTTTGGCTTTGTTTTATATCAACTGTGTGACCTGGGAACACTCTGCTTCTCTCTGGGCTTCATCTTCCTCATCCATAAAGCAGCAATGACAATGGCCACCCCACTCAGCTATTGTGAAAATTAAATGAGGCTACACATGTGGAAGCAGATGGCACCGTGACTGTGCATAGTAGTCTAATAAATGACAATAATGACAATGAATGTCTTTCCTGCATTCCATTTCCCAAGTGATCCTCCTAGCAAGCAATACCTGTGCTAACAAGCCCAGACATAGGGCCAGATGCTGGAAAAATGTATCCCTTTATGCAGCCAGCACATAGAATGTGCAGGAGACTATACCCCGCTGCTGGGAAGAGACTCATGCCCTGTGAGAGTCAGAGATTAGCCAGAACAGAGAGAGATGGAGTCTAGGCTTGGTGACTTGACTATAAGGAGGAATGGATGGGGAGGCCTTCCTGGACAAGATCTTGGAGCAGGAGCTGGATTTTGGAAGGGAGTTGGGGAGACAGAAAGATGCAGTAAAGGCTGAGGACACAAGCTGCCAGTGTGATTCCTGCCATGAGTGGAGGGTCATCAGCCCTGAGTTGGGGAGAACAGGGACTCAGGGTGGATCTCTCAAGGGAACTGTCTGTGCACAGGATGGTCGCCAGATGACAGAGGGACAGAGGAGGGCAGCAAGGTAGGTAAGAGCAAAGGCAAAGAGTCATGACAATGATGAAGATCGCTGTCAATCAGGGGCAAAGGGGGGTCATTGTGATGTGCTGAAGAAGTGGACAGATATGGCTGGGCCTGGAGGACCAGAATGAAGCTACTAGGTTGCAGGAGCACTTGGCTTATGGGAACTATTAAGTGGCTGTGTCAAGAATGAGTATCTGGCAGTGCAGAAGGGCAGGTGTGCTCAGAGTCTGATTACATCCTATCACTAGATTCCACCTACTCAGAACACAGGCAGTGGCCCTCCTGCCTGGACCACCTCAGTCAGCTTATCTGAATGTGTTGAGCCTTCCCTACTTACTAGCCCCAATATGAGAGGCCAGAGTCACCTTCAATGAAGTCTCTGAGGTTGATTTTCCTCTTACTGTGTTGGCATAGGTAGATGGAGCATGGTGTACTGTGGATGTTCATAAGGTGATAGACTGTCTGGCTCTGAATGTGGTCCTGAATTTGATTCACTATGTAGCATGTGTCCACACCAAAGATTTTTTTGTGTGTGACAATGAGGATTAAATCTAGGGGTGCTCTACCACTGAGCTTCATCCCTACACCTTTTCATTAAAAAAAAATAAGAGGGTCTTGTTTATTTGCTGATGCTAGACTTGAAATTGCAATCCTCCTGCCTCAGCCTCCTCCAGGGATTACAGGCAAGCACCACTTTGCCCAGCTGCATTAAAGATCTTGACATAAGTTAGGTGGCTAGGCCAGACCTAAGCTAAGAAAAGGCATCCTAGGTGCTGATGGTGGGGGGGCTCTTTTGTGGTGCCTACTTGCTCCTTTAGATCCTCACTCTGCATCTCAATTGACAGAGCCTTGTTTATTGCATCATGTGGGCTCCCTTGTTCTGTAAGTAGGTATTGGTATTAGATGGACTGTGGGCAGAGCAAGAATGTGGGGGTATTTATTCCCATTCCTCCCTATATGCTGGGTTATGCTCTGGCTTCAAAACTCTCCTAACATGTCCATAAATTGCTGTGGGTAACCTCTTTCGATGGCTATGACTCTCACCACATTCTAATAACCTCTACTGCTCCTTGACCTTTTAGTTCTTAGAGATTTAATATCTTTTAGCAGATGCAGTCGTGGGGTATTTGACCATGCCCTTGAACTCCCTTAACATTGCTCACCTCTATGTATTATATCCCCATTAATGTGTCTGCAGTTTTCCCATTGAGAAGGCCATCTGCTTTAAATAGCAGTGTGACTATCGCAGAGAGTGAATGTCACTGAAAAAAAAAGGAAGGAGTGAATGTGTGACTAGAGGAAATAGTGAGTGAATGAAATGTGAGTAAATGCATGAATGGATGAGTAAAGAAGTGTGAATGAGGGAATGACTAAAAGAGTCAATGTGTGAAACTTTCCATTTTTCTCTCTCTGAGGGCAGTGAAGCCACATTGGCCAAATCCGGCTTTCCCCAGGATCACTGCTGAGAGTGGAAGGACCATGGGAAGATAGGGAGCATAGGCGCCCTGGAGGGTACCTTTGCAGGACCCTTAGGACAGGGAACCTGGCTGCCAGGCTTACTTCAGATTTCATCCAGAAGACTAGGAAGGCCTGGCTGGCTTCATCAGAATCACTGCAGGAGCTTTCAGAAACAGATTCCTGGGCCTCAAACTTCTGGCACCAGGTTCACTAGGTTGTGGTGGGGCCCATGAATCTTAATCCTTAACCAGCTTCTGGACTCAACGTCTACCCAGGCTGGAAACCACTGAGCAGACCTGTACAGATCTGCTGAGATGTGAGTGGACAGGCACAGAGAAGTCCCCCAGCTCAAGGGGCCACCATCACAGATCTGTTTAGCATTGCAGGTCCTGGTTGATTTGAACCTGCTGACCCGGAGAGGCAGGGTGGGGGACAAAGTGGAGAGAGAGACACACAGACTGCATTCAAATTGTGGGCTTGATGTTCCCCAAAGATGGGATCCTCAAAGTAAGTCACTGCATGCTCTCTTTTACTACCCCATCTTGAAAACGGAGGAAATGTGTTAATCCACAGCTGTGTTAGTCAGCTTTGCCTCACCATAGTGAAAACCTATGGCAGCAGCTAACTGTGTGTGTGTGTGTGTGTGTGTGTGTGTGTGTGTGTGTGTGTGTGTGTTATGGCAGCTAACTTTATAAAGAGAAAAACGTTTATTTAGCTTTATTTAACTCCCAGTTTGGGAAACTCAAATCCAAATGGCATAACTTGGCACACACTGCCCCTTGAGCACAAGCAGGAGCATGCAATTACATCTGAAACAGTAAGCCAAAGACCAGAGAGAGAGGGAGAGAGAGGGGGAGAGAGAGAGAGAGAGAGAGAGAGAGAGAGAGAGAGAGAGAGAGATTGGCCTCTCATTAACCCTTTTCAGGGCATATGCCCAATGAGCTAAGGATTTTACTAACATCCAGCTCCTGAGGGTTCCACCACCTCTCAACAATATTACCACCCTTGGAACTAAGCCTTCAATCACAATAGACCCTTGAATAGTATTCCAAGCACATCCAAACCATAGCAAAGGTCCAGGATCATTGGTGAGAATGTGAGAAAATCATTCCTTCCAAATTATTTGGTGCACAGTGATAAAAATTTGAAGAGAATTGTAAACAGAATTTATTTAGCACTCATGAAGATCAAAATGCTTTACATAAATGCTATTATTTAATTCTCATAAACACTGTCTATGAATCAGGGCAATTATTATCTCTGTGCTAGAGATAAGAAGACCTAGGCTTACAGAGAGTGGATTAAAAGTCCAGGGACACAGGGCAGCAGGAGAGACCTGGGCCCAAGGGCCATCTGAGAGTGGATTAAAAGTCCAGGGACACAGGGCAGCAGGAGAGACCTGGGCCCAAGGGCCATCTGAGTGTCGCAGCCTACACTCTTAAGCCCTAAGCTATAAATGGCAGCTCCCTCCCCCTTCCCCTGAAAGGCTAAAACAGAGGATAGAACCAATCCTGTGGGGATAAAAGAGAACAAAGACCTCTGAAAGGAAGGAAGCCCAGGGAATGTATGTGAGCAGGCGCCTCAGAGAGTATGGGGGCTTAGTTTGCCCCTCAGCTTCCTGACAGCTGTATAGTACAGAGAGGTAAGGTGGCAGAATTCCCAAATTATCATTTTCTGGATAAAAGGAGGCTCACAGACATGTCTAAGTGCACACTTACCTTGGACTAAAATTCCAGGGAAATTGATCTTGTGACCAGCTCAGGACCTATCCTGGAGCATAAATTCATCTGTGATTTCATGGGACAGCAAAAGGTTTATTCTGAGCATCTCACTTTAGAAGCAGAGGAAATAAGAAATTCTAGCCCAAGTCTCCACAGCAGTCTTGTCAAATCCTCATTCTTAGCCCTCTCATACCTACACTTCACCATCTCCTCATCTCCTAGTGCACTGAAAATAAAGACAACAGACAGTAATGTCTTCAACTCCTTGTGGTAAACCACCTACAAATTCATGAGCATCTCTAATTGTCCTATTATCACTCCTTCCCTTTAGACACAGTGTAAGAGGTGCCCTTTTTTCCTGTTGACTAATCCTCTCATCAGTGTTCTGTTCCCTATTTCCTGATACATCATTAGGAACCTTGATATATCAATTACCTCTCTCACTCCTATATCTTTACCTACTCCCTTTCTCCCGACTCAGCCTTTAAATATGTTCATTTATCTTGAATTATTTAAAAAACTGCCAAAAATGAACTAAACAGACATCATTCAAAAGAAGAAACACAGATGACCAACAAATATGTGAAAATGTTCAACATCATTAGCAATTAGGGCAATGCAAATCAAAACTATACTGAGATTTCCTGTCACACCTGTCAGGATGGAAGTCATCAAGAATACAAACAATAATAAATGCTGGAGAGGATGTGGAGAAAAAGGAACACTTTCACACTGTTGGTAGAATTGTAAATTTGTATAACCACTATAGAAATCAGTTTGGAGTTTCCTCAAAAGAGTAGGAATGGTCCTGCCTTAAGACCCAGCTATACCGCTCCTTGGTATTTATCCTAAAGAATTAAAGTCAGCATACTCTTAATGATACATGCATATCCATGTTTATAGTAACACAATTCCCAGTAGCCAACTTATGGAACTACACCAGGTATCCATCAACAGATGAATGAATAAAGAAAATGTGATATATATATATATACACACACACACACACACACACACACACACACACACACAATGGAGAATGAAAGTATGCCATTGCCATTTGCAGGAAAATGGATGGAACTTGAGAGCATTATGTTAAGCAAAATCATCCTAACTCAGAAAACCAAGAATTGTATGTTTTCTCTCATACGTGGAAGCTATAGAGGAAAAAAGGGAAAGAAAGATTAGGGGAAAATTTGATGAAAATTGAAAGGAGACCAGTAGAGGAAAGTGAAATGGGGGAGGGGAAGAAAGGGGAAATATTGGGGAATAATATTGTTATATCATGTGCATGTACAAATATATAACAATAAATCACACCATATGTATAATTATAATGCATCAATAAAATATGGAAAATAATAGAGATAATGCAAAAGAAATCATATATTTAAAAAACATCAGTAAGCTGGCCATGGTGGTCCACACCTGTTATCCCAGCTACTCTGGAGGCTGAGGCAGGAGGATCACAAGTTCAAGGCCAGCCTTGGCAACTAAGTGAGACCATTTCATAATTAAAAAATAAAAACCAGGCTTGGGAAGTAGCTCAGTGATAGAGTGCCCCTGGATTCAATCCCTAGTGAGTTCAGGAGAAATACAAAGGAAGAGATAAAGAGAGGCAGAAAGGAAAATGGGTTCCTGGGCAAGTTCCTGGGCAAGTTCCTGGGCAAGTTCCTGGGCAGCAGAGCATAAACAGCAGCTGCAAGGTTTTGCTGAGAAACTTATAAAATATTTTTTTTTTAAAAAAAATCAGGACCTACATGACCTAAAGTCCATAGAAATTCAAGACATAAGAGAGAGACTTGGAGTCTCTCCAAAGAAGGAAAATGCCTTATCAATACTTTGATTACAC
Source organism: Callospermophilus lateralis (assembly GCF_048772815.1). Taxonomy (NCBI): domain Eukaryota; kingdom Metazoa; phylum Chordata; class Mammalia; order Rodentia; family Sciuridae; genus Callospermophilus; species Callospermophilus lateralis. The sequence goes on along the minus strand of NC_135325.1, from coordinate 38,532,252 downwards.
TAAAGGTTGCATGAATATCTCATGGACACTGAATGCCTTACCCAGGATTGGGCAGGGGCTGACTTCCTTAAACGTATAGATTCATATAAACTTTTAGACAATAGCTATTCACTGGTAACTCTCTCTGGTCCCCTCCCAGTCGTGAGAGCTTTGTTTTTCTTTGCTTTAATAAATTCTTATACTTTGCTTTCACCCACTGCCATTCATAAATCTCTTTCTTTGAATTCTAGAGACAAAGAACTGACCCAGCTCCACACTGTATGTCACACTAGTACAAGAAAGAAAGAAAGAGAGAGAGAGATTGGAAGTTTTAGAGTCCATTTTTATGACAGTAGGGTGAGGAACTCCATGAACCACTTTCCAGCATATAAGCAAACCTGATAAAAAGACTATTTAAAATCTCCAGAAATTGTCCTTTTGTCCTTCTTCAATTGTATATGCAGTAAATGAAGATGCCTTTATTCAAGAAAATCTACTAAGAGAAGGTAGGAACAGTGAGAGTCTGTGTTTTTTAAGCTATAACCCACTCCCTCCTCTTTCTCCCGGACTCAACTTGAAGGACGATTTACTGGCCAGAGAGTGGGGGGATGGTTGTGACCATCAAAAATTGCCATATGTAACAAAATATTACCATATCTCACCTGGAGAGACAGGCTACCAACATTTTTCATCCCTTCCAATTCTGAGTTGAAGAGGAACATGTAGTCAAAAGGCAAGGGGGCTCTCTTCTTCAACTTATAGAGTAGACATATCTTCCAGGCATAAAAGTCCAGGACTACAAGTAGACCAATCAACTTCACACAGACCCACTCATGGGGCAGAAGTTTCACACTGGGAGAGGCAAGCTGAGAAGACAAGCATTCTGTCCTGCTGTGTACCCAGAGTAGTGGCTTGGAGATTTTTTTTTCCTAAGGGGAAGGTCAATTCATAAGAAAATGAGTTCTAAAGCTCTCCCCAAAGGAATTAACTTTATTTGAAGAAGAAAATAAAGAAATCAAAGACTAAGGACATTAGAAAACAATTGCTCTTCTTAATTAAATGCCATGAGGAAAAATTAGGACAGAATGGGAAAAAACACTTGCAAACTGTTGTGGTTTAAATATGAAGTGACCCCAGAATCTCATGTGAGAGACAATGAAAGGGTCAGAGGTGAAATAATTAGATGATGAGAGTTTTAACTCAATAAGTGGATGAATATCCTAATAGGGATTAACTGGGTGGTAACTGAAGGCAGGTAGGGTGTAGCTGGTGGAGATAGGTCACTGAGGGTGTGCCTTGGGATTTATATTTTGTCCCTGGTGAGTGGAGCTCTCTTTTTCTCTTCTTCCTGATTGCCATATCCTGAGCTCCTTTCCTCTTCCACACCCTTCTGTCATGGTATTCTGCCTCACCTCAGGTCTAGAGCACTGGAGTCGCTTTTCTATGGACCAGGACTTCTGAAACCACAAGTGCCAAATAAACTTCCTCCTCTACATTGTTCTTGTCAAGTCTTTTGGTTATGGCAACAGAAAAAGTTGCTTAAAATTCAAACTCTTCATCTGACAAGGAATTAGTATCCAAAATATATAAAGAAACCAAATAACTTAATATCAAAAGTTATAATAATAATAGTAATAATAATAATGTGACTGGAAAACGAGCAAATGTGATAAATGACATTTCTCCAAAGAAGATATACAAATGGCAAACAAGTTTATAAAAGTGCTATCAAAACCCAAATTAGACATCACTTCATCCCAGTTAGAAAGGCTATTACTGTTCACATAATTACTATGTGCCAATAAAAAAATGCAAAAATAACAAATCCTAGTGAAGATGGGAAGAAAAGGGAACTCTCATACACTGTTGGTGGAAATGTAAGTTAACACACCCATTATGGAAAATAGCATGAAATTTCCTCAAAAATTAAAAACACAACAACCATATGATCTAGCAATTCCACTAGTGGGTATATATGCCAAAGAAATGAAATCCATATCTGAATTCCCATGCTTATTTCAGCACTATTCATGATAGCCAAGATATGGAATAAACCAAAATGTTTGGCTATGGATAATTGGATAAACAAAATGTGGTATGTAACACAATGAAATATTCTGCATTAAAAAATGAATGAAATCCTGTTTTTTTGTGGCAACATGGTTGGAATCAGAGAACATCATTTTAAGTGAAATAAGCCAGGCACAGAAAGACAATAATTGCATGATCTCACTCACTTATGGAATCTAAAGAGGTGATCACATGGCAGTAGAGAGTAAAATAGTGATTACCAGAGGCTTCAGAGAGTAAGGAGGGGAGGAGTAAATGGGGAGAGGTTGGTCAACAGTTACAAAGTTAAAGTTAGAAGGAATAAGTTCTGACTTTGTATTGATCAATAGGGTGATTATAGACAATGATTTATAGTATATTTCAAAATAGCTAGCAAAGCAAAGATAATTTTTTTTTGGGGGGGGTACTGGGGATTGTACCACTCAGCCACATCCCCTGCTCTTTTTATTTTTTATTTTGAGACAGGGTCTCATTAAATTGCTTATGGCTTCACTAAGTTGCTGAGGATGACTTTGAACTTGTGATCCTCCTGTCTCAGCCTCCCAAATTGCTGGGATTACAGGAGTAATCCCATGCCCATGCCCAGTACCAGAGAGAATTTTTAATGTTCTCACCACAAAGACATGATGAACTTTTAAGGTGATGAATATGTTATTTACCATGATTTGATCATTTTCATAATGTATACATTACATTGTACCCCATAAATATGAACAATAATTAGGTGTCTATCAAAAATAAAATTGAAAAACATATCAGTTGAGCATATAAGGGTTTCTTTTTCTTAATTGTACTGCTATAGATTGAACCTAGGTCCTCATTCATGCTAAGCAAGTGTTTTGCCACTGAACTACATCCCCAGGTCAAGGGTTTATTTTTGAATTGTCAATTCTATATCATTGATTTATATGTTTATCTTTTAACCAGTAGCACATAGTCTTGATTAGTGTAATTTTGTAGTAAGTTTTGAAATAGAGATGTGTAAATTCATATTTGCAAAATTGTTTTTTTGCTATTCTGGGCATTCTGTATTTCCATATGAATTTTATTTTTTGAATAAATTATACTGCATATATGTGTGGCATGCAACACGATATTATAAACTACATATATACTGAAATGGTTACTATAGTGGAAAAAATTAACATATCCATCATCTCACATAATCACTTATTTTCCTCCATATGGGAAGAGCAGGTATAATCTCTTTTAGTCAAAATTCTAAATGCAATACATTATTGTTAACTATAGCCCTCATATTGCATATTAACTCTTGATTTGCTCATCCTACATATTTGCTACTATGTAGTTTTTAACCCACATCTCATTTCCTTCCCCCAGCCCCCAATCAGTGGTAGCCATTAATTCTCTGTTTCTATATATTTGACCTTTAAAAATGCTACATATAAGTCAGATAATGAAGCATTTTTCTGTCTGTATCTGGCTTATTTCACCTAGAATAATGTCCTCCAGGTCCATAAATGTGACAAATGGCAGAATCTCCTCCATTTTTAAGGCTAAATAATAACCAGATGTGGTAGCACATGCCTATAATCCCAGTGACTCGGGAAGGAGGCTTTGAGGGAAGCCTCAGCAATTTAGCAAGACCCTATTTCAAAATAAAATAAAAATAAATATATATATATACAATAACATAAATATTAATAAATATATGCAATTAATAAATATATACACAATAACAGAAATATGAAACTATCACTTGACAAATACCACAGGAATAGTTATTTCAGGCTAGGTTCATCAATGGATGCTAAAATGAATGAAAATATGACAGAGAACAAGACATTTTAATAGACACAAAGTATTTTGCAATATATTTAGTAATAACAAAGAAAAACTACTTTTTAGTAGAGAAACCTGGCAGACATCACCTTAACCAAGTGACCAAAAGAATTAGGCAGATGGACAGCATTTAATCTCTAATAATGATGTACTGAAGAGGGCATAACATCACTTCTGTGGAATTTTTGCTAAGCATGCATAACCTGTATTTAAACATGAAGAAACATCAAAGAGACCCAAGTTTAGGGACATTCCATAAAATAACCAGCCAGTTCTCTTGAAAAGTATAAAGGTTGTACATATAAAGAGATAATGAAATAAAAGAGATACAAAGATCAGAGGAGATTAAGAATACATGACGACTAAACAGTATGGGATCCTGGTCCTGACATTAACAAATTTTGAATAAATGCTGTAGATTAGTTAATAGTATTGCATCAGTGTTAATTTCTTGTTTTCCTGAATTATATTGTGGCCATGTAAGATGTTATCATTTGGAAAAACAGGGTGAAATGTATTTGGAAATGCTTTGTATTGATTTTACAACTTTTTGATAAATCTGAATCTATTTCAAAATGAACATTAACATTTTATCTAGTGCCGCATGCATGAGGGTTTGATCCTCAGCACCACATAAAAATAAACAAATAAATAAATATATTGTGTCCATGTACAAATAAAAAATATTTTAAAAAACATTTCTATCTAAAAATGAATGAATAGACTTACACTTCCAGTAGCATTGGTGAGTACAAGTTCTTTAGGGGCCCTCTTAAAAAAAAAAAGATTCCAGATATTATGCATTGTACTTCTCACAATAGGTAAATGAGCTTTCCTGTCACTACCACCACTGCCAACTAATGTAAGCTTGGCATGGGATAAAGTCAGGAAAGTAGCATTCTGGGTGGTAATATTGTGTGAATATCTAGGAGTCATCCACTAAGGGCAAAAATCTCAGTGACAGGGAGCCTGGCCAGAATAAGAAGTACAACAGCTATGGAGCAAAAGTGGCAGGGAACTGGGAGGGATTGAGTTAGCATGAAGCCTGAGTCCTCAAGCAATGATTTCTATAGATATTGATTATTGGAACAATAATACATAGGAAAGCTAAGTCTGAAAATAACTCAGAGCAACAACGTGGGAGAGAGAAGTTTAGGTGGTGCTAGAATGGGAATACTCACTTCAACCGGTAGATTTGTAGGAAATCATTTGAGGAAGAAAGGTAGACCCATAGAAATCACAAAGATAAATGGAACATGACCTCACTATTACCAAACATCCCCTCCACTGGTGAGAATTAATAGAAACAAGAGAAAAATACTTGTAAATCCTCAAGACAATAGAAGTTGGGACTATCCAGTCATAATAATGTACGTAATGTTTTCTTAAATGATATGTTTGCAAAGATAAGCATACCATAAAAATCAATAAGCAATGAACAAGCAGACTTGAAAAACTGAATTGAATTTCAAACAATGAAAAATATAACTGTAGAAATACAAAAAAGTGTGTTGAGGGCTAGGGCTGTAGCTCAGTGGCAGAGCACTTGCCAAGCATGTGTGAGGCACTAGATTCAATCCTTAGCACCATATAAGAACAAACATATATAATAAAGGCATGCTGTCCATCTCCAACGACAAAAAAAATTGAACAAAGTCCATTGATTAAAGAAAAGATTAGAAAGAGTTGAAAACATAATTAGTGAATTAAATGATATACTGGAAGAATTTATTCCAAAATAACAGAGAGATAAGGACATGTAAAATATTAAAAAGAGTTTAAGAGACATTGAGAATAAAATGAGATAGTCTAACTAATATTTTGAATCTCAGAAAGAGAAAATGGAGAGTCTGAAAGAGGCAATATTGATTTCCTAGTTCTGACAATGCCAGGATAGGCTATTTGAAGCAACTTTTCTACTGAAATTAAGGTAAACAGAAAGTATACGTTATACTCTCTCTCTCTCTCTCTCTCTCTCTCTCTCTCTCTCTCTCTCTCTCTCTCTCTCTCATACACACACACACACACATACACACACACACACACACACACACACACACCCCTATCATCTATCTTTATGTTTTATCATAGAACCTAGAGAGATAAGGAGGATATCCAAACAACAGACAGTTTTTGCTCTGAGGATTTTTCTCACAGTCACACTTGGGCTTCTGTTCAATGGTGAAGGGAATGGAAGTGAAGACTCTGCTCCAGTCTCTGGGGGTGGTGAGACCAGAAGAGACCCTTCTCACATTAACTGTAGACTTCAACTACCTATAGCATCAAGGTAATGACAAATAAAAACTAAATTCCTTTCTTAAACCTCAGGGGTGGGGAAGAGGCCACAGTGGCCTGTTGACAAATGAGTAGATGTCTAGCTCTTCTCTAATTCAAGATCAAGGGCAAAGAAGACATCTTCACAGAAATGACAAACTAAGACAGTTAACTACTACCACACTCTGACTAAAGAAAATGCTAAAGGATGTGCTTCTGGAAGAAAGGAAGAAATGCCAATGGAAAAATCTGAGGTGCAAGAAGAAATAAAATCAAGTGAGAGGCAAATGTGTGGACAAATATATGTAACCATTAATTACACTAAATGGTAATAATGATATCTGGGTTAAAAATTAAAGTACCAGATAATTGTATGTATGTTGGGAGGGAATAATGAGAGAGATCTGGAGCAAGGGTAAAGGTCTGATCAATTTTTATTGGTTCTTTTTAGTTATACATCTTTATTTGTGATTAATTATACATCTTTTTAGTAGAATCCATTTGATATATTTATACAAACATGGAATGTATCTTATTCTAATTAGGACCCAGTCTTGTGGATGTACATGATGGTGAGATTCACTGTGGTGTATTCATGTATGTACAAAGGAAAATTATGTCAGATTCATTCCACTGTCTTTCCTATTCATTTTCCCCCTCCCTTTTCTTTATTCCCCTTTGTCTAATCCAATTAACTTCTATTCCTCCCTTCCTCAGGCCTTGTTGTGGATTAGCTTCCACATATTAGAGAACACTCTACCTTTGGTTTTTGGGGAATGACTTATTTCACTTAGTATCATAGACTCCAGATCCATCTGTTTACTGGCAAATGTTATAAAGTCATACTTTTTAAAGGCCATTATATACCTTTATTATGTGTATATACCACATTTTCTTTATCTAGTCATCTATTGAACGGTACCTAGGTTGGTTCCATAGCTTAGCCATTGTGAATTGTGCTGCTATAAATACTGATGTGGCTGCATCACTGTAGCATACTAATTTTAAATCCTTTGGATATCTGTCAAGGAGTGGAATAGCTGGGTCAAATGGTTGTTCCATTCCTAGTTTTCTAAGGATTCTCCATACTGCTTTCCAGAGGGATTGCACCAATTTGCTGTCCCACCAACAATGGACGAGTGTACCCTTTTTCCCACATCCTCACCAACATTTATTATTGCTTGCAACATTTATTGTTCTTGATTGTTGCCATTCTGATTGAAGAGTGAAGAATCTCAGTGTAGTTTTAGTTTGCATTTCTCTAATAGCTAAAGATGATGAACATTTTTCACATGCTTGTTGACCATTTGTATTTCTTCTTCTGTGAAGGGTCTGTTCAGTTCCTTTGCCCATTTATTAATTGGGTTATTTGTTTTATTGGTGTTAAGTTTTTTTAGTTTGATTTTTGGCTTTGATGAGATACAGGGTAACCAGTAAAAGAACAGAAACAGGACCATAATTCCAAACAAGTAGAGAGGAAAATGGAGTAATAAAAATTTAATTGAAGAGGAATAAAAGGCAAGAATGAGTGTAAAAGAAATAATTGTTTCTGAAGAGAGCATACAAAATAAATTTAATGATTTAAATCCCAATATATCAGTAGCCACTTTAAAAATAAATAGACTTATATGTTTCAGTTAAGGGATAAAAATTATGTGGATAAAACATACAAACAAAAATCCTAAACAAAACAAAATAAAAAAATGAAGTCTCTAATCTGATACAGTGATCTCCAAAGACCTTCAGTACATATAATACTTAATGGAAAATTAATGGAACTTTATTTCATTAAAGTCAAGAACAAAATAAGGATGCTTCTCCCTTCCATCTTGATATTGTAGCAAAGGGTTTGACCTATACAAACAAAAAAGAAAAAGGAATAAAGTGTACAGAATCAGAAAATAAAAGACAGACTTGTCACTTATTATTTGATAAGATTGTTTATGTAGAAAAACCAATAGAATCCACAGAGAAATTACTAGATCTAATAAGATAATTCACCAGGATTACTGGATAAAGATCAATATATAAAAATAGTGCCCTTATAACTACTAATAAGCAATTAAAGATTAAATTTTTAAAGAGACTGATTCACAGTGGTAAAACAAACTTATTTCCAGTAATAAGGAAGAGAAAACAGATATCCCATATATTAGTTTTCTATGTTGCATAATAAGTTATGATAAACTTAGAGTCTTAAAAAAATATTCATCACATGACCCATGGATTAGGAGTGTGGGCATAGCTTACTAGATCCTCAGTTTAGGGTCTTACAGGCCGTAATCAATGTGTTAGCAGGGCCTGTGGTCTCATCTCAGGCCCAGAGTCTTCTTTCAGGCTTATGTAGTTGTTGGGTGAATTCAGTTCCTTTCTGTTAGAGTACAGAGGCCCCTGTTTTCTTTCTGGCTATCAGCCAGGCACTCATTCTAAGCAGTTAAAGGCCATTCTCGGGTACTAGCTATGTAGCGATCTCACAACATGGAAGCTTACTTCTTCAAAAATTAACAGGAGAATTTCAGTTCAGTCAACACTGACAGAATCTTATATAATGTAATATAACCACAAGAGTGATTATCTATTACTTTGGCCATATAATGTAATCTAATCAAGAGAGTACTCATATCTACACTCAAGGGAAGGGGATTATATGGGGGATAGAATCCAGGGGGTGAAAATCTTGAAGTCATCTTAGAATTCTATCTGCATAGTTAAGAATAAATCTAACAAAAAATGTGCAAAAATTTTTTTGAGGAAACTATGAAACGTTATTAAAGGACATCAAAAAACCTATCTAAACTGGGCACGATGGTACACAACTGTAATTCCAGCAAACTGGGAGGTGGAGGCAGGAAGATTGCATGTTCCCAGCCCACCTCAGCAGCTTAGTGAGGCCCTATTTCAAAATTAAAAAAAATTAAAAAGGACTGGTGATGTAGCTTAGTGGTAAAGTGCACATGAGTTAAATCCCCAATTCCAAAAGAAAACATAAATTAAAATGATCAAACATCATTTCATATCCATCACATTGGCAACAATTTAAGTCTTCTAATACAGGATATGTGAAACAATACAAACCTTCACATAATGCTGGTAAAATTACAAATTGAGAATCACTTCAGAGAGCAGTTTGCCATTATTTGTTAACACAAAAGGTGTATTTGCCATATTACCTTCCATATTTTATGCCATATAATTTTGCTCCTGGTTAATTTCTCTAGAAAAACTCTCCTATATGTGATCAAGGAGAATATATGAAGATATGCACTTCAGTATTATAATAGTATAAAATTGGATAATGTGTTCTATGCCTTTCAATAAGTGAAAAGATTAATAAAAATGTGGTAGAGACCTATAATCAAATACTATACAGCAGTTAAAAAATGAAGTGGATCCATATATTATCAATATTTTTAAATATTTATTTTTTAGTTATGGTTGGACACAATACCTTTTTATTTTATTTTTTTAATGTGGTGCTAAGGATCAAACCCAGGGCCTCATGCATGCTAGGCAAACACTTTACCGCTGAGCCACAACCCCAGCCCCAATATATTATCAACATTTATAAAAAAAAAGTTTCACAATAACATATATTAATATATACATATATGCGATAATGTTTGTAATCTGAAACTATTTCTGTAAAATTAAAAAACACACAATGAAATACTTTATTGCTTCTAGAGACATAAATATGTGTTAATAGTATTAAAATACGAACACTAAATTCACAGTAGTGTTTGTCTTCAGGTAGAAAATGCGGAATAGTATTTTTTTTTTTTTTAGAGAGAGAGAGAATTTTAATATTTATTTACTTTTTTAGTTTTCGGTGGACACAACATCTTTGTATGTGGTGCTGAGGATCGAACCCAGGCCGCACGCATGCCAGGCGAGCGCGCTACCTCTTGAGCCACATCCCCAGCCCCGTGGAATAGTATTAAAGACAGAGAAAAGAATGCTTCAACATATCTTCAGGGGATATGTGCAAAGATCCCCACTGAATGCCTGAAACCACGGAGAGTACCAAACCCTGTATAAACTATGTTTTCCCTATATGCCCTAAAGTGTTGCCACATAGTACCAGATTTAATCTGTCCTTCCATGTTTTATGCCATGCTGCCTCCTTTGTATCACTACTCTTGCACTTTAGGGCCATTATTAATTAACATAAGGGTTACTTGAACATAAACACTATCATACTGTGACAGTCTAATATGATAACTAAGATGGCTTCTAAGTGACTAAGGGTCAGGTAATGTAGACAGGGCAGATATGCTGGATAATGGGATGATTCTTGTTCCAGGCCAGTGGGAGAAGGGTGGTGCAAGATTTCATCATGTTACACAGAATGGCATGTAATTTAAAATCTATGAGTTGTTTATTTCAGGAAATTTCCTTTTAATATTTTTGGATAACAGTTGACCATGGGACACTGAAACTACAGAAAGCAAATCTGTGGATGGGGGCAGCTACTGTAATGGCTTTTTTTTCTTTTTTCAGTATTAGGAATTGAATTCAGGGTCTCACACATTCTACGCAGGTGCTTTACCACTGAGCTACACCCCCAGCCCTTTATATTATTTTTATTTTGAGACAGGGTTTTGCTCAGTTGCCCAGGTTGACCTCAAATTTGTGATCCTCCTACCTCAGCTTCCCTAGGAGCTGGGATTACAGGCATTCGCCACACAAATTAATTGATTTTCTCATTTTTTAAAAAACCCAGATTTGATGTAAAGGTGATAAGATAACAATAACTGAGAACCTTGGGTGGTGTGTATACATGGTTTTTATATTGTTCTTTGTACTTTTGAGTATTTTTTAAGTTATAAAATAAAATATGTCATAGAAGGCAAAAATAGAGATTCTTCCCAAATGATGCTGACAGAGAGGGTCACATTTTGGAGCCAATTGCAGGATGTTTGTGCTGAGCAGCAACCAAAAGTGTAAAGGGAACAAAAGGAAAAGAAGATGATATGCATAATCACCACACTGTTCCCATGGACACGCTTCTCAAGTATTCTTTTCTATTTGCAAATCATATTAGTCCTCCCAAAGCTCAAAATGATATGATGAGATGACTAATACACCATTAATATTCCTATGTGTTCTGTGAGGACAAAATTATCAGGTTCTGGGCAGCGATTTTATAAAAATGTCAAATTTTATAGGAAGATAAAATACATATATACAAAATTATTGAAAACTTTGCATATTTAAACAATTTCCAAGAGGGTACTTATTAGAGTAGAAGCCCTGTTATCTGATACAGCTAATGGGAAAAGTCAACAAAGGATAGAGTAATAGATGTGACGCATTAATGAATTATATTTTTTATTTTGTTAAACATATAAATGTACATCACTCATCAATCTTTATTTAAAGATCAAGGCCTTTTCTTTCTGTAAGGTTTCACTGATTGGCCTTTGGCCTCATTTTTTCTGCATAAATCATATCCATGGTGGATTAAATATGAGTTATAGTTTTTATTTCTTCAAAATTGAGATAGAACTTCACAAGGATTCTAAAGCAATTTGAGAGCATAATCGTTTCAGAATTTTAAGTTACTTAATGTTTAGTAATATTAAATATTTTCATATGCTTATGTGTTATCCATATACCTCCTTCCGTGAAATGTCTCTTCTTTTGTTTATTTTCTAATTGGACTGTTTATTTTTCCCTGATGAGTTTTGAGATTTCTTTATAAATCTTGCATTTGTCTAACCCACATTTAGTATGACCCCATTTAAAAAAATGGATTTGCTTTTTTCAATGTTTCCAAAGCAGCCAACTTAGTTTTCATAGAAACTACCATTCTCATTCTTTTTTTTGGGGGGGGGGGCAGGTACCAGGGATTGAACTCAGGGGCACTCAACCACTGAGCCACATACCCAGCCCTATTTTGTATTTTATTTAGAGACAGGGTCTCACTGAGTTGCTTAGGGCCTCGACTTTGCGGAGGCTGGCTTTGAACTCACGATCCTCCTGTCTCAACTTCCCAAGCCTCTGGGATTACAGGCATGTGCCACCACACCTGGGCTCATTCTTTTCATATTATCAGTTTATATACTATTTAACTACATTATGTTATTACAATTACAAGTGCAATGGAACTCACAGTTTTGGGAATAACAGAACTGATTCTTGGTAATCATACAATCTACTTCATGAAAGCAGAAGTGTGGGCCTACTTGAAAGAAGCCTAACAGCTGTGAGAATTTCTTACACTACAGGCATCATTTAGAGTGTTTCTATTGAAGAGCTGTAGAGAATAAGTTAATCTAATATTAATTAAGATAGCTTTGAGCAATCATGCCCATCCTAGTGCTTGAGTTGAAGTAGCACCCTGTCTCCTAGAAATAGCTTAGCCATGCAAAGCAGTCACACTCCCCTGGGTCTAAGGTGAGGTCGAGCCCTACATCTCAGGAAAATGGTGCCTTGACCATCCAAAGCAGTCTTGCTCTCCTGATCCTGGGCTGAAATGGCATATTGCCTACTGAGGAATTGGGGCCTTGGCTGAGTTGAGCAGCCAGGCATCCTGGGACTGAACTATCATGCTACCCTATATCTAGAGAAACAGAATATTACCTAAGCTGAGACACTCTACTCTACAAGCCAAATAACATCCCTGTAATGAACTAGCCCTATGAAGTCTAAGCTGGTGAGGCAACCCACTCCCCAAGAAGCAGAGTCATTGAGTCATTGTGCTTCTCCTTGGACCCCAGATCCCCGCTGAGTGGGGCCTTGCTGTTGTTGCACCTGACCTTAAAGAATATGGGATACTCCTATATACCACTATCCCAGGGCCCACAGTCATCACTACAAAGTGCTTCATCCCTTGGGACCTAAGTTTCCAGTGTACCATATTGGCTCTGGTTCTTGAATTGCGTCTATAACCTGCTCCCTGCACCAAAACCTCCAGAGTGCTCTTTCTTCTCTGGATTCAGGCTAGTACTGTGCCACCTTCCAGGGTCAGAGTCACAGAGTCTGTCAGCAATCTACATTCAATTTGGCCTCAGAGAGTGAATCGATAACTCAAGACCAAGGTACCACAATACATTTATGAGACCCTAAGCCTGGGATCACAGCTCTACAGCTGTTCTGAACACCTGTGCCCTGGAACCCAATACCACTGCAGATGCTTTTAGGCCATGTCAGACCCAACACCAAGAGGAATTAAAGAAAACATCAAATCACAGAGAAAAACAACAAAATAAGAAAACAACAAGATGTCAGTAGAAAGTCCTTAATATTAATAGTGACCTTCTTTGTTTATTTAAAAATGTCAATGTCATGAAAGACAAAGAAACACTGAGAAACGGTTATAAATTTTTAAATCTAATAAGATGATAATTAAATGTAATCCTTGATTCTGTGTTTTCTTTTTCCCATAAGTAATATTAGTGGGACAATTGGTTAAAATTTGAGTTAGGTCTGTTGATTGGATAATAGTATTATATCAATATTCATTTCTATTTTGATAATTGTACTCTGGTTATGTATTTGTAGATGTTCTCATTTCTAGGAAATATACACTGAGCTATCTAGGGATAAAGTTGCCCCAGGCCTGAAGTTTATATTCAAACATTTCAAGGGTGTGTGTGTGTGTGTGTGTGATTTTAGATAAATAGATACATAGATAGATACATACATAGTAAAAAATAAAATGGTAAAATGTTAACATTTGGGGAATCTTAATGAAGGGTATACAGAATTCTTTATTTTTTGCAACTTCTCTGTAACTTCAAAATTTTATCAAGCTGTGTGCGGTGGTGCATGCCTGTAATCCCAGCAGCTCAGGAGGCTGAGACAAGAGGATTTCGAGTTCAAAGCCAGCCTCAGCAATAGCAGGGAGATTAGCAACTCGGTGAGACCCTGTCTCTAAATAAAATGCAAAAAAAAAAAAAAAATGGGGCTGGGGATGTGGCTCAGTGGATGAGTGCCCCTGAGTTCAATTTCCAGTACTCCCCCCCAAATTTTATCAAGGTAAAAAATTAAAAACTCAATAATAAGGGCTGGGGTTGTGACTGAATGGTAGAGCATGTGTGAGGCATTGGGTTCAATCCTCAGCACCACATAATAATAAATAAAATAAAGATCCTTCAACAACTTTAAAATTTTTTTAAAACCCTCAATAATAGGGTTGAGGGTATATCTCAATGGTAGAGCATGTGCTTAGTTTGGGCTCAATCCCCAATACCAGAAAAGTTAAAAGAAAAACTCAATTATATGATTTTACAGTATGTTAAACATAGCACAAAGAGGTTTAGAGAATTGGATATCAAAAGGGACATGCAGCCAGGCATGGTGGTGCATGCCTGTAATCCCAGCAACGCAGGAGACTGAGACAGGAGGATAGGAGTTCAAAGCCAGGCTCAGCAATGGCAAGGAGATTAGCAACTCAGTGAGACCCTGTCTCTAAATAAAACACAAAATAGGGCTGAGGATGTGGCTCAGTGGTCAAGTGCTCCTGAGTTCAATCCCTGGTACCCCCCCTCAAAAAAAAGGAAAAGCAGAAAATATCTATAATATAGCATAGAGAGAAAGAGGTTACAAATATTACAAAGTTAAAAAAGACCTGGAGGACAGTGAGGTCTAAGATATTTCTAATTGGAATTCCAGAGATACTTGGGAAACTACAAAAGAGGCAATATCTGAAGAGATAATAACTGAGAATTTTCCATAAGTGATGATAAACAATCAGGCATGTGCCACCATGCTTGTAATCCTAGCAACTCCGGAGGCTGATAGCAGGAGGACAGCAAGTTTCAGGCCAGTCTGGGCAACTCAGAAACCTTCAGCAATGTAGAGAGATCCTGTCTCAAAATATAAAATAAAAAGGGCTGGAGATGAAGCTTGGTGATAAAGAAGCCCTGGGTTCAATCCCAGCACTGAAAAAGAAAATGACAATTAACATCAACATCTAGAATACTCTTCAAATTTCAAACAGGACAAGTAAAAAGAAACTTAAACAAGAAGAGAAGATCTTAAAAGAAAACAGGAAGAAAAGATAAGTCAACTACAAAGGGATACCAAGTAGTTTGACTTCTGACTTGTTTATAGCAGCATTGGAAGTCAGAGAAAAGTAAAATAATATTTTCATTGGGATGAATAAAAATAATTGGCTACCTAGAATTCTAACTCAACAAAACTGTCATTCAAGAAAAACAATGAGATAAGGATAGTTTCAAACAAACCAAAACGGAGTTGTTTTCTTTTTTCACCAACAGATTCTCTCTAAAGAAAATTTTAAAGGATATACCTCAGGCAGAAGAAAGATGAATGCCACACGGAGGGTCTGGAGTGAAAAATCAATGTTGGATAAATATAATGTTAACAAATGAATAAAGCTAAAGGTTAATAAATATTGATTATATAAAACAAAACAATTCCTAACTTGTGGGAGAAAACAAAGTACATAAAAAACAAAACACCACACAAAATATTGCATTTACATTGAAGTATGATTGGGATTTTAAGTGCTCTAAGATTTTGTATGTTTAGGGAAGGATTAGAGATACTATAAACCTTGAATTTTGTTAAAATTCAGATTTTAAAAATACTTAGCATAAGCACTGAAAGAATGAACACTGAATGTAAAATTTCTAAACAAGTACAGGGAAAATAAATATCAAAAAGATTGAAAAAACCTAAATTCAGGGTTGGGCATGCAGCTTTGTGGAGGAGTGCTTGTCTAGCTCTTACAAGGCCCTGGGTTTAATTCTCAGTGCTGGAAACAAACAAACAAACAAAATAAACCCTAAATATAAAGTATGGAAAAATGACAAAGAGAAAGAAGCAGGACACATAGAAGGTAAATGAATTGATGGCTGAAGGATAGGAAAGGTAGCAGAATACAACAGTTACTAATAGGACATTATGTAAAAATGTGGATGTGTAACCGATGTGATTCTGCAATCTGTATTTGGGGTAAAAATGGGAGTTCATAATCCACTTGAATCTAATGTATGAAATATGATATGTCAAGAGCTTTGTAATGTTTTGAACAACCAATAAAAAAAATAAAAAATAAAAAATAAAATAAGCCCTTCATTTAAAGAACAAAAGTCACACTCAAGTTTTTTGAAGTGCATATAGGTGCCCATAGAATGATTGAAAATCCAAGGATGGAAAAAGTTATACAGTAAACCCCTTTTATATATTGTTTCATTTATTGTAGACTCAGTTACCTGCAGGCAATCACAGTCTAAAAATATCAAACAAAAAAATTCCAGAAATAAACAATTCATGAGTTTTAAATTATATACTGTTCTGCATAGTGTGATAAAATCTGGCACAGTCCAGATCCATCCACCCAGGAGGTGAATCATTCCTTTGCCCAATGTATTCACATTGTTTATGCTACCCAACAGTCAATTAGTAGCCATATCAGGTAGTTGATTGACTTTTATTATAGTATATTATTATAATTGTTCTATTTTATTATTAGATATTATTGTTCATGTTTTACTGTGCCTAATTTATATATTAAACTTTACATTGGTACACATATATAGGAAAAAATATGGAGAGATACTTCCAAAGGATTCTGAAAGTAGTCACCACTAGTAAGAAAGACCTCACCAGACAGGCATGTTGGCACATGACTATAATCCCAGCAGCTCAGGAGGCTGAGGTAGGAGTATCTGGAGTTCAAAGCCAGCCTCAGCAACAGCAAGCTGCTAGGGAACTCAGTGAGATCCTGTCTCTAAATACAAAATAGGACTGGGGATGTGGCTCAGTGGTTGAGGGCCCCTGAGTTCAATCCCTAGTACCTCCCCCCCCAAAAAAAAAATAGTCCTCACCAGACAGGGCTGCCCAATCTTGAATTTCCTAGCCTTCAGAATATAAGCCAAATAAATCTCTTTTCCTTATAAATTACTTACTTTGCAATTGCAGCAACAGAAAATAGACCATGACACTAGATTTAAAGATCACTACAAAATGATAAAAGGTTCAATTCATGAAGAAGATAGCTCAATTCTAAACTTGTTTGCTTTAAACAACATTGATCCAAAATACATAAAGCAATACAATATGTAAAAATATACGTTACTCTCATGTATATCTAAAAAGAACAAAAAAAATTTTAAATGGACAAATCTAAAAGAAGAAATAGACAAATTTCCAATCATAGTGAGATGGTACTGTGTGGGAATGGTACAATATCTTGGTGATTATAGATAAAATGGGCAAGAAAGCAGTAGGAAATAGAAAATTTGAACATCACAATTAACACTCTGGTTCTCATTAGTTTAGCTAGAACATTGCATCTAACCACTAGAGAATATACTTTTCAAGTTCACCTGAAGCATTTCAAAAATTGGCCAAATTCTAAATTGTAAAATTAACATCAACAAAGCTTAAATGATTTGTCACAGAAGCACATTCTGTGGCCACAATTTTGGTTAGAAATCAATAAAAAAAATTAGAAAAACCCTACACATAAGTAAATTTTTTAAAAAAATTTATTTATTTATTTATTTATTATTTATTTATGGTGCTGAGGATCAAAATCAGGGCCTTGCACATGCTGCACGAAGGTTCTTATTGCTAAGCTACAGGTGAAATTTTAAAACCATACTATTAATTCATGGGTCAAAGACAAATTATGAGAATTAGAAAATACTATATCAAAATATGTGGCTGGGCACAGTGGTGCCCTTCTGTAATCTCAGCACTTGGGAAGCTGAGGCAAAAGAATCATGAGTTCAAAGCCAGCCTCAGCAAGTTAGCAAGGCCCTAAGCAACTTAGCAAGACCCTGTCTTTAAATAAAAAATATCAAAAGGACTGGGGATGTGGCTCAGTGGTTAAGCACCTCTAGGTTCAATCCCTGGTACCGGAAAAAAAAAAAAAAAAAAAAGCTAGATGTAAGTTTGTTTGTTTGTTTGTTTAATATTTTTATTGCCAATGGACCTTTATTTTTATCTATTTATATGCAGTGCTGAGACTTGAACCCAGAGCCTCACACATGCTAGGCAAGTACTCTACCACTGAGCCCCAATTCCAGCTAGATGTAAGTTTTGAAAAATTGATATGTGCCATAAATGCTTACATTAGAATATTTAAAAAGGTAAAACTTAGAAAAAAAGAACAAGAAAGACCAAAGGGAAAAAGAATACAGCAAAAAACAGAAAATATTGAAGAGCAAAAATTAATAAAATAAAGATACAATTCAGAGGATAAACAAATTCACAAATTGATAATTTTAAAAGAAAAGGATATACAAACATCTCACACAATTGGTCAAGAAAAAAAAAGAAGTGACACAGACAATATTAAAAATGAAAAAGGAGAACATGACTCTAGAGGGCAGAGAGCAAATAGATAATATTATGAACAACTTTTGACAATAAATATAAAAACTTAAATTGAATAGATAAGTCCCTAGGAAAACATGACTTACCAAACTTTATTCAAGAAGATATGTAAAACATAAATGGCACTAAACCATTGAAAATCTCAAAGAGTTGTTTAGAAATCTTCACATAAATACCAGGTCATGACAGCTTTATGGGGAAATACTAACAAACACTCAAGAAAAAATATTTCTAATTTTATTGAAAGTCTTACAGAGGATTAAATCATAGAAACACTCCCCAGCTCTTTTTATGAGGCTAAGATAATCTTGATCACCAAACAAAATGAAGACAAAAAAGGAAAATTATAGATTAACTTTACTTATGCACACAGGTGCAAAAATCCTAGACAAAACATTAGCAAGCAAATTTTTTTATTTTTTATTTTTTTAGAGAGAGAATTTTTTAATATTCATTTTTTAGTTTTTGATGGACACAACATCTTTATTTTATTTTTTTTTAATATGGTGCGGAGGATCAAACCTAGCGCCCCGTGCATGCCAGGCAAACGCACTACCGCTTGAGCCACATCCCCAGCCCCAAAATTTTAAAACTATAATAAATCAATGTAAGAAGCTGCTAGGGTTTGAATGTGTTCCCTCCAAAATTCAGGTATTGAAATTAATGGCTAACGTGATGGTATTAAGAGGTGAGTAGGTAGCTATGATGGTTTTAACCCCTGTGAACAGGATCAAAATGCTCAAGATAGGCTTCACACAGCATTCAGCCAGCTTGCCCTTCCACATTCTGCCATGTGAGGACACAGTGTTCCTCCCTTCCAGGGAAGGCAGCAACAAGGCAACATCTTAGAAGCAGAGAGCAGCCCTCACTGGATAAAAGCGAACCTGCTGGCTGCTGGCAACTTGATCTTGTACTTCCTAACTTTCAAAACCATTAGAAACTGATTTTCTGATTCTTTATAAGTTACTCAGTCTGGGGTTGTTTTGTTTTGTTTTATAGTACTGGAGATTGAACCCACTGAGCTACACCCTCTGCCCATTTTATTTTTGATTTTGAGACAAGTTCTCGCCCAGTTGCCCAGGCTTGCCTCAAACTTGTGATTCTCCTAATTCTGTGTTTCATCCTAAAAGCAAAGGGGGCAGTAAGACACCATGTCCCTAAATGCCCTAGGTTTGTTCCCCAAACGGAGCAACAAGGAGATGAAGCCTGGGCCGGAAATTCTAGATACATATTATCTTGAAGGACATTGGCTTTCTCTTACGCACACTGGGAAATAGGGCAAGTTAGTGTTATCTTTAGAAAGCTACTTTCTTGCATTTACACCAGGACAGTTGCTCTTTGGGATGCTGGCTGTACAAGCAAACCAAGCAAGTTAATGCTGATGATGCCACTACTTCTGCAGTCTAAGATATAAAACCCCTCTTTGAGTGGGGATAGATGCAGAACTGAGGGCATTGTGGAAAGGATACATCTCACTCCTTCAACTGGCCACCACAGGATAAAACAATATGAAGAAGAGGAGGTACTGCTTGGCAAAATACCCTGAGAGGCAGAGGTGCTGTCAGCCTGATGACACTGAATTCTTGAAGCAGTCTCTGATCTCTTGTAAGTTTTCCTTGATAAATTACATGTCACCCGTGTTATCTCCAGGCACTTTCTTTAGCCTGTCAGCAATGTATCCCACTGCCCTGACACAACTGGGCCGTGGACAAGATATTCAGCCTCCCAAGTTGCTGAGTTGCCATCACACCTACCAGTCTGTGATATTTTGCCTTTGCAGCACAAAATAGACTAATACATAAAGGAAGCAGCATTTATTGAAGAAATGTAAAACTGCAACATTGTTTTAGTGTTAGTTTATAGTACATTTAACTACATTGTCAAAAGAAAGATGAGTCTTCATAATAAGCACACAAAAGTGGGTTGTTGGCACATAGATATTCATTTTATTATGATTTTTAAACCATTTATATGGTTTACATGCTTTTATGTATATAATATATTTCATACCAAATTGCTTTTCAAAAGCTATGGTTAAAAAGAAAATTTTTGATAGATGTTACTATATACAAATTAAAACTTTGTCTGTACCAAAAATATCCAGTAAAAAATATTTGTACAACATATATAATATGCAATGGACAGGTGGTATTTTTAACCCCTATACGCTCCTTAAAAATCAATGAAATGTCTTCTGTATGGGCAAAATGGAAACATAAACATTAAAACATTTTAACCTATTCCTACTCCTTCACCAACATATCCATCCAAAGAATCCCCTACTATGCCCCATCAACAACCAGTAGTTATGCTTAGTGTGTACTTTACTATGTAGATTTTAGCTCAACTCCACTGTCCCCCACCAAAAAGAATCTGATTTCTTGAAAGGTAGTTGGCACCAAATCATGCAACACTAAAAATGCAAAATTAGCCAAAAACATCAGAGAACAAGTTTGCCCTTTTTTCCTTATGTTTTTATTTAAAATTTGAGTTTCAGAGACATCTGACATTAGTGTGGGAAAGAACAAAGAAGCTTTTGTGAATGAGTAATAAGGTGAGATTAGCCCACTTCTATCTGCAAACTTCACTCAATTCTTAAGCTCACAAGCTTCAATAGCCCCTTATTGATAACTTTAAAATTAGGAACAGGTAAGTAGATACTTTTATAATATCTGTGATGCCAAACAGTTGGCATCATTGCCAAACAACACCTTTAGATGCAACTACCATCAGCTGAAACCAAGACAAGGCATCAGCAGCATCATTAACAAAAGCTAAAAGAACGAATTTTCCCCCTTTCCCATCCCCCTGGAAGGTAGAGTTGCAGGCGCATGACCTAGTTTCACCAATTGGATGCTCTGGAATCTTAAATTGCCTGAGGTCTATCTTACAATGCAGTATCCCTCCCCTCCCCACCACCCCCAGAACTGGTCTTAGAATGAAGGAATAGAACCTAAGTGGAAGTGGTATTTCTCACAGATATACTTAATTGCATTTCCAAAGCATTTCCTTGCTGTTCCTTGATACCTACAGCTCTCCTCTTTTTAGAGATGTTAATTCCCAAAGGTGATGCTTCTACCAATTGGAAGCTGAATTTCCCTGACAATTTTGGGCTCTTTATGCTATTGAACAAGCAGACATAAAAAAGAGCAGTTTATGGTGTTCACTTGGATGATCAATCTTGATTATCAAAAGCAGACATATCTGGGGTTGCCCAGGAATTGTTATATTTAGAAGTAAAAATTAATTTAAAAAATCCATAGCAACCCAATAAGTTTAGGACCACCAAGGAATAAAAGTTGAGTCACCCTACTATTTGATTTGCTGTTCCAAGGTTAAGAGGAACACAAAATGACTAGAAAATGAAGAAACTTACCAGTTATAGTCTTGTGGCCACATATAAAAGCAATAATTGTAGGCTCTACCTGAATTTGCTTTCTGTTATGCCACATGTTTTAACAAATCCTTTTTCCTTCTTTCTTGCCCCCCCCCATTACTTCAAGTGGAGGATGTTGGTAGTGAGAATGAATATTATAACTTATTCCACACTTAGCAGAATGACATAGTATTGCATCAAAACTAGAGAAGGACTGAACATTACCCAGAGATCCTAGAACCAGAGCCAAATGTAAAAAAAATTGAAAAGGACCCAGAAACAGATCCACACGATTACTGCCTATTGATTTTTGAAAAAGATGCAAAAACAATTCAATGATGGAAAGAGCCTTTTCAACAAACAGTGCCAGAGCAACTGAATATGCATAAGTAAATAAATGAACTTCAAACTGAACCTCAAATCTTACACAAAAGCTAATTAAAGTGGGTCAGAAATTTAAACAAAATATAAAATAATAATCTTAGATGAAAACATAATAGAAAATCTTCAAAATCTGGAGCTTGATGAAGTATTTTTAGACTTGAAACAAAAAGCATATTTCATAAAAGGAAAATATCAATGAATTGGATTTCATCAAAATTAAAAATTTTGCTCTGCAAAACACCTTATTAAGAGGATGAAAAGACAAGTTATAGACTAGAAGAAAACATTTACAAACTGTATATCAGCTAAAGACATATCTAGAAGTTATAAAGAAATTTCCAAATTCAGCAGTAAAAAGTAGATAATCCAATATAAAAATAGCCAAAGACATGAAGAGACAGCTGAGCATGGTGGCACACACACACGGGTAATCCCAGTGACTCAGGAGGCTGAGGCAGGAGGATCATGAGTTCAAGACCAGCCTAAGAAATTTAGTGAGATGCTGTCTCAAAATAAAAAATAAAAGGACTGGGAATAAAACTCAGTGGTAAAGCACCCTGGGGTTCAATCCCCAGCACCAAAAATTAAAATTAAGAAATAAAAGATATGAAGAGACATTTCACTAAAGAAGATATATGGAGGGCACATAAATATATGAAAAGATGTTCAAATTATTAGCCATTAATGAAATGCGGATTAAGACCATGAACAGATAGCACTGTACACGTATTAAAACATCTAAAACAAAAACTAATGACAAACCAGTACTAGCAACAATGTGGAGAAACAATCATACCCGCATTGCTGATGGGAATGTAAAGTGGCCGTGACCACTCTGGAAAATAGTTTGAAACTTTCTTATAAAGGTAAACATGCAATTCTCGCATGACTCAGGAATTGTATTCTTGGATATTTATGCCAAAGAAATGAAAATTTATGTTCACATAAAAACCTGTATACAAATGTTCATATCATCTTTATTTCTATAGCAAGAACATTGGAAACAATCCCAACATCTTTCAATGAATGAATGGATGAACAAACTCTGTTATATCCATATAATGAAATAATATTCAAGAATAAAAAAGAATGAATTATTGATTCATACAACAAATTGTTGGATATCAAAATCATTATGCTAAATGAAAAATAGTCAGTTCTAAAAGGTCACCCAATATGATTCCATTTATGTAACCTTTTTGAAAAGATTGAAAGTATAGTTATGGAGAACAGATGAGATGTTAGGGGATGGGGAAGCACTGGGTGTGATTAAAAAGTCATAGCACCAGGGGGCCATTGTGGTCATGGAATAGTACTATATATTGATTGCAGTACTGTATATTTTAGCAGTGATGGCTATATATATATACATATTTTATGCCAATGTCAATGGGGGAAACTGAGTAAAGATCTCTTTATACTAACTTTTAAAATTCCACTGAATCTACAGTTCTTCCAAGAGAAAAAGTTTCTTTAAAAAAATAAAACTTGTTGCTTATGAATCAAGCTGACCTTCCTTGTAACACTAAATGCCAAAAGACAATAGATTGATGTCATTGGTTTTGAATGGAAATAATTGATGCAAGAATTTTATTAAAAAAAGAAGAAGAAAATTGTCTTTCATATGTGAAGGAAATAGAAGGATGTGTTCAGTTTCATTTGTTTATGTTACAAGATATTTTGAACTCCTACTCTGTGCCAGAAAACATGCTAGGGATAAAACAGTGAACAATGCAGATATGTTTTCTGACCTTATGAAGCCCCCCAAAATTCTTATAAGGTGGACTTCCAATAAGTAAGTAAAGAAGCAAATGAAGAGGGGCTGGGATTGTGATTCAGTGGTAGAGCTCTTGCCTGGTATGTGCGGGGCACTGGGTTCAATCCTCAGCACCACATACAAATAAATAAATAAAATAAAGGTATTGTGTCCAACTATAATTAAAAAACTGGCCTATATTCCATATATATGAAGAAATATTTTAAAACTGAGATCAATATCATAAAGGAAACAAGTAGCCATGATTCAGAATAACATGGGAGAACCTCATTTAGAAGATGTGATAATCACAACTTGCTTTCTGCCCCAAACATCGTCATCCTTTTTCCTTGTTAACAGATACCATTTTTCACCACAGAGGCTGAGAAATTAAACACTCACTTTTCCAGCCTCTCTTGCAATAAAAGGGTGGGCATATGACCCAATACTGGCCAATGGGATCTAAGAATTCTGTTGTGAGCCTTCTTGGAAAGGTTTATTCCCTGATAGAAATGCAAAATTAATTTTTATCTTTCCTATTTTGGGGTGTGGTTTATGGGAGTTTGATATCTGATACTATGACAACCACCTAAGAAGACCAAGTAGAAGATAAAGTCCAAAGGATTTTATCCTGTTAGGCCACCATTTGCCTGGTCCTTTGTATAGGAAAAAAAGACTTTTCTTGCAGGTTTTTGTATGCCTGTTGAAAATTCAGGCTTGGAGCCTTCAGCAGTGCCCTGGACAATGAAGACATATGGGGAGCATGAAGGAGACCCTAGGAACACACCGCTGTGTCATTCCTCAAGTCCCAAGATTCCTAAGCCATCTACTTTCTTTTTCCTCCTTTCAGAAACTTTCTATGCTTGTTGTTTTTTATTCACAGTTTGTTAGTTCCAAGAGGAAACACTTATATACCCACTGCCTGGGTTCTAGAACTAATATTCAGCTTTATTTGTTTTATCACACATATCTACCCATCAACCTATCTAATTTTTATGCATTTCAAAGTAAGTTGGAGACATTAATATATTTTATTCCTAAGTACTTCCTTATGCAGAAAAGATAGTGATTTTAGTACATGTTAAGCCCCTTCTTGTCATAACCCCATTGAAATGAGTAAAGAACTATAAAATAGGGAAAGTCTTTATCAGTTAACAATGAATAGATCAGAAACTTTAAAACATGTACAAGACATGTTTTACCAAATGTAAAAGCAATGACTAGCTTACAATTCAATAGAAGCAAAATAGGAGCTCATATAAAAAGTAAAAGATATTCCCCAGAAGACATATGAAAATGTCCAAAGACAGCATCAGGGATTTGGATCAGAAGAAGGCCCTCAAGACTAATGCCAGGGAGCAAGCCAAAAGACTATAGTAACTGTCCCAGCTTCCACAAGTGAGCCAATTGACTGAAGTCTGATCCCAGCTCCTATTTGCTGCAGATGATATAAAAAGTGGAAGGCATCAACACAGAAGATCATAAAGGAGATCACTGAACCAGGTAGAAAAGTGATACTCTGCCCCAATTTATTGCAGGCTAGCATAATAAACATTGGAACATCAGGAATGTCCTTCTTGTACCGTGGGCTCTGTTTTCTGCAGGCAATTACATTTACGACCTGACACAGGAGCTCCAAACCTCAGACAGCAGGAGCCTGAAGCAAGAATGTAATGAAATGTCACCTTACTAAGAAATTTCAAGTCATGACAGACATTGACAACTACACACCATGGCACTGGCACATGGAGTAAGTAGAGGGGACTGGATACTGATTATTTGACAAAACAGTTTAAACTTCATGGCATATGACTACCTTTTGGTAGCTCATTTCATATTCCTCATGTCCCAGTTGAAGTCCTCAGCAAGGCAAAATAAAATGTAATATATAAATTTCTTTTTTTCCCTTGTATATGAAATACCATCTCAGAGAGAATCTGCCTCTAATGCCAGTAACAGATGAACAGAAGCACCTTCTTCAGAATGAGCAGTCAGAGACAAATCATGAGTTCATGAAAAGACAAAAATTTAAGGGAGGAGACCAGTCTGAGGAAATATTTACCTTTAAAATAGACTTGCTTCAATACATAGGTGATAACTTTAGAAATTTGTAACTCAATACTCTTGAGAGATTTAAGAGGTTACTTCATCTCTGGAGAGGAGACTTAGTTTCACATGAAAGTTGTGCTTACTGAATTTGGAAATTCAATAGAGATAGTGAACAGTACATTGGATACTGACACCAAACAAGTCACTTAGGTAGAACACAGGTTCAAGAAATTATTTGAGTTAAAAAAAAAAACAAAGAGGTAAAGATAACAAGCCAAAATAAAGGTAACATTAAAGAATTTCGTGGGTAAGGAAAACTTTTTCCTATACGAATCTAGGCAGAAAAAAACAGGTTAGCCACAAAGGAAAGAAATCAGGTCACCCTCTTCTCTTCCATGTCACTAAATGTAAAAAGATAATTGAGAAATACATAAGAATTGTGAGGGGGATCCAAGGTTCTGACCCAAGAATTGTATATCCCACCAAGATGTCACTCACAGATGATTGCAGATAAAAGATACTCAGACATTCAGGGATTCGGGTAGTATACACATTCATTTCCTCTACGCTCACTCATTCTTTGTAGAGAAAATTTCCTGGGTACAGGCCATAGAAAGTATCCCCAAACACCTGGCTACAGCTTCTTGGACCAATCCTGAACACGTGCCCCGAATTAAGTCAGAGTATCCTGAGAACTCAAAATAGGACTCTGAGGGACTGATCAAGAAAATAGCTCTGAGCACTTAAATTAAAAGGTTATTTAGTGTCAGGCAGAGAGTCACTGCATTGTAAACCAATGAGATTATATATCTATAAATATATACATACAGGTGTGGGTATGTATGTATTTTTTGTCCTTGGATCCTGGCTCATAACTCCCTCTACAAGGCAGTCATAGAAACTCTGATCTTCCCCCACCCTTTTCTGAGCTACCTTGTCTGATTGATAGTTGATGATAAGACCCCTATTTCAGAAATTCTATCCCATACTTAAGAGGAAGGAATGCTGCACAAACAGGATAAGAAGAATCTGAACAGATAGCTTTTCTGGGTTTCCCTACCCAGTCTACCAGCATTAGATATGCAATGAATTCTCCATAAAAACCCAAAATTACAGGGTTAAGAGATCCTCTAGATAGTTATCACGTGGAGGTTTTTGGATGGTGGCATGCCCAGAGAGGACATGAAAGCTCTGCACCGCTTCACATATATCTTGACCTACCTTGACCTCTTCATCTATATCCTTTTTAATACTCTGTACAAAATAATAAATGTAAATATTTCCCTGAGTTCTGTAAGCTTCTCAAGCAAATTAATCAAACCCAAGGAGGGGTTTGTGAGAACCCTGAAGTATAGTTGATGGGTCAGATGCACAGGAAAAACAATGAGGGGCTTGTAACTGGCATTTAAAGTGGAGAGAGAGGCAGTATTGGGGACTGAGTCCCCAACCTGTAGGATCTGACACTATCTCTCTATAGATAGTGCCAGAACTGAATTAGATAAGAGGACACCTGGCTGGTGTCCAATGCTGCTGAATTAATTGACAGATTTGTGGAGAAAACCCCCTACCCATCTGGAATCAGAAGTGATCAATGTTGTGAGTTTAGTTTTGCTCTTCCAACTCAACCTGAAAGTTGAAATTATGATAGAACCCTGTAGTTCTGAGAGGGGAAAATCTGATTTGCAGAAAGAAGGAGAATAGAGCCAATCCAGAGACAGAAAAAAAGACAGACAATACTTCTTTCCTGTCCTTAGCTGTCTACAGAGGTTGTATGTTGCATTTGCTTTATGGAACCCTTTTTTGTCACATTTCATGTTTTATTTCTGTATTGGTTAGTGTTGTTAAAGTTCGAGTAATAGAAACAAGATTTATTTATCAAAAAAGAGACTATATAAGGATACATGAGTGGCATGGGAAATCCAAATACAGGAAGAAACTGGGCCTCAGGAAGGGTCTATGGTCTTAAAGACTGTAGAGAACCCAAGAAGATGTCTTTTTCCATTTCCAATATCTGCTTCTCTATAAATATTTCTTCATTTTTCTACTTCCTATTGTCAATTTACAATGCTTCTGGTCCACAAGGTGATTACTAAAATTATTACCAACAGATTTAGAGATTCCATCTCCTCCATCATTTAAAACAGCTCTCAAACTAAAAGACTGGAATCTATTAGACTCAATAAATACCAAGGGTCCCAGAGAAAGGACTTATTGGTTCTGTTTGTATTAGATGCTCATTCCCAGTCCAATCATCTGTGTTCAGAGAACAAGGACATGTGTACAAATTTGGAGTCTGGGATGACACACCTGTGGATCCAAGGCCAGTCCAAAGGTCTCCTAAGAGACATTGTATTAGTCCATTTTATATTTCTAAAAATGAAATACTTCAGGCAGGCTAACTTAATAAAGAAAAGAAGTTTATTTAGCTCTCAGTTCTATAGGTTTAAAGCATGGCACCAGCATTGGCTCAACTCTGGTAAGGAGTTCTTGGGAGAGAGCATCATAACATAGGAGTGCGTGTAGCAGGCCGTATCAAAACAAGAAGCCGAAGAGTGATTCAGAGATCAGCCTTGTTCTTATAGCAACTTGCTCTACAGAGAACTCAGAGCTCCCCAAAAAAGCTGGCTTAATTCCTTCTTCAGGTAGCACTCTTAGTGACCTAATTACCTTGCACTAAGCCCCACCTCTTAAAGGCTCCATCACCTCCCATATAGCCACGCTGAAGACCAAGTTTCCAGCAGTTGAAACTTTGTGGGATACATTCAAATCATATCCAAACCATAGCAGTTTTGGGATTGTTTTAGTTCCAAAAATGAATATATTGACAATAACAAATGCAGTGATGATATGGAGAAATCAGAACCCTCACATAGTTGGTGGAAATGTCAATACATGACTCATATAACTCCACATGATGTATAACCACAAGAATAGGAAGTTATACTCCATGTGTGTATGATGTGTCAAAATACACTCTATTGTCATGTATAACTAAAAAGAACAAATAAAAAGTAAAAAAATTAAGTTGATAAAATAGAAAAGTTTGGGATGCACCTCAGTGGTAGAGCACTTGCCTAGCATGAGGCTCTGGCTTTGATTCCCAGAACTTCCAAATGTTCATGAATTGATAAACAGGTAAAGTATACATTTAATAATTTAATATTATTTAGCTATGAAAAAGAAGGAAGTACCAATGTATGCCACAAATTGGATAAATCTTTAAAATATTCTAAGTAAAAGAAATCAACGTAAACTGGATGTGGTGGTGCATGTCTGTAATCTCAAGATGCTGAGGCAGGAGGATTGCAAATTTGTAGCTAGCCTGGTCAATTTAGCAAAATTCTGTCTCAAAATAAGAAATAAAATATCTGGGGTGTGTCTCAGTAGTAAAATGTCCCTGGGTTCAATCCCACTACAGGAAGAAAAATAAGAAACTAACATAAAATACCACATATTGTAAGATTTACTTTGTATGCAATGTTCAGAAGACGGAAATACATAGAGATAAGAAGTGGTAGCTGGGGACTGGAGGAAAGGAGATATGTAAAGGGATACAGAGTTTCTTTATGGGATGATAAAAATGTTCTAGAACTTTCAATAGCTAAAACTAAGGATTGGCGATTATTGTACAACCTTGTAGATACACCCAAAACATTAAATTATGCACTTTAAAATGGTAAATTGTATGGGATATGAATTATATCTGAATAAAAAAGTATGAGAAAAAATAAATAATGATAGAATCCTTTAAAACACATGCTTGTTCTGAGAGAGGGAGAGAGAGAGAAGGAGAAGGAGAAGGAGAAGAAGAAATCTAAGCAATAAAGATCCCATAAAGTAAAAAGTAGAAGTAGTTTTCATATCCACCTCTTAGGAGTAGCTGTTGTTAATAGTTAATAGACCCTTTGTTTTTTTTCTTTTTTAATTTTTTTAATATTTATTTTTTAGTTTTTCGGCGGACACAACATCTTTTTTTTTTTTTTTTTTTTGTATGTGGTGTTGAGGATCGAACCCAGGCCGCACGCATGCCAGGTGAGCACAATACCGCTTGAGCCACATCCCCAGCCCTAGACCCTTTGCTATGCTTGCAGAATGTGTATATTATCTCAATGAATAAGTTTGGTGAGGTTTAATTTTTTCTCACAATGATCAAACAGAGAAATTGTACTAAATGCTGATTTTTTTTCTGAGCCTTGTATGAGTGCTTCATTGTGTTAACCAAAGCCTGTGCCCTATATTGGGAGTGGTGTTAACAACAGATGTACTGCTGGGCAGAGTGCACTTGTAGGTGGCCTACTGAAGGTGGGAGAATTTATTTTGTTTCAGGGGCCATAGTTTCTTAGATACCACCTTGTTTCTGCAGTCCAAGGACTTCTCCTCACATGTTTGCCCTTATTTTATCCTTTAGGCAAAAACCCTCAGCTCTCTTTTGCTACATATTTCTATTATCTCTAAGCTTGGAACAACCTCTCCTTCAAGATGCCTTCATATTTTGTAACATATTTTGCCTACTTGTGTACTTTAAGGGTTACATTTACTTTGTCTTTTCAATCATATCTGCCTTTTCCCCTCTGTCATAGATTCCTTTCAATTCAAAGTCTAATGGAGTAACTCTTCTAGTTTGCAAGCACTGTATTACTATTATTATTTTTTTTTTCTTTGCAGTACTGGGGATTGAACCCAGTGGCACCCTGCCATTGAGCTACATCCCCAACCTTTTTAAATTTATTTTTTATTTTGAGACAGGTTCTCACTAAGTTTCCCAGGCTGTCCTCTAACTTGCAATCATCTTACCTCAGCCTTCTAAATTGCTGGAATGATGGGTGTACTATATTTCTAAAAAATATATCATTTCTGTTACTTCCAAATATTTGGGTAGAAACAGGATGCTAGAACATGTTCAGTCCTCCATATTGATCTACTCTCCTCCACAGTGTTTTTTGACTTGTCTTTTCATTCATAAATATATACTGGAATATTAGTTATTGCAAGAAACAAAACTTGATTTATTCTAATGAAAGAACAAGTGGAAATTTACTGGAAGAAGTATGAAATAACTCACAGAATCAAATTAAAAAACTGAACAATTGAGCCTTAGAAAGGACATAAATCAGGACAACTTCTAGGGTCTAGGTATAATAGAAAGGATACCATTGTTGAGATGAATCAGTTCTAAATATCCCCCCCCCCTTGTGTAATGACATTCAAGTTTCAAGTTCCTGAGAGATTCTTATTGGCCTAAACTGGGTCACATGCTCATCCCTTCACCATGGAAAATAAGAAAACTTACTGGGCAGATCCATCAAGAGTGTGTGCAATTATCTGAGTGGGTAGTTCTTGGAGGAAAAAGGAATTGTCACAAAAAAGAAGAATACATGTCACTTTTGCACTTAGGCAAAAACAACATTGTCCATCACAGGCCATTCCTTTTCTGCCTGATAGTTTTCCTATGCATACAGTTTCAAAAATGCCTCCTAATACAACAATTCCATGTGAATTGTTGCTGAAAGTGACCTACTTCCTCTAGCAATGTGAAAGAACACTCCAGCTGAAAGAACACTCACCCTTTTATCATAGGAAGTCAACAATATTCTCAACTGTTATTGCATCTAGGGTCTTTGGGTGATGTCCTTTTCTTCTCCAGCTCCATCCTGATCCCTATTTTGTATAATTTATGGACTAAATTATAAAGTTCACCACCACATTAATCACATCTTAAAAGACAATGGAAAGAGTTTAAAAAAGTAATTTTAAAAGTATATACACACTTATAATTAACACATACAGTGAAAATATTCAAGTGGAAATCTTCATTTTTGTAACTGGTTAGGAGGTTGTAGTTGGTATTTATGACTTCTTCCTCCACTATCCATTCTAAATTCAGAGCCTTTAGTAGTCCTGCCTGTAAGGTGTTGCTCTAGTCTTACATTAACTTTTACTTATGAATACAGTAGCAGCAGGAAGTACCTCAGAGGATTGATTCTCTGAGTGACTTCCTATTACAGTTTGGATCTTAAAATGTCCCCAAAGAGATCATGTGTTGTTAGGCCATGTAGCAATGTTCAGAGCTAAAAAGATTGGACTGTGAGAGATGTAATCTCATCAGTGGATTAATCCACCCGATGGATTAATTAATCATTTGAATGTACTAATTGAGTGATGACTGTAGCAGGTGGGACATGGCTGGAGGAAGTAGGTCACTGGGGTAGGATCTTGGACTATATCTGACCCTGGCCTCTTGGTCTCTCTCTCTCTCTCTCTCTCTCTCTCTCTCTCTCTCTTTCTCCTCCTACTACTTTCCAGCTGCCATAAGCTGGCAGCTGTCCTCTACCATGCCTTTCCACCATGATGTTCTGCCACTCCTTAGGCCCAGAGTAATGGAGTTGGCCAACCGTGGACAGAGACTTCTGAAACCACATGTCTGAAATAAACATTTCCTTCTCTGAGTTGTCCTTGTAGGGTATTTTGGTCTCAATGACAAAAGGATGACTAACACAAAGACTTCCATACTCATCCCTGCATAATTGGGCAGTAGCAACCCTATTTCCCCTTGATAGAGCCAATTATGCTAATCTAATCAGTAATTCCCCCCTTTTTCTTCTGGCCTATTTTCTGAGTACCATGAGAAGTTGAAATAATTAGATGGCTGTTGTCAAATGTACTTCATGTGGAGCATTATTCTCTTAAGTACTAAAACCTCTAAACTGGAGGAGTTCAGACTCACAGGCATAGGAAGCAACATTTTTCCAAGTGATACATTAAGGGTCATAGTGAGGGGGATTGATTGCTCCTCATTTCATCTCTTGATTCCTCAATCCACATGTTCTGGCTATGAAAGAAAAAGCACCATGTAATATCAGTTACTGTAGGATAGCACCCCCAACCTTTCAAAGTGTTCTCTCTCAACTGGTATCCCCTTTCCATTCCTTTCCATTCCTTTTCCATTCCTATCCATTCCTTTCCCCCAATTGTTTTGGGTGCTAGAATATGTGGCAAGACCTGCAAATTCTATAAACATTGGTTTATTACCTGTTTCTGCAGGGAGTTCCTTGGACAATCATAATGGTGAATGAGTTATTTGATAAGTCTACAGATGATGAGATTTGGAGAACTGTGGTGGGAAAGGAAGGTCAATTCATTCCCAGTATAATGAGAGACATTCCAGTGACAATAAATCACTGCCTTCTCCATGAGTGAAGGAGTCTAGTATAATCAACATGCCACCATAGAGCTGGTTTATCCTGTCAAGCCATAATCTCTCATTGGAAGCTCATGACAAGTGACTATGATTAACAAATTGGTCACTCAGCAAAAACCAATTCAAACTTATGAAAAGTTGGTCTTTTGTTGATGAGCCCATTAAGCAAGCACAGGGTGGCAAGGAAAGGGTCATCTTATGCTGGGTCATCTTGTCTACCTGATTATTGAAAACATCTTCCATAGTTGGGGACTTTGGTGAGTATTCTCAAGTTACAGAAACAATCTCAGGTACCTAGCACACAGGCTCACAACTGTAGTCCCAGAGACTTGGGAGGTTGAGGCAGTAGGATCACATGATTGAGGTCAGCCTGGACAAGTTAGCAAGACCCTGTTTCAAAATTTAAAAATAAAAAATAAATAATCTCAAACTCTGGGATCATTGTAACAATTCCATATTCATGCCTTATCTCCAGATCTCTATGGCATCAAACCTCTAACCTTTTTCCTTCCCAGTTCCTGATCCTCCAACCAAACTCTTAGAAATTGCCTATAAACCCATGTAGATCCACACTTCTATTTCTCATCCTGGCAAATTGACAACCAGATTTGTTCCTTGATTTTATGCCCACTAAGTAGATATCCCTTCACCAAGATTATTTGGAGCTATGCCTATAGCTATAGCAGTTTATTTCTGACCAATGCCAACTTGGCCCAATTGGTTTTCCTTGTTTTTGTTTTGTTTTTGAGATAGGGACTTGCTGTGTTGCCCAGGTTGACATCAAACTTCTAGGCTTAATGGATCTTTCTACCTCAGCCTCCCAGGTAGCTGGGACTACAGGTGCATGCAGCTACACCCAACCTAGTAGATTTTCTAAATTCCCATATAATCTGATCAGAGGTAATTCTTCATGATCTAGTAGGTATGGAATCCAGGGAGCATGAACTACTTATTCATGCAACTTACTTGTGCCTCCAAGGTCCACTTGAGCCAAATCTTGTATTTATTCCCCTCTCATTATGGTATACAGATGAGTGATATATTTTATCACTTGGTAGATCAGAAAAGATTCATGAAAGGTATCTTAGATTGTATGCCTCAAGGTGTCCTAGAGGCAGGCATTGAATCTCTATCAAAGCAAACCCAGATATGTTACTACAAAAGGAGATCAGGGCTTGATAAAAAGGGCACAACTTTTCTCCAATACCTTAAAAATGTCTCAGCTGTGATTCCCCTCTCAGGGCCTTCTGCTGGATCCCTTTCCAGTGCAGATTAAGCTTTTATTTTATTTTATTTTCTATAAAGGAGATTGTAGAAAGAGTCTGGATGGATTTCAGATTTCCCAGTAACTACTGTGCTCCTATCTTAGCACAATGGAGAGGGAGCGAAGAGGAAGGGAAATTTCTCAGGATTCATCCCATCCTACCTGAAAGAGCCTGGAATGCACAGGTTCCTGGAAGGTTGGGAATGTCCCTGTCATTTCAGCTCCCAGATTCATATTCTCAAGCTAGCTCACACTCCAGCAATCACATCTGGCTATTTGTCAAAATTTCTAATTTAGGGGCTGGGGATGTAGCTCAGTGGTAGTGTGCTTGCTGAGCATGAACAAGGGCCAGGGTTTAATCCTGAGCACAGCAAAAGAAAAATTTCCAGTTTAATGTAGAATCTGCCCCAGGTAAGCAAATGCTTGAGTCTTCTGTCTCCCTGAGGGCTCCTGTCTTTCTCTAAGTTATTTAGCCTATGACCTCAGTTCTCAGAAGGGTTCATGAATAGGATGTTGAGTTTTTACTTCTTATTACATTAGGAACAAAATCTTTCTACTTCCCTATGTATCCAAGTTGAAATGGGAAGTTCTCTGAATGCTGGAATTTGAATTTCATACAATTTTCACATCATAAAATAGTTAAAAAAATTTTTTTCAACCACTTAAAAACGTGAAAAAACATTGCTATCCCATGAGTTGTACAGAAACAGGCAGGAGGCTGAATGTGGCCTATTAACAGTAGTTTGCCAACCTCTGATGTCATGCTAGTTTCTGGGTGGTCATATAACACAGTGCTGATCAATGAGATGTCAGGAAAGGTCTGCTGAGGATCTTCCAAAAAAGTGTCCTCATTCTTAACGAGCAACACTTACAAAAGGAAGTCCAGATTTTTCCTTTTGGTGATGTCTCTCTGGATGTAATTCATAGAACTTCAGCTGCCCACCTTGCAACCATGAGGCAAAGAGCCTAAAGTTCTCTTCAGGGGAAGAAGTCAGGAAGCTGAGGATGGCAGAGTAGAAAGATGAAAGGAATCAGAATCCTTTATGACATTTTTGAGCAGCTATAATAACAAACACTGGGGCCATCCTACTTCTAAAATAAGTTAGATATAATAAAATTTTATTATCATGAATTATTATCTTCTTGTAGGTTCTATTTTCTGTAAAACATTCTAACTAAAATAATGAGTCAAGGGCTGGTAGTGTAGCTCAGTGGTAGAGTGTTTCCCTAGCATGAGCAAAAACCTGGGTCTAGTCACCCAGCACCACAATAAATAAGTTAATTATTTAAATAATAAGTTAAATATCTCTTTCACTTCAACAAAATATAATAGCTATGACTTCTGAAATGACCTATCTTTTGTCAGGCATGTTGACACACACCTATAATCCCATCTACTCAGGAGGCTGAGGTAGGAGAATCTCAAGTTTGAGGCCACCAGGGCAACTTAGCAACACCTGTCTCAAAATAAAAAGACTGGGCATGTAGTTCAGTGGTGGAGTGTCCTTGGGTTCAATCTCCAGACCCACCACAACAAAAAAGACACTTTTTACCACTGTGCTGGGCATCAAACCTAGGGCCTCACAATTGTGCTTACTACTGAGCTACACCTCCAGCCTGAATTTTGCTCTTTGAAAGACACTGTTGAAAGAACAAAGAGACATGTCACTGAGAAGGAATGAACATTTGCAAATCATACACTTGATAAAGGACTTAAATCCAGAATATATAAAGAACTCTCAAAACTCAATAAAAAAATAAACAACCCAAATAAAAATAAAAATGGGATCTGGGGCATAATTCAATGGTAGAGCACTTGCCTAGCATGTACAAGGCCACAGATTTAATCCTCAGCACTGCAAAAAGCTTTTTAAATTAAAAATTAAAAAAATAAAGATAAGCAAATTTTAATTGTTTAACAGACACTTCACCAAAGAAGATATACAGATAGCAAATAAGTACATGAAAATGTACTCAATGTCTTTAGCCATTATAGGGTAATGCAAACTAAAACCACAAGGGATACTAATACTCCCTAACTAGAGTGGCTAAAATTAAAAAGACTAAGCAATTATTGGAGGATGCAGAAGAATTGGAACTCTGATACATTGCTTGTAGAAAGTAAAATGGAATAGTCACTTTGGAAAAGAGTTTGGTAGTTTCTTTTTTTCTATTTTTTTTTAGTTGTGGATGGACACAATACCTTTATTTTATTTATTTATTATTTTTATGTGGTGATGTGGATCAAACCCAGTGTCTCACATGTGCTAGGCAAGTGCTCCACCACTGAGCTACAAACCCAGTTCTGGTCGTTTTTTAAAAAAGTTAAATTATGCATGCAATCCTAGGTTTAATCCCCAGCACCATAAAAATGTTAAATGAATGCAACCAAAATGTTAGGAAAAATATATATTGAAGAATCAAAGATTATCATTTTTTCTATGACCTAATAATAAACAGCTATGCCTGGTGAAATAAAAACTTAAATATATACATGCCATATGATTCAACTATCTTACTCCTAGAAATTTACCCAAGGAAAAATGAAAGTATATTTCCACTCAAAAACTTGAACCCAAGAATATTTATAGGCACTTTACTTTTAGCAGTTTCAAATTAGAAACAATCAAAAGGTCCATCAATAGGTGAAAGGATAAACAAATTGTAATATGTACATATGATGAATTCTACTCAGCAAAAAACAAAAATTTAATGAACTACTGATAAAACAGCATGAATGAATCTCAAAGTATGCTGAATGGAAGAAAACAACAAAAAAAATTACATACCACATGGCTCCATTTATTGAAAAATCTGGAAAGTGCAAATTAATCTATAGTGACAGAAAACAGATCAGTGGCTGCCTGTGGATGGGGGCAGGGTGGCAAAGGTGGGAGGGTGGAATTATAAACAGTAAAAGGAAATTCTGGATGGTGATCTATATACTCATTATTTTGATTTTGATATGTATGTATACGTCAAAACTTAACAAATTGTGCACTCAAAATACATGCAGCTTATTATCTGTCAATTAGATCTCAAGAAAACTGTTAAATTTAAAAAAATCTTGGGCTGGGTCTGTGGTTCAGTGATAAAGCACTTGCCTAGCACATGTGAGACACTGGGTTATATCCTTAGCACATCTACAAAGATAAATAAATAAAAATAAAGGTGTTGTGCCCATCTACAACTAAATACACACACACACACACACACACACATAAATCTATACTGAGGATGATGCCACACACCTGTCATCCTAGCTACTTGGGTGGTTGAGGCAAGAGGATGACAAATTTGAGGGAAGTCAGTCTGAGCTACTTAATAAATATATATTTGATATAATTATATATTTAATAATATATAAATATTTATTAAATATAGATTTATTTAGCAAGTAGATATATATACTTAATAAATATATATACTTATTTATTAATTAGCCAAGACTGAACTCTCTCAAAATTTGAAAAAAGTTCAATGATACAGTGCTTGCCTAACATGTATGAGGCCCTGAGTTCAGCTCCCAGTACTGCAAACAAAATTTTGCTTAAACAAGTTTGTGGGTTTCTATCACTTTTAACAGAAAAAAATTAAATAGATGCAGTCCTCATGTTAGGTAAACAATATTTAAATGATACACTTAAAGAACCCCCTTTCCCTAGTGGTAGAATGAGTACATTGATTAATCCATCTGCTCCCATCTTTGAGTCTGTCTTGGGAGAATTTCTCTGGCCTATTGTCCCCATTGATTGCATGGGAAATGATTGTTGGGGAGAATTCTCCTCCTTGGGATTATGTCACTTTATTGACCCATTTCTTTCTTTCATTCTTTTTTCTTTTTTTGTATTGTGGGTTGAACCTGGGGCAATGAATCACTGAGCCACATCCCCAGCTCTTTTTTCTATTTTATTTAGAGACAGGGACTTGCTGAGTTGCTTAGGGCCTTGCTAACTTGCTGAGGCTGACTTTGAACTTGAAATCTTTTCCCCGCATCAGCTTCCTGAGCAGCTGGGATTACTTATAGGCATGTGCCACTGCATCCAGCACTATTAGCCTGTATCTTCTTTGCAGATTCAGAACTTCAGAAAATATGACCTGAATTTTAATCCAAATCACTTGTTTAAAATATATACTCCTGAACTACAGAATCTGAATGAATGGGAGTAGGGCCTAAGAATCTACATTTTGCCAAGCATTTTTGGAAATTCTTTTGTTAAATCATACTTCTGTAAAACAACAACAATGGATTAATCTTAAGTTGTATATCATGCCTTATGACATATAAAGAAAAGTCCAATTTAGGCTTTAATATTATTTCATCTCATACTGATAAATCTCTTTAGAGACTGCTCTAACCAAACTAGGATCCACGGTCTTTGGGGGATTCAAAAATGTAATCTCAGCTGTCCATAAATTCTTTATGAATAATTTTAATTTTGTATTTTTTCCTTCAAGGATAATCTAAATACAATAATTACAAGCATATTCTAGATTTGGATGACTACCTTATAATCCAGTACAGCCGTATAATTTTAGTACCCACATTGCTGTTGCTTTTTATAATAAGGTTGGTACCAAAGCATATTATTTCAGTTGTTAGAAGTATAACAATGTCTATGCCCCTCTGTCTCTAGCTAGTGATGTACTAACATGTCCCAGTCCTTGTCTCAAAGTATAGGTATAGGAGCTCCTCTCTGATACCAGTAAATGTCTAGGGTGACCTGAAAATGACCTTTCAAGTTCTATAGATAAAGGTTCTCATGCATTGGCTAGCTGATTGTGGTGTAAGGTCTTGAAGCACAAACAAGATATTTCCATTTATGTGACAAGAGGGTAGTGAGGAGACAAGGTCCTGGGGTATAGCCAGGACCACTGTTCCCTCATACAATGCAAATGCTTAGGATGGATAGGTGTTCAAGCACAAGTAAGGTGATATTTCCATTAATTAATTGGATGACCTTGAGACAGCCCTTGCCCATGATACTGGGTTTGGTTCTCTGGTCCAAACTAATGCTTCTCACGGCACTCATCCTCTTGGTTCATCAGCATGGTCCTTCTCAGGCTACTAACCATCTATGTTAGTACATTCAGTGGCAGGTCTAAACACACACACACACACACACACACACACACACACACACACACACTTTTCACTCCCCATCACACAGCTCTTTCCAAGATCAAAAGGAATGGGTCATTTTCTATAACTGGAACAAAAAATTCTGTTTGGTGGTTTGGGGGCTGATTGAATCAGCAGTCAAATGACATCATCAAAGACACAGGGGCTTTCATTCTTTTTTTTCTCTGCCTTTCTCTGCTAACAGCTTGTCTTGCTTCCTGCTTATAAGATGGCTACAGCAGTACAGGCATTACATGCAGACTTGACAATGTATTAAGAGGGGATTTCCTCCTATACATCTCTTTTTATTTCTGAGAAAGGCCTTTCCCAAAAGTCACCTAGGAGACTTCCTCTCAGGTCCCATTTTGAACAAAGCTGTATCCTTCAAGGGATTTGTTCTTTCTTTCTCTTTTGTGTGGGTTGGTGTAAGGCAGGTTGTTAACTCTCTACCTTAGAGTATGTGGGAATAGCTTTCTAAACTAATTCCTTATGAGAAAGTTACCTTGGTAGATTATTTTATCTGGACTTGCCCCACTTTCTGACTATACTTTGTTTATAGTAGAGGGGCCCAAGTTTCCTTACCACATGCTAGGAAGTAGCTATTTAGTGATCACTCACAGGGTAGCCCCAAGTTTTACAGCAATACTCAGTCCCCTTTTCCTGTTGTTACCCTTGTTTTTTGTTCTCTTCTTTTTTTATAATGAGCAGCAGTAGTGGCTACCTGGTAGGATTCAGGGTAGCAGGATACTGAATTGAAATTCCTATAGTCTTGCCTTCCTCACCCATTCCAAATTAGAGATTAGTAAATTGCTAATGTAAGAGTCACACACCAAGAAACAGTAAAAAAAAAAAAAAAAAAAAAAAAAAAAACCTACAGCATTCATTCATTTGGGTCATATTTCTGGTATATACCAAGAATATCTCATATGGTTTCCATCACCATTTCTGATCTGGCCTGAGTATCCCAAATATGTTTAATAAAAGTCAGTCAAACTCCTCTGAGTGTGGGTCTCCCCAGGAATGGTAAGACTCCTGAACTTCTGCATTCCATTTGATGGAAATACTATTGTCATCAAATGTAAACCTAGCAGGGCTGGGATGTAATTTGGGGAAAGACCACTTACCTAACATGCATGAGGCCC
Organism: Callospermophilus lateralis; assembly: GCF_048772815.1. Taxonomy (NCBI): domain Eukaryota; kingdom Metazoa; phylum Chordata; class Mammalia; order Rodentia; family Sciuridae; genus Callospermophilus; species Callospermophilus lateralis. The sequence goes on along the minus strand of NC_135325.1, from coordinate 38,491,517 downwards.
TAGGTTTGATTCTCAACACCTCAAAAAAAAAGTAAATTTAGGGGGGAACTTATATGCTGAAATTTTTAGGCAGAAGTTCTATAGAATTTAGAGCTTTCATAGTCTTCGTATCTTTGGAACCAAGTGGCTACAGCCAGGAAATACACTGTGGTTCCTGACTTTATCCCCAGTTATGTTCAGGTGTAGCTCATCAAGACATCAAAAGCAATAACATGCTGAGAAAAGTATGAAGCACTCCAAAAATCTCTCTTTCCAACCACCACTACTACCCGCTTGCCCACAGATCACCCAAGTGATAACACCAGGCTCTCTAGACAAGGAAGGTAGGAAGGTATATTCCAGGGACAACACCAATTGCTTTCTCTGCCTTGTACTGCTCCCTGAAGTTCCCAGTACAGTCTCTCCACTCTTCAGGCATTTCTAATTTGCTCCAATCTTGCAGCAATTAGGGCCCTGCGGGGAAATGGAGCTCTGGCTCAACCCACTTTTCCTTCCTCTACTTTGCCCCTAAAATGAGGTAGCAATGACTAACTTGACACCACGTGACACCAAGCAGCCCCTAACTGTCGGCCTGTGTGAAGTTATTTGCTATTCATTTTGGGTGTGCACTTGAACCCACTTCCTCTGGTTGGGGACTTCCCCATCTTATGATTCTTGGAAGGTGGCAGAGCCCATCTCTCTCTCTCTACAGACAAGAGTGCCACATTCACTCTTCTCCAAAGCTAGGATTCTGGAGTACAACCTAATCAGGTCACCCTAGACTTTGTCTTAGGAGTTACAGGCAAAGAATTGAGCACTCAGAAAATCTTTCTCAGGAAGTGTTAGCAGCTGCAGCAAGACAGAGCTCCCTGCAGGGTGACAGCAGTGAAAACTGGAGACTGGATTGCTCTGAGGTGCTACAGTGGGCTCCTCACCAGACAAGTTCTACAGCGTGGTTTAAGTGTTGTTCCTGGCTATAAACCTGCTTCTCCAGCCCGCCTACTGATTCTGGAAGCTGCCCAGTATCCTTTTAATGCATTCCTTTTCTGCCTAAATCATCCAGATTCCAATTCTGTTGCATACAATCAAGGGTCTAGACTGCTGCACAGCTATACCTCCTTTAAGAATTTGGTTTACTTCTGAAAAGTTCTGAAGGACTTTGTCCCCAGGGACAGTTTTTTTTTTTTTTTTTTTTTTTACATCGAAGGGGATTCTTTGCAAATGTCCATTCTGTCATGAATACTAAACATAGAGACTGTATGGCTACCCACTGTTTTCCTGCAGTATCTATTTTAGCACCCGTGAGCATGTATGTTCTGAGCAATGCTGGAAAGCCCCTTTCAAAGAGTTCTTGCCCTGGTAAAAGACTTTGTAATGATTCTTGAAATAAATAGATTCATGATGTTCTTTATATAGTAGACTTGATCTCTGTGAACGTATTATTTTGAAATGAGGATTTAAATTGTTCTTTGGCAGGAACTGAATATTCAAATGTAATGAATTTAATTGATTATGAGTGTTTCTTTTGAGATGATGCAATAAGTGCTTGGTATTGGCTGCTCCAGAGTGTGCTGGCAGAAAGGCTTTCAAAGTTGAGTTTGGTACAAATGAAATCTCACTAGAATTACTTTAAAGGTCCTATCTCCAAATATAGTTTTATTTTGAGGTATTGGGGTTAGGGTCTCAGCATATGAAGTTTGGAAGGATATAATTCAGCCCATAACTAGGGAAGTCATAGTTCCTCTAATATTCTTCAAGCCTTTTAAAACTTAACCTATCAGGTTTAACACATGGGGTGTAGCTGTAGCTGCTTGGCTCAGGAGTAGAAGACTGGAGTTTAACAGGGCAGCCCAAGTTCCACCTTCATGAGATTCTTCTCCCAATACCAATTACTGTTCCTCTTAGGACCATTGTTGGGTAATTCTGTTTTGCCTCCAGAAAGCTCCAAAGTGAATCATAATAGGAAATTAATTAAATTAACTCCAAGTTTCTTGCTAAATCTCAGGCTATAAAGTCTATCCCCATGGTATTTCTCATGCTAAATTATGCCTGGCCACATTATCCAAATAGAGTTCAGCAGAAGTTGCATGTTCAGCCCAAATTATAGCATACCATGTTCCAAATAATATATAAATGTCCAAAATTTGAGCAATATGAAATCTCTCCAATTGTGAGATTTTTAGGAGAAAGATTAACTCCAAAATTCCAGAGAAATTTAAGTTCAAAATTATTTTCTCCCCAGTTCTGTTTCTGCTCAGTCTCAGGAGGGTTTTACTCTGAGATGTGGGGAGAGTCAAAGTTCCCTTAGCAACTGCAACCTGGGCTGATAACCACTGGAATTGGTGATGTTGCTTCAGGACCTCCAAAGCAGAAACAACCCAACACTAAGATTCTCATATATCCTACTTTCTAAGAGTTCAAAAAGTTAGTTGGGCACATAATCTTTCCCCAGTACCAGTGGCACATGTACAGAACTTTGAAGAAAATAAGTCCAAGAAGGAACCAGACAAATCCACTATGTAGAACATTTTGCAGAACAATTAGCCTGGTGTCTTTGGCAAGTCAGTATCATTAAAAATGGTGTCTGTACTAGATTAAAATAAATTTAAAGGACATAAGAGATAGATACAATGCATGGTCTGGGTTGGGTACTGATTTGTATGAAACTGTGAGAGACATTTTTAGGTCATTTGGAGAAATATGAATAGAAGCTGGGTGTTAGACAAGTGGAAATTTTACTGAAATAGCAAAATGAAGGTTGATGACTAAAAAAAAAATCAGGCTGAAGAACATTGTGCATAGTATGTTTTCCATTTGGTAATAAAATAAAAGCATGCAGACACAAACACGCACACACTCTAAATTATGCACTAAGGTCTTACAGGGTTGATCTCTGTGTGATGGAAATTTTATTTATTCAGTTATTTATTGTATTTGTGCTTGTCTATATATTCTAATTTTCTACAATGAATATGTATTGCTCTTGTGTTAATAAAAAGTTATTTAAAAAATTCTTATTAGTCACCAACAAACCTCACTCCCTGAAGCAGTTATTCCAAACAAAATTATATTACTAGAAACTAGTATAAAATATAGTCCAGACCCGTGGTGCTGTCAGAAAGCAAATTTTACAGTGCAAGCAGTGATATCTTAAGAAGGGTAAACAGCAAATGTGAGAGAAAGAGGAAGTTACCTTACTTTCTTTTTCTATTGCTATCATAAAATATCCGAAATGGGAAATTTGTACAGAAAAGGGATTTATTTAGCTCAGTTGTAGAGGCTGAAAGTCCAAGCTCTGGAGACCCCATCTGTTCAGCCTCTGGTGAGGGCCACATGATGGACAGCATCATGGCAGGACCACATGTGAAAGGGAGATGTCACATGGTAAGACAGGAAGCCAGAGAGTGTAGGGGTCAGACTCCCTCTTTTGTAACAGTTCACTCTTATGAAAACTAACTCACTCCCCAAAACCAGCATTAATTCCTTCTAAGAGCAATATCCCCAATGACTTTATTACCTTGCACTAAGACCCACCTCTTAAAACTTCCATCACCTCCCAATATCTCCACACTGGGGATCAAACTTTTAAGACATGAACCTTTGTAGACACAAAGTTTATGCAAACCATAGCAAGCTTTGACAGGTGACAAGTTGGGTTGTGTTAGTTGTCTAATTGTTTGCAACCTCTGAGATTTAACTCTGCCTGGATTAGTTTGTTTGTTTCATAAGAAATATCTATGAGTTTCATTTATTTTATTTTTAAAGTATAATTATTTTTTGTAGATTTTTTTTTCTTTTTTAAAATTTGTTTTAATTAGTTATACATGACAGTAAAATGCACTTATATACTTTGGTGTATCATACATAGATGGGATATAATTTCTCATTTTTCTGAGTAGACATATTGTAGAATCACATTGGTTAAAGTATAATTGTTAACACCTATTAATTGTAAAAATCAATGGAGTTCATTCTGATATTTCCATACATGCATACATTGTGAGTTGATCATGTCCATCTACCCTTCTTCTGACCCTCTCCCTTGGCCCCCTTCCCAATCCCTAGTAATCCCTCTTCTACTTTCAGGTCACTTAAAGTTTCCACATATGCCATACTTGTCCTTCTAACTCTGGCTTATTTCATTTAACACAATGTCCTCCACTTCCATTTTCCTGCAAATGACAAGATTTAATTTTTCTTTATGGCTGAATAATACTCCATTGTGTATGCCACTCAGTTTGCCATATAGGGGATATGAGGGGTTTCTATCCATTATTACTATTCCCTCTCTCAGAGAGGGGAACTAGGAACATTTCTGTGTTTTGGGAAAGTTAGAGAGGTGATACCCCTAGTTCTCAGGTCATCCTCAAAGCTTCCTTATTCAACATCCAGTCTATTTAAAACCTCTTAAATCCCCATCTTGAACTCTTTGCTCCTGTCATCCAAACACTGCCCTGAGGATGGGTTTGGTTTGGTGACACAGCCTTCATATCCTCCTGTAAGCATCCACACCCTTTTGGAGTAGGCATAGCTCCAAGCATGGTTCAAAATCTTGCTGTTGTAGTTTTCTATTGCTACCTTAACAAATGATCATAAAGTTGTTGGCTCAAAACACACATTTATTGTTTTGCACATCTGAGGTCAGAAGGACACAAGTCTTATGGGGCAATAATCAAGATGGTCTTCTTCCTTTCTGGAGACTTGAAGAAAGAATCTGTTTTATGCTCAATTGCTCCATTACCAGAATGTAGTTCCTTATGATTGTTGGATCAATGTCCTCATTTTCTTTCTGGCTAGAAACTGTGGCACCCTACGTTTCCTCATCTTTGGGGCCCTCCTCTGTCTTCAAAGTCAGCAACCATAGGTTGAATCCTCTCACATGACTTCCAACACAACCCAATCTTCTTCCATTGTTGTCCACTTTTAAAGACTTTTTGTGGTTAGGTTGGATAATCTCTCCCTTCTCAAGGTCTTTAATCTTAATTCAGATCTATAGATTCTCTTTGGCTGTGTAAGGTAACATATCCACAGGTTCCAGGGATCAGGACTTGGCCAACGTTGGGGAATCATTAATATGCCTACCACACTGCATTCTCCGCACATAGTCTTCTTTTGATCTTGGATCAACATTTCTCACATTCAGTCTTGTGCCTCAGTGATTGCTGCCAATTCCTCTTGCTCTGGAATTTCTTGAAGCCTGCGTCTTAGTGGTGGTTTCCTCTCTACATCCAATGTATTTTATTTGATGAATTACCCTCAGTGGAGTCCTAAACCTACATTCAGAAGCTACTGCCCTTGGGTCCTGGTGAGGAAAAATGCCTCTGTTTTGGGCTTGTTGCCCTTGCGAAAGCTATTTGCATTTTCCAGGCCTTAAGTAGAACTTTAACAATAGCAGAAACAGTTCTTTCTGTCCACTCTGTGGCTCCCATTTTCCTTTGAAGCAGGCTTAGCTGTTTCCTCTTTCTTTTTAATTGTGAGAAATGTAAAAGCTACTGAAAAAGTACAAAGACTATTATAACAAAACCCATATTTCCATCACTCAGAATTGTACATACTTTGTCATATTTGCTTCCTACAAATAAAAAATCTTAGATATAAAGCTAAAATTTCTCATTTAACCACTATCTGCATTGTCATCCTTTCCTCAGGCACCCACTGTGACCTGGAGTGTACTCTCATCCATTTTTGCATTTTATAAACATATATATGTCCATAAACTATATGTGGTATTTTTGTGCATATCCATTTACATAATTGTGTCATTTTTGTTCAATATTATGCTTTCTTTTGATACCTATCCATATTGCTATATGTAGATCCAGCACCACCTCTATGTTGTTCCATTGTGTGATATCATCCCATTTTATTTTTTTACAACATTTTGACATATTGCTCTCCGTAATGGTCAAACAAGTCAATATTTCCACCAGCACTGTAGGAGTGTGCTTAGTTCATCCCATTCTCCCCAACACTTCTGGGAGATTTTAAATATTTGTCAGTCTAATGTGTAAGAAATAATACATCATTATTGTTTTAATGTTCATGTGGGAAGCATTGCTCACTTTAAGCTTATTTCCTGACACGTGAAGTTCTGTGGCTCCCCAGGCTAAGCAGGAACTGAAACTCAAACCCCTAGACTCCATGTCAGTTCTGACTCCCTTTTTATCTTCACCCATGTCTTTTTCTCCTTTATGAATTCTTTTTATGTTTCTAACTCCTGAAAACATCCTTCTTCATATGTTTTCAAGTGTGGATGTTCATTTTTTAACTTCAAAAATATTTCATGAAAAGATAGAACAAAGTGTTGTAAATTCAAACAAACTAAAAAAACATAACCAAACTGCAATGCATAAACTTTAATTTAATCTTGTTTTTTTTAATCTATAAGAAAACATTTGGGGAACAATTACAGAAATCTAAATATGGTCTGGATGATAATAGGAGATGATATTAAAATATTATTGATAACATTATTGTTCATGTCTTAGATGTGATAATGGTTTTGTAGTTATATAGGAGAATGCCCTCTCAAGATGCACACTGAAGTATTTAGGGGTGATACAGTCAATCCTCTTTCAAAAAATTAGAGTAGTTTAGATTGATAGTGTCATGGTGTCGATTTGGTCTTTGTCCCCATTTCCTGGTGTACAACTCCTAAAATACTTGGAATCTCTGAAGTGATAGTGTCTTGGTATGCTAATAGACTGCCTAATAACTGGCAGTCCCTAGGTGGTTTCAGGATCTGAGCTGGTCACCTGAAAGACCAAGTTAGGATTATAGGGTTGAGATTTTCATTCCCACCTCTCAACTTTGAGGAACAGGGAGGGCTGAAGGTTAAGTTGATTGTCAACGGCCAATGATTTAACCAATCAGTCCTAAGTAATGATTGATTCTTATGGAGGCCTCTGGGGTTCAGAGATTTTCAGATAGCTGCAGAAGTTCCTGGAGGGTGGCACACATGAAAAAATGCATGAAAGCTTCACACCCCTTCTCCTATGCCTTGCCCTAGGTATCTCTTCATCTATACATTCTGTAATACCATTTATATGAAACCAGTAAATTTAAATAAGTATTTCTGTGAGTTCTATAACTCACTGGAGCAAATTAATCAAATCCAAGGAGGTGACAGTGAGAAACTTGACTTATATCAAATTGCCCATAATCACAGATAAAGTCACTTGGGACTTTCAACTGGCATCTAAAGGGGAGGGGGCGATCTTAAGGACCAAGTCTTCAAAAATGCAATCTTTCAATAGGATCTGATGCTATTTCTAGGTAGACAGCATCAGAATTAAATTAAAGAACACTCAGCTTGTATCCTCTGTTTCAGAATTGCTTGGCTGCTAATGGAAAGAAATCCCCACACCTTTTAGGGTCACAGAACTCTGTTAATTTTGTGTGAGAGTCATGGAAAAGTGGTTTGTTTTTTCAATAGTGTTAGAAAAAACATGACAAAATGTTAACAATTGTTGAAACTGAGTGGTGGCATAATGATATTCATTGTACTGGTTTGAATTTTTCTATATGTTTGATATTTTTCACAATAAAAAAGTTAGAACATGTTTTTTTTTCTTTTGGGGACTTTTTACACTAGATTTCTAGGTATTAGAAATAGGGCTGATGGCAGGTTTCAGTAAATGGCCAAATTACCATTTTGAACCAGAAACTCACCGAACTTTTTAACAGTTTAATCTGCTTGTTAGGTTGGTTTTCCAAATGAATTTTTAGCACTATTTTTTTCTAGTTTAGTGAAGAATGTCATTGGTATTTTGACGGGCATTGCATTTAATCTATATAATGCTTTTGATAGTATGGCCATTTTATCAATATTCATTCTGCCTATCTGTGAACATGGGAGGTTTTTCAAGTTTCTGAGGTCTTCTTCAAATTCTTTCTTCATTGTTATATAGTTTTCATTGTAGAAATCTCTCATTCTTTGGTTAGATTTATTCGTAGATGAGTTTGTTTGTTTGTTTTTTGAGGCTACTGTGAATGGAATTGTCTTCCAGATTTCTTTCTCAGCAGATTCATTTTTGTTATAGAGGAATGCTAGGATTTTCGTATTTTGATTTTGCAATCTGCTGCTTTGCCAAATTTGTTTATTATCTCTAGCAATTTGGTGGAGTTTTTTGGGATATTCTAGTATAGGATCATATCATTTGTAAACAGTGATAATTTGACTTCTTCCTTTCCTATTTTTTAACCTTTATTTTATTTATTTGCTTTATGTGGTGCTGAGGATCGAACCCAGTGCCTCACATATGCAAGGCAAACACTCTAGTAACCGAGCTACAACCCAGCCCCTTCCTTTCCTATTTTTATAACTTTTATTTCCTTCTCTTGCCTAACTACTCTGATTAGAATTTCTAGCACTATATTAAATAGGAGTGGCAAGAATGAACATCCTTGTCTTTTACCAGAATTTAAAGGAAATATATTCAGTTTTTCTCAATTGCTATGAAGTTGGCTTTTGATTTTTCATATATAGACTTAAGATGTTGAAGTAGTTTCCTTCTATCCATAGTTTTTTCAGGTTTTTTTATCATGAATTTGTGCTGAATTTTGTTGCAGACCTTCTCTGCATTTATTGAGATGATTAAGTGATTTTTGTCTTTAATTCTATTTATATGAATTATATTTATCCATTTGTGTATGTTAAATCATCCTTCCATAACTGGAATAAAATCAAATTGGTCATGATATAAAATCTTCTTCTTCTCCTATTTATTTATTTGTTTCTTTGTTTATTGTGGTGCTGGAGAGCATACATGCCAGGCAAGTACTGTATCACCAAGCGACATCCCAGCCAATCTGCTTAATATGTTGTTGAATGTGATTTGCTAATATTTTATTAAGGATTTTTGCATATAAGTTCACCAGGGATATTAGTCTGTAGTTTTCTTTCTTGATGTACCCTTCTCTGGTTTTGGTATGAGTATGATACTGGTTTCATAGAATGAATTTGGAAGTGTTCCATCCCTTTCTATTTCATGGAATAATTTGAGGAGTATTAGCATTAACTCTTCTTTTTAAAATTTTTTTGTAGTTGTAGATGGACAACATGACTTTATTTTATTTGCTTATTTTTTATATGTGGTGTTAAGTATCAAACCCAGTGCCTCATGCATGCTAGGCAAGCACTCTGTCACTGATCCTCAGCCCCAGCCCTGGCATTAGCTCTTCTTTCAAGGTCTGATAGAATTCAGTTGAGAATCCATCTGGTCCTGGTCCTTTCTTTGTTTGAAGCTTTTTTTTTATTGCTTTGATCTCAATTTAAGTTATTGATCTGTTTAAGTTTTCTGTCTTCTCAATTCAATTTTGGCAGGTTGTATATAGAAATGTATCTATTTTTCTAGATTTTCCAATTTATTGGAGTGTAAGTTTTCAAAGTAGTCCCCAAGGTTCCTCTGGATTTCTGTGATGTCTGTGGTGATATTTTCTTTTTCATCTCTAATTTCATTATTTGGACTTTTTTCTTTTGGTTAGGTTGGCTAAGGACTTATCAATCTTGTTCATTTCTTCAAAGAACCAACTCTTTGTCTCATTGGTCCTTTGTATTTTTTTATTCTCAATTTCATTGATTTTTGTTCTGATCTTAATTATTTCCTTCCTTCTATTAGTTTTGAAATTGGGTTGTTCTTCTTTTCCAAGGGCCTTGAGATGCATCATTAGGTTATTTATTTGGGATCTTTCTGATTTTCTTACGTAGGCACTGATAGCTATAAACTTTTTTCTTCAAGTTGCCTTCATAGTGTCCCAGAGGTTCTTGGATGTTGTATGACTATTTTCATTTTAGTCTAATTTTTAAACTTCTCCCCTGATTTTTTCCATCATTCATCCATTATTCAAAAGTGTATTGTTCAGTCTCCATGGACTTATATAGTTCCTATAGAGTTTTGTGTTCATTTCTAATTTTGTTCCATTATGATCTGATGAGATATAAGGGATCATATTTTTTTTGCATTTGCTAGTAGTTGAAAATGTGTGTAATATACCTTCCCTCTCCTACATCACAGCTAGTCTACTTCAAATGTGCTCAGAACACTTACAGTAGTCCACAGTTGAGCAAAGTTATCTAACACATAGTTTACTTTGTAATAAAGTATTAAATATTTCATGTACTTTATTGAATAATGTACTGAAGTGAAAAACAGAATGGTTGTATGAGTACTCATCATTGACATACACTGCTGAAAGCAAACTGATTCTGAAGAATGTTTGAAGCACTGAACTAAAATCAATTGCTGGAGGACAAGGATGCTACAGTGACAGGTTCATCAATTACTCTTTTGGACCTTGAGAGCAGCTGGTAGAAAGCATAGCGTCATCAACACTTGTTGATGGATATAGGCACAATATTTTTCAGGAAGATAACAAGTTTTGACTGGACAGTTTGTTTCTTCCTTTCATTATGTATTTATCTATATCAAGAAATAACACTGTATCCACCTGTCAGCTTTTGTGAGTCTGTTGCAATTGACTTCCTCTTCTTGTAACACTGTAGGTCACTGTTGATAGTAGCAAACATCTCCCCCACACTCCTCCTATAAATTCTTTTGCTTTTTGTTTTTGTTTTTGGTACTGGGAATTGAACCCAGGGGCACTCTACCACTGAGCTACACATCTCTAGCCCTTTTTCATTTTTATTTTGAGATAGTATCTCACTAAGTAGCACAGGCTGGACTTGAATGTGTCATCTTCCTGCCTCAGACTTCTGTGTTACTGGGATTACAGGAGTGTGCCACTATACCTGATTTGCTGTAAACTTTCTTGATGCCTCCAGTATAACTTTTTTCTTGGTCTCAACATTTTAATTTCTTTCTCTTTTTTTAAATTTTGAGGTGCTAGTGCTAGCCAACTACTTTACCACTGAGATACATCCCTAGCCCCTTTTAAAATTTTATTTTAAGATATTGTTTCATTAAGTTTCCAAGGATGGTCTCAAATTTACTGTCCTGCTTCAGTCCCCCAAGTATCTGGAATTATAGACATGCACCACCATGCCTGGTTTTTCTTCTAGTTTGATCAGTTTCTCATTGGAAATCTTTGTTAGCTTCAATGCCAACAAGCTCATGAATCTCTTTGTTAATGTCCAACTCTAGACGTTCCCAAGCCCTAATATCTAGTTTGCTATTTAATTAACAACAGAATCTTTGTTAAAGCCTTGAATGTGTTCACATACGTCTTCAAAACTTTCTTCCAAATTCTTCTCAAGTAATGCTGTATGACTTCTTCCCATGCTTCAGCAATGTTCCAAATAGCAATTTGAATGTTAAAACCTTTCCAAAACTCTCAGAATATTCAGCCAGATTCAGCCACTTCAATAGCCTGTGCAAATGTTTGTCATCCTTTGAACACAGCTAGTGTACCTTGGTCCATTGGTCAAATGAGTGTAGTTGTATTCAGTGGCAAATGCATAACCTTTACACAGGATGCATGTCACTGATATGCTGTGTTTGCCCTGGAACAATATAAAGGATCAGAAGAATCTTGAATGGGATGCGGTTTTGCCTGCAATACTCTCTTGACTGCAGAAGGCTGATGTCATTCAGGCTTTCTTGTTATGATGATAATAAATGGAAAGTGTACGCTTGCTCACATTCTTGAATGTTCTAGAATTCTCTGAAAGGTAGACTAGGAAAGACTTTAATTTGAACCCTGAAACATTTTCACCCCATAGCAGTGTTACACTGTGTTTGAATCCTAACATTACCTTGGATTCTTCATGGATGTATGAACACTCCAGCATATGCTTCCATAACAAGGTCATTTTATTGACATTAAATATTTCTTCTGGTGAATTTTTCTCATCCACAATTATCCTGTTCAGCTATTCCTTAAAAGGCTCATCACTTTCAGTACTGACACTTGTTGACTCACAGCTGACCTTCACTTTAGGAAAGTCACAATGCATTTTGAAATGTTGGAACCATGCATAATTTGCTGTAAACATTTTCATAAACATGGGATCATAAATATGTTTTTAGCATACCAAAAACTTACCTTTGCCTGGATCATCAGTAGACTAAGTGATGTGTTCTTATGTATCTGTCACATATCCACATGGTACAACATTTTTCTATATTATCGACCAGCCTAGCTCTTTATGATGACAGTGGATTTAACTAATACTGATGAGTTCACTGCATCACATTCATAAGAAGGATTCACTTCTTATCATTTAATATGTTTGAGATCATCAGTTGTGAACATCCTAACTCAGGCAATAGTCATTCCTGGCTTCGCTTTCAGGCTGGCCAATTATTTGAGTTTCATCTCAAGAGTAATCACCTTCCTCTTCTCTACAGAAGCAGGAGACACAAATGGCCTTTTTTGGACATGATAGTATGAGAAAACATATAACTCTATATAAAACAAAAATTCTGGGGCTGGGACTATAGCTCAGTGGTAGACCACTTGCGTAGCACAAGTGAGGCACTGGGATCAATCCTCAGCACTGCATTAAAAAAATAAATAAATAAAATAAAGTTATAAAAAATGTATTTAAAAAATGCTAGCAACACAGTATACTGTATAGTATCAATTGTTTACCATTGTGGTCATGTGCATGGCAAGAGAATTATATCACATATCACTGTCCCAGAAAAATATCAAAATTCAAAAGTCAAAGTAGCTCAGTGGTCGAGTACTTGCCTATCATGGCCAAGTCCCTCAATTCAATCCCTAACACCATAAAAAATTCAAGCTTCAAGTGTAGTTTCTACTGAGTGCATAGTGCTTTCCCACTATCATAAAGCTAAAAAAAAACCAAACAAAACCCTAAGTCATACCATCATAAGTCAGGGACCATCTGTACTTTGAAAGAAGATGAAAACAGATATGAGAAAATAATTAGGAATGTCTGACCTGGTGACTACTACTATTTTTAATCACAGTGTGTTCCTTTCTTTTTCTTTCTTTCCTTGCTTTAGGTGCTGGTGATTGCACCTAGGGTTTCACACATGCTCAGCATGCACTCTATCACTGACTATACTCCATATACCTTTTCTTTAATTTTGCTTTCAGACCCAGCCATTTGTTTTCCTAATTCCTCTATACTTTGTATTGTGAAGTTAATCATAGTGACAGTTATGCAATGAAGAAATTTCTGAATCCTGCAAAAACATCTACTGTTCAACAATTCTTGTCTACTTTTCACCTAAGCAGAATTGGATCATTCCACCAGGAGGTATTCTCCCACTAGTCAATATCTGTCCCAGGCTTAATCCATAATTGGCTTGTTTGATTCCTCTGTAACAAGGAATCATCTTCCCTGTTACTTTCTCTTAGAGTCCTAACCCCATACATGTCATGAGAATGTATCCATAAAGACATGCCATACTTGCTTCTCCACTCATTATTGAGTTGCCTTGATATGCATGATGCTTTACAAAGATCTCCTAAGTCTTCCCTTCCTAAATATGTCTAAATATTGTGTACCCACTGAATATGATGATATGTAATAATTTCCTATTGCTGTTGCAATAAATTACCACAAACTTAGATGCCTAAAAATATAAATTTGTTCTCTCACTGTTCCATAAATCAGAAAACTAATATGGCTTGACTGGTTTCTCTACTATTGGTTTCACAAAGCAATAATCAAGATATCAGGCATCTGGGCACTCATGGGGAGTTTAATTTGAGTTGTTGTTCAAATCCACTCTTTATGCTGATAGGACTGAGGGCCCAGTTTTCTTGTTGGCTGTCAGCTGGGGACCATTTTTAATGCCTAGAGGCTTCTTCTCCATCCTGGCACTTGGTCTCTTCATTTTACACTCAAAATCTCTCCTTCTACCATATCACTTTCTCTGCCTTTAAGGGCTCAGGCTAAAATGAGACTGGGCCTATGTGGATAATCCAGGATAATCTCTCTATTTTAAAGTCTGTGTCTTTCTTTTACTTTTGAAAATATTGACATTTATTTCCAAATTTAAATGTTTAATAAAGTGGTGACAGTGGTTATTTCTTAACATTGTAACTATACACACATCCATAACATGTATATGAACATATATATAAAATATATATGTGAATATATGAAGACAGATGAACATTGTTCTTCATTGTGAGAAAACTGATAAGGAATTTCCATTGACAAGGAAACAAGTCATGGGTATCTACTAGTACAGCTATTAACACTCTTTAGATGTACTGATTTAATAGAACAGAGAGCATCAAAGGTAAAAACTTTAGAAGGAAACAAAATCATTACTAATTGACACATTAAGATTGAATGATTGAAAAGTTGTGATCTCTATCTTTTTTTATATCTGCAGAATCTCTTTGTCATGTAATATAGCATATTCACAGGTTCTAAGATTAGACTTTGAATGTGTTATGGGTGGGGTGCCTACCATGTGATTTTGACCAATTGATTTAAGTGTGGACTCTGTAAATGGCACCTTTAGAAGCATATGGCTCAACAGCATTTTAGATATCGACTCTCATTAGTAAAATAATTGGGCTTTTTCCCCTATCTTTTCTTGGTCCCTTTGAGACCCAGAAAAACCCCTATGACCTGGTAACAATTTAAATATCTCCTCACTTTAAATTTTTTTATATTTATTTTTTAGTTTTTGGCGGACACAACATCTTTGTTTGTATGTGGTTCTGAGGATCGAACCCGGGCCGCACACATGCCAGGCGAGTGCACTACCGCTTGAGCCACATCCCTAGCTCTATAGTTAAATCTTTAAGACCCTTTAGACCTTGGTGTATCTTCTTTGCTCTTCATCTATGTTTAGACTGTTCCCCAAAATCACTTTTTTGTATGAGACCCCTCTTGTTCTCCAACTTAAACAGCATATCTTTCTGTATGTTTTTCCTTTCATTCTCTCACTGTTCTTTGTTCTAACAGTAAGACCAAAGCTTACTATTTTCCCTAACATTTTATTATGGGAAACTTCAAACATACACAAAATTAAGGAAGATACTATATGAACTATTATAATGTGTAGTAGTATAATGAATCAAGCACTTGGCTTCAACAATTATCAGCACCTTGCCAATTTTAATTCATCTATTTATGCATTTTTTCTAGAGAATATTAAAGCAAATCCCAGAAACTATATTATCTCCTTCACAGATAAGTCAGCACAAAGTATTGTTTTAAAAGAAATATATTAATTTCTTGATTTCATGAGTAAACCATATTCCTAGTAAAGGTGGTGTTTAAAGTTTTTTTCTTGCTTAGCTTTTGGAATTTTAATAATTTTATGACTTGTTTTCCACCTTGATGCAATAAATTGATATATCTTTTGTATAAGTTCTCCCATCCCATTATCTGTACCTGATAAAAATCACCCCTCTTACTAAATTAAGCCCATAGTCTAGGTCTTTAAAATTCCAAAATCATTGTCATGGCTTATGTAACTAATAAATCTAGAGCCAACCTATGTCTATGTGAAGGTGATAGTAGGGGGAGTGAGTCTAGGATTCTGCAGATATGCCACAAAAATTCAAGAAGGCAGCTCCTTCATAGCTTTTTTGCTTCCCACAAGAATGAGCTAGTCTGGGAATGTAGCTCAGTGGTAGCGCACTTACCTAACATGTACAAGGCCTTGAGTTTGATCCCCAGAACTGAAAAAAAAGGCAACAATTCAGAACAAAATAGAGGTAGAATGCCACCTATTAGAACATAAGAGATATAATCTTACTCTTTAATATTCTGTGGTTCACATGGAGTTTGACTAATTTGGCGGTTTAAAGTTCCAACCTATAATCCTAGCTGAGAAATAGGAAAAAAGGAAAAAAAATTATTCAGTCTTCCAAAGGTGAAAAGTCCTGATTATTGAAGCTCTTTTTGAGGTGAACCTTAAACAAGACTAAAATATTCTTTTCCTAATACTCCAAGCCCTGCCTTAAGCCACAAAAGCATGGACAGTCTGTTCTTACTCTGAGTCCAGATAGGCCTGGCTGCTTTTAGACAACAACCAAAGTGTAAGGACAAAAAAGTCTGAGAACTGTTCTTTCTAAGGCTGCTGTCTATTAAAAGTAGCTATTAGTTGGGTGTGCACCTGTTGTCCCAGCTACTTGGGAGGTTGAAGCAGAAGGATTGCTTGAACTCAGGAGTTCAAACACAGCCTGGGCAACATAATGAGACCCATACCTGTACAAAAAAGGTAGACACCATAGACAACAATCATCATATAAACTGCTGTAAACTCTCAAAATCAATGATGTTCATGGCCAGTACTTTATATGGCTCCTGCCCTTATGGGGGAAAAAGGCAGCCATAACACCTGTACATATTAGTTACCACATTCTCATAAGGATAATTGTCTCCCTCAAATGCCAGCCACTGGATCCATATACCAAGATTTCTGCAGCCATACATAGTGGAGTCTCTCTAAAGGTAATGTAATCACTCTACTGTCTTCCCTGAATTGGGAATGAATTGAGAAATAGGCACAGAATTCAAAGGATAAGAATATTGAGATGGACTGTTGACAAGGCTGGCTTAGAGAATAGGTCCATGGTCTGCAGCCTGAATCAGTTTTCCAACTTGTTCATCCCAAGCCTCAACTTCTGCACCCTTCTCAGAAGATTAATGGATCTCTAAAGCAGATCCTCACCTTTTCAATGGCAGAAAGGGTACTCATCTACCTGCAAGTCTCTCTACCATTGTGAGCCTACCCCAAAGAGGATGGAGAGGAAACACAGGTATGCTAAGGGCAAGAGAACTCAGCAGAGGTTGAGCAACAAGCACTCAGTTGCATTTTGGAGACTTCACCAATCAATTCATTGTGGAGAGGAAGTGAGGAGTGAAAGTCAGGGAAGTAGGTGCTGGGAAACTCTCTTTCCAATACTTCTGAAGGGCAGAAGTTTCTATTTTATGGACAAGTGGGAGTACAAAAACTGAAATACTACTTAACTGATGGATGTGGTCAAAGGGAAGAACCAAAAGAAGTATCCCTTTCCTGAGAAGGCAGGGATTTCTGGTAGACCTTACATTTTAATTGTATGACTAGAACAAACTGGGAACAGAATAATGGGTAGAATTGGGTTCACAGTACCCAGAAGGGATAGTGGATCAAACTGGTTTTGCCCCATGAATGTTTCTTAAAAGTCTAGCCTGATTAATGTGGCCATCCATTTGAGAGGGAGAGAAATTTAAAGCTAATTTAAGCAGTTACTGTTTTTGTTTTTGTTTTTGTTGGCCCCAGATGGCAGAGGACATCAAGTCCAAATGCAAGACAGAGGATAAAAGAGAGCTTAAAGCAGAGCTGGGAAACTGGTAGCCTGGTGAACAGATCCAATCCACAGATGTGTTTGATTTTGCCCATAAAATTTTTCAAAAATATTTTTGCAATTATTTGTCAGCATATAAAACTTGGTAGAGTTCACATAAAGATGCAGCTTTTATGGTTCCCCTGGAAGAGTTCAAAGACTCTTGCCATGTGAATATGCCTTTCTGTATGGCAGACTTAGAGGGACAGAGTAGCCACTGCTTCTTTTTGTAAGGGGTACAGTTCCTACCTAGACTTTTGTGTGACCTGTTTAGTCCTTGCCTACATTTGAGTTTGTGATCTTTGAGTTAAACTGACCAACACTAGAGGTTGTTTGTGATCTGAAAGAAATGCAAATCATCCATCTCTGCTGGTGTTTAATCATGTCAGAGCAAGTTTTTGGCAATGTGGACAGTACCAGGGAGGTATGTGCCAAGAATCTGACCATTCATAGGGGTGGGGAGGGACGAATAAGGAGACATATGTCTATATAACAAGGATGAAGAAATTGTTATGAAAAGCAGGAGAAAAAGGGCCACATCCCACAGTGCAGAGAAGCAGGCTAGGCAGGAGCAGGTGACTGCAGGAGTCAATTACATCCAAGTGTTGCTAGGGCAACTCAAGCTACATTGCACAGCCTGAAGGGCCTCTGGCCTTAGCTCTGAGGTCAGGGAAGCTGATGAGGAAAAAGATAAGGTTGCAGAAGCATTGTTCTGAGTTGGGGCTCAGGTCCTGAAACTGATGAAAATGGTGCTATGACATCCCACACAGGGCTACTGGTGGCCACTCTAAAGGCCTCTGGAAGTGGGAATCATCACACCTCACCCATTAGGGCAGTTCTTTCTAAACTGCAGGTTGTGAAGCATTGGTGGACTGTGAAATTAATTTAGAAGGATGAAACCAACATTTAAAAAATGAATAGAAAAGTGAAAACATAACTAGAATTTATTTATTTATTTTGCAGTGCTGGGGATCAAACCCAGAGCCTCATGCATACTAGGCAAAGGTAGGCTTTTTGAAAAAATGCAGTTCATTTACATAAAAAAGGTAAATAATGTTTTGTGAGACTTTGGTTTCAGGTTTGTATGTGTGTGTGTGTGTGTGTGTGTGTGTGTGTGTGTGCCTTATGCAAAGTTGTGATGTCAAATGTTTCTTATTCTGTGAATTGAATTCAAAAACATTTGAAAGATGGTGTCTCAGACCACAAAGTCACCGTGTCCAACTGACTGGATGTGCCTAATTTGGCATGTCTAGTGAATATTTTGTTCTTTTTTTGTTTTGTTTTTATTGTTGTTGTGAGCAAGATGGACAGATATAAGCCAATCATGCCTTTCTAAGGAGTAACTCTCAGGTATCAAGAAAAACCACAGGGAATGTTGGGCCAACTGGGAAACAGGTTTTGGGGTGTGGCTTCTCAAAGAGGTGACTGTACTCCCTGGGAGTGGTGGAACTGTAGGTGAGTGCAAGTAAAGCCAAAAGGAGAGCCTGCTCTTCAGTGCTCAACCCAAATTAATTCTTGTCAGAAAATTTCCAGGGTTTTATGGAACAGCAGCATCCCCACCATTTTTCTTTTTTTGCATGTCTGTGTACCGGGGATTGAACTCAGGGGCACTTGACCACTGAGCCACATCCCCAACCCTATTTTGTATTTTACTTAGAGACAGGTTCTCACTGAGTTGCTTAGTGCCTCACTGTTGCCAAGGCTGGCTTTAAACTCGCAATCCTCCTACCTCAGCTTCCTGAGCCACTGGGATTACAAGTGTGCTCCACCTCGCCTGGCCATCCCCACCATTTTTGTTTGTTTGTTCTTACATGGCCCACATTGTTGATTCCCTACCTAATGGCCATCCCTTACTTTCTTCCTTCCTAATGGAGACCTGATTTTTGTTTTCATACAGAGCAACCCTGTGCATCAAAGCAATTGGGATTCTCTAATGAAGATCTACAAAATACAAGCCTCAATTTTTTATCAAATTAAAAAGATTTAACAATCATTCAGTGAACTTGTTATAAAAGTTTCTAAATGTATGTATTCCCAATTTTTGTCACAGTCAGTTTTTTAGACTGGCCCCAGTCCAGAGAATGCACTATAAGTGGCACTGGTCTGAGCTAACTAATCATGCCGATTCCATTTCCCTTGTCCAATGATTGGTTTAGGCATGAGCATGAAACATGATTTCTATTTAATAGGAGGGGATCTCTACTGGAGGCATAGGGAAAAGTTTCTCTTAGTCTTAATAAGGAACAGTTATATTCTTTTTTCTAATATTTATTTTTTACTTTAGTTGGACACAATACCTTTATTTTATTTATTATTTTATGTGGTGCTGAGGATCAAACCCAGGGCCTTAAATGTGCTAGGTGAATATTCTACTGCTGAGTTACTACCCCAGCCCCAGTTATATTCTTTCTTCTAGCCTCTTGATGTTATTTTATGACTATGGCATGCCTGAGTAGCTGTAGTGATCTTGTGATCATAAAGTGAAGGACCAACTGACTAAAGAGTGTGAATAGGATAAAGGGAAACTGGGTGCTTAATGATTTTGCTAGATAAATTACTTATTCTGGAGTCTCTCAATATCTGCACTTATAGAAAATAGTAAAATGGCTTATTGATTGATTCTCTTTGTGTTGACTTTGCTATTATTTTCCACTGAAATAATTCTAAGTGATATACCTTGAGGAATATATCAGGGTTAACTAATTTGGGCACACAGACTTACTTGAATTTAGGATATTTTACAGTGACCTTAGAATTCCCAGAAAAAAAAAATTATAAGGAGAATAAATGGTTAGACAAAGCTGTATTATGTACTGGCCCACCAATCATAACAGGTATCATTCTATTTCTAGAATCTATTTTTATTCTGCTTTATTTATTTTTATCAGTATATAGCAAATCTGATTGTGTGTGTGTGTATAGTTCCATAAATTTTAACACATGCATGTATTTGCAGAACCACCACAATCAGAATATAGGACAGTTCCATTACCCACTAAACCTTCATCATGTGATTGCTTTGAAGTCACAGTCCCCACTTCTAATCCCTGATCTGTTTTCAATCACTAGTTTTGTCTTTAGAAAAATGTCCTATAGGGCTGGGGTTGTGGCTCAGCAGTAGAATGTTTGCCTACCACATGCGAGGCCCTGGGTTCAATCCTCAGAACCACATATAAATAAATAAATAGATAGATAGATAGATAGATAGATAAAATTAAAAGAAGTAACTTTTTTAAAAAGTCCTGTAAATGGAAACAATGTAACCTTTCAAGACCATCTTCTTTCACTCCATATAATGCCTTTGACACTTAGCTAAGTTGTTGCATGGTCAATACTTTTTATTGCTGATTATTATTCCATTGCATGTATATAACAGTTTGTTTATTCACTCACCCCTTGAAGGATATTTGAGTTGTTTCTGAGTTTTGACAATTTTTAATAGAGCCTTCATAACTTTTTATGTACAGGTTTTGTTTAAGTATAACTTTTCTCTGGGGTAAATATCTAGGATTGAGATTGGCAGGTCACATAGTATTATGTTACTGCCTAAGTGCTTCCCAGAATTATTGTACCATTTGGCATTTCCACCATCAATATATGAAAGTTTCAGATTTTTCCTTATGCATTCTTTGAAAAAAAAAAGTCTATTTTTATGATTTACATTCACTTCTATCATTCATCTTGAGTTTTTTTTTTTTTTTTTTTGCTTTGGGTGTTAGGGATAGAACCCAGGGACTCATGCATACTAGTCACATGTTCTAACACAGAGGTATGTTCCAACCTCCATGTTGATTAAATTTTTATATAAAGTGTAAAATTTTGATCAAGATTTTTTGGGGGTCTATTTTTTCATTCTTCATTCTGTTCTATTGGTTTATTTGTGTATCTCCTCTAAAATACCATATTGTGGCTATTTAACAAATCTTAATATCCCACATTAGTAATCTTTTCAGAATAATTTTGGTTTTTCTAAGTCCTTTGCCTTTTCATATAAACTTTAGCGTTGACAGGTCACAACCTTGTTGTAATTTTGATAGGAATTATACTAAATCTATAGATTGATTTAGGGAGAACTTGAATCTCTAATATTTGACTATTTCAATCCCTGAACATGAGGTGTCTCTTCATTTATTCATGTCTTTGGAGATTTCTTTCATCAACACTTTTTAGTTTTGAGCATAAAGATCCTGTAGATGTTATGAGTTTTACTTATTTCGTATTTTTGGAACTACTATAAATAGTATTGTTTATTGCTATTATATAAAAATGTGATTGATTTTTGCATATTGACATTGTATATTACAACCTTGCTAAATTGACTAAGGATCTGTGGTTGTTCATGTGTGGTATTTGAGATTTCTGTGCAAACAATCATGCCATTTGTGAAAAGGAATGGTTTTATTTTGTTCACTGCTCCTCTCCTTTCTATCCCTTCCTAATTGCCTAGAGTTAAGATGCCTACTTTGGATACAATATGATGGTGGAGGATAACTAGAATTGTTATAAAATATCATTGTATGCAGATTATATGATAATTTACTGTGAAAACTGATAAAGCAATACAAAATTTAAATAATAAATACTAAAAAATACAAGGTACTTATTTTGTGCCAGGGACTGTTCCTAGATGAAAGAACCCATCTAGGACTGAGGATGTAGATCAGTAGTAGAGTACTTGTCTAGCAACTCATGAGGTCTTGGGTTCAATCTTCAGCACCACAAAAAAAATTTTAAAAAAAGAAGAAAAACAAGCAAAAACCACTGAAGTCAATAAAACAAAATGTAAGCTTACATATATATTTATGTCCCCTTTTGAATTAGAAAATATATATATATCTATATATATTTAGAGAAAGAGAGAGAGAGAGAGAGAGAGAGAGAGAGATAACTTTTAATATTTATTTATTTTTTAGTTCTCGGCGGACACAACATCTTTGTTTGTATGTGGTGCTGAGGATGGAACCCAGGCCACACGCATGCCAGGCCAGCGTGCTACCACTTGAGCTACATCCCCAGCCCCTAAAAACTATATTTAAATGCAAATATTTATAAATGTATAGATAGAAAATGATCTGGAAAAATATACACTATACCATTAACTGTTGTTTAATTGAATAATTTATGAGTTAACTTGACATTCTGTAATCAATACAAAACTTATATGATGGCATTAAACATTAGAAAAATTAGTATTTGAGGCAAAATTCTTTAGAATAAAGAGAGATACTGATAAAATATATTATTTACAAAGAATCTACAAAGCATATCTTCTGAGCCAGGCATGATGGGACATATCTGTAATCCTAGTGGGAGTTTGAGGCAGGAGGATCACAGGTCAAGGCTAGTCTAGGCAATTTAGTGAGACCCTATCTCATAATAAAAAATAAAAGAGTCTGGGGGTGTGGCTCAGTGGTAGAGTGCCCCAGGGTCAACCCTCAGTAATACACACACACACACACACACACACACACACACACACACAAATATCTTCTGTCTTTAATACACACACCAAACAATTTTCCATTAAATACTACATATAAATAAACTATTTAAAAATAAGATAAATTGTACTCTATAAAAATTTTTAAATGGCTATGAAACCCTTGAAAAGATTGATCATATACTGAGTCACAAGAGAAAGCACATTTACTAGAAATCATAAAAGTCACAGTATTAGATAATAGTGCAATACAGGGGCTGGGGCCTACTGTAGCTCAGTGGTATAGAGCCTGCCTCACACATGTGAGGCACTGGGTTCAATCCTCAGCACCACATAAAAATAAAGATATTGTGTCCATCTACAACTAAAAAAATATTTTTTTAAAAAATAGTGCAATACAATTAGCTTCTACTCACAAAAACAGCCAAAAATGAAAATAGAGTCACCTCAAAAATAAAATACACTTTTAAATACCTCATGGTCAAAGAACAAATCTAAACTAAAATTATAATCTAGATATAATTGAGAATGAAATCACTACATATTCAGGTCAAATACAGAAATTTATATATTTTCAAAAATAAATAAAAAAAGACTGAAAATAAATAAGTAAATCATTTTATACAAGCTATCACAAGGAAAAAAGCAAAACAAACTTAAAAAAACTGGAGAAAATGTTAATAAACATGAAAGCTAAAAAATAATGTATTAAGTCAACAATAAGGAGAAAATGGCAGAATAGAAAAATAAATTAAAAATATATTTTTTGAAAATTTTGACAAGATAGAGAAACCCTTAAAAAGTCTAGTTAAATGTGAAGAAATACATCAAAAAAATAAGATGATTTGATTATTGGGTAAATAGATGCTACATCTATAATAAATCAAATATAGTAGAACAGGGTAGGCAGGTGTAAAGTTCTTTCAACTTTGATGTATGTTTGAAATGTTCATAATAAGATAGATTAAAAAAAACTTATCAGGGGCTGGGGTTGTGGCTCAGTGGGAGCGTGCTTGCCTTGCCCAGGTGAGGCACTGAGTTTGATCCTCAGCACCACATAAAAACAAATAAATAAAAATAAATAAAAAAGAAAACATTTAGGAAAAAAACCTTCTCATCCAAAATATCAATTTTGGAAATATTGCACTAGAAGTTCATTCAAACTAGGAGAAAGACAAAGATGTTCACTATTCCCTCTACTGTTGAACATTTTTCTTGTTAATAAAACATAACACATCAAGTAAATGCATTTAGGAATATAAATATTATAAGAAGGGACAAACCATTATTTGCAGATTGTATCATTACCTATCTGGAAAACCAAAGATTATGAATAGAAAATCTATTAGAACTGAAAAGAAAGTTAAGTAGGATGACCAGTTACAAAAAGATTTCTTGCTATGCACAAAAAATATTGAGGGCTGCTTCTAAGCAAGAGTGATAGTGAAGACAAAGCTGGTGAAAGACAGCTTTTGTTTAGTTCCACATATAGTACTTCCGTGATGTTGATATTTGCACAACAAGAATGTATTCATGTAGTTTCTTGAAAGAGGGAAAATAAAACAGTGGTAGGCAGAATTCTGAAATGACAAGATTTCATGTCCTAATTTCTAGTTCTGATTATGTGATGATATATGATGCACAGGATAACTTACATTATCTGGCAAAAGGAATTTTGAAGATATAATTAAGGTCACTGATCAGTTCACTTTTAAATAGGGAGATTATTCAGGATTGACACAATGATTCTAATCTAATCACATGAACTTTTTAAAAGCAGAGGATTTTCTCAGGCTAGGGGCAAAATGAGAAGTCAGAGAGATTCAAAGCAAGAGAACAATTCAAGCTGCTGGTTAGAAGATGGAAGTGACTACATGAGAAAAAATGCGGGTAACCCCAGTAAGGAAGCGGGGGACCTCAGTTCTACAATGATAAGGAACTGCATTCTACCAACAGTGTGAGTCAGCTTGGAAGTAGGTTCATCTCCAGAGCCTCTAGATAAAAGCCTACTTTGGTGACACCTAGGTTTAGGTATTGTGAGACCCTAAACAGAGAACTCAAACAAGCTCATCAGATTTCTGATCTGCAGAAATATCAGATAATAAGTGGGGTTTAAGCTGCAGAATTTGTGATAATTTTTGTGCACCAATAAAAAACATATAAAATACATCATCAAAACAATGAGATGTACCAAATTTCAAAACCAGTTAATGACCCAGTAGTATTATGGGACACACCATGCCCCATGGGAGTGTAAATTGGTAAAAATTTTACTCAAAGTAAATTGAGTAATACTTGCCAATCCCTCTCTAAATATGGATATGCTTTGACTTACTGAAATTCAGTAAGTTAAATAATCATAGTGGTAAGTTAAATAATCATAGTGGTAAGCAAGAATTGTCTAAATGTCTATCACAGAGTTGCATATAACAGTGGACAAATAGAAGCAACATACATGAATGGCAATAGGAGATTGGTTGTCAAATGTAATACATTATGCCCATTTGATGAAATAATTATGCAACCAAAAGTCCAATATAAATTGGACTTGTATTAGAAAATACAAGTTAATTTTAAGATCCATCTGGAAAAGAAAATTCATGAGAACAGTCAAGAAATTTTGGGGATAAAAAGAAGAGCTTGTCACAGAAGATATAGAAATATTAACTTAAATCTTAGGTAATTAAAATAGTTTGGTATTAAATATTTAAAGGAAAACTAATGCCAATTCTTCCCAAACTATTCCAGAAAATTGTAGAAGAGGGACTACTTCCAAACTAACTCTTCAAGCTAGCATTACTCTAATACAAAACCCAACAAGGACACATGCAAAGAGGAAACTACCAGCCAAAACCTAGACTATTAAATACAACAGTGTATTAACAAGATCATTCACTAAATAGAATTTATCCCAGGAAATCAAGAATAGTTCAGCATACACAAATGAATAAATATGATATTTCTCATTAACATAACGGAGAAAAACCTTATGATTATTTCAATAGACACAGAAAAATATTTGACAAAATATAATATCCCTTCATGATACTTTTTTTCCCTGAAATATTAGCTATAAAAAACATGTATCCCAACACAATAAAGGCCATATATGATGTCACAACAGCTGGCATTACTGAATAGGAAAAGTTGAACACTTCCTATCTAAGATCTGAAAGCAGACAAAGTTGCCCATGTTCAATGTTTTATTCAGTGTAGCACTGGAAATACTATTAAGAACAATTAGACAAGAAAAAAATAAAGGCATCCAAATTGGAAAGGAGAAGGAAAATTATACCTATTTGCAGACAACATGATTTCATATATAGAAAACTCCATGAAAAAAAAAAAAAAGACTGGGTTGGGGATGTGGCTCAACTGGTAACACGCTCGCCTGGCATGCGTGGGGCGCTGGGTTCCATCCTCAGCACCACATAAAAATAAAATGAAGATGTTGTGTCTGCCGAAAACTGAAAAAATAAATGTTAAAAAATTCTCTCTCTCTCTCTCTCTCTCTCTCTCTCTCTCTCTCTCTCTCTCTCTCTTAAAAAAAGACTCCATGAAAAAAAACTGCTAAAAAAATGCATAGTTTTCTTGGGAATGAGATGAACATCTAGACACAGAAGGCATTTAGAACACCAAGTAGACAAGATAAAAAAGAACCTTTCCACAAAAAAGATTATAATTAAAATGACTAATATATAAACAAGATTAGAATTTTAAAACCTCAAGAGAATACTGTTATGTTACATTTACAGGGAAGCCAATCAAAATTATTTCTGATTTCTCAGTACCAGATCTAAAATGCAGGAGAAGATAAATGCTAATCAAAATTTATATATATATATATATATACACAACAAAGCTATCCTTCAGAATTGAAGAATAAATAAAAACTTGTCAAGATAAGCACACATTTTCCCAGTAGCTAGGGAGGCTGAGGCAGGAGGATCATGAGTTCAAAGCCAGTGTCAGCAACTTAGTGAGGTCCTAAGTAACTCAGAATAACTCTGTCTCTAAATAAAATACAAAAAAGAGCTGGGAATGTGACTCAGCAGTTAAGCACCCTTGGGTTCAATACCTGGTACTCTCCTGCCAAAAAGGATAAGCATAAATTAAAAGAATTAATGACTACTAAGTCAGCACTACAGAAAATACTTAAGGAAATACTACATAGAGAAGGAATTAAATAAACATCTCAAGAATGGGTAGATCTCATCAGAAGGGTAGCTGAGCTAATAAGAAACAGGACTCAATTAATATTAAAAAATAAAAGTGGCAGGAGTTAATAAACATCTATGATAACATTGAATGTGTATGGTCTCAGTTCTCCAGTTAAGATGTATACTGGCAGAATGGATTACAAAAGAAGACCCAACTTAATGTTGTTTGTAAGATACACATGTTGCTGGAAAATTCAGCCACATACTGAAAGTATAAAGATGGAAAATTATATTCCATACAAGTGAAGCCTGAAAACAAACAGGAGTAGCAACACTCATATCTAACAAAAGAGAATTCAAGCCAAAATTAATCAGAAGAGACAAACAAGTTTAACTCATACTGCAAAAGGGATTAATCCTACAAAAAGTTTTAAATACAGTAAATATTTATGACCCAAATATCAGTGCACCTAACTACATAAAACAGGCACTACTCAACATAATGACTCAGATAGACACAATAATACTGGATGACTTTAATACACCTATCTCACAATAGTTAGGTCATCCAGACATAAAATCAGTAAAGACTCTTGAGAGCTAGAACATATTATAAATCAAATGGCTCTAACAGATGTCTATGGAATATTTTATCAAACATCAGCCAAATTCACTTTTCCCTCAGTTGCTCTTTGAAGTTTCTCCAAAATACATTAAGTCACAATGCAAGCCTTACCAAATACAAAAAAGTTATATGATTCCTTACATATAATGTAAGGAAATTAGAAACTAACAGCAAGAAAAACTACAGAAACTATAGAAACACGTGGTGATTGAACAATACACTTTTGAACAATGAATGAGTCATAGAAAAGATAGGGATTAATTTAAAAATAAGAATAGAGATACAAATAAGAATAGAGATACAGCATTATCAGAATTTCTGTGACATTGGGAAGTCTCTAATAAGAAAGTTTATAGCTAACAATGCCTACATAAAAAATCAGAAAGATCTCAAATAACCAGTGTAATGATACATTTCAAGGCTCTAGTAAAACAAGAACAGAACATTTCCAAAACCAGTAGAAGGAAAGAAATAATTAGGATCAGAGCTGAGATGAATTAAATAGGTAACTTTTAAAAAATCAATGCAAAGAATCAATGAAAAGTTGTTTCTTTGAAAAGATAAACAAGATTGATAAATCCTTTGCCAACCTAACCAGAAGAATGAGAGAGAATATTCAAATTAATAAAATTAGAAATGAAATAGGAGATATTACCAAAGACATCACAGAAATCCAGAGGACCATTAGGGACTATTTTCAAAACCTATTTTCCAATAAATTGGAAAATCTAGAACAAAAAGAAAAATTTCTGGACATACATGACTTACCAAAATGAACCAAGAGGATATAGAAAATCTAAACATATCAATAATAAGCAGTGAGGTTGGAGCAGTAATAAAAAGTCTTCTAACAAAGAAAAGCCCAGGACCAAATGGATTCTCATCTCAATATTACCAGACCTATAAATCCTAATGACAATTGTTCTCAAATTATTCCATGAAACAGAAAGGAGGAACGCCCCCAAATTCCCTCTAATAGGCTAATATCACCCTGATATGTCAAACAGATAAGGATTCATTAAGGAAAGAACATTACACACCATTATCATTTATGAACATAAACACAAAAATCCCCCCCCTTTTTTTTTTTGGTACCACAGATTGGACCCAGGGGTGCTTAACCACTGAGCCACATCTCCAGCCCTTTCTAATTTTTTTTTTTTAATTTTGAGAAGGGGTCTCACTACATTGCTTAGGGACTTTCTAAGATGATGAGACTGGCTTTGAACTTGTGATCTTCCTGCCTCAGCCTCCCAAGCTGCTGGAATTATAGAGGTGTGGCACTGTGCCCACCACAAAAATTTTTAATAAAATATCATGAAATCATACTCAGCAGCATATTAAGAAGAATATCCATTGTGATCAAATTAATTTCATTCCAAGGATTCAATGATGGTTCATTATAAGCATATCCATAAATATAATTTACCACATAAATAGAATTGAGGACAAAAATCACACAAACATTTCAACAGATGCAAAAAAAAAGCCTTTGAAAATATTCAGCACTCATTCCTGACAAAAACATTGAAGAAACTAAAGATAAAAGAAACTTCACTCAACATTATACAGACTATATAAAACAAACCCCAAACCAACATAATAGTGATTGGTGAAAAACTGAAAGCATTTCCTCTAAAATCAAGAAGAAAAGGATGTCCATTCTCACCGACTCCTATTCAACATCCTACTTGAAATTTTAGCAGGAGCAATTAGGCAAGAGAAGGAAATAAAAGGGATACAAAGAGGAAAAGAAGGCAAATTATCATTGTTTGCAGATGACATGATCCTATACATAGAAGATCTAAAAAGCACTACCAGAAGACTTCTAGAGCTAAGAAATTCAACAAAGTAGCAGGATACAAAATCAAATAGTCAATAACTTCTTTTTGCATACCTTTATTTTATTTATTTATATTTGGTGCTGAGCATTGAACCCAAGGCCTCATACATGCTAGACAAGTACTCTACCACTGAGCTACAACCCCAGTCCCAACCAACAACTTTTCTATATAACATTAAGGAA
The DNA here is from genome assembly GCF_048772815.1 of Callospermophilus lateralis. Lineage (NCBI taxonomy): Eukaryota > Metazoa > Chordata > Mammalia > Rodentia > Sciuridae > Callospermophilus > Callospermophilus lateralis. The sequence continues at coordinate 38,462,055 of NC_135325.1, read as the reverse complement.
TCTGCTGAGAAAGAAAGCAAACCAATTCCATTCATGATAGTCTCAAAAAATACCTAGGAATAAATCTAACCAAGGAGGTAAAAGACCTCTTTAATGAAAACAATAAAAGACCCAGAATAGCCAAAGCAATTCTAGGGAAAGAGAGCAATGCTGGGTGCATTATTATGTTCAATTTCAAATTATACCATAGAGCTACAGTAACAAAAACAGCATGGTACTGGCATAAAAACGGACACGTTGCCTAATAGTATACAATAGAAGAATAGCTGACAAACCTACACATATGCAGTCATCTGATTCTTGACAAAAGTTGCAAAAATGTGTTGGAGAAAAGACAGCCTTTTAAACAAATGGTGCTAGAAAAATTGGATATGTAGAAGAATAAAAGTAGATCACTGGGCTGTGGTTGTAGCTCAGTGGTAGAGTGCTCACCTTGCATGTGGGAGGCACTGGGTTCAATTCTCAGCATCACATAAAAATAAAATAAACATATTGTGTCCATCTAAACTAAAAAAAAATATTTAAAAAAACCAAGTAGATCACTATCTCTCACCCTGCACCAAAGTCAACTCAATGTGAAACAAAGACCTAAGATTTAGACTGGAAACATTCAACTGCTAATAGAAAACATAGGTTAATACTCCAACATAAACACAGGCAACAGCTTCCTCAATATGACTCATAAAGCTCAGAATATAATACCAAGAATTAATAAATGGGATGATATCAAATTGAAAGTTCTGCACAGCAAGCAAGAACATGAAGAAGAAGCCTACAGAATGGAAGAAAATATTTTCCAGTTGTTCTTATGTTTTAATAATTGTTTTTATTATGTTTATTTATTTTGCAGTGCTAAGGATTGAACCCAGTGTCTCGCACATGCTAGGCAAGAAGCTCTTCCACTGAGCTATAGCTCCAGCCCTTTCCAGATGCTCTTCTGACAAGGGATTACTCTCTAGAATATATAAAGAAATCAAAACTTTAACACACCCCATAAAAGCCCAACAAATAACTTACTCAATAAATGAGCAAATGAACTAAAAAGATATTCTCAAAAGAAGTACAAGTGGCCAACAAACATATGAAAAAAATTTCAACATCCTTTGCAATCAGTTCAATACAAATCAAAACTACACTGAGATTTCATCTCATTCCAGTTAGAATGTCAATCAATAAGAATACAAATAATAACAAATGCTGGTGAGGATATGGGGGGAAAGGAACACTCACACTTTTGGTTAGAATGTAAATTAGTGTAACTGCCGCAATCTGGCTGGGCAAAATAACCAGGGGGTGACAAGCAACTTGTGAAGGTTGATACAGTGGGAACCACTTTATTGTAGGACAGCAGAGGTATATATACATAACTGAATACACAGCTTGACTCAATTTAGCATCATCCAGTTACAGCAATCAGTCATTAAGGAATCCTCATCATCTTAATAATTATACACAGCTTAACTTAATTGGCATAATCTAGACACAGCAGTCAGTCATTAAGGAATCTCCATCATCTTAAATGCTAGCTGGCATTGGCTCAGAAACCACTCCTCCTAGCATACTGCCAGGCGCCATCTTAACTTGGTTGTGGCCCTCATCAGTAACCACTACAGAAAGCAATAAGGAGATTCCTCAAAAAACTAGGAAAGGAACCACATGTGACCTAGCTATACCATTACTTCATTCAAAAAATTACTCAGAAGAATATAGTCATATGCATGTTTATAGCAGTGCAATTCAAAATAGCCAAGTTATGGAATCAGTATAGATGCCTGTCAATGAATGAATGAATGAATTGAGAAAATGTGGTACATATACACACAGTGGAGTTTTACTCAGTCATAAAGAAGAATGACATTATTTCATTTGCAGGAAAATGGATGGAACTGGAGAACATCATGTCAAATGAAATAAACCAGACTCAGAAAGTCAAGAACGGTATGTTTTCTCCCATATATGGAAACTAGAGAGAAAAAATGAAATAAAAGGGATTTCATGAAAATATAAGAGAGTCCAGTAGAGTAGATAAGGATATTCAGGGGAGGGAGATGGGAATGGAAAAGGGAGATACTGGGCCATGAAATTGACCTAATTATGCTACCTGCACTTATGAATATATCACAATGAATGCCACTATTTTGTGTAATTTTAATGAATACAAAAAATGATTTAAATGTAACACCTGAAACTATGAATCTTCTAGAAGAATACAGAGGAAATACTACATGATATTGGTCTGGGCAAGGATTTTTTAGATAAGATTCTAACAACACAGGAAACAAAAGCAAAACAGACAAATGTCAAATGCACTCTCAGGTTTATAAATGCAGCACTTTTCACAATAGCCAAGATGTGGAAATAAACCTCAGTATGTACCAACAGATGAATGTGCAAGGAAAACATGATATATACACACAATGGCATATTGTATAGTGATAAACTGAATGAAATCCTATCATTTGTGATAGCTTGAAAGGACCTTGTTAGAAATGGAAAGACAATTACTGCATACTCCTCACTCATGAGGAGTCTAAAAAAGTTAATCTCATGGAAATAATGAGTAAAATATCTGTTTCCAGAGGCTGGTGAGGGAAAGGAGGCTGGGAGAGATTGTTCAATGGGTACAAAGTTACAATTACATAGGAGGAACAAGTTCTGGTGATCTGTTGCACAGTAGGATGACTTTAGATAACAATAAGGCATCTTTCAAAATAGCTAGAAGAGAGGCTTTTGAATGCTTTCACTATGAAGAAATGATGTGTCATGTGATGGATATGCTAACTATCTTGATTTGATAATTACACAATTTATACATGTATCAATACACTATATTGTGCTGATAAAGATGTATAATTATTGTCTGTCAATTTAAAAAATAGTTTGATTTTGGTTCCTGTATGGATTTTAAGACTATTAAATAGACGCTTTATATATTTAAGTCCATGTATATAGTCATAAAAATTTTTATTTTTGTTTTTGTTTATTTTTGAATTATGGAGTCAGGAATTATGTACATATTATGCATGTGTTCTACTACTGCACTATATTCCCTGTCCCCAGTTTTTTTTTTCTTGGTGCTAGGGATTGAATCTAGATCCTCATACATGCTAGGCAATCACTTTACCATTGAGCTACATACCCCGTCCCAGGAACTTGGTTTTTGGTAAAAGGAAAGAATGATTGCTCGGTAAATGTTTAAGACCCTAATAAGTAATTAGTATTGTAATGGAATAATATTAATCTATAGAAGATAATATCATGAGAATATTTATTGACTTAGGAATGTGTTAACAAAAACTTCAGATGATTTAAAGAATTAAACATAAAACATTCTAAAATATTATCAGGAAATTCAGGACAATGTTTCTAATCTTAAGAGTAGAAAGGACAGACTGGGGATATAGCTCAGTTGGTAGAGTGCTTGCCTTACATGCACAAGGCCCTGGCACACCTCTCTCTCTCTCTCTCTCTCTCTCTAGGCCTTCTTTTGCAAGATTCCAAAATGCAAAAGCCATAAAAGAAACTATTATTAAATGTGTATGCATCAATATACTTTTTTTTCCCATACTGGGAATTGAACCAGGGGTGCTCTACCACTGAGCTATCCGCCTAATTTTTATTTTTTTTTTATTTTGAGACAGGATCTTGCTAAGTTGCTGAGGCTGGCTTCCAACTTGCCTTCCTCGTGCCTTAGCCTCCAGAGTCACTGGGACTACAAGTGGGAGCCAGCATGCCCAGCTTATATATTTAAAGCATCTATACCCCAAATGACCTCATAAACAAAATTTAAAAATAAACAAAATGCTGCAACAAAATTTCCCCCATGTCACAAAAATTTACATCCTGACTCCATAATTCAATAATAAGACATACAATACAGCCGGAAAATAGGTAAAGGGTGTGAGCAGGGAAGCCACAAAATAAGGTAAGTAAATAGCCAACAAACATACAAAATATTCCTTAAATTTGCTAATCATGAAAATGCAAGCAATGAGAGATTTTTTCATCCATTACAATGGCAAAATTTTAAAATGATTCATTAATATCCAATTTCATTAAGAACATTGGGGAGATATAAACTGAAATAGGTTTTCTAGAGGGCAATTTGGCATTATATATTAAAATTTCAGAATGTGATCTTTGATATATTTAATTTTTATGTATTTACCTTACAGAAATATTTTAGCATATGCACAAAAAAGCATGTAAAAAGATATTCATCACAGGGCTGCTAATAATAACAAAAAGCTCTGTAAAAGTAAAGGATAGAAGACATGTTTATCAAAAGGTGAATGGTTAACTACATATACTCATTCAATTAAATAGTTATGTAGTAGGTAAAGTGAATGAAATAGATTTTTATATCCTGACATGGACAGATCTTTAAGGTAAATTAAGTGAACAAAGCAATTAACAGAACAGTATATCAAATACAATTTATATTTAAAAAAGTAAACAACATAATACTAAACTATGTATTTCCATTTGTGTATGTATGAATGTTAGGTGAATTTAAAATTCATCTGTGGTGAGTGTTTTATAATAATTCATTCACATAAATTTAGGAAAAGATTTTTTTTTTAAAAAAAAAGAACAAAACCAATGTTAATTATATGCCCAAGAAAGACTTGCTTAGCTGGGTACCAAGGTACTCATTTAAAATCCCATATATTCAGGAGGCTGAGGCAGCTTCAATCACTTAGCAAGACCCTGTCTCAAAATAAAAATAAAAAGAGGGCTGGGGGGAAAGGCTGGAGATGTATTTCAGTGGCAGAGTGCCCCCGAGTTCAATCCCTAGAACTGCAAAAAAAAAAAAAAAAAAAAAGGAATGTTTCATATTGCCATTAAAATGTTATAGACAAATAATCAGTGACATGACAAATACTTGGTTATTAAATAACAATATGCCATGATAATATTTTTGTTTAGAAATGTGTGTGTGTGTGTGTGTGTGTGTGTGTGTGTGTGTGTTTATAGAAAAGGCTGGGAGGACATTAAACCAGAACATTGTCTCTCTGGGTGATGGGACCGCATTTTTTATTTTTTAATTTTTTTCAGCACTGGGGATCAAATCAGGTCATCGCACATGGTAGGTAAGTGCTCTGCCACAGAGCTGCATCCTCTGTCCCAACCTTTTTTCTTTTGGCATTTTCTTTATGCTTTCATATATTTTCTGAATATTTTACAATAAGAGAAATGAAAATGGTGTGTGTGTTTGTAGGGGTGTAGTATTGGTGGGAGTTAGGATTGGATCAATGGAGTTAGCAAGAGAACTAGCAACTGCTGCAGATTTAAATGTAAACTAGGGTTGTGGGGTATGTGGGATTTTAGAATTAGAGATGGGGAACTAGATTTTATGGGACTAGGAGTTAACAGAAGAAAGGTAGAGGTTAGAGTTAGCTGTAGAGATCATGGCTTATTGAAATTAAAGCAGATGGTGTGAGATTTGGGAATTAGAATTAAAGCGTTTATTAAATTGAAAAAAATTTTAGAACTATACTAGTAATATGGGTGAGGGTATAGAAATATGGGTATAAATCGAATTTTGGGGGGTATTTCTGGTGAATTGCATATTGTTAAAACTATTCTGGAGATCCTGTTCTGTATTTTGAGGAATAATGACCTTTCAACCCTAGCTACTCCATTTCTACAAGTTTCTTCTTAAGAAAAAAATCTTAGAATTATGCGTTTAGTTACATTGACATTCATGTCTGCGTTTCCTTTTTTTCCTTTTATAAAGATTTTATTATGTATAGAGGGGAGAGGGGATTCAATTCTTCTTGCAAGCTGCTTTCCTCATGGCAGCCAGTGTGTTGCTCAGCATCTCTAGCTTTACTTCTGGCATGAGTGTGTGACCCATCCTTTTCTTGATGAGTCTATTTATCCTTGGAGACCTGGAGCAGTGCCATTTCATGCACCTCCTATGAGGCAAAGCTACACACCTTGAATCATGTACTGCACAGATTTGGTGTGCTTGTTTTGGTTACCCTACGGTTCTTCTTGAGGCCCATGGTGATGGCATAGGGCAGAGCTATGGTTGTTGGCCTTCAATGACTGCTGCAGAAGCTATGTCTGCATTTTTTATAATAAAAAAGATCTAAATATAGGGTTTTAGTTAAATAAATAATTAGCCTTAGAGTGGAATTACATTTACCCATTAATAATAACATTAGAAGTATATTCAATGAGACAATCTATCTCACAGGGCTTCTGTACATTTCCTGAGATTTATATACAAAATTGAGTGTGTATGTTTACATTGGTGGTGGTGGTGGTGGATCCACTCCACAGATTCCAAATTTCAGGCATGAGCCAGTTTTGCAAGGATGGAATTAAAACTGAAGGATATGATTACAATTTTTATTTCCTTTATATTTCAAGTGTTCTTTGGTTAGTGCTTTTTAATTTATACTTTAAGATATCAAATTAACACATCCTTTTTTAAATAGTTCAAACCTTATCAAAGTATGTAGAGTTGCAAATTAAAGCCTCCATCTTCTTACCCCTCAATCTCATTCTGCACTCCCAGACGAAGCACAATTAATAGGGGATCTCCTACCAGATTCGTTGTATGCCAATGCATTTATAAATGTAGATCCTCTATGGATTCCTGGCCAATTATACTACCCCAAATAACACCAAGGAGAAAAAGAGAATGTTTGAGGACTTACTATGTGTCTGAAGTATTTTAAGAGTTTGCCCTGTGATCTCACTATGATGTTGTTGTCCTGCCATCCGCAGTCTGGGTTTGCCCTCTTGCCCCCATCCCTCATTCTTCAAGGCAGCTGGAGAGGTCGTTAATTTTTAAAACGTAAATCAAATCAAATCATGTCCTTTTCAGCAGCGTTCAGTGTGCCTAGAGTCAAATCTCAGTTCTTTAGCGACCCTACTATCCTTTTTTGGTTGCCTTTATTGGGCAGTGAGTACACTGGAGGGGTCCCCTGTACTCGGAGACCCAGCTTCACCGCGGAGGGAGCGCCCTCCCAAGGGCCAGAGGCGGGGCTTCTGGTGTGGTGGGTGGAGCCTCAAATCGAGTGTGAGCAGAGCCGCAGGGGGGAGGCTTTCGACCGAGGGCGAGAGAGGGGAGAAGGGCTGAAGCAGGGCCGCGGACCCTGCACGCTCTTGAGGGCCCCGGGGAGCCATTGCGGCCAAGGTGAGCTTCTACCCCTGGGCAGGAAAACGGGCTCTGTTTGCGCCGCCGTCTTTGGTTCCTCGCGGGTAGGGGGGGCAGTTCTCACGGGACCCTGCGCGAAGGCACGGAGGTGGCGGCCTTGGGGAGCCTGCGGGAAAGGCTGTTGAAGGGGCCGGGCGGTCTGCCCCAACCCTCCCTGAACCCCGCCTCCTCTCCCCTCCCCCAGGCCCCACCGGCGCCAGTAGAGAGCTAGCCGCATCTTTGGGGACAGCGGGGCAGCTGCCGGCAGCGCGAACAGAGAGCGGCCGACAGTGGGGATGCGAGGTACCGGCGTTAGCCTTGGCCAAGTGGCCCTAGAGAGGGTGTAGAGGCCAGGCCTCAGGCGTTTCTCTCACGGGTTCGAGGAAGGCGGCCTCACAGGGAAGGTGAGGGGCGGGCAGGCGGGCTTCGCGGGTAACTACTAGGCGTTGTGTATATATATATATGTATATGTATATATGTTTTGGTATCTAAATGGTACTACACACACACACACACACACGCACGCACGCGCGCGCATTCATTTCGGATGATTTAAAAATTTTTAACAATGTCTTCTAGATCTTTATATATCGGGGAATCAAAATTTATCCCAGCTTTTAAACAGCTGCATTGTATGATTGTACTACAGTTTATTTAACTATTTCCGGATGGATGTACATTAGCTTGTTTCCTTTTTAGGGGGGAGGGGATTATTGCAAGCAACGCTTTAATGAATGGGTTTGTGTATATGTTTCATACACATGTATCAGTATTTCTGTAGGAGAAATTCTTAGAATAGTAATTGCTGGGTCAAAGTGTGTATGCATTTTGAATTCTGATAAATTTATTCCAAATTGCTTTCCCAAAAGGCTATACTAATTTACACCCTCCAGTGTTGTGAGAGAGTGTCTATTTTTCTATAGCTATGCCAAAATGAATTGTTATCAATCTTTATAATTTTAGCCAATATAAAGGATAAAAATTGTATGTCATTGTTTTCATTTGCATTTTCCTTATTATTAGTAAAATACAACATTTTTATTCGATTACAAAAGTGGATAGGCAAATATCAGTAGTCTTCTTATCTATAGCAATAAGAATTTTGAAAATTTAATACTAAAGAAAAATCTTACTCGCAATAGCAAGAAAAACGAATAAAAATACCTGTAAGTAAACTATCAAACTTTATTGAGGAATATAATAAAAGCGTTTTCACAAGTGGAGAAGGGATACCATGCTTCTGAATAAGAAGGCTCAATTTCGTAGTGATGTCCATTTTGCGATATTGACATGCAGTTGATGCAATTTCAATAAATATACCAAGTTTCTGGAACTTAATATTGATTCTAAAGTTCATCCAGGCGAAAAATTGCTAAGAATAACCAAGAAGATATTTTAAAAGATAAGATGGGGGTATTTGAACTACTGTCTATTAACATTTACTCTAAGGGAATAATATTTAAATTAGAATGGACAGAACAATGCATTAGAATGGAAAAGCCCACAAATCGAGCCAGATTGGATCCCAAGATTTATTGGAGAAACATTGTGGGCTGGACGTGGAAAAACTGCCATATTAAAAGCTTCAAGCACTCACCCCCTTCAATGCCCCCCTCCCCCGCAAGCTTGAATTTGCCTTTGAGGGCAGACTCCTTTGTTTGGAGAAAACCACTTTATTGGGTCTTTTTGGTTATTCCAAGGTAAAGCTTCAGTAGTTAAAATTGGTGGTTTTGGAGCTAGAACTAATGATACGAACCTTTAGTTAGATTAAGATGGATTCAGGTTAGCCTGCAGTGCGGCGAGAGAAGGAGTCTGGATGTTATAGGTCTTTTAGAAATTTTACCGCTCTAGTGTGCAAAAAATGTTATGTCATTGTTTTCATTTGCATTTGCGTGCTTATTGTGAGATCGAACATCTTCTATGTGTTAGTCCAGAATAATATTTTATTCCTGGAGGTGGGTAACAATGGGGAACCTATT